>NC_133974.1:59830516-60455516 GCF_047716275.1 Strix uralensis
GTTCAGTTCATCACATAGTGATGAAATAGGAGTTGGGATGTTCATTATTAGCTTTTCGTCAGGACCAGAGGCAATGGGTGCACACAGGAGGTTCCCTCTGAACATCAGGAAACATGTTTTTACTGTAAGTGTGACTGAGCACTGGTACCGGTTGCCCAGAGAGGTTGTGGAGTCTCTATCCTTGGAGATATTCAAAATCTGTCTAGGCACAGTCCTGGGCAGCTGGCTCTGTGTGGCCCTGCTTGGGCAGGGGGGTTGGACCAGACAACCTCCAGAGGTCCCTTCCAACCTTGACCATTCTGTGATTCTCTTCTCTTTTCTCATGAAAGGGACTTAAGAGGCAGATGGAAACAGGGAATTAAAAAAAGAACTTCCTGCAACCATCTGAGAATGATACGCCTTTCTCAAGAGAATTAATCTCAAGAGTTCCTGGACATCCTTCCTGCTTGCTGATTCCTATGGGAGCAGAGAGTTCTCAGTTGCTCATGGCAGAAATGCTTTAATTCATGTACAAACACAGAAGTGAGAGATTGCCTTTCAAATGTTATGATCTTGGCTGACCTAGAAATTATTTTCTGAATTGCTCGCAGCAGATTACTGGCATACAGTTTATGCTTAAAAACAAAATAAAACTGATAATTATGCTAAGAAAGGTTTGGGAAACTTGAATTTAGAGTGAACAAAGTTTAAACTTAAATGAGGCTTATGATTCTTAGAAAAGACTGTAAAAACCATGTAAGACCTTGACTCCTTCAGAAAGAAACCTCTGTGGGCACTGGCTGATGTTTCCTTTTGAAAAGCTGTTAGTCCTTACTTTCAAGCCCCCTTGGCTCCACCAGTGGTAGTTCTGTTTTCTTCCATGTGCTTATGTGTTAGGTAATACCTGTTTGAGCCTGTAGGAACAAGTACCTTTCTTCTTATTGTTCTGAAATGTTCAAATCTTCCTTCATGCTGCAGTCACTTAATAGATGATATAATGGGGAGCTATTGTGCATGTATTTAAACAGAAAAAGTATGTTCCATCTCTCTGTTGTGTATCTCTGTCTTCTTCCTCTTCCTCCTTCCCTCCCTGACATTGGGAGGGGAACTACCACTACTGTTTTTCTGACAGGTTTTTTGTATCCTCCTATTCCCCTGCTAGTAGTCTCTTTGTACTAGAAGCTTTTCAGAGCATGGGCTAACTGTTCTTGTATTTGTAGTCTGGCTAACACAGCAGGGCTCTGACTCTAACTGAGCCTTGGAATTTCTACAGTGCAAGTAAAATGAGTAACACTTACAGAAACTTCTAACAGTCATTTGAATAAATAGAGGTCAGTCTGACACTTTGGAATAATAGCAGAAAATTGTAGCCTGAAAACTTTACATAAGGCCAGAAGCTTGTTATCAGAACAGATTTATTTTTTTCCCCCTTCCTCCCTTAGTGTGAGGAGCATGGTACAATGACTTGAGTCATGATGGGGGTTGAGGTTTTGAGCTATCTCACTCACTGCTGTCAGTTGTCCTTCCCTTACGGTCATCAAAGTTGTCATTTACTCCTTGCTGTCTTCCCCCTCCCATACCTTCACAAAAGCAGCTATCTGATTTGATCTACAAGCTTTCTAGCTGATGGACAGGTTCTGAGTTCAGCTATGTGTGTAACTGAATGTTTATTCCCAGTTTGAGGAAAGATGCGAGTACCTTTTTCTGCAAACTGATTTTATTTATGAGTGTCCCTGGTGTGTTTGGATGCTATTCACCCAAGGAAAATAATTTTATTTATGGGTGTCCCTGATGTGTTTGGGTGCTATTCACCCAAGGAAAAACTTATAAATCAACAGGTACTCAGCCTGGAGGTGTAAAATTTGAGCTATATGATTGGTGCAGAGGTGAAGTGCCTGTTATTTTTTGTACTATGTTATTCTGTTCACAGTTACAACTTTCCTTAAAGGCCACTGTAGTAAGGTGCTCACATGTCCTTACAAATATTTTATGCATTTTTAGTATACATGTTACAATACTCAGCAACTTTGAAAAGGGGTAACAATTCAAAAACAATCACTAGTTTAGTCAATAGAATAGCCAATCAAAATTTAAGGGTCCCATGGATTGGCTTCATTGAGTGACAGTTTTTCTGTATGTTTGCTGTAATTTTCACATAATCCTTTTTATGTCAGAAGACACAAAGAAAGAACGGTATAGACAAGATGTAGTCTTGTGG
Organism: Strix uralensis; assembly: GCF_047716275.1. Lineage (NCBI taxonomy): Eukaryota > Metazoa > Chordata > Aves > Strigiformes > Strigidae > Strix > Strix uralensis. Next base: position 59,832,714 of record NC_133974.1, read on the forward strand.
TTTCTTTCTGAAAGCCAGTGAAATGAAGGAAAACATTATTTTCTTCCGCACAAAGTGAACTTCTTTCTGTTATCAAGTACCCTCTTACAGTTGCTCTTCCTACCAGTGATAGAGCTGGCCCTTCCTTATTACAGTTTTTGTCTGTTACATGTTTTCCAGCTTTTCTTAAAGGATATAGCTATGCAGAGAGTTGATGTTCAGTTCTAGCACAGGCAGACAGATGCATGCTGCAGGCTGGCTGCCACAGTGGTACCTGTGGTGAAGTGTGGGAGCCTGCCCTGAGAATCCAAGGTATTTCCAAGCTGTGGTTCCACGATGTGAGATGTTCTGTGGCAGTGCCCTTTCAAAGTTTCTACCCGTACTGTTTTCACCTGCGTGCCTCCTGGCTGTTTTTGATAATTGTGGTGGTGCAATTGCAGAGAGGTGTACCAGCTCACGGGGGCCAGTGGGAATTCCTTGGGACAGCACCGGCTCTGAGACCTCCCTGTCAGGGGACCATGGCCTGAGCTTTTCTGCTGGCTTTGCTGATGTTGCCACCTCCTTCTCAAGTTCTTGTCAGTATGTTATCATACTGCTGGTGTTGATTGCATAACTCGCTTCTTATTTCTTTAAACATACCTGACAAAGCCTGTCCCTCAGGTAGTTCTCACTCCTAAACAGCCATGTCTGCCTTCCTTTCAGTAGTGATGTATGTCTGTGGTACATATCACAGAACATGGGTGTACTGCATGTGCTGCTTTAATTGATCACTTCCTTCCTCTCTTCTCCATCTCCAGCCACTTGTTCCTGTCCCCTGTGCTGTACCCTCACAGGTACTTGTGCACCTCTCTGCACCGGATCTAGGAACGGATCTGGTTTAAAAATAGGCCTTTTCTGTGATGGCTTTTACCTGGTTTAGGTTCCTCTGGTGAGGAGGGCTGTGCAAACAGCCAGGCCAGGCCACTACACATTTGGGTGATGTAGTGGTAGGGAAAAAGGATGCTTAATGTAACTTAGAAGCATACATTTAACTATACTGGCTTCTTTTTTCTGTTGGGGCCCCTTAATATTTTAATTCTTACTGGCTTGATCCTTAAAACAAGCATAATAAATACTCAATTTACTATTCAGCTTACCATTCAACCCATTCATCAATGTTATTCCAACCGATAGCTGAATCTTTCCACCTCCACATTTTACATAGTACTATGTTTATCTCAGAATATAGATAATACCAACTGACATATTTTTTTTATTAATAGTAGTTTAATGCTCCGTTTTACTGATTTTTTTTTTATGAGCTGTTTTGTAAGTATCTACTGGAAAAAATCGTAAAGGTTATATGTTGAAGAATTACTGGGGTGGCTTTTTTCAGGCATACCACCATCTTAAAAGGATGACCAACCCTCTAAAACAAACAATTTGCCCTAAAATAATCAAAAATGTTAAACAGGGGAAAATAATTTTTTGGGTTTGTGTCACTGTCCTCCTTCCATATTATTAGTCAGTCCCAGATTTCAGAGAGATCTCTCTGTAATGGTGGATTTTTTCCTGGGGTCTCACCTTTGTGTGATTTATGTGTTACTCATGTCAGTTAATCATGGTAATCATAACGTCTTAGGTGGTCAGTTCCTCTCCTTGCCTTTACATGTCCCACACAGTAACAGAGGAAAGAAAAACCAGCTATTAACTCTGATTCCTAAACCCACAAAAAGGGAGAAGGAAGCTTTGTCCTTATATGATGCATCTATATTCTTCTGACTCTGTTGCACTTAGAGGGAAAGGAAACATGAGGACTAGAAGCTTGTATTTCTGTTGGCTTAAGCCCTAGTTTCATAATGGAGTCTGCATTTATGACTGGACTTTTCAAACATGCCTAAGCAGGTGATGCCTGACTTCAGTGGGAGTTTGGTATGTAACCTGCCTAAATGCTTTTCAAGATCCTACTGTAAGTCCCTAATCCTTTCTACCTACTTCACAGTCTTCAATGACTGATATCTGAACATTTGAAGGGAGGCTTTGTATCTAACATTAATTTAAAATGATGGAACTTGAGGAAGATTTTTGTCAATTCAAAACTGATCTCTAAAGAAAAATACTTTATTATTTTTAATACAGTCAGAAATGTTGTTCATATATGCCATTGAGCACATGGTTAATGCTTGCTTAGGGCTTTACAGCTTTAGATGTCCATTCAACAGAACACATGGAAAGTAATTTTAATAGAAGCCCTCAAATGTTTGCATATCTAGGTACCTAATGATAAACCTAGTGCTAGCCCATATGGAAAGCATTAATATTTAAGTACATGTAAGCATATTGATACTGGTTTAAGTTCTTTAGCAGTGTTACTCAGGCAGACTTGTGCACTGAGGGGTTTTCTGTGGGTGGGAAACAACTAAAGGGAGCTCTGAACTTAATCTGAGGAATGCCGACATTTGTGAATTCTTCTTTTGGTAAGCATTTAACCAGTTATCCTCTCAGAATGGAAACTCATACTTCCTCTTGACAGTGTTTCATTTGCAGATTAGGAGTATAATGGGGCATAAAGGACATGGGAAGGAATAAAACAATTCTGCATTGTTACGTATTTGAACAGCAAAGTGTTGCTATCACAGGCATTGGTGAATACTGATACCTGTTCCACTGAGGTCATGATTTTGCTTTGTGTTCATAGTCTTGTTGCTTAATTCCTGAGCTGCTTGAATAATTTAGATAGCATGTAGTGACAAAAGAGAAACTAATAGCTGGGGGATTCAGGGGTAAGACTTGTCTAAGAACAGTGAGCTTGCAGCCAGTTTTACAGGGAAGCAGGATGCATATGTGTGTAAAATAAAAATAATGCTGGTATTGACATCCTAAATAGAGCCCTGGAGGTCAGCAACTGATTCAGCTGCTGCTTGCCTCATTCCCTGCAGCCTATGGAGTTAAATCACAGGGAGACTGTGGTTCCAGGGAACTTAACATATGGTAATCAGATACATTACCATATGTTATCCTATTAACATATGGAGGAAGGAACACAGTTGGTAAGGGAATTTCTAAACCTGAAGTGAAAGGCAGCTGCTCTGGTGTCACTTGCCCTTGTTAGCTTCAGTACCTCTGAGTGCTGCTTGTATAATTGATTGGCTTGGGAGGCTTCCGGATGAAGAATGCAAACCCATGCTGGCAGGAGTGCTGCCCAAGGCGGGGATCCTGCGCCAGGGGCAGGCTGATTCAGCGGTCAGTCCTCTAAGTCAAGTGTCCTTGTCCTTGCCTTGCTAAAACACTGGCTTGGTTTAAATGTTTCAAACAATGTCCACTTCAGGGAGAATTATATCCCTCTGTTCGGACTGAATGGCATCTTTACAACCTGAATTTGCACAGTTTGGTGAATGACTAGGAGCTCTGAAAAGACTAGTCTGCTGTGTCTTCTGAATGCTTCTGTGCTTTGTGGAGGACCTGTTCACTCAAGTTAACAGTCCATCTGCTATATATTTTTATGTTACTATTTTGAAATACGTAGGGCCTAAAATATATAGCTAAAACTCATGTGACAAGAACGTAACTTTTTATGATACTGTCAAGTCATATGTTGTCATGTGATTTATTTTTTTTAACCTGCTCCTAAGAATTTGCATCTATTTTTTTCATGAGTGGAAGACTAAAAAGCTACAAATGTGAAGTTAAAACCCTGTACATTTGAAGAGAGATATTTGCCTGAATTATCCAGTCTTCTCTTGTTCTGCCCATTCCCATTTTACTAAGTGAATGAAAAACTGATGTTTGAGACTCCTAATGCCCTAAGGCAGATCTTGGTCAAGTCGCTCAATAGTCACTTCCTTACTGGAGAATTCTCTCTTGTCACATGCATGTGTATGATGGTGCGCATAGGTGACACAGTTTGAGACATTAATGCGGTGTCGACTCTGTTCTGGACATGTTTTTGTGATCTCCACAAGCCCTTGAGCCTCTTTGTCTCTCTAGTCACCTACAAAAAATGCAAGTTTATGTGAGATTCATTTAATCTCTTAACATCCTATTTGTTTATCCTTCTGTGGGAACAGGCTAACTCCTTTCTTCTCCCTCTTTGTTTCTCTCAGCTGGAGGATGAAATTTCAACTTTGCGGCAAGTGCTAGCAGCCAAAGAAAAGCACCTGGTTGAAATTAAACAAAAGCTTGGCATAAGTCTGATGAATGAACTGAAGCAGAACTTCAGCAAAAGCTGGCATGATATGCAGACAACTTCTGCGTGAGTACACACCTTGCACAAATTCATCTTTATATGTGTAGCCTGTTGGGGTTATTGTCTTGATGAGCCCTGGTATGAAATTTAGCAATTGAAATACCTGCCAGGAGGAGTAGATGGCAGGGACAAACATGTCAAGCTTCTCAGAGCAAGGAGACCTGAAAAAAACCCTTCCATAGCGGCAACATGCTTTGCTGCTGAGTTGTACCTCACCCTTGCAAAATCACAGCAGCTAAAACTGTTGTGGCTCTGAGAGGGTTATCTTCCTGCCTCATGACGCATTCTTACAGAGTCCTTACTGCGGAGAGAGAACCTTCTTTTAATCTCAATGTATTATATTTTTCAACTTCAAGAGAGACAATGAAAAAAACGCAAGCAACCAAAAACATCCCCAAAAACATTAGTAACTGTTTAAAAAAAAACAGTACCGTCATCTGAATTATAAAGAATACTGGCAGGATCAGTTGACGTTTGACTCTGTTTAATTCCTGCTTTTGGTTGTCCAAAAGAAACAACAAAAAATTTTTGGAGTAACTGTACCATCTTTGAGGCTGTCGTAAATCCTGTGTATGTCAAGTTTTTTGTTATTTTCCAGCAGTGTGTTCTTAGGCAAGTCCCTGAAGCCTCTCACAGCCTTGGTTTACTACTGTGCAGAATGTGAGTAGTTCACAAGAATTCAGTAAAACGTAAGCAGCTTTAGGTTCCCAGAGTGAAAGGTACTCCATAAATATGAAGCACTGTTACTCTACTGCTGTTGTTGAAATGGTTTTAACTTGAATTTTTTTTTTTTGTCTTGAACCAGACCAGTTATAGTGAGTAATTCTGTTGTCCAAGTCAGTTGCTGCCTTCCAGGAGGGTGCCTTTTAAAAATGCACCAGTTCTTGGATGAGGAAGCAGGGGGGAGAGATTATTTGGGCTGCAGCTTGCTGCCAAGAACCACTGGTGCAGGCCTTTTGTCTCACATAAGGAAGGAGTGAAAAATACACATATGGACATAGCAATAAGACTTATCCTGAATCTGCTGCAAAAATGTTCAAACCCAGGATAGGTACTGTTACTTGCAAGCTTCAAACACTTTTTGCTCTGTATCTCTGATGGAGCATCACTGAGAGAGATGGAGAATAAAGCTATGAATTCGAAAGCTCTAGGAAGGACATGATGATTAGTGAGGGGCTGGTCTCAGCTTCATACTGATCTTTATACTTAACATACGAATGTACTATGTTCCTCTAAAACTTTTTTGGCTGAATTAATAGAAACATTGTGTGGTGGTTTAATCCCTGCCGGGGTCTGAGACCACACGGCCGCTGCCCCTCCCCCACAAAGGGAGTGAAATACAAAGCCCCGAGACTGAGATAAGAAAAGGTTTAATACACAGAGCAACAGCAACACAACAAACAATAACAATAACAGTGATACCAATGAACAGAGCAAAGTATATACCGATACAGCAGTGAGAGAACCGGCTGCGCCAACCCACGCGATCACCGATTCTTCCCGCCCTCGCGCCAGGATGTGACTTCAGCATGATATATGAATAACCCGGCTAGAGCTTCCCCCCCACTGCTGGGGAAACTTAACCCTATCCTGGCTAAACCAGGACACATTGGTAGAAAGAACCACCCACCTTTCATCAAGTGCTGTCTGAAAAATTACTTTTGTTTTTTTTCTTTTCAATTGACGACTGAATTTGACGCTTAAGGAGAAGCAAGAATGAGCTGCTCCACAACAGAGCTGAGCTGGGAGTTGCCAGCAAGGCAGGCAGGGCAGTGGCATCACCCATGAAGGAGCAGTCCCACAGTACCTGAACAAAGAGAGCAGAGCAGGTCCAGTGACAGTAAACAGGGTCAAGCCAAGAGTTTACATCTCCAGGTGAGTCTGTAGTGAGGAGCCAGGTCCAAGGTCAAGCAGGGAAGTCAAATCTATGAGTCAAGATCAGTGAGATACCTGGCCAGATACAGGCACACCAGAAATGTAATTCAGGCAAGGACCAAGGGTTTAAATGCAGTCTAAGCTCTAGTGTAGCTCCTAAGTGAAGGGGAGATGTGCCTTACAAGGCTTCTCCCAACTCTTTCTTGCACAGCACTGTCACCACAGTCTTACCCAAGGTTACACAGTTGTGCTGTGTCAGAACTAGCCTTGAGTCCAGGCAGAGAAACCCATGGGAGTGGAGGGGAAGAGTTTGCAGTGCCTCTTGGTGCACTCAAGGCCCTGACAGAGACTTGGAAAAAATATGTAAAAATGTACATTTTTACATTAAAATAATATTTTTTTGTATTTTAATGAGAAGTCAAATAAGGCATCAACCCCTTAACAGGAAACGTAGTTTGTATGTCTTCTGTCTCTAACTTTTGGACAGTTTCTCAGCTAGCTCCTATTTCTTATGCCATGTCATTAACATGCTGTCTCAGTGAGGATGTCTGGCATGTGCTAGGAGAATAGACAGTCTAGAGACACTGAGCTTTAGAAGAGAGGTGGGGCGCAAGCCACCTGAACTAGAGTTACTGGGAGACACTACCAAAATTTTGAAACAAAAACTTTTGGTTTTACTTGAAATGTGGTAGCAAATTCCAAGACAGCTTTTCATTTTCCCTTCACAATGTTGACATTTTCTACAAGGATAGAGAGACTTAGGATACTTTATCAGTATGGTAGCTGCTACTTTTTATTTAATATGAGTTTCAAAAACAACAAGCCTTGTCTGAACAACTAGTTAAGACTTGTGACCTAACTCACAGGATGGATGGCACCTGGAATGACTAAATTTAAACTTGAGATTCTGACTATTTTTAAGCATTTACATTTTAAATGGTTGGCCACAGGTAGCTTAGGAGTTAGCCTGAGTGTGCTTGACATGTGCATGTCAGAAATATTCGTTAAAGGATTGCTATGATTAAAAAGGGAAAAAAAAAACACTCATAGTTTTCAAATTGAGGAAAGCTAGAGCTGGAGGTCAATGTACTGATGTCCTCCATAGATTGAAGATTATGTCAGGGTCAACATACAGTTCTGTACAAAATCTATTTCCTTGTCATTAATTCACGCTTTAAGTTATGCAAAAGCAATGTAACTACCTCTAGTAAGACATTACATTTGCGCAGCTTTTTTTTTTTGGTATAAACCCAGCTTTTTTTTAATCACCTTTGTTTTTTTCTATAAAGAAAACCTGTAATGTTGTTTGCATTTTTCAGCCTTGTATGAAATACACCTGGAAGTCCTTCACTTAATTATGATGGCCAGAATCAAAAGGCATTTTTCAAGTTCCTTGTTCATTTCCTCTGCTATTCTTTAGTGCACTGATTTTTAGTATAATCTATATGTTAGGGAAGGCAGGAGGTTCTACTATAGAGGATATCAGTAACTATAGAGCAAATGATTGCCTCAAGTTTAATTTGTTTTCATGGTGGTAAGGCATTCAACTGGAATGACTTCCCCCACACACCTTTTTAAAGATCAGGTTTCTAGTGAATAGAGATGGGTAGATGGGTGGATATTCAGATAGCTTCTAGCAATGCAGGTTTTTTATTTATATTTTAAATATAGGTAATTCATTCTTATTTAGATGCTAGAAGCTGGGTAATGTTGGCGGATTTCAAGGTTATTTGTTTTAGTTTAAGAAATGATTAAAAGTGTCTTCACAGGGATATTTACAAAGACCATAACTGAGCTTTTCTAATTAACATTTCGCTACAAAGGAAAGGTTTTATGTAACCTGAATGCAGTATGTTTACTTAGTTAAAACTGTGTGGTGGTGCTTCAGTGAAATGCCCACAGCACTCTTTAGCCTTCCTTCCTTAAGATTTTCACTGCATAGTGCATTAAGGTAAGAAGATAGCTTCTATAAAGACTAACCTAGTTTCATACAGAATCACAGAATAGTTGAGGTTGACATCATTGTCAGGAGACTGACTAGTTCAACTCCCCCTTTCAGAGCAGGGTCAGCTAAAGGAGGGTGTTCAGGACTATGTCCTGTCAGGTTTTGAGTATCTCCAAGGATGGAGACTCTACAGCCTCTCTGGGCAACCTGTTCCAGTGTTCAATTGCCCTTACTGTGAAAAACCTTTTTCTTTGTTTAAATGTTTCTTGCATTCAATATGTGCCCTTTGTCTCTTGCACTTTCAGTAGATACCACTGAGAAGAGTTTGCCTCTATCTTCTCTACTCCCTTTCATCAGGTTATTGAAGAGATCCTCACATGAGCCTTCTCTTCTGTAGGATGACCAGTCCCAGCTTTCTCAGCCTTTCCTCATATAAGAGATGCTCCAATCCCTTAGACATCTTTATGGCCCTTCACTGGACTTGCTCCACTATGTCCGTGTCTGCTCCGTACTGGGGAGCGCAGAACAGGACCCAGCACTCCTGGTGTGCCCATAACCAGAGCTGAGTAGAGGGGAAGGGTCACCTCCCTCGACCTGTAATCACTCTTCCTAATGCAGCCCAGGATACCGTCCGCCACCTTTGCTGTGAGGGCACATTGCTGACTCATGTTCAACTTGTTGTCTACCAAGACCCCAGGTCTTTTTCTGCAAGGCTGCTTTCCAGCTGGTTGATCCCCAGCCTCTACTGGCGCATGCGGTTATTAATCCCAAACTGCAGTACTCTGCATTTCCCTTTGTTGAACTTCCTGAGACTGCTCCATTTTTTTCAGACAGTCAAGGTCCCAAGTAATAGTATTCTTCAGTGCAGTTACAGAATTGCATTGCATTATGTATGGAGAAAGTTACAAGGGTCAGTGTATCATCCTCACCAGTCCCTCACATGAAGCACTAAGGACATAGATCTACCTTGGCCTTTACTAAGCATAGATATTGTAACCGTGCTCAGCTTTGCCCCTCAGCTTTTAATTTAGTGCTCTTCTGTACTCTGGAAAAAAATGGTAGGGCATTATAGTGTCCTCTTAGGAGATATTTTGGTACTACTGACTTTCTAAGAAACAGTTGTATCTGTAAAATTACCCACCAATAACCTCACTCCAGCCTAATAGTTCCCAGAAGCTCCTTTGTCATTCTTTTTCGAAATGTTAGCAACTGTTAGAAGGCATATGCCTCCTCTATTTTAAACAGGAAAACCTTTCAACCCATAGATGGAATAGTTTTATAACTACAGAGATAGAGCTAGGAAGATAAAAATGGTTGGTTTTACTACTAACCGCCTTAAAAACCAATACTCCAGATGTTCAGACCACTGTTAGCAGCAGCAGTTCCGCCATGGCAAATAAATTATTAGAATAGCTAAAAACTTGAAGAAAAACCATTCTGTCCTTGAGGGCTGTAGTAGTGAAATCAGCTGAAATGTCTCAAAAGCCCATATACTTAGTGATTCCAGCCAGGGGTTGGGGAAGGCTTTGATGTGATGGAAAGTGGACCCATGCAAGACTGCCATCTAGGATAGGAATCTCACAGATCTGTTTTCAGAATGACTTTTCATCTTTTGCCCTCACTGTCAAAAATTGTCACTTGTTGTAGAAAGGTAAAATCTTATGATTCAGAGGCCAGAATCAAGAGAATTGTAAGTGCTAGCTCTGAACAGCATGTCTCCTAGACAGTGCCTGAGACTTTCTCAGGTGGTGTCTGTGTTTTGAAGCCGTTTTAGGAAGGTTTCAATATTGCTCTGGTCTTACATGTAATACTTACCTGAGATTTGGGACAAGAGCATTCAATGTGCGCTTGGCCTTTCCCTCCAGAGGCAGAATAAATATCTCTTAGTTGACTACTGGTTGAAAGTTATGTGAGCAAGCTTGGTTCTGCTGATAGGGAACCTGAGGACAATTGTATGGGTTTCCAAAAATAGTGGGAACTTAGCGTTTTGTAGTTCAAATTTCTGCCAGGTGATGAGAAAATAGAAAGTAATAGTTGGGCTGCATGTGTTTTAGACTTACAATCTATGGTACCTGCAGTCTTCATTAGTATTACTAAATATATAGTAATGTGTTCCAGAGGTTCAGAATTTTCTCAGGAAGTCAGATATAATTTGTGGACAAGCACAGTCCTACTGTGACTTTTAGGAATTCAGCATACTGTGTTCCCACACACGTACTTGTTATGCATGGTAGTAAAAGAAATGTGGGTGTTTCTGTTCATTGCAATGTGTAATCACCTTCTGACATTTTTTTTCTTCACTAAATTTGCAAGTAAATGTAGCAGTTGTGTAAGTGAAGAAATTGCATGTTGGCTTCAGCAAGCACATTACCTGTGTGTAAGCCTGCGCTATATGGAAGGGAGCCTCTCACTTCCACTGACTTTGTGTCCTTTGGGTCAGATCAGGCAATGTTAATGGCTTCTTCAAAGATAATTTTTTTACTCCTTTTCCGCATGCATTTCTGGCCTTGAATTTGGAAGGGTGGAATAATATGGTTGGAGAAAGGACTTCGAGGAGTTAACTTAGTCTGTTCTCATTGTTGCTTTTCTAAAAGGTGTATGTCCACCTTTTTACACCAGAACCTTCAGTTAATAGAAGTTCCCCAGCAAGGTCAGGTGATCTGTTCTGGATCAATGAATACAGTGTTAGTTTCCCAGGAGAAAGCCCACTGTAATTATCATTGGGCACTAGAAAATATATACATGTATATTATAGTTATCTGTATGTATGTCTATCTAACTGTAAGGAGAGGAGTGGAGCCTGAATGTGAATTGGAATCTCTGCAATGACCAGGATTAAAAATATCCAGGAAAGGGTCAGTGTAAAGCGAAGGAAAAGAAAAGGAAAGGGAGAAATGAAAAGGAAGAGCAGAAATTAAGCAAAAGGAAAGAGAAAGAAGGAAAGGAAAAGAAAGGGAAGGGAAAAGGAAAGAAGAAAGGGGGAAGGAAGGAAGGAAAGGGAGGAAGAGGAAAAAGGAAGGGGAAGAAAGGAAAAGGGAGACTGGAATATGTTTAATCTGCATAATTTTGTTGATCTAGTGTACAGTACAGAGCCCACAGTGTTATTGTCATAGTTTAAGAGATGATGAACTGTGAAGTTTTGTCTTGGAATGTCTTAAACTCATCAGTGCTTAAGCCAACATATTGTGACTTTTCTACCTGTAGATTAACCATACCACAGCTAATTGTTTTACCCCTGTTCTGTGCTGCATTGCACAAATAGTGCTTTCACAGAATTATATCCCCATTTTTCCCACGTTTTTGAAGATTACAGTGCAGTACAGCACAGAATATTTGTTACCTTTGTCTGGCACCTTTCCTGACCTGTGATTCTCTTCAGCCAATGCAAGAGTCATCTTCAATGTGCTGCTCACAGATTTCTGGCTGCAGGCAGGTCCTCTTCAACCTGCAGAGGTTTGGTTCCCTCAGCTCTGCCTTTCCACTCTCTGTGGGAGAAGAACTACCTGGGGTATACTTCCTTTGCATCATTTTTCCTTTTTAGGCATATGTACCCATCCAAGTGCCAGCACAGTTCCAATTAATTCTTAACATACCTGGCAAAGGGAAGAATGTCTAAAAAAGTGCACCTGTCATTGTTTGTTTTTGAAGTTGGAATGAGTTTCAGGGAAGCACTAAAAAAAAAAAAAAAACAATCCCACAACACTGTAGAGTTCATTTGTGGGCAAAATGGCAATATGAATGCTCTTAGAGAATGCCTTATGTACATGTTATATGCCATTCATATATGCATTTATTTTGTTTGAGCATTAACATAATTTAGTCAATCCTGAGCCCTGTTTTTCACAGAAAATCAACAATTTTCTAGCTGAGAGTTTCTCAGAGACCCAGATGCTTTACATTGATTCAAAAAATGTCATTTGTAAGCTGACTAATGGTTTGAAAACTAAAAAGCAGCAAGCTCCATAGGGCATGGCTTGTGCTACCAGGCTCTGCTCTACTGTATGGTTTTGTTGTTAATTGTTTGCATTTTGTTGCATCTTATGCAAGCTTTATCACAGAAGAGTGTTTCTCAAATGGATTAAGTTTGACAGCAAGCATTGATTGAGAGGCACAATACTGAATGAAGATGTATTAATTAGCAGATGTACTAATTTTACAGAATGTGCAGCTTGCTATGCAAAATGTGAATATTATATTTGTGGCCTACTTCTGCTAGCAGTCCATGTGAAGTAAGGTTAGATTTAACTCCGCCATGTGAAGGGCAATTCTGTACTGAGTTGAGATGAGATCAAACAGCATGCTGTATGATTATCCTGTCTTATCCTGCAGATGATGTTGATCATTTAAATGTCTAGTTCTCTGACCTCTCTATATGTCTGCTGCATGGCTATACTCTCTATGAAGCGCTATTTCCTTCACACCTTGTGTTTTATGAAACAGTATCTTCTTTCATTTGCTTTCACTGGCTGTAAAAATCAGCTAGTGAGACCTGGTTGTCATATGATAATACAACCTAAATGCATATATGAAACTGTCAGGTGAAAATTCAGTCAAAACATGCTGCAAATCTACTTTGCCTAATTAGTGTGTTACAGTACTGGAGATGTGAGTTATCTTTAAAGCTTCTTTTAAATGTTTTGGGCATATTATCAGAATATAACTGCAATATCAGCATATCTTATGATAACCTCTTATAATGAGTTTTATAAACAATTGCTTCTTTTAAAGAAATAGCCTATTTTAAAACTAAATTATAATTGGAAGTTGATGGATTAAATTCTTAGGTTAATGTCATATAAAAGGTAATGTTCAAAATGACACAGGTGAGTTTTGTTTACAAGTGTATGATTGTGACAGCAATTCACATACCCTATTTGTTTAATCCTTATTGTCTGTGAAATATATTATAAATATTTACTGTTAAGTGCTAGGTGAAAAGAATGGAATGTGATCCTTGTTAGCCACTACCAGCAGTTCTTCTGTGCTACGGAGTATGTTTAGATGCCACAAAACCAGAGAAGGAATTCCTACTCTAGTTGCACAGATCAAGTAGCTTTTCTACTTTTACTAATGCTACTGGGCATCTGGCATAATGCTGTTAAACTCAGGGAGGTTATGGTGACTTTGTATTAGTGTAAGAAAGACATAGAGCCTAATGATGTGTTTGTGTGAAAATGCATGCTGTGGGTTGGATGGAAGATGGTATTTCTTGAATCTCTGTGTCCTAAATTCTCTGAGTTTGTTTCTGCTGGAGCATTTCTGCCTTAAGGTTCAGGGTCACTGACCTTATTTCAGCCAATGTCTGACTGCCTGTTGAGATGCTGTCACCTGTCCCGATGAGCTGGGTGGTCAGTACTTCCCTAACAATTGCCAGCCATGGCTGCTCAAAGGACGAGAGCATGCAGGTATTGTAGATGATTTAGCATGTTGGGACAATAGGAGGACCTAAGCCATACGTACAGCGCTTTTTCTAAGGAATAAATGTTAGTAGGTCTTAACTGGAATATCCAACTTTATTTCTACTCTTAAAGGTTTCTGAAGATTCTGTAAGCTGTTCAGTGCATTAAAACAAAACTGCAAACTGGTGTGTGTTACATGAGGGTATGAAAACTGCTGTCTCAGATTATTAATAGAACTGAGAATATTCCTGGAGGTCAGAGAGAATATGTTGAGGAGGTCAGTTACTAGTGCATTTGGCAAGGTATCAAATGACTGCGGTAAATACAACATAACTATGATAAAAATATCTGAACCAAAATACTGTGCTGTATATCAATACGGAGCATAGCTAACTATAGGAAGGCAATGTGCTCTGTGGAAAGATCATTTATTTATGAAGAAGGCATAGTGATACGTATAATGGTGGAGAGGCAGGGATGAGGTGGGCTTTATTTTTCAGCCATCACTGAGCTCTGCTAGGATGCAAATTACTGTTCCTTGTCTCTGCTGACAGGTATTGCATGTTGCACTGCATTTTAACTTTTGTTATTTTGTTGTTCCTTAAAGCTTTTCTTCAGCTTTGCCAAAGGGAGGAGGGCTTCATGTCAAAGGTCATTTTTGCTGAAGTTGGTGCTGAAAAAACACCAGTTGCATAACAGTCTTAGCTGGATTTATGCTGTTATGTAACGTCAAAAGCATTAGGAACATAAATGCAGTCTCTATGTCTTCCTTGGTAGTGGAAATACTGGGGAGGTTGTTGGGCTTATGGGATTTACAGAGAAAACACAATATTAGTTGGAATGCCAAAATCAGTGTCATTTCAACCAATTCTCAGGTGTGTTCTGACCAATGTAATGTTCAGAAATACATAGGGGACTCTTAATGTTTCTCAATTAAAGTTAAATGCATTTGCTGCATGGGCTATTTGGGACTATTCTCTTAACAGTGTTATACAGCATGAAGAACCTGCAGAAGGGTAAGACATGGGGATGTGTTTTCATAAAGCTAAACATGCCCGTGAATAAAATTAACTTCAAGATGTCGCCTTCAAAAAATTAGCTCAGAAGGATATCTGCAGAGTATTTTACTGTGTACAGTCAACCTGTACATAAATAAGTTCTGCTACCAAGGACCTTTTAGACCTGGAAGTCAAGTCTTGGCTTCATTTAGTCATCAGCAAAATTTCACTTGGGCTGAATGGTTTAGGAAACTTCTCTATTAGGAAAATGCCTAAAGTCTTGTATGCAATAATGTAGGCATTTTAAGAAATGCCCATATATCTATATATATAGAGAGAGAGATACAAGCCCACAGGCATTAGAATATTTGATTTTTTTTTTTCGTAAGTAACACTTCCCAAAAAGCTACGTGCTTACAGTTTGACTTGAAGCATCATTAATGTCTATTTTAGGTTCTCATCCCACTCTAGTTTATATGAGAGTATGTCCGCTGACAGCAAGAGAATGACAGAACTATTAAACTAGTTAATCTAGAGAATGAGACCTCAGTGAAATAAGAGCATTGCAATCTTGCTGTGTCCAGGAACAGAGAGCAGGTCTGAGGAGAAAGGAGACCCAGTGAAAACAGTCTTTTTGGTCTTCTTTGTATTCCACCAGAAGAAATAAACCAGACATACCCAGTCTTTCTGCCTTTCTATAATTGTTATTTGTGCTCATTCTGTCACTGTTGCGATGTTTTAGCCCTTGTTGTCATTCAGCACTGTGCATGTGATTGATTTCACTTATCTTACTCTAGGTTTCTAGAGACTTGGTACCCTGATCTAAGTTGCTCCCTGTAGGCTGCCTTTCTAGTCAGTGAAAACAGAAACAAGCACCTTCGTAGAATGAGCTATTTCACTTGGCAGTTTTAGAACTTGTTAGGTCAGGTCAGTAGTCTGTAAGATATTTTGTGGCTTAGGAACATAAAATCAAAGTATTTGTGTTGGGAAAAAGTAATTGTTGATAGACTGTTATCTGAAAGAATAGAGCATTACTTGGCATCTGCCTTCTAACCTGTGGTTTGTAAAACGGAGTCCTCAACAGGAGACTTTCAGCAATTGGTACTGCTAAGGCTAAAAGGACCCGACATAAAATGTGATGTGCCTATTGCAAATGTTAATTTTCTCTTATTTCCCCACCTGCATCCACAAAGTTATATTGCTTTCATATACCTAAAGTAAGAAGAAAACACTCTGTTTCAGGAATTAGGCAGTGGGATTTTTTTTTTATTAATCTCCAGTGTATTTTCGTACACATTTACAATCTTAGAGAATTTGTTCAAAGGAGAATTAGGACCAGTGGAATTGTATTTCTGAATTTTTCATGATCATTTCTTCAGTTCTTGTCTGCCAACACACACCACAGGATAAAAGACTGATTATAATGTGCTCTCCTTTTGTTACTGGGTCAGTACTTTTAATTCTGAGCTTGTCTGCATCACTGGGAGTATCAGATAATTTACTTGGAAGGAAGCCTCTGACGAGCTCAGAGTTAGTTTACTCAGCAGAAAAGCATCTGTGTAGAAAAGCTTATTGATTACTCTGAGAATGTAGCTTAAATCTACTGAAGAATCTACGTGGGTCAGAGCATATATTCTGGATCAGGAAATTAAGATGATTCTGTGTTTGAATGTGTATGCTATTTGTGAAATAAATGACTTATAAAAGAATTCAATGCTATTTAGAATATGCATTCACTGCCTAGAGTTTTTCATCTTTCTTTCCCTGTCTCTCCCAAAACCTTTTTCCTTTAAAGAAATTTTTTAAAAGTAAAATCGTAGCGTATGGAAACAGATTTGATCAATTTTGTCTAATTTGAAATATCAACAAATCATTTTGAAGTGTATCTGATAAATGTACCTAATACATATACGCATGGAAGACCAGACTTGTATATGTCCTGATTATTTTCTGTGCTTTAGACAGCAGATTTTGCTACCAGGTGTCTGCTACGAGAATGCTTATTTGATGTAAATTTACAGAAATTGTATCAAACAGGTATTCAACAAATCACTGTTATTCTACTTTTAAACAGCTTGCGCTGACCCCTTTGCAGGTAACATCCCCTGAGTGGGAGAGGCACAGTTAAGGATTGCTCTGGAGAGCGTTTCGCTCATATTAGGATTAAACTGCACTTAGGAAGCTGTGCAGAAACAGACGTCTTTGTAATTTGTTTTGTGCTACAGTTACGTTTGTTAATCTTTCAGTGGATGGGGCTTCTTTAAGATACGAAAATAAGAGACAAGTGAATTAATTGCAGGGGATTCTAGCCTCTCTTTTTTACTACTTATCACTATTTCTGTTCTATTTTTGTTTGCAGTTACAAGAAAACACATGAGACCCTGAGCCATGCAGGACAAAAAGCAACAGCAGCAATCAGCAATGTAGGAACTGCTATCAGCAAGAAGTTCGGAGATATGAGGTATAGGGATCTGCTGCTTCTCTGGTCTTATTTCGAGGACAAAAAGTATAAGTCATCTGTCAGCTCTTCTTTTCCTTCTACGTTAGTGTTTAAAGGTTCAAGTAGTTTTTAGTCAGACTGTTTTATAACATTCATGGTGTCAAACAAAAAGAAGGGATAACAATGAATGATGATACAATTCTTATTTGAGTGCAGGTTCAAGAAAAGTGCAATTTGAAATCCTTTTGGAATAACTTTGCAAGCTCAAGGAAATGTACAAATAAAATGGAACAAAAAATAGCTGTCAGATCTTTATTAACCCGGTTTTATTCATACATGGATTCTGGAGACCATCATCTGAAGAAAGCAAGCCTGCCTTTGAGCTGCTTGTGGACAGATAATAAAACACTTCAGGCTATTTTTTTTATCAGCTTTTTCAAGATGTACAAAGGCAAAGTTCCTCAGAATGAGAGCATAAATGAAGAAATTGTACACTGTAAACGAGCATTTCCGTTTTCAACTTGATAGCAGGATTACAGAACTTCTTCTCAGGTGTATTAGGGAGTTGATTTTTTGTGGTGAAATAAATGGACATGGATAACTCCACAATATATTATTTGAGCAGCAGAATTAGGGTCTCATTTATTAGAGATATTGGTATGTACTCTCTTTTTTGGTCATTTTGTAATGTATGAGGTAACCATATCCTAAGAACTGTGCGAATCTGTTTTACAGAACTTCAAATTTATAGGGGTTTTTTTTACTGCAAATGGTTGAACCATAGTTCTTGGCAGCTAAAACTTTTTTTCCACTTCTTTATTTTTAATCTGAATCTTGAGAAATTTTTAGAGTCCTTGCTTCATACCTACCTTTTACATACAGCTTAATAAACACTCTACAGAAGTACTAATGTTTTTCTAGGTGAAACTAAAAAAGGGAAATCTTCTTCACTGTATGATCTGCTTCACAATGTCTTTTTCCACATGCAATTTAAAATGGAAATCTAGTGAGTGACTTGCAACCAGGGTATGAACATAAACTAAGAATTGTTTGACTCAATACAGTTAAACATCCATAGGTAGTATATGCCTAGAAAAGGATATAACAATAAGAAGGGCGTGCAGTTACACTTTCCTAGTACGTTTTTTTAGCATTCAGCAATCTTAAGAGCTGAAAACATCCTAAAACACAGGTTTGATCTTTCATTTAAAAGTCTTTGAAAGGTTTTTCTTCATGAGTTCATCTTTTTTCAATTTATTTATTTTAACTTGTATGAGCTTTCGACATTCATAACACCTCATGTCTTCCCAGATGAACAGATAGTTATGTGGTAAAGAAGTGTGTGGTTTATTTGTTCGTTCATTCATTCCCTGTTCTGAGTCTCCCTGGTCTTTCCTTTGATGCCTCTGGCTCTTCTATTACAAGAAACAGTGAGTGTAGTCCTTCTGCTGTCCTTCATGTCACTCATTTCCTGTGGTTTTATCATATTTCACATCAGTTCCTTCTTTTCCAGGAGGCTCCAGTTGCATGAGTTGCTTTCACAACCCTCGTCCCTGCCTTTTTTTTTATTCTTACTGCCTTCCCTGCATTTATGGTTGTATCCTGTATTTTTGAGAAATGTGCAAGATGTGTGTGCTGCATGTGGCACCAACATATCCTCTGTTTCATTTTCTGTTCTTTCATAACACTTCTCCTGTAACAAAGAGAAGCCCACCGTTCAGTGAACAGGTCCTGTTGCTGCTTTAGATCCTACGGCGGTGACCAAAGAGTTGGTGTGCAAATACCCTGAACACTGGCTCTTGATCACAGAGGGAAGGATGACTCTAACAATTCAGTACTTCTCAGGTCATGTTGCTTGTGCTTTGCATAGGTATGAGATGAACTGCAAAGGCAGAAATGTCTCCACTGTAATAGAGCATGTTTTTCACTTAATATTTCCCTTCATTAATGACTGCTACCAAATTCCTTTGTCCTACCTATCAGTGCCAACCCCCACTCCATGGTGATCATGCTTCTGACTAGCGCTTGGAAAGCAGATGGGTGGTATTTATCCCGTTAGCCCTTTAGCTACAAAGCAAAGGCTAAGCCCATAAGCATTTTGATTAATTGAGAAACTTGTTTCTAGTACCTTTCTTTGATCAAAATTATTATCCTGAACCTGGATGGGAATTTTTCGGGAAAATATGAACTACTAGCATTGCCATTGTTTGTGGACGCTTACAGTTTAAATTCTCAGTTAGGAGAGTTTTCTTGACTCTTTATGATGAAGCAGTAAACGGAATAGCCAGGATCCCATAGTTACATGAAGCATGGAGTGACTTGGGCCTTCTGCATCTGCTGAACATCCTAAATCTGGAGTAATGGTCAGTATGCTTCCCTCAGCAACAAAGCTGACCTAAGATCTTGGCTCAGCTTGGGCAGGTGAAGTCCTATGTGGGGTCACACTGTAAACCTTATCACCTGGTTTTAAAAATCTTACCCTCTCCCACTCTAATGCCAGCTGTGTTTGGGGGAGTAAGATGTAAGAGGCATGCATTTTTTGTTTCATTGTTTGCTTGCTTCTTTGCTAATCCAAATAATTTTGAGTGATCTAGTATATGGATTATCACCACCCCCTCCCATAATGCTGATTTAAACAGACATCAGACTCTGGCTTAATTCTCTTGGTTAGGTATTAAGTCTGATAGTCACCAATGGCATCCAGATGCAAATCCCTGTTCTGCTTACTTTCAGAGCAGACACTTGAAACTGATTTCTAAAATCCAGATGATCATCATAATTCCCAGTATGTTCAGCAGTCCGGTGTGTTTGGCCTTTATTCCCTGTCTATGGTGATTTTGAAAAGGCTTGTAATCAGCTTGACTCTAAGTATTGAAGTGTGCCTTCTTTGTGAAACAAAATGCTGTTTTCCAGGTTGCCTGCTATGTCAACTGTACAGAGCACCACATGAAACACACATTTCTGTTCTGAAGATGCAGGGTCTTAATTTTCACCTTGTATTATCTCTAAAAATGTTACTAAAATATCATAGCAACAGGGCAGATAGACTCCCCCAAATGTGCTATTTTGCTGTGTTAGGATTCAAAAAAGACAAAATTCTGTGTGTCCCAAAGAACAGACAAGCCACCCTTTTGGGACAAAGTGCTTTTCATGCAGTTGCTGTGATTCTCTTTCATCTCCACCCGAGCTTCCCAGTGTTGCAACTCTGTAATTAATTTTGTGCATGAATAATCTTTAGCATTTTACATCTTCTAAATTTTGTATTAATTATTAGTGCTTGTAAAGTCTCTTTACAGTTGTAATGCATTCTATTTAATATTATCATGTTACTGGAAATACCAGAAATGCATTAAAAATAGTATAGAGATACTTTTTCTTTAGGATACAAACCAGGCAGTAGTAATCTGGTTAAGATATTAGATTCTTCATAAATAGCTCTTGTGATTAATGATATGCCATCAGGATTTTTTGTTGCCCTTGCATCCCCAGCTCATATTGTCTCCTTTAACATTTTCTAACACGGAGAAGGAAGGTAAAGGGGAAGAGAGTCCCAGGTCACTCATAGGGCAGTAGTGTGGGCTCAGATGTCTCAGTAGAGGTTACGCTAACGTTTCAACATGGCTCTTGCCATGTAGAGCACAGATGTGATACAGAGGTGAGAGCCTTTATTTGTTGCTCCTTTGCATACTAGTAAAGTTTGGATCTTTTAGTCCAATACTGCTGGACGACACTGCAGCTGTCTGTGTGGATCTAAGAGTTTCAGCCCTGCTGATGACCTTTTTAGAAATAAGTTGTGATACCAACTGGGAGACTTTCTGTTTTTTTAGTTTGCTTTAAAAAAAAAAAAAAAAGGAAAAGGAAAGTACATACACTACACTACTACATGCACACTACCACATACATTAATGCTACACAAGTAAATGTGTTTGAAGATTAAGCTAACAAAGGCATGCATGCAAATTAGGATGTCAGCAGTTATACTGCTTATACATCCTTCAGTCAACTGTCTCATACATTTTCTTTAATTACATGATTGCACAGACCCTTTTCAGATTCAGTTCCTGGATGAGCCAGCTCTGAAGATGAATGAAGGTAATATAATGCCTCATTCCTGCCTGGGGTTGGAAGGCACATGTGGAAAGAGACAGAAGACTGCAGGGAGGGAGAGCTTGGGGGCATGACTGACAGTTGAATGTGATGATGGGAATCAGCCCAGAATTCTGTGAGGTCCCAGAGGTGTGGAGGAAGGCAAAGGTCATCCCTCTGGAATGGGACAAGTGAAGTTCTGGGAAATACAAAGCAGGTACTGGGGGAATGCATTAACCTGTTATTTTGTAAGCATCTAGAAGATAGCATGATGGCAAAAACATAAATGGATTTGTCAAGAACAGTTATCTTGAACTGAAAGCACCTCTCATAGAGGACAGAGGGGAGGCAGGAGATATGATAGCACTTGACTTTGATAAGGCTGTCCATACTGTTTTCACAGAACTAGAGAAATACAGTTTAGGTGTTATTGCTTTAGCAGGAAGAGGGCATAGGCAGTTGAAAATTATATTCAAAGAACAGATCTCAGTAGCTCACTGTAATGCAGGATTTTGCAGGCATCTGTCCTGAGTCTGTTACTCTTTGGCATTTTCATTACTGGATTAGATGATAGCATCATGTGTACACTTAAAATCCCCAAATGACTGCAGTGGGAGGGAGTGCAAACAATTTAGACACCAGGATTAGAATTCAAAATTATTTTAAATGATAAAATAAAATTTAGTGTAGGAAAGTATAAGGTGCTCTATTGACAGATAGAAAAAAATCAAAAGCAGAGATTGGGGGAACACTGACCAGCCATCTTTGCAGATAAGGGCCTAGCAAGTGCTAGGCTAGTGGCTCACAAATGCAGCAGAACAGTGGCATAGGTTATTTCTGAAGGCTGCGAAATCTCTCTCATCTAAAGTTTTTAGAAGCAGGTTAGGCCAATATCTCTTGGCGATGGCTCAGGTATCTGCTAATCTGCTGTAGTGCTGCGGGAGTTGATTTCTGTTGTGCCTTTATTGTTGTGCCTTTTTGGGGTTTTGGTTGTGGTTGTGGAGTTTTTGCACAGCCTTTTGCTGTCCATTTCCAGGATTTCCATGCTCTAGGGATGTTCTGGGCACTTAAAACTGTTGATGAACTCCTTGGGAGCTGAATTCCTTGAAATATTGTAGTTGTCATAACCAAAACTACCATTCTTAAACCTCTGTCTCTCTGATATCCCCTGTAATAGAAACAGTAATACTGTCTTGCTTCAGAATATAATTTCATAAGCATTTCTTTTGCTGATGAATAAAGCAGTTGTTTTCTCTCATTTCTACTGACACTCTCCCCTTCATTTGTGCTGGCTTTTAGAGCTCTGCAGTAACACAGATTTCCTGATCATATATGGCTGTACAGGTATCTGAATCAGCATGAAGAAGGGGGTGGCTGTTAACTGGGAACCAGCAGGCAGTAAAAGGCAGCTACGTATCGCAACAATATTACTTAAGCTGGTCTAAGCAGAAATGTGCTGTGAAGATAAATCCATTAATGTTTGAGAAACACCAATGTACATGATGATGAGCCCTGTAAATAACACTGAAGAAATCAATGCTTTTCTTCAGAGCAAGGTATGAATATTGTGCAGTAAGTAATGCATCACACCACACATCGAAAAAGGATGTGAAAAATAAGTATTGAAGAGTGCACCATCTATCTGGCTCACTGCATGAGACAGGTGTTCCCTTGAAGTGGTCTGTAATTAAAGACTACATCAATGCACACAGATGAAGGAGAGGCTGTCTGCCTCATCATTTCTTGACTTTGGAACCTTAACAACATCCTTTGAATATTTGAATATCAGTGCACCTCTCCCAGTTCTGCTGCCTTAATTAAGTTTCTTGTGAGCTGGAAAACAGTGTCAAAGTATTTCAAATATTGTTTTCAACAGGGAAGAAGTATTTTAGAAAATGTCATTTTAGGAATTAAAATCCTCTTATTTTTTCCATACCTTTCTCAACTGAGATGATTAAGAAATCCAGAGGGGGAAAAAGGACATTTGCTGCTGATGTACACATACAATTCCAGTTCACCTTTCTCTTTAATGAGATTAAGGTGGGATTTTGGGAGGGAAACCACTTAGCATTGTTTAAACCTGATCTAGTGAAGAGAACACAAATTTTAGCAGACAAAACTTCTGTTCTTTGTTACACACAGAATAGGTGACTGTGTAGTGAAGTAGTGTGTGAAAATTTTTGCTCTGAAGGAATCTGAACTGATTCACATTCTAGTGTGAATTCCAGCATCAAGATTTGAATGCAAATGATTTGATTTTTCTCCTCAGGCAGTGTGACATGCTACAGAGATATATGTATATTTTTGTTACATTTTCATAATACTTTTAACTCTTGCTTTTCTTTCCTTGTGCATCCACCACAGATCACATTCAATTGGGTAAGACACATTACTCTCCTTGAATACTGCTTCTGTATTTGACAGGATTTGTTTTATGGAATATAGTGCAGTAACCTCTTTCCTTTCAGCATCGTTATGTAGGATAAAAACATATGTTACTTAAACTGTAATTTCTCATTTTTACAGCGTGGTGAGTATAATGAGGAAAAGACTGGACTGAGTTGTTTGCCTTGCTCTTGAGTAGATTAGTCTCAAATTCAAATAATGAACACATTCAAAAGATGTGCCTCTTGGGGAAAACCTATTTATACGAAACCCATTATCTCAACCATCTTTTTCTGTCAGAAGTTGGAACATAAACAAATGTTCATTAAAAAATCTGTTCAGCCAGCAGAGTTTTATAAAGATTGTATAAAGTATTTACCTCCTCTTCAATAAAGCAAAAGTGTGTTAGTCATGAAGTGTACATGGCGACTCTTTAGAAGTCTTGAGTCCTGGGGAAATTTCCAATAGCAGGCCAAGTTCTTAACATGATTAAAGGGTTTCTTTATATTTAGAGCTTGAATTTATTGATGCTGTAAAGCACTTCAGTATATGATGAATTATAAAACAATTTTATGTGTTCTCAAAGGTTCTATAAACGGTCTGGCTTTATGTCAGTTCACCCAGCAGAGAGGCTGAGCAGCCCTGAATCCCCTGCAGGCCCTCTGGTCTTGTAGCATCACCAGTGCACAGGACAGCTCAAGAACAATTTTTCAGTTCAGCTAGGTGATCCTAATGTGGACTCTTACTTCACTGAGAAAATTTCAAAATGGGACATAGATTGGCCTTCCTATCTCACTGTGACATGAAACCAAAATGTAATATTTAGTGACCTTTGTCATGAAGGATCTCTGTTCTCTGCCTCTGCACTGATCACCACCACAGACATGTATGTCTTTAAAAAAGCTTAATGTTTTAGGCTTCTAGTAAAAGATGTTGTCACTGTTCCTTTAACTTGCATCCTTACTTCTTTAGAGAAATTAAAAGATGAGCTCAATAAAATATGCACTTAGTATTCCAATTGTCTGTCACATGCCGCCTCTCAGCTGTGCGAATTTAATTTGGCACAATTTAATCTTCTTACTTAAACCTTTGTATTTGGAATGTTTTGCTATTAGAAGAGGAGCAGCCTATGCTGAAATACTTCCAAACTCTTATTTTTGCCTCTTTGTCATGTGTTACAAGATTAAAATGGCAAGCATGCTTATTTAATTTAACTAGGATTGTTAAAGATTTGCTACACTTGTGAAATGTTTGGGCTAATCTTTTCTAAGTCTTAAAAATTGTGAAAAATTGAACATGAAATATTTGCGTTGTCTGCTGTCAGTTCTTGTCTGTCTGAGCTTAGAAGAAGCCTTAAAATACAACAACAAACAATTTGTAAGATCTCTGTCCCACCTAATTGCCAAATAACTCCTTCCTCCCCCCCCCCCCCCCCCCCCCCCGGCCCTTTCTGAATCTTCAACCTGGAAAAAAAAAATCTTTTGTGTGTATGTGGACACAGTGCTACTCTGAGTTTGTGTAGTTTAGAACAAATACATGTGCTGTTTATATGAGATTTTTCATTTTTTAATGCTATAATCATGCTTTGCTTGATTGCAGTCAAATGTTGCTGTCTCTTAAAGTAAAGTTCTCACTGTTTTCAATCAGCCCAGGCTGCATCTGTCAGTCAACACTGAAAGTAACCATGCAGGAATTTTTGAAACAATACGTACTCTTGCAGTACACAATTTACTTCTAATGTTCAGGTCTGAATGTACATATAGACAGTTCTTACGCTTCAAATAAAAATTCACATTTAGAACAGACTTGATGCTTCCCAGCAGCAGGGAATAGGTGGTGCTATGATAGCAGAGTTGGCTTTGGTGGCTCCAGTGGGAGAATGTGGCTAATGTAAGTCAGGCGGTTAGAGTGGGTGGCCATCTGCAGGGTTAAAGGTGTGCAAGGTGATTTGGGGATCTTGGAGTGATGCAGAGGCTCCATCCTCCGCTTGCCAACCTTCTGATACTCTTGCTGCTGGGAAGTCTGTGGAGGGAAGTATCACAAGGAGAACTGGATAAGAGCTGTGGAAAACAGCTTTTTGGTAATGTTGAGGTGTGAAGGAGGAGGTGAAATGTCCTAGAGATGGGGACAGCAGCTGCTGCAGCTGAGAGCTGCCTCTCTGGTTGAAGAAAGCTCTTGTTTAAGTAGCCTGTTGTGCAGGATCCTATAGAAATTGGTGGCTGGCACTGGCTATTTGGACTCTATCCGTTGTACATGCAACAAAGGCAGTTGCCCACTTGCCTGTGGCCTTGAACCAGCTCTGTTTATGCTCACAAACCTGAGGCATGCTGCACTCCCCCAACGTAGAGCTTATTGTCTGTCACTGCAGAACAGAGGTAGCTCTCTGTTCCTCTGTAACATGTCTCTGTAGATAGCAGGGGTCTGCATCATTTAAATGGATATTGCCAGGAGCTGCTTTGCATCATTCCTTTGAGCCCTATTAAATTGCTGATCAGTTGACAAGAACATGTGGCGGTAAGATCTTCAGTGCTGAAAGTGAGCTGGAATTCACGAGTGAGTTTGACAAGCTATTGCCATCAAGAGAGGAAGAGTACCAGCACTCTTGAAAATATGTATATTTTTTTTAATTTAAAAAAAAAAGAATGATATGTTGTAATTATGTTGTAGACTGGATTTTACAGCTTATTTTTGTTATCTTTTGCTTTCATCCCACAGTTACTCTATTCGCCATTCCATAAGCATGCCTGCAATGAGGTAATATGCTACCCATATTGTTTGCTATGGTGATGTCCAGCAGTGTTGTAATGAGGGGGGAATTGCATACTCTGATCCTGATCCTGCAGTTTTTAGTTGGATGAATGGTCCTACTTCAATCAATTAAGGTTATTCATGTAGATAAGAGCTGCAGGACAGGCCATCTGTGGTTTTTTTTCCTTTTAATTGTATTAACAGTTTAATCTCTTGTACAAGCCTTTGAGTAAATGAAGCAGTTCTGAGATGTATTTGGGTAGTTAGCAGGTTTGTATTACTGAATCTGAAATTCAGTTGTTTTGCTGATTCTAGAACATCATCCAAAGCCTATTAACGTCAGAGATGCTTTCTACTCCAGCAGGCTTTGGATCATGCTTCTATGGAGGGATTTTATATGAGTGCTTTCATATTTTAATGGCTATAATCATGCTTTACTTGACTGCAGCGAAATATTGATGTCTGTTCAAGTAAAGCTCTGATTGTTTTCAATAAAATTAGGATCCAGCTTTTTACCTCCCTGGCCTCTAAATATATGAATATCCCCACTCCCTGCCAAGCATGTGGGGGAAAACAAATCTCCTACCTATATGATGGATGCTAATGCATTCAACTTCAGCAGGTGGATAGTTTAAGGCAAGCATTCACCAGTGTGACCTATGAGTCAAATATAAGTCATAAAACTCCATTTCTCTCCTGTTGACTCTTCTTGCCTGGTGGAAAGTTTGTCACCTATTTAACAGAAACCAAAAGTAAATCTGCATTATTTTTCCAACTGGTTTCTGTTTGCCCTTTCCTTAAATTAGGGTCAGTTTAACTTAGCCTGATGAGGGATATGATGTAAATGTATTTGCAGAAATAGAGGTCATCATCATGTTCCTGGTACGTTACCAGAATGTGCAGAGGATGAACTGGAACACTGAAGTTCTAGCAGCCATCAGCTTCGTAACTTTGCAGAATGAAGTGCAGGCTCCTGCATGTGTTTGCCTTCCCCCATGGGTGACACAGAGGCATGGGCACCTGCCAGGGTAAAGTGGTTCTGCCTCATTGTTCCACTGTGAGGGTACCTTCCGTTATGGTTAAAGTTCTCTCTTACATTTTATTTCACATCACGTAGGAGCAAATGGATGTAGTGGGTTTTGTCCATCCTGATGGCCACGTTGTTAGGAGTTACCACTGCACTCTCAGTGGTGGTAATTGCTATAATTTCTCTGGATATACCACAATAGACAGGTGAAACAAACGATGAAGAACTAAACACTTAATTAACTGTTTCATTATACTGCACTGGGCTTAGAGACATCCTGTCACCGCTTTGTTTCTTGTGGTAAAGAAAGTACAAGAGGAACCCTGCTGGACAGCAGTTTGAGCTGCAGAGTCTTCACTAATGAAGCACAAAGTATGCTGTAATTGAGCTCTCAGTTGTCAGGCAAGGAACAGAGAACCAGAAGAGGGTTCCCTTTACCCACTGCAGATCTGCTCAAGTCCTTTGTGCCAGCTGAACTGCTGGAGGAGGAGACAAGCTTTTGTACTCACTCCCCCTTGCCTATTTCTAGCATGGCTCCCTACATGGGATAGGGATTATCAGCAGTGGGGAAGCTGCTGTCAAAAGGGGAGAAGAGACATCCATCTAAGCAACTGAGGGAAAACATGGGTACAGATCTCCGTGGGGAATCATACTCTCACTTTAAAATGGCATATGCATTATAATACTGTGTGGCAGGTATTAGTTGTGGTCACTATGTTCTGTTTGTAGGAAGAAATATAAAAGATTGAATGCATTTAAAATGAGAGATGTTTCAGATTTTGGAGAAAGAAAGAACAAACAAGGTTGTCAGGCAAGCCAGCAAACCAAATATGTGATTTACTTTAAGAAGGAAAATTACAGCTGTTGCCCTTTTTTTTTTTTTAAGATATGTTCAACTCACAGTTTTCCCCCAAACAGTGTTATATTCTGTTCTATAGGGAGTGAAAGGCAGAGAAAAGCTTAGCTTTGTCAGAGGAGCACCTTTGGAACACAGTCGTCCTGAAGTCTTCGTCTTTTGAAAGCTGCAGGATACACCTGTGATCACAAAATCATGGAGTGCGGGGTCAGGATTCCTCAAAGGCATTTTGGACCCACTTCCTATGTAGTTCTAATCTCCTTCATCCTAGCTTCAGGATATTAAACTGTCATCTTTTTAATTATGTTTATTATGAACTTGCTTATCAGCTGAAAAAATTGTTAATTTCATTACAAGCAACAACACAAATGGATAAAACCATAGAATGCAGCACTACAGTCAGTGTTCTTTGATTGTTCTTCTGAGAACATGATAAATTTATCAGAGGGTAGGCAGGCCAGTAACTGGTTTCAATTACTAGGCAGGTTCTGCATTTGCAAATTTGTAGCTAAAAAATACGCATCTGCTTACCATAATTGGATTTGACTGACAGAGTACAAGAGACTGTTCATACCCTATCAGTCTGTAGCCCTGTGCTGCCAGCCAGCCTTCATTCTGTCCTAGCCTTGTTGCCTGCTAAGAACTGATCAATTTGTGGAGTTACCCCATTACATTTGCAACTGACTCTTCTTTTCTTCAACTTTCTTTTCCTCGTAGGAATTCTCCAACATTCAAATCGTTTGAGGAGAAGGTTGAGACCACTGTCACAAGCCTTAAGGTAAAGGTTGGAGGCTGAGTTACGTGGCTGTGCTTCTTAAAGTGTAACAGCTTAATTTTCCCTATAATTTGTACAGGAGACTGGTTGAATTGGCTGTTCCATCAAGAATTTCATGGAACTGCAAGAGCACTAATGGAAAATGAAGGCAATATGCAGAGAAATAGTCTTTCTCTGCTTTGTTACTAAGAAATTACTTCTGTTGTCTGCCAGAGTAAAGAGATGCTCTCAGAAATGCCCAAAATGTGGCCATACTGAAATGGAAAGCAGAGGCATCTCGTAAGGTGTGACCATGGTTGTTTATGCTGTGCAAGGCAGAGCCATGTGGAGATGCAAAGTCAGATTTTGGAAGCAGTGTGGCCTCATGAGCTTAGTGCAGTGCCCTGCCAGATGGACACAGCCATGTGCCTGTGGAGTGAACTTCCATCCCTGAGCTACCCTCCTTTCAGTGCTAGAGATGTACTCACCAAGTGCCCCTTACTCTGCTGGTGGGAGCTGTCATGTAACTCGGGTCTGATTCATGCTACCTGTGTGGCTCTTAGCACCGAACTCATCTTTCTTTAATACAGATGTGTTTCCTCTCAAATTTCATTGTCTTGTCTGGATTTAAAATTTCAAAACTATATTGACATATTTGCTGTGGGACAGGAAGATCTGATGGCAAAGTTACCAGTTATCACTAACAGCACTTGTTAAGGCTCTTAGCAGGACAGAGCATGGCAAATTTGCAGTGAGCTAATTTTGGCTGCATGGTGAGGCACATTCAAGGGGGGGAACAAGAGGGTTTGTCTCCTAATGGTTCTTGTTCATCAGATAGCCAAGTGTGCTCATAAAATAGCATTTTACTTTGCTGCGATAGAAAGATTCCAATGTATTTCAAGTGGACAAGAGCCAAATTGATCAACCCTCATTTTAGGGGGAACTGAAAATAGTAGATTAATGTCAAAGGACATAACAACTTGTAAAGCATTCAAAAGGCAAGAAAATGGCCTTCCACTTGGGACAGAAAGACATTCCTTGTTACAGAAAATGCAAATTACAGCTAGAACTGAAGCAGCAGGTACACAGGGAAGGTCTGTCTTTTCCATGCCACTGTGAAATCACACAGCAGATAAAATTTTCCAGTCAGTGTCTGAGGAAAGTAAGCAGCAGAGAGCTTGATTTATTCTTATGTTTCTGAAGACCCATGTCCACCAAAGATTGCAGAGTTGCTCTATATTTTCACCTTTTAAATGTTCACATTTATTTAGTGATAGACTGTTCTGACAACTTTAAGTCTTGATAGTGCAGGGTAATGTCATCGATTGTGCACTGTGTCAGAGAAGGAAACATCATCTCAGTTTCACATGTGGGAGGCAGCATCCCAAGGAGCCATAACAGAATGCAGACCTCCAGAACCCCAGTTCAGTGCCTGTATACACCTTCCTATTAATTCTTTTCACCTTAGCTGCAAATGCTTTTTATACTGAACTTCACTGTCGGAGAAATCATTCATGCAGTGGGGTGCATCAGCTTGGAAGGCCTGAATTCCTGTCTGGTGCTGTCAAGTGTATTGCTTGCTTATCTCTTTATGTTCCTTCTACCCATTTAGATAAGGGAAGCAGCTCATTGGAACACCTGAGGTCTGAAATGGATTTTTTAAATTTTTTTTTTTCATTTTTCGCCACTCACAAGTTAGAAGAAACTACACTGGAGAAGTGCAGCACCTTTTGTACCCATTTAGTTGCTAAACCTAGTCTCAGGGCTTTCAGCAGTACTTCTAGCTCCCAAGTTTGGTTCTAGACTACTCTAGACTCCACAGATTCATTCCTTCTACACTTATGACCAACCTGTGAGAAGGACAGCTTAAAGCCTTTTGCTTTGCTTTGAGGGCTAAAGGACAAATGTGAGTGATATCCTTTCTGCATCAGGGTAGGATGTCTGTTTCCAGTCACCTCAGTGTGTCACTCAGAGGAAAAGTCAATTCAAACTGCACAGCCCTGATCTTCTTGAGGAGCCTGATCTTATTTTGCTGATTAAGCAAAGGCATTCTAGAGGAGACTGTCATGCCAGCTCTTAACGTATTGTGTTCAGGGTGCTCTTAGATTATCCTTTAAGGAATCTTTAGTTAAGCAGGACAAAACAAAAAGTCTTGAGTCTAAAGTCATTTTCCACATCCCATGAAACCTTCATTGTCCATCTTTATTGGCAAACCCACTAACATCTTCTGAAGTATTTTCTGTCTGTATTCTATCTATCTTTCTTTCATTTCTTTGTGCAAATCAAGAAAGGAAGCTGGAGTCATGGACCTAGGATGCCACCAACATAGGCTGTGGACAACTGCGAATGTCTCAGCACTGTTCTTCATTTTCCCTGCCTCTGTTCCAAGGCCTGCAGATTTAGAAGACACAGGAGTGGTGGGGGAGAAATCATAGGCTGCTCCTTCAATTCTAGGATCCTGCTGTGATCTAAAAAAGTGGAAAACTTCCCAGAAACGCTTCTGAAAAAAGAAAAGAACAGCAGTAGCCTTATCATCTCTCACCGCCCCCCCCCATATTAGCTACAGGTCTTCAGTGGTCCTACAATATTTAGTAGTCAGCCAAAACTGATGTTCAGATTTCATACATTTAGAACTCAAATTTCAAATTAGATTTTATTTGCTCTTGGAGGTTGGACTTTGGGTTGCAGCCTTCTTAAGAGAGTGAATTAGTTCAGCTTCCCCTGGAAATCAACAGGACCTGGGTGCCCAGTTCTCTTCAACTTTTCTGAAAATCAGAACACTGATGAATTAAATGTTTGCATAAACACTGGGTATTCAGTAAAGTGACTTAGATCATTCTTGCTTTTGGATGGAGGAGTAGGCAGAAAGGCTAGTAGAAATGAAACTGCATTAATGTTTCTAATTTTGAGGTGTCCAAATTCAGATGCACCTTATCTGAGTCATTTCAAATAGTGCAGGAACACTTTCATGATCACTGATCAGTCTGAATCAATTTTCTTTTGAGAATTTTAATTGGCAAATAAAAGTCATGAGTTCTGCCATGAAAACTTAATAGTAGCTTTACTAGGCAGTGGCTGCCTTTTCACTGCCAGTTCAAGTCTACCAACATTTAACAATATATGTATTTTGTATTGCTGTTTGCAAAGATCAGCGATGGACTGATACTTCTGAAAGTCAGCAAAGCCCACTAGACTGGATACAGATACCTCTTGAGACAGGAACTTTTAATAACTGTGACTCAAACTGTCAGAGCAAATATCAAACCTACTACCACCTTATTTTATTGAACTCTTAAGCTAGGCAAGCTCCTGTGATAGTTGATGAAGCAAAGGATTACATAGGATTAACCCTTTGGAAACTTAGGACACAAAATTCATTAAATTAAAATCTTCCTAAGCTTTCAGTGGCTGGTAGGCTGGAAAAAATGCCAGCTTGTCTTTTTCCTGCTGCAGTTCTAGGATGGAGTAAAAAGTTTTGCCCAATTTTCAGGCTTGAATAAACTTCAAGTGGGCATATCAGCAAGCCAAGCCATAAAAGAATGTTCTCTTATCAGGACAACCCAGTCAAAACAGTTTTGTCTTTTCATCACTTAGTGTTGACCATTTCCAAATCTTTAGCTAAAGCTCTGCCGGCTGGTTTTGTTCTTTGGTTACTATATTCCTTCTACTTTCTGAAATCCCAGTACAGTTTATGTATTTTGAGAGCAGCTGTGTTACCATTGCTGGTGGATGGGCCACTTTACAAGGCAGATGAACTAGTTCATTTTAATACCCATCTTTTATTCAGCCTGTGCAGAACTGGAAAAAACAGTGAAACAAGTGTGAGCTACTCATGTGAAGAACTGCACCAAGGTTAATGGTAGGATCTAGGATCCTGCCTGGGGCCTACTTAGGGACTGGTTCTTTTAAGTGCATGATAAATGCCACTGGCAGATTTGATGAGTGCAGCCTAGAAGTTTAGAAATTGAGGGAGGGACGGGGTTGCTTTATTTGACTGTTTTTATAGCTTTTGTGCTAAGAAAAACCCAACCCCACATGTCTCTGCCTGCTTTGAAGTTCCCAGCCCTCCATGACCACGGGATGGAATGCAAAAGGGACTTGCTACACAGGGTGAGCAGAGGAACTTGCTGTTCACTTTGTTTGCCTTGTTTCAGACCAAGGTTGGTGGGACAAGCCACACAGGGGGCAGTTTTGAAGAAGTTCTCAGCTCTACAGCTCATGCCAGCGCTCAGAGCTCTCTTGCCGGCACCCGACTCCCTGAGAGCGAAGAAGAGCTTCAGTGTTAGACCGCAGGCCCTCCTGAGCCTCACATGCCTCTCTTCCAGAGACTTGCCTAGTCAGTGATTTTTAGACCTCCCTTGCCAGCCAACTTGTGCAACAAGATTTTGTCAGCTGTGGAAAATTGCCTCCCTGGCCTTGCGCTGGAGAAATGTCTCCTCTCTCTAGCTGTGTTTTAAGTGGGCCATTTTATCATCAGGTACTTTGTATTCCATAGAAACCACATGCAAGTCATTGACTTATAATGCTCTAAATTCAATGTTAAGTGACCAAAATAGTTTTCATGCTTATGTAACTTCCCTCCAACAGTATCCCAGTCTCAGTTTCTTTCTTCTTTTAGTTTACTGTTTTCTATCTGTTGGTTTCCAACTCCCCTCTCAGTGCCACATCAGACAGATGGACCTAGAGCTGTGCAAAGATTTCTACTGCCAGCAATAGTCCATATACCAGCTGTCTACCAGCCATACCATGTGCCCTTTGCTCAGGAGTGTCTGTACATAATCTATTTCCTAAAGGAATTAAATCACTTACTGTCACAAAAAGTCTTTTTCTCCTTCATTGATACAGTCTGGCATTGCTCTCCACACATTAGTCAGCAGAGTTAAGGGGAACAGGAAGAGACACCAGGTTACTCATATAGAGACTGAACTGATCACAGCTGCTGATTTAAGATGATTGTTGTAGCTGGAAAAGCTTGTTTAAAAAGCTCGACTGCTTTCTCTCTGTGGTTTGGTAAGACTTGACAGTGTAAGTTAAGTACAAAAGGGAACCTCTAATATTTCTGTCTCCATATCTTCCCCTCAAAAATAGGGGAAGGTATATTTATGAGCCTCAGTCAACATACAGCCTTAAGTGAAAGAATACAAAACCAACAATTGGCTTGAGATGTGCCATAGATTAGAGAACCCATGCCTTCAGTCCGCATTTCAGAGCTGCTAGCGTAAACCGTATTATCTTACAATACACAGAATGAGTAGGTACTTTACTTTTGCTGTCAAAATTTTGTTGTGCTTCACTCCAGGACATAATTCCACTAACTGCATTATATCTGCCTAATCACCAAGAGCCAGTCATCTCGCAATTTTGATGCAGCATGTTTTCTTGCATCCTTTTAACATTTTTTTCTAAGAAAAGAGCAGCACACTTGTGACACTGTCTTACTGTCTAGTGAGCACATGTCAGTCTGCATGTTGCATTACTCAGTTCACCAGACTGAGATGAGCACAACTTTATCAATAAAGTATAAACAAAATGGAAAACAGTCTGGCTACTTTCAAAATGGATGCATTTTTTGAGCGTAAGCCAAAGCTTCAAATCTGTGTCAGTGAGTTTGACATTACAGACTGCTTAGAATATTGTGAAAAAACTTGGCTTTAAGTGATTTTTTTCCAGTGTGGCTTTTGTTATAGTTTTTACAGAGCTGGAAGTCCTTTCGTAATGTTCTAGTGGACATAAGTTAACTTTGGATATTTATATCAAATGCCTCTTTAGTGTGATTTTTAGCATGGAAGAAAATCTAATTAGGGTTTTTAGTACAGTTTTCTTGTAACAGTTTGCTAGCTTATTTTACGTGGTTTTGTGCATAAATGTGAATTTATTTAAACAAAGAAGATACTAATAGTCAACTTAGTTTGTGTAAATTATTGATATTAAAAATAAATTTCTCTCTTGCTCTTTTATACTTTGTGATTTTTTTTTTTTAATTATGTGTATTTACCGGTATTACTGTGCATCTCTAAGCCTTGCTCCATCCCTGCAGAGTATCAAGGTAAATTGCAAGAACACAATCTCGTGGAGGTAGGTTGGCCAGACAAGCTTCTCTTCTGTATAGATCTGTACATGTTAATGTCATTACAGCAGCTGCCACTCTGTGTAGGGTCAGTGCAGATATGAGTAGATCAGGAGAAAGACATGGGAGGAGGTGATTTCCTCTTGTAGGTCGTGTGTCCAGGGCCTAGCACACTTCTGCACATGAACAGTACGTTTCAGTATCGCCTTAGGAAGGCTGAAGTCCTGCAGGCTGTCGTCATGGCTCAGGCTTTCTGATAGCACTTTCTTCTCCAGCCTCTTTCCAACCACCTCCTAATTCTATTAAAATGCAGTGCCCAAAACAAAACCAACACCACCACCCCACCCCGCCCCCTGCCCCAAGGCACCACATCTCTGTTTCCCAGGCTGGCATTCACCTTTCTTGCACCACTGCCCGGCTGCCTGGGGTTCAGTGCTCCATCCCTGGGCCCCCTGCACAACAGCACATCACCAGCCAGTAAAGCCTCCTGCTGTCTTGGAGGCACCGACTGTTCCTGCCAGGGTAGCTTGTGCTGTGTATGTTTCTATCAAACAGCTTTTTAAGGCCACTTCTTTGTCAAGAACATTCTCAGTTCTATCTTGCACTGCATCTGTAGCTCTTCTGTGCTTGGCATTCAATACAAGCTGATGGAGACTATGGTTTGTAATTCCTGAAGAATGATGGGCCGACTCCTTCACACTTGCGGTATGACAGTCAGCCACCAGTGACCACTAAACGGTTTCGTATTGCTCAGTAAAGCGCAGCTTGTTCTTCCAGGGTCTCCAACAGGGCACAACGGCTGCCTTGCGGGGTTCCCCGAGCACAGCAGCCATCCCACCTCTCGCCTGGACCACTCTGCTCTGCAGATTTTGGGCACTGTGCCACCGCTAAGGCACAAGCTCCCAGCAGCTCTGCGCAGCGTGCCGTGCCTCTGCCCAAGACAGCAGCCACAGAACACAGCGCGAGCTTCGGCCAGGCCCCTCAGGTTTGCATAAAGGAGATGTTTGCCAAGTCCCAGTGCCTGAAGATGTGTGCTCACCTAAATCACCTGCCTTTAAAGGGGAGGACTACTGAATTTAGCTGTACGCTGCCTCATCTGACACGAGGCTGAAGACAAAGAAGCTGGCTCCAGGTCTCTACCATGGAGTTTTTCCAGGTGCACTTCCCTCATCTGGCAATTGTGACCTCTCCCCAATCTCCAGCTGCACACATGACACAACAGTTAGTGCAGACTGGCCTCATTATGGCATTTGCCACCATCTACAGCTTCACTTGACAACCACACTGTACTTTCACATTAGCGTTATTACTTCCACTAAAAACTGCCATTTACAGCAGAATCAGTGCGGTGGTAACAGCATTAACAAGGGACAGCCCACTCTGCATGCGTGTACAGGCTTTGCATTAGACTGCACAAGCTCTGAAGGTCCCTCCCAACCTCAGCTCTTCTGTGATTATCAATTACTCGTGCAAACCACTGTAAAATTGCCAGTCCGGTGTGAGGGGGAGTCAGGAATACTGGCCTTATGGAAATGTCAGCACCACTGCCTGATACAACCCATCAACAGTGGAAAAATTGTATGAAACAATAAACATATTGAGAAAACGTAATTAATGAGATTACCAGTTTTATCCACCATCACTTCTTAAGGCCTACGCACTCCAAAGAAATTTCATCTCTAAGTCTGGCTCTTTCAAGAGCTTCTAGAGAAAAGTGCTCATTGGTCTCACTTCAGTGTAGCACAGGGAACAGGTATTAACCCATTTGATACAGAAGGTACTTAAATCCATACATACTTAGAAGTCACAGAACAAGACGACCTGTCCCAGTCAGTGCATTACATGAACAGATTAGATTGTCATCAGCTAATTTTTAAATTTACGCAAATTTCCCCAGTAGAGAATCTATTTGTAACTGAGACTGCATCAATCAGAGGCTGATTAAAAAAAAAAACAACCCAAACATGCAAATTCCAAATATTTGGTCCTTGACACAACCTCTGATCCAGGAGGTAACTATCCTACCTGCTCCTGTCTAAGTGGTCTTGGGATTCTCATCAGTGAATGCACAGAAAAAAAATCTCCTGGCAGAATTAATGATGTTATAGGAGGAAAAATAATGCACAGAATATAAAACAAAGTATTTATTATAGCTACAGCATTTAGGAACACCTCAGGAATGTGGATGAGATGTAGCTGCTTTTTTTTTATTCCTTTCTGTGTTAATCAGAGATACAAGCTGGAGTATTTCTGGGTGAACAAACTTCCCTGCAAAACAAAAGAAACAAAGTTAATTAAAAATGCTCTCATTTTCCTACATGTGAAAGGTTGGCAGTGATGTCACTTTAGGCTCAGAATAAATGTCAAATTATTCTTTTAAGAAAGAGAGTACTCCCAGTTTAATCCAACTATGGAGTAACAGTAGTTATAGCCATTCTTCCCAAAAACCTTACAAAAATATTTTGTGCTCTATTAAGACACTTAAGAGCTGAAAAAGGGATGCACCCTGACTAAGATAATCCCACACTATGTATCCTGCTACAGGAAACCACCCCAATTACAGATGCACTTAGGGTATATGCTGTAGGCTCTACTGAGACACCAGCTCAGTTTAAGTTACTGTATTCTGGTAGGAGGGAAAGATGTCAATTAGAAAATGAAGTATTCCGGCTTTGTTGATGATGTCCCTTTTTTCCTTCTTCCCTAATCAAATTATTGCATTTTTCAGAAAGCTTATTATTTCCCTGAGGGGTCACCAAGGTATAAATGAGACTTGTCAGGGACTGTGTCTGGTGATTGCTGGCCCCCTCCCCAAGTTTGTCTGCCTCTAGTTTTTTCCCAGGATAGGATGACTTGGAGTCACAGTCCTCTTCTAGTGTTCAGCTCCCTTGCTAAAATAATGAATACTATTATTTTACCTATTTCTCCTTTCAACTAATCAGTTTAGTTTGAAAAGCAGTGGATAGAATAAAAAGCAATACAATTGCACCTAAAACATTTCACTGAGCTGGTTCTCACATGTACTTTGGGCAGGTCACACAAGGCCATAGCTCATGTAAGAATAACAAATTCTACTTCACTGGTTCATGAAACACTAACAAAGTAGAAACAAGCTGCTGTTGGAGCATCGGTGAAGCCTGAAGCCTCCTTTATACCCCCTCTGATGTTACATGGAGATCCTTAAACACATGCAGGTGTAATGAACGTTGGGCCTGGACCTCTCTCTAAGTAAAAAAGTGATGTAAAAGGAACTTGGTGTAAATGATATTCAGGTTCAATACCTACAGATAAATGTACAATATTGTCACACTGCAATAAGTTTCCCCAAAAATATTTAGGGTACTGGAGCAATGAGTGAAATAACTAGTTCTCACTTCCTCTGAATGTCTATCAGATAAAAGGCAATTTGTATATTCCATTTCATTTATGAAACAAAAACCAAAAAAAGCCCAAATGTCATACCAGCAGTTGAATCGTAAAAATCCTGCAGTCTGCCAGGTGTGTTTTCCAACTCTTCATACTCAAACGCTTGCAGTATCATCTCACACTGATCCAACTGTTTTACAAACTTGGCTTCTGCAGTACACTGGTTTTCATATTCCTGAACAGATTTGCAGTTATAAGAAAAAAAATTTGTTGTTCTGAAACAAGAGTATTAGAAGCTCTTTATAGATCTAGAATTTTCTTCAGTAGTACAAGCCACGCCATAAATATTCATGACAGTTACGTCTTTCACTCTCTTTTAAGACTGCTATTCAG
Source organism: Strix uralensis (assembly GCF_047716275.1). Classification (NCBI taxonomy): domain Eukaryota; kingdom Metazoa; phylum Chordata; class Aves; order Strigiformes; family Strigidae; genus Strix; species Strix uralensis. The sequence goes on from NC_133974.1 coordinate 59,871,257, forward strand.
CAAAACACTTTAAATAAGTACATGCTAAATTGCTATTAAATGCAGTAGGACTTAAGAACACAATTCTTTTGCATACGCTAAACTGAATCAGGGATGATATGGAGACAACCCTACACAATATACAACTCAAATAATAGGTTCCATTTAACAACATTTTATATCTAAAGATCTTTTCAGGCCAGGCTAAGGCTATGAATTACTGTAGTGTGTGCCTATGCATTACCATTATCTGTTTTTAAGACCTATTTTGCACATTTCTCCACCACTTGCTGTTTTCATGAAGAGTTGTTCTTTACATTTCTCCTGTCACTCCTTCTTAATCTCTTTGGTCTAATCTGTCTGAGCTGCTTATGTCTTTATGTCTCTCCTAGGAGATAGGGAAGGAGTTGTTAAGGGGTTTCCTCCCCTTCAGACTAAGTCCTTTAATCTCTCTGCTTTTTCCCTCTCTCCAGTCATCACCAGTATGTATTTGTGAGTCATTCACATTTCTAGTCAACTTGAACAATTTTGCTGCTGTTTGCTTCCAGTGCTGGCTGTGGACAGGTTTGCAGTTTCATTTTCTTTTCTAAATCTACTACACTGTATTTGATGTCTCATCAGCTGGCCTTCTCCTGACTTCCAACACCAGCCACAGAAAAAGGCTTCTGTCTGGGCAGGTCACCATCACATTTGACACCCTCAGCAGGTCTGAACCAGTTCATCATCACCACCACCAATCATCAGACCAGAGGCTCAAGTACACACCAGACCCATCTGTGCTTTCAAATCCACACAACCCATGATGCACAGCAGTTCTGCAGAGGAGAGCAGCACAAAGCACAGGGAGAGTTTTTCTTACAGACCAAAGGAATATGGCATCTCTTTCTGCATCTTAAGAAGACAACTGTGGGTGTGGATGCCACTGACAGTGGCAAGATCCTGGGTTGTAATTCCAGCACAGTGACACTCAGATAAGCGTCGTGGTCATTTCCTTGTCTGACATAGTATTAGAAGCCTGTTTGTTCTTATTATTGCTTTACGTCTGAAAGTCAGACATCCAGATTTTGATAGCCATGATTGATTCATATACTACTCTATTTGCATTTGAACAACGCTTTGAATTTTCAATTACATTTTGATCGTTATTTTAGTAATCACTTTCATTTCAACATTTTTACCTTCCTCCTTTCAATCTGAGCTTTGCCTCACCTTTAGATTGTTTAACTACTACTTATTTTCTTAAATCTATTTATTTCTATTCTTTTTTTTTTTGGCTACCAAAGAGAACAAATTCTTGGCAGCATTACAAAGGAGAACTTCAGGAGAACTATGGCTTTTTGCTCATAAAGGTCTGTCCCACCTCCAGCAGTTAACTGGGAGTATCAATCTGTTACCAACCTCTTTGTGCCACGCAACCCACCAGATCTTATTCATACCTCAGTTCACATTAACCTCAAGAAACATCAGCTATTCTATGTGCCACTGTGCACAGTGGTGAAATAAACACTGTTTCCTCCCAGCAGGTGTAAGAGTGCGAAATAACAGTATACTTTGAAAAAACAGTAACTGGTCTCTCAAACACCACAGTCTGCCTTTTAAAAAAAAGACTCCTGTACTTTTGCTCTTGAAAATAAAAAGGCAGGACAGAAGTGTGCTGACTAACTTACTTTCATGTTTTTTCAAATGTATTCTGGATTAAGTTATAAAGTGAAAATATATCAGAGGAATCCTTCTGCTACCTTTCTCCTCTACACTACACTTGCAGAGTGCCCACCAATACTGTCCAAAGCAATAGTCCTCATAAGGCTGAAAGGGAAAGAAGGGTGGAGATGAGGGCAGAGCAGTGCAGGAAGGACTTGCTAAGAGTGTCAACAGACTTGTGTCCCAGTCACTGTTCAGCCCTGGGCTCCCTCCCTCACAAAAAGAAACCAGAGGGAAATGCCTCTGGCTAGCTGAGAGCAGAGTATCACACCAAATGGTCAGAAGCTTCTTGTTTTCCGCTTTTTTTTTTTTTAATTCGTTTTAAGAAGCAACTAGTGGTTCCACTTAAGACTAGAGGGACTACATGTGAATACTAGATTTTTAGGTTATACTCGCTGCTATGTGGCTTACACTCGTACTGTTGCATTGGAGACTCAATGCCAATAAATTACCCTGAAGGTAGAAACAAAGAACAAATGATCAAAACTGTGCATATGTTAAATTATGGTTAATGAGAATGATAAAAAGCTACGTGCTTCTTATACAATCAGAAGACTGAGGTAAAGGAAAAAAATACATGCAAAAAAAATATCCTACAGGAATAATTGTATCTATCAACAACTTTTTTCCTCAATTGTAACAGCTTCCCAAGGGAGAAGGAACCCGTGCTCACTAAACAAATGCACACACATTATTTCCCAGATCTGGTTACACTGGTTTACCCCCTTTACCTTGAATTATAGCACTGAAAACACATCCCCATTGCCAGTTTCACCACACAGCTACAGCAAGAAAAAAATCCCAAACAAACAGGCTGCTGTAACAAAAGGCAGAAATTGGCTGCAAATATCCGGAATTTAAATATAGTCCAAGTGGAAAAGTAAGAATATCAGCAGAAAATACAGTTGCAGGTCCAAGAAACATATAATGTTTGTTTGCAGCATGTGAACAAGAGATTGGTGATGCACTTGTCCTCATGCCAGGATAAGATAAAGCATAGTAATTATAAACTTTAATTGTTTGGAAATAATCTAATCATCCCTAGTTTACAAGTATAAAAGATCTTATCAATTAACAGCATGAGTTCACATCAAAAAGTTAAACCACCTTCAAATAGAGAAGATACTTTCCAATACAAACATTTAAGGTACCCCAGACCAGCCAGCAATCTGTGCTGTTTGTAGAAAAGCACTGTTATGTGTCAGTGCACCACACTGAAGTTTAAACCAGAAGTTACTACTAAATATTTTAAACCTAATGGGCTGTATAATAAAGAAATGGAAGCCACATAAATTATTACTTCCATAAAAAGCAGAAAATACTCCACAGCATCATCAGCTCCCATTATTTTTTCCTGTATTAAAAGATCATGAGCTGCAAATGGCAAGATGTAAACAAAGGAGAAAATGTAGTAAAAAAACAGATTTATTTCCAAGAGGGCTGGATGTAGAAGACAAACCCTTCCTTCAGTTGTACAAACCAAGCTCGGGATAGGTTCATCTGTAACTTTGAGAGGCCAAAGGCAGAAGCTGGTTATTTTACCAAAGTTTGGGGTTTCTATTTGAAAAGGATTCCAAAGCAACCTTGACTCATACCATTAGCTTTATCTCCCAAGCAAATGAATCTATCTTGCTTGAGGTCAAAATAAGAGATGACAAACAGGAAGAGGACAACGGGTCACCGTGAATTTTAGCAAAGGATCAAAAGAATGCAAGCTTACTTCCCAGAGTTCATAAATTTCTTTTCTGAGGTCCTCTGATAGAAGATGGGTCAGTTGTTGCATAGCTGCCTGAAAAAAAGAAGCCATTTCCATTCATCCATTTTTTGGGCAAGTATATTTTTATCATTATCTTTAAGAATTAACTACTTATTGCCAAGTTTGTAGAAACATACACTACACTGTGTATTATTCTAAAGTGCACATGTACATAAATCTGCCAGAGAAACAGCAGGACCACTCTCAGTGAAGAATCTTTTCTGGGAGCTGCCTAAGTAAAGTGTTAGAGAAGTAGTCTAAAACACAAGAAAAACAACCTGAAAGTGCTTCCAGTATCTTCAAGAATCCAAAAAGAAGCCCAGAGCAAAACAGGCAAGTCAAATGCCAGGGAACTGAAGTCAATTACCAGCTCTGCCTTCCAAATTTAACTAGTGGCGGCAAAATTTGAACTTAATAGGTTATAGGTGCAGTTCATAAAAGCAGCTTTGAAATACTAACTTCCAGTGTTGACAAGCAACTGTGCCCTCCCAAACACTCAACTAGCACATTTCCACTAACAGGGCTGAGAACAGGTACTGTCTGTCAGGCAGACAACACAACATAAGCCTTTAAAAGTGTTCCAATTTCGAAAAACAGAGGAAGAAAATCCATTTAATAGCCTGCAGCAATAAAACGCAGTGCTCCAAGACTGAGATACCATTTGTTCAACAACAAAAATCTTGGCACAAGGTTTAACGCAGTATCAAACTGATGGTGTAATCAGCAAGCAGAAAATGCTCTGCAGGCTCTTTGTGCTCTCCCAGCTGATCAGTCTCATTTCTGCGTTATTTCTACTGTTTTCCTAGTAACACTAAGGGCTGCTTCCGAAACAATCAACATCACAGGCAAGACAAAGGTTTTGTGCCATGACTGTTTCTCCACTCAAATACAGGGTATAGTTTCACAATAGGGCTGAACTGAACCTGCTGCTTCCCACCACTGAAACATCAAGGTCTCATTCCTTCCCACCTTCTTCCAGCTCTGGAGCTCATCAGATTTCAAGGTTAGCAGGCCAAAATGACTTACTTGGCAAAAAAACCCCAACCAAACAACCCCAAAGAAGAAACCCAAACTTTTTTTTTTTTTAAAAATCAAGTTCATTTTCTGCTGCCTTACCCTTGGTGAGACTAGCTGATTAAACTTACTGCACAAGCAGCAAACTTCAGAACCAGCTCAATGTCAGCCATAGAGCAAAGGGGATAAAAAAGGAGAACTCTGCAGCGGAAGCAGCATATTGATAATTCAGCTCAAGCCACCTCATGAAACCATTACCCTTAGTGTATTTTTACAACAGTATTTCAGAGTCAGCCTCAACGTTTAGGGCTTGACCTTCACTCCCAAAAAGTCAACAGCAAAGTCCTCACTGAGTGAAACAGGAGCAGAAGGAGCTGCAAATACTTAAGAAAACTTCTTAAACATACTTAGGCATTAAAATATCTTTTTCATTGCCTGAACACAAATGAGAATTCCCTCTAGGCAAAGTTGAAGCCTTATCCTCAGTGACAAAACAACCTTTGGAGGCTTCCAGGAAAAAGGTTTTTTGTTTATTGTAATAACACACTATGAAATAAATTGAAAAAAAAGAAATATCAAAATTGCAGTCAGTAAAGACAGTACTTCAAGAATGCTGATCTTTAATTTCCACTTTCTTAGCAAAGAGCTAACTCCTAGAGTTAGTCATAGTTCCCCCAGCCCCTAGTTTTAAACAGGTAAGCACAAAAGGTAGTGGTGGGGAAAATAATCACTGCAACGTTTTTTTACACTCTTTGAAGAGCTAATTGTAGCCTCTGAAGAGTTTTGAGGCATCACGTTGCCCTCTAGCTGTCGCTGGAGGAGTGGTTTACATTTTCTTCAAATAATGCAGCAAACTAGAAATGACAAACCAACAGTTTGGATACATACAAGGCCAAAAATAAAATAACGCTAGGCACACCGCACTCAAAGGCTCGTGACTCATGCACCCATGTCTGGAGTCCTGCACAAATGGTTTAAATTTAAATAAGTCTCGGCCACAACCACACGATCCACACCACACAAACGGTCCGCCATGAACTGTCACCCACCCCTCTCAGTGCACCTACTCCCTGCTCCCCACCTCTTGGTAAAGCTGGTCAAAATGACTAATTCAGGCTACCAAAAATCCACCTAGTTCAGGAATAAATGGCCAATGTCAAGAGTACTTCAAAGGTTCTCCTTCCTAACTTTGTACTTGGTGACATTACATGTACAAAAAAATCATGAGTTGAGAACTTTGGTTGTTCGTGGCTTATTTGTCCAATGCCAATGACAGTAGTATGTGGTTTAGAGGGTCTCTTCACTACCACCAGAACACTAAAAACACGCAGAATGCTTCGCAGATGTGGCTTCGTGCCTTATGCCCATACCTCTTCTCTCCTGTGTTTTTCCTCTTTTGAGATATTATCTGCAGGAGCGATATCTCCAACAATGCATTCAGCCATATCGTGAACCAAAGCTAATCGTATGCATCTGACAAATACGAAAGACAGAATAATTAGTTTTTCAGCATTTTAACTCATATCTTGTTATTCATAAAGCTAAGAGACTGCATAATTTACTCCCTTCACATATTTTAAAGGGGGTTTTTTGGTTTTTTAAGTTTGCATAACATTTTTCACTTCTTTACTAAGGAGAGTAGTTTCTACCTAGACAGGATTTTAATTCCTGATTTCTACCTCCTGCTACTTGTAAGTGTAGATTCAGATATAAATACAGTTTGTACAACTGCACAGCATTCAAAAATAACATGCTTAGCTTTTGTATGCTTGACTCTCAGAGATTTTGTGGTAACTACATTATACGGTTCACATGAATGCTGCAACAGGTAGAAGGTAATCTGATGGGAGCCATCCCAAATTCAGTATATAATCTGACACTCACAATTCTGTAGCTATGTCAATTTGCAGCAGAACAGCCAAAAAAAGCCTTCATTATTTTCATCAGCTCCTGAAGGGCCAAAACAAGCACGATCCCATACCAGACTTGACAACTCATTCAAGACTAATGATGCTTTCTCTTCTACACTGTATCATTTCTGAGGCTCCTTACTGCTGCTGAGTGCTATCAAAATCCACACGGTGTATGGCTTTGCCTTTGCTGTCTGTTGCTTCAAACTGAGTTTTAACAGAGTTTATGGCATGACAGAAGGCCTGCTCAGAGCCTCTGCATTAACAATTTGCCTCAGCACCTGGAATTCAACAAGTCTTTCAGCTCTCCAGGTAAAGAGCACCCTGTCCAAAGAATGGAGGGGGAAGCGTTTCAAACTCCTTCAGTGCGTTTTAAAAGCTCTTCCTCAGGATGCCAGCTATTTTAAGCATCTCCCACAGCATTTAACATGGTCATGATAACCAGAGACAGTCTCACCTGTCCTTGTTAAGGCTTTTGTCTTCGGTCACCAAAGCCATCATCGCCATCCTGTACATGTGATCCGATACGCTCTCTGGCTTCGCCACGTTCCTGTACACCCATCCCGTCCGTGGTACTCTCTGTGTGAGGACGGCGTCAGAGAAACGTTAACGCCTCAGGTTTTGAAGGCCCTCGCTTCAGAGCTGCCAGCCGAAATTCTGTCCCACCGTGACCTCCACGCTCCGCTGAGATCTGATGCTTCCGAGAAACACCTGCCCCAAGGACCGGGCCCCCCGAGGCTGTGACCGGACGCCTTTACACAGGTACCTCTCCACACGCTCCTTCGCACTCTCCCTGCCTGATCCCAGGCGCACTCAGCCTCACGGCGCTCACGGCGAAGCGCCGGGCCCCTCCTGCCCTCCCCCGGCCGGCGCCCGCGTGTCCCCGCCGCAGCCCCAGCCCCGGGGCCGGCCGTCTCCGAGTCGCAGGCGCCGCGGCGAGCCGCCGGTGGCGCCCCGGTGGCCGCGGTTTCTCCGCCGGCCGCCCCGCGGCCGGGCCGGCCCCGGCGGCCGGACCGGGCGCCACCGAGTGCCCCCCCGCTGCCACGCCGGCGAAGGCCGCGGGCAGCCTCCCCGCCCGCCACGGCGGCCGCCCGGGCCCACGGCGGGCCCGCCGCCCCGCTGAGGCGGGCCTTGCTCCCGCGGCCCCCGCGCTCACCTTGAGCTGCCCCAGCAGCCGCAGGAAGGGCAGCAGGCCGCCGCCGCCACTCGCCCCCGCCGCCATCCGCCGCCCGGCAGCCTTCGCCCGCTCCTCCTCCTGCTGCTGCTGCTGCTGCCGGCCCGGACGGCGGCTCTGAGCGGCGCTGGGGGAAGGGGAAGCAGCGGCTGGCCGGGCGCCGCGCTCCCCGCCCCGGCAGCCGGCGGCGAAGCAACGCCCCTACGGCTGAGGGCCTGCCGGGCCAGGCGGGCGTCGGGGGGGCGGGTGGCAGGTGTATGGTGGGGCCGTACTCCCAGCGGGATTCATTAACCACAAACAGCGCTTTTAAGAATAAGGACTCAGGACTGCGATCGCAACGAGGAAAGCAGCAAGAGAAGCCGGGATGCTCACGGGGTGCGGTGCGGGGAAGGGGAAGGTGGGTGGTGTGGCCTCTCCTGGGGTGCAGAGGGAGGAGAAGCTCCTGGTGTGAAGGAGGCAGGAATAGCTCCTAGTTCAGTCAAAACTTGAGTCAAAACAGTGACCTTAGGCATACTTTTTAGGAAAAAAAAAAAAAAAGGTAAATAGTTCAGAATGTAATTATTCAGAGAGGAAAGGGTATGTATCAGAGTTGCTGCACTCAAGAGTTTTAAATTATTTTGGGGACTCCCGGGGGTGGTTACAGGCACTTCCATCACTTACACAAGTTGAATAATTAACACACTGAACTAGTTTACAATCAGTGGATTCTCAAAATGCATTGCATTTCTTTGTTATTTTTATACTGCCAACTGAAGTAGCAGATAATGGTTTAAATCTGGCAATGAAATACTCTGTTTTCAGAAAAGAACATCTGCAGTTTGCCAGATATCAACAGATGGGCAGAGTATTTTTATTTTTGCTCATGGGTATACTGAAACACACTCATAAATTAATAAAGCCCAGACAACATTTTGGTGACCATTTTAAGGCTACCTTCCAACAATAAACAAGAATCACAGACCAGGAAAGTCATCAGCTTTACAATTGTGCACAGTCATAAATGGGTTGGTTGGAAAGGACCTCTGTATGTTGCACAGCCCAGCCACCCTGCTGAAAGTAAATCACAGCTCTCAAAACCATCCAAAATAAAAATTTCATAGTTTGTCCAGGTTACCTACCTTCCAAATAAATAATTTGTTTCATAATGTTCCTCTTTGGACCTCCTAAGCCACTTCTGCCCATGGTTTCCTGTTGTATTGCCTACCACTACCAAGGAGAGTTTAGCTCTGTCGTATTCATAAACCCCCTTCAAATAGTTGTAGGCTGCTGATACATGACTCCTTATGCTCTTCAACAGATAAGATGGGCCCAGGATCCCTCAACCTCTCCTTCAAGGTGGTATGATTTAGATCCTGATCATCTTGGTAGCCTTCACTGGAGATGTGCCATCTTGATCTGTGGAAGCACCAAACTGGGCCCTGTGTCCAGCCAGGGCCTCACCAACACTCAGCAGAGGGGGATAATAACCTTCCTCACTCTGTTGGCCATACTCCTTCCAATGCAGGCTGCTGTGTGGTTTGCCCTCTTTGGGATGAGAGCAGACTGTTTTTTCATATTAGACTTGGCTTTCACATAACCTCAGGTCCTTTTTGGCAAAGCTGATAGCCAGCCTATTTCTTCCCAGCCAGTACCAATGGAAGGGCTTATTCTGCCTTAGCTGCAGGGCTGAGTGTTTCTCCTTTATTGTGTTTCTCCTTGTTGAATGTGTTAAGGCTTCTGTCAGCCCAGTCCTTGAGCTTTTCAAAGTTCCTTAGAACTAAAAGCTCTATAGTTTAGTGTGTCAACCACCCCCCTAACTTAGCGTTGTCTTAAAATATGGTGAGGGTGCATCCTGTCCCATGGTCCAGGTTTTTGATGGAGACAATGAATTATATGGGCCCTAGTATCAACCCCTAGAGCACTCAACTTGTTATGGGACTTCAGGCAGGTTGCCAAGCCACCAGCTGCCACCCACTGAGCCTGTCAGCCTAGGCAGTTTTCAATGCATCTAACAGCTTGTTCAAGCCGTATTTCCTCAGTTTGTGAGTGAAAGTGCTGTGAGAAATTATTTCAAAAGCTTTACTGAAGTCAAGATCTGTTGTCTCCGCGGCTCCCTCCTTGTCCACGTAGCCAGCCATTTCATTACAGGATGCAATCAGGTTGGCCAAGTGTGATTTGTCTTTCATAAATCCATGCCAGCTGTTCTTGATTGCCTTCTTGTCCTTTGCAGGTCTCTTTCTAGTGGAGCTTCATCAATTTTCTTTCTGTATCTTGCAGTCTCTGTGGCTGCAAACTGAATCTTTCTGTTTTTCTGAACGGTTGTCAAATACCTTCTGAACTCAATCATAAAAATAACACAGAGTAATTTAATAATTTGCATTTTAAATAAGATGCTGTATGTAATTCAGGAATGCTATTTTTAAGGCTAGCTGATAACAGATGCTTTGTCTTTTAACCCTCTGAATCTTTCTATTCAGTGTACATATTCAGTATTCATAGTCCTTTAAATCCAGTAATACATTTACTTTTTCAAAGTCTTTAATAATTCTTTAACATGGATGAGTCTTGTAGAGACCATATGAGGAGGCATGGTTTTCAACTTTATTGTGTGACACCTTCTTTGCCACTAGTATCCTTTAGATATGTTTCTAGAACAAACTCTTCTATGGCATTAATGAGGCTGAGCTCCCAGGCCCTGACCTTGGCTGTCCATTTAGTTTAGAGAACACTATCAAAAGCAGCATACTCGCATTCACAGATTGATTTTCTAGTGCACTTAATATCTCTGCTCCATTTGAACCCTTTGAAGCTGTGAATGTTCCAGAGACGTAAGGTTTCCAATGGTGTTAGGAAGAACAGAAAACTGCTGGGTTAACAGGATGGCAATGACATAATTTAACATTGTGGTGGAGAACAGTTTCTGAGGCATCAGCTATAAATAATATCTTGGTTTATTTTTTTCAGCACGGATTTCTTTAAAAGTGTACACTAATATAGGTACCTGTGTGAGCCAACACAGGCATGATTCAGGAACAACCACAAAATCACAGATGAAATGCAAAGAGTAAATTTATTCTCATTGCCTCGCAACCCGGGGGGTCTCCACAGCAACACCCAGGCAGAGGCACGCAAGTGGAGACACAGGCACCGTGGAGCTCGGTCCTTGCTAGCCAGAAAGAAGAGAGGAAAGAAAAGATCTCAGGCCCGCTGCTTTCACCTGTATATGTTAGGGATTTTCACAGGTGTAGTTTTCTACTGTGCTTTGATCTTTCCCACAGCAGGGCAAGAATCTAAAGGATGTTCAGTAAGGTGCCTCTGAGTCTATCACAGGCCTATGTTATCTAAACGCAGACGTTCTACCCATCAAGCACACAAAGCTAAACAACAATTAGTATGATATATGTGTTTTCAACACCCCAGCTGCAAGTCACTTGAGCATGTTTACAATCCTCACCAACCTTGTGTTGTATTCCCACAGTACCATTTATGTGGGATGAAATGTATACAAAATACTCTTGTATTTAATACAACTGTTGTAATTCTTTTGTATTTGTATTTATGTAATTTTGGTATTTATGTAATTTTTGTCATATTTGGTAATATTTGTATTTGTGTAAGCAAATGTATTTATGTAATATTTACATAGTGTAATTTTTGTAATATTTGTAAATTTTGTAGTATTTGTATGTATATAATTCTTCTGTATGCGCTTTGTATGCTATTTTTGCATATTGCTTATTCACACTAGTTTTCTATGCAGTCATTCTGGCACAGTACTAGAGGCATCGTTTATGAGCTTTCCCAAGTGTTTATCAAATGCATCATATGTAGTATTAGATGCATAGACTCTCTGTAGGCTGGAGGACCATAATATAGTACAAATTTTAGCTCTGTTAGAATCTGATGTGATTTTATTCTTGACTAAGTAGCCTGAAAACAGAAACAAATTTGAGATGCTCATCTCCTTGTGATTTTAAGCAGCTTTTTTATATAAATCAGAAACTTGAGCAAGGATTTGCATAGCCTCCCTGCAGGATATTAAGATAGTGTTAAGGCTTAAATCTCAATCTTTCATCAGTCTCAGATGGCTTTTTTTTCTCCATCTTTTGCCGGAACAGATGGCAGTTCCAAAGGAGAAATTAGTTGTTACTGCAGAGTAATTATTATCTGGTAGCTGGAGATGGCGCTCTCTGCCTACACATTTCTGCTTCGACCCTATTTGCAGCTGCCCAATGCAAGGCTGAAATTATGCTTCAATTTCTTTAAGAAATAGGGCTGGGGAAAAGGGGATGCTTTACAAATTTGGCGCAGTAATATGAAAATCATCTCCACAGATGCCAGATGACTGGGGACAGACCCATGAACTACTCATAAGGTGGATCTTAATCAGTTTATGGTTTACGTAACGTAACGCAATGCCAACAATAACATGTGGGATTTTGAAAACTTACGTGTTCTGCCAACATGGACACTGAAAACCTTGTGTTGGCAAAATATCTTCAGGAAAAGTAATTAATTGATTAAATTCATTTGTTACCATCTGGCAGGAAAAAAAAGTTAAAGTTATGTAGTTCACTGGATATAGCAAAATGATTGCGTGTCACAGACCCAACAGGCAGGAGCAACAGCCCTGATGTCCTCCTTAAGAGGAAAAAAGATTGAAGGGCACCTGCCAAACACTGTAAATTGTCATTTTAGTTCTCCAGACTGTATTATATCTTTCTTTACCTGGGACAATCTTAGCAACGATGTAGAAGTAGCTGGTGAAAAATCTGTTGTAAGAATGATCAGTAATGGTACAGAAAAGAACAAACCACTGGAGTGGCAGGTATGTGTGTGCCATGAGGCTTTTTCCCCTCTGCCACACACCTCAGAGGTGCTAGGCTGTGTGTCTTTGTGCCCAGGGAGCCCCGTGCTGCCCTTTGCAGGCCGTCAAAGCAGGTCAGAGAGGCACCACGTGCTGACATCTGTGCCGAGGGCTGGACATCTGCTGAGACTTCCTCTACAGCTCAGTCAGGAAAGGTCATAGGAAGTAGGTTAACATTGATAGTGTTCACTATGGGCTGGTTATTATCTGTAAATATTGGTCAAATGCAGCCTAGGGGTAAGTGAACGACACTTAATTTCTGCTGGCCATTTGACCACAGAGCCTAGTGTTTCAGGAGGATCTGACCTTTAGGTTTGTGCAGGAATGCAGGCACCTGTGTGTTGCCTGTAGGAGCAATGACTGTCCCAGGCTTTGTAGAATTTTAGTTCCAAATGTGTGCATGGGAACTGATTAATACAGGCAAATGTGCATGGCCTATAAACTACTCCCCTCATGTGGCCTCCATTAGGGGATGCTGCTGTGAAGGTCAGAAGACACAACCAGTGCTGATGGTCTATCTGTTGATACCTGTAGAGCTCAGGAGTTCTTCTGGTGTTACAGTGTCAGAAAAACTGCCAGGTCTGACAGGCTGTGTTTGGGGTCACCCAGCTGCCCCCATCCGCATGGCAGCGTGAGACAATCTCAGTGTGTAAGCCATCAGTCATTTGTGGAGCAACCCAGCAGGCTGTTTTCTCTCCTGTGATCCTGCACATCAGGTGTGGTTGCAATCTGTGATCTACCCGCAGACGCACAGCGTGGAGGGAGGGGGGATGTTGCAGAGGAGCGCTGCTCCAGCTGCCCCTTCCCAGCAGTGGTCCCCGGCAGCAGCCCCGTCACGTGAGGCAGTGCATCAGAGCCACCGCATCAGAAAAAGTGAGCGAACAAAAAGGAGACGAGGAGGTTGTTTCAGTCTTTGGTGAAATGTGTGCGAATATCAACGAAAGGCATATCAGAAGGCTGAGGAGAAAGTACACTTATGGTAGCCTTCTTATAGTCAGCAATAGCTGACCAGAGTAGCCTCCTGTTCAGTGTAGGTAACCGGTGGGACCACTACCAGAAAGAAAAATCTTTTTCTTGCTGCTGTTGCATAACATCTTGGGCTTTCTGTAATTAACAAGAGATTTTCTATCAGAACCCTTAGGACTGGCCTATCTAAACCCATAAAATGGAGAACAAGTGGTCTTCCCTTATTTGTGTAACAGATCTGCGGAGCCAGGAGTAGAACTTTAGAATAGCACATTTAACAAAAAAAAAAAAAAAAGTCAATTTAAGAGCAAATCAATCTTACATGAGCAGAACATTTCTAATGTAAAAAGGCAGCTGAATTAGAGGATTAGGTCACACTGCCCGATTAACATCATTTGATCTTCTGCTATTGAAAAGCCACTGGGCTTCTCAGAGAATGGAAGCATTCAAACTTTAAATGAAACCACAAGCCTGGCTTAGAAAAAAACTGCTAAACTGAAAACAACTTGCCTTGCTTCAGTAATTGTCGGTTTCTCTCTGCTGCTGGGAGATGCATCCAAATCAGGATTTAGAAATCCCTCACATTTCAATATAACAAAGAAGGGCTGTAAAACTGAATGAGGGCATCACAGGCACTACCTGGGAGAGGCTTACAGCATGTGAAGCTTGCCTTCTTTGCCATATCATATTTATTCCTTGTTTAAAGGGGGAAGAAAGATACTCAAAGTCCTGTTTGTTTGTTTTCTTTGTAACACATTCAATGTCAGTTTTACCTTTTTAACTTTGGGAGGGGAGGAGGTGACAAAAAAACTGAAGCTCACCCTGGACTGCAAGGCCCACTCAGGATCTGAGAGGTACACGCTGATGACATTTGATAAGAAAGCAGGAGAGGAAAGGAGTTCTAGTTACAGTTGTTATTTTTTTAAAAGATATTTGTTTTAACTTGAATGACTAATGAACATTTTTAATGAAGGAAACTTTTGTTAAAGTTTTAACTCTTACTTGGGAGCCTCCAAGCAAAATCATAACAGATCAGCCTTGATCTTCTGGAATTTTCTAAGGTAAAGCAAGAAGGAAGGAACCATTCTGTGATATAATTAAGCCCTTTGTCACTGAAAACACCAAGAACAACAATAAACCCCACATAAAAAAAAAAACCTCTGACTACCTTTCATATCTTCTCTGTTAAAAAGTTTATACTATTTTCACTTATTGTACTTAAATGAGTTTTGAAGGGATTTTAACAGTCCCTTGCCACTGTCAACACTCAGTAAAGTAAATAGCAAGCAGACAGAAATTAAAGAATTTATTTCCTATCTCTAATGACCTGATGATCAGTTTGCTCAAAGGGATTTTTTTGTGCTCTTTGGGAAGTACAAACCGCTATTCACGAGCAGTCTCCTTTTTTTTATTATTTGAAAAAATGCTCATTTAATATTCATGATGCTGTTTTCAGTCATGCTGTTATTTCAGTTGCTATATATGGAGAAAAGCAATATTTTAAAATATGGAAAAGCTGTGAATATTCTTGTAATTCCCCCCCAGTCATGCTTTCAGGCATTGCATGTTCATATAATGAGCACACAGATCCTGCTCAGTCTACTGCATTTTCAGCCGTCTCCCAAATGCCAGCCAAGTCAGACCCTGCTTAGCTTCCAAAATCAGATGTGATCCGGCATGTAACAATGTAAAGAAAAATAAACCCTGAAAGGCACTCTGAATTATAATGTAAATTTTTTTCTGACATACAAGAAAGAACAAAATGGAAGTTTTATCACAGTTCGGCTTCCTTTTGAGTGCCCCCACCCACCCTTATTACTGTGAGCAACGTTTTCTCAAAATAAAGGCACACCGATTTGTTTGTTATTTTAGGCTCTGAGAAGGTCAAACTAGAACGCTGTCCAAATATATGCCTCTGGTCCCATTAAGGACCTGTAAGTGTACTTATCTCCATCCGTTGCAAAACAGTTCATTGTCTTCCAGAGAGAGCTCATGAAACTGTGTAAGCATGTATATCACTTTCTAGCTGTACATGTTCGTGCATCCTTGTAGAATCTGAAGCCACTTCATTCCTGTCAGTTCTCACACAGGGAAAGATGCATGTAATTAGCTGTATTAGCCTCATGCTTCCCTACTGCTCAGCTATTATTTTGCTCGCCCGTGACATGGCTCTGAAGCTTCCCTTCCCCTCTGTCACCCTGCATGGCAGCCGCAGCTGGGCGACCCAATTTGCGCTTTGCCAGCCCCCCATGGGCTACAACCCTAAGGCCACCCCGCTCTGCCGCAGGGGCTGAAGGAGGCTGCGGAGGGCAGGACCCATAGCCGCAGCTGGGGGCTGTGCTCTCTCCTCTCTCATGTGACCCATGCGACTCCTGTGCTAATAAAAAAAAAATTCGGCTTGCTATTTTTGTCCAGATATTTGAGCTCCTCAGACATCCCTGTACAAAACACACCAGCTATTGGCATGCTCTTGCTAATCCAAGGGAACATTTTACACGGGCCTCTGCTTTCTAACCTGAGATTGACTTTAATTATCCATTATTTTGTCTATCCCCCTGTGAGCCTCTTGCTGAATGCATTGTGCTACCCAGCGTATTAGTCAATCATCGCAGCTTATGGAGCACTGTACTTTACATCTTGGCTTCAGTGTCATTCATGTGCACTGAGTGGAGACAGCAAGCAGTTTTAAGATGCTGGGTAGATTTAAGCATGCTAGGG
The DNA here is from genome assembly GCF_047716275.1 of Strix uralensis. Lineage (NCBI taxonomy): Eukaryota > Metazoa > Chordata > Aves > Strigiformes > Strigidae > Strix > Strix uralensis. The sequence goes on from NC_133974.1 coordinate 59,887,321, forward strand.
CCTGTCTGTGCCTATAGTAAATAGCTTTGCTGACATTTAAGCTGCACATGGCTTGATGTTAGGTCAAACAAAAATGTCACACTATAATCACTTTTTAAATAGCTGTTTCCGGCTCAGTTAGTACGGTATAGTTCCAGAAGAGAAAGCACTTACAAGCTGACAGACAGAAAGAGGAACCGTCTGTATAGGATGTTTGCCTAATCCCATCCCTGCCCTTGCCCGTCAGGCTTGGAGACTTTGTTTGTTTTAAAGAAAAATAATTTGCATATACAATTTAATGTCACCATACTTTTCAGCTGGGCAGACTCTAAAGACAACTCATGAGTAAGTTCTGGGGAGAACCTTTTGATGTACCTATGAGAGATTTGGATGGCCCAAGGGGGGACCCTGCCCTCAGCAGCATTTGGGGCTGATACTGTGTCTTGGGGCACTGTGCTGCTGAGATGCCATTGCTGGGAGGAGACATGTAGGTAAAATCCTAATGAGCCTTGACAGCTGAAAGTGTGAGGGCTTTCACATTCCTTGATACCACTCCTTAAACTAGTCTCTACCTCTGAACCAGCCTGTGGAGGACATGGACCACAGGGGAAGATATGCAAGATGAGTTCCCTCTCTCAGCCACCTCAGCTGGGCGTGTGACTGTCTCCGTACAGTTCCAGTGAGGCTCTGGCATCCTTCCCTGCCCTTAAGTGGGCACTAACATTCCCACAGGGCATAGCAACGGCTTGCCACGGGGCACAGCAGTGCTCCCCAGGGCCCAGATCCCCCATCCACATGGACAGGGCAGTGGGTCAGAGCACCCTGTGATGAGGCTGAGGTGTGTACATGGCTTTCCTCCCCACAGCCCCAAAATGGCTGAAGTGAATACCTGCACCCTACCACTTTGAGGAATGTCCAAGGTGGCTCCTTCTTACCACTCCCCCTTCCCCAAAATCAGCTATGTGTGAAGTGCTACCCACCTGCAGTTTTGTCTTTTGCCCCACAAGCCCTCCTGGGGGTTATGAGCAGTTTGTTTTGTGGCAATGGATGGCAGTAATCAGAAGGTTACAGGTGAGGTTTTCCATCATGGAAAGTTGTAGAAGGCAAAGCATGAGAGATCTACAAAGACAAATGACAGTGCGTGATCTTATGTCCAGGAAGAATGGTGTTGTAGGAGCCGTGGAAACTCATGAGGGAATAAAACAGTTGTGTCATCAGCAGTTTAGCATGAAGGAGGAAACCAGCCTTTCTTGACTTCCACTGTAACCTTTCTCTTCTTAATTTGATGTCTGGCTCTATTATTTCTAACAAGCTGGGAGGCTGAGAAGCTGCTATAGATGTGACTGAATGCCACCATGAGAGTCGAGCCCAAGCCTCGAACACCCCTGACTGCTGCTTCACCAAGGCTGCTGACCCCAGCTTGTAGGTCTTACTTGTAAGTCATTTCCTTTCCTGATTAGGTCAGAACAGTGGCACCAATCTGAGTGTGTCAACATGGGGATTTCCTGCTATGTTGATTTTCCTCAGCATTCTGAAGCAAGGTGTAGGCTATACTTTTGAAGTTGAAAAGCAAGTTTATTCCTGTAGAGATATATTTCCAAGATGCATTTAGACAGTAAGTAGTAAATCTTCACACATTCCTCATTTCATATCATAGTTACAGTGGGTGGTGGCTACTGTCTAATCACATAATAATGAACATGATAGATAAGCAAAACTCTTCCACATTCAGACTGTGAAAGATAAGCTTTTGCCAAATGCAGTTACAAACTGTGGGGCACTATGAAGGGGGAGCTGGGAAAAATATACCCTCCGAGAGGTAGGGCATGGTAATCTTTTGTTTACAACTAGCCAGTATTTCTTAAGCCAGAAGTAATTTTTGTTACACCTCGAATTTGTATCAGCAAATCTTTTTCTTTTAAGCATGGTTTAACAACCGGGAGTGACTGCACTCTTGCTCAACCACTGATGTGAAGGCAAGTGGTTGCAGTTGCTTGCAAGTTGAGGGAAGCCACTTGGGCTGGTGGAGAGTTCATCCTGACTAAAAGATGGGTAAGGAAGAAATGGAGGGATGGAGTACACACAGTGCACAGTAAATGTATGAAAAATGACCATGCATTCAAAGTCCAACCACTTCTTCCTGTTTTAGGCCATCCGCCAGTACAAAGAATGAAATGGGACTAGAGGAGACAACTGTAAGTGAGAGTTCCTGAGAAAGCATAAAAAATGGCATGCACTGAAAAACAGACACTGTGATTTGTGATCTTATACAGATTCACTGTCCAAGAGGACTCAGGCTGGGGAAAAGAAAAGTCCCCACCGATGGTTCAGATAGAGACTTTCTAAATACAAGCTTACGCTTTGTGTTGTAGAGTTCTTCTTTCTTGTAAAAACACAGTGCAGAGTAGGGGTGGGCAATGGCAGTGTTGTTACATGTTACATATAGTGTCATGTAAAATTATCATGTATGCCATGATGAACCATCAATGAAATCCAACATTTAGAACTGTAAACTACCCCCTTTGTTTTGTCTGCTCATCATCAAATAAAGACTTAGAGAACTCAGGAAAGGGAAATGTTTCTTCAGTCTTACAGCATTTAAAATGCATTAAGGGATTCAGCTAAAATACACTTTCTAGGAAATCAGAATTTAATAATTGAATATTATTTAAGCTATGACAGTTATCTTTTTCATGTTAAAAATACATCACTTGCTTTGTATTGTACAGCACATGCACAATATTCAGTAGTATGTGATTAGCAGACATGTTCTTGCAACATCACACATCATTCTTGTTAATGAAGATCACAGAATCACATAATGGTTGAGTTTGGAAGGAACCTCTGGAACTCATCTGGTCCAACCCCCCTGCTCAAAGCAGGGTCAGCTAGGGCAGGTTGCCCATGACCATGTCCGTGTGGCTTTTGACTGTCTCCAAGGATGGGAACTCTGCAACCTCTCTTTGTCATCTTCAGTGACAAAATATCATCCCTTTGTGCCACCTTTAAAAAGAGAGGAACTTCCCATATGCAGCTGTTTAAGTGAAAAAAAAAGACACACTAGAATGAGAACTAAAAAGATGTTAATATTTCCACTTTTTGCTTTGCTGACTCCACATTCTTTAGTTATATGTAAAAATTTATGCAAGGATTTTATGAAGTGCTTCTTTACACCCACAATTTTACTGTTTCTTTGCAAGTGGATCATAAATCCTCAACATTTTTTAAAGCTAATGTACCACTGAAATTCCCAGGGATTTTTCAGTATTACAAATTGTCTTCTGAGGTACTGCTGCTTTTCATAGCCTGTATTTTTCATATGGGAAATCTAATATGGTAGTACCAACCTGAATTTCTACTGTGCAGAAAAAGACTGATTTTAACTTACCTGCCTTTTAAACTAAGGTTCTTTAGTTGAGGCAAATATGCAGACACTTACTTCTTTTTTTTTTTTTTTCCCCAAAAAACCCGCTCCGCTTAATTTGGACACTTGGTCTTGAATATATTTTATATTTTAATGCAAATTCATAATCACTTTACAGGTTGTGTGACATATCTAAATAGAAGACATGCTTTTTTGTGAAGTGTGTATCTCGGTACATTGAGTACATTGGCAAATGTAATATATACCTTCCTAGAGGCAGTTGTGTTTCTGCTCTGTGAGAATATGTATTTTGGTTTTTATTGTTTGGCTAAGAGTAAAATTAGTGAATGTTTTCATAAGCAGAGGAGCAAGATCTGTGCCAGAGAACTCTCTGAGTGTGAAAGTGGCACAGCACACATACAAAGACTCAAAAAAGCATTTCAAGACTGCTGGTAGTTGCAATATCCCAGTGCAAGGCACCCTGATAAACTGCTGTGCAAAAGTGTTCCATTGCAGGGCACTGACAGGTCAGCGTGGAGTGCGGTGACATTAGGAAGGTGACAGCAATGCTTGAACAATGATTCAACATGAAAAATATTCACTGCTTTTTGGCTATTTGGAAAGTCGTTCCAAATAATGCTACAAAAGTGTTGCATTATAAAATTGTTGGGACGAGATTTGTAATTGTCTTGAATAACGTAGTTGGCTGACCTTTGTAAACTACTCACTGTGCAATTCACAATTCACAATAAAACCTACCCCAATAAAATGTCTGTATATTGGCTTCTTTGTCTAGCTGCTTTTTTTTGGTTAATAGGTTTGATTTTTACAAAGCTTGTCAGTAATATTCTTGCTCTCTCAAAGTCTATTTGTTTTTTTTTTACTATGTGAACATTTCAATCGAACCAAATATGACAACTTAAAGAGGTGCAGATGGCTGTTGAGCTGGAGAGGACTGGCTGTCTAAATTAACTGGTAGAAAGGGGAGTCTTCTACTTGGCTGACTGAAGTTCGGCTCTGCTAATTTAGTAATGACTTTTTCCTCAGCTTCAGTTCATCGCTTAAAGTTTTGTACCTTCCCTGGTGTGGATTGTGACTCTACTAATGGTAAGATTTTTATTTTTTTTTAAAGTTATTCTAAGGGGCAACTGTAACCCCCTCCCCAAAATCCCCAATTTCACAAGTATTTTGGATTTTTTTTTTTTTACACGGGAGTTTCAGTTATTCATTGCTGTTATCTGACTTTCTCTTGTGAACATTCTGGTATAAAAAATAATAAGCATGTGCAGAAAGGTGAAAGATAAATCCTTACTTTATCACAAAACTTATTTTTCATGATCTAAGATTTGTTTTCCTTTTTCAATTTCAATTTTCTTTTTTTCTTCAAATTCTTTTCAATTTATTTTTCTTTCTTTTTTTGTTTTCAATTTTTTCCCCCATTTTTTTTGCAATTTCTTGTTCCCTCATGACTTAGCTCCTAGAAGCTATATTACAAGGCAAGTGTTTTAGGTAGGTACTATTCTGAAAGTTAAAAGTATTCTGCTCAAGAAAAGCTGCAAAACCTAGCTTGTTGGCAGAGGAAAAAATGGCCTCAGCCTTCCCCGTTCTTACATCAGGAATGTTTTAGTGTCCACTCTAGAAGGCTAAAGTACTATCAAGCAATAATATTTCAGGTAATTGAATTTGGTTTTTTGTAAGGTTTTTTGTGGTCATTGCATGGTAATTAAGGGCTGGTCTTGGATTTTAACATTTCATTTTTGAAATATGAACTCTTTTCTTTACACAGACTAATCGGACATTTCTTTTATTGTGGCCGATGGCCAAGATGCTCAGTTTATAATTGAATTACACATTTAGATATAAAGTTACAGCTCCATTTCATGCAACTTTTTGCTTTGAATTTGTGACTTGCCACATATGAAAAGGGCGGACCTTCTACAGTAAGGGGCTGCCATGCAATCCTGTATTTCATTGCTGTGAAGCGCTTGCACAGCGCTGTGCATCCTCCCTGCTGGAAGCCCATTCCTGTGCAAGGAGTCCTCAGACCCAGGGAAACGTCTTCTTCGCCTCTGAACGCAGCTGTGAGAAACAGGCTGTACTGTACCAAATACCGTTTGTTGGCATCAGTTTGAACTTTATTCTGCTCATTTTTTTCTATTTTCTGCATGGAAACATTTCAGCAAACCTTTCTGTCAGCTTCTTGGCTGCAATATTACTGAAAAAAGTAGATCTTTTGTGACTTGCAAAACATGGAAATGGGAGTTTCAATGAACAATTGGAAGCAGTGCCCCCAAAACTTTTTTGCAGGTGTGTTTTAGCCACCCAGCAGAGCACAGAAAATCCCGCAGTCACTGTCTGTGATAAACACAGCTCAGATATAGGCTAGACAATACCCACTGCTTGTCTTAAACAATCCCCTGGCCAAAAATATTCCAGAAAAGAGGTTATGAGTAATTTATAATGCTAAATATCTTTGTGAATTAAGCAGTTCACAACAAGAAAATACAAATGTGTCACTTTTAAAATACACTAATTGGAAATCATTTTCAATCAATCAGCCTTGCCAAAAATAGCCTATGAAAATAATTATGAAGGTCACTTTTATTTTGGGAATGGTCTTCACTGCTCCAGCTATCAGATATTTTTTTTTAAAATGTTGAAAAGAAAGATCCCAAGCCAAAATTTTCAGGATGCTTCCCGTCCCACTGGAGTTGTGCAAGTTTAATTCAGTGCTATTCTATTATTATACTCGATATATTTTTCACAAATTAAATAAAACATTTAAATGCTTCATCCAAAGTATTCTCATGTCTTTTTCTTTGCTGATAAGATACCTCTGTTTAAATTTCTCCCTCATTCAGTCCTTAAAAACTTTTTATGTTCTGAGGAAGATGGACACTGGGAGCATGTGCCACTATAGCTGGGTGTGAGAACTGGAAAAATATTTACCTTCAAATCAGCAGAGTACTTTGGACTCGGGGATTTCTTTTTATTTTTTAATTAAAATAGGAACATTAGGTCACAAGCTATGATTCCAAAATTAAATAAATCTTTCTGAAAAGATTTTTTTTTCTCTATTCTATCTCTATTTTTTCATCCAAAACTATTTGTTGGATTTGACATAAATTCTTGCATGGTTTCAACATGTGTCTGCTTCTACTGACAGATAAACTGCATAGGATTCTTTTACCTATGCAAGCTATCACTTGCATATTAGAAATGTATTTGTTTCCTTAAACCACAGCAATGGTTAAAATTACAGTCAATTTATCACCCAGTCCTATGACAGAAAACCATGTTATCTTTTTAAAGAAGAATATATGTGTGCATGTTCTGCTGTTTGCTTTTGAATCACCCATTGCTGCTGCTTGATCACAAATTTTAATTATGGAGACAGTCTCCCAGACCCTGCTAGTAATTAATTGCTCTAACTTGTGTGTGCCTTTGTGAAGCCCGCAGTGTGCCTGCAGATAAACAACTAATTAACACTTTTATACAAGTGAAATGGATTTCCAATTATTGCTATCTTTCCCCTCCCTGCTATTCTTCACACACATTTTGCTTAGGCATTAGGGATGCCTCATGGTTTACCAAACCAGATAGCCTTCCTTGTCTTTCTCCCTCCACCATTCAGGAAGGGTTTAATCCCAGTCAGGCTGCTGGGCTGCTGCACCTGCCCTTGTGCTGCTGTGCTGGTGGGAGACGCCTTTCGAAGGACAGAATGAGCTTTTTATATAAAACAAGGGAATTGTAAAGAGCATTTGGGCAAAAACAGTGGTAGTAGTTTATAATCATATGTAACACTGCCAGAGACTCTATACTGGTGCTAAGAGTCTGTGGAAGTATCCCAGGTCACTAGGTTAGCTCAGAGGGCTAAAAGGAATAAATGTGTCCAGCAGTATCCAGGGTATATGGGCACAAACTAGGAAATACAGAAGAATCTGTAACATGGTGTATTACAAGCAGCAAAGAGGTGCAAACTAGTCCTGTGACCTGCTTATCTGCAGAAAGCTGGGACTGGATCCAGCCACTTTGATCCTCCGAGAAAGGAGAGAATGCAGCATCATGTACAGCTAATTTGGTAGAGTTCACCTAGAGTACAGCTCCAGTCTTAACGTGGGCCAGGCGGCGTGACCCGGCTGCTGTGCAGGGAGAGCCGCCCACCCGCCCAGAGCACGATACTTCTCTTTGGCAGCCAAGTGCCTTTCCACAGGGTGGGATTTTTGTCTTCAGAGTTGCTTTAAGAAAAATATTAATGCCTTGCACTTCTTTTGTTCCAAAGAGGGACCTACCTCTTGAGCACAGTAGTCCTCTGTTTCCACCAATGTATTTGGAAATCTTTACAGCATTGCATCGGAGCCAGTGCAACTTCAATGCTCTATTTCTCAGAGGCACAGCAAGTATGGAACATATTACCTTACCAGGGAAAATCCTGACTTGGATTATTGCTTTGGCACTTTCCGAGTGGTCTTCTCACACTGTATTCCAAAGTGCCTCACAGGGTGATAGATTACATTACCCGCAACCAGTATGACCTCAGTAGGATCCACCTACGGCCAAGAATAGCTCCATGTTACTGTCAGTTAATTAGTGGTGGTATTCATTAACTGAAAAAGTGAGAGCCAGGAAGCTATCCTTTACTCTTTGTGGCTGGTGTTGTGGCATGGCACAAAAGTCACTGGCAGCTGGCCAAAGGGAGGTTAGATATCTCCAGGAGTTCGTTCCCGTGGCCCATGAGAGGGACATGGCACGCTCACAGCCACCCTTGCATGCACACCACATGCATGATCATGCTTGGGATTGTCATCCCACCTTCCTGTAAGCATGGCCTGAGCTGCTGTCACCTTAAGCTTTGCACTGCTCTGACCTTAAACCTTAACCCTGTGTAATCTGATGGGGGTGACTCCCCAATCCTGCAGGCTGGTGCCATCTAAATTCAGGCTAAAGCTTGTTGCTGGGGCTCACAGAGACTGCTATGTCTAAGCACACCCACTGCATTAATATAGCATTAGGCAAACCCAGATAGGCTGTTTGCTGCCTCTCTGTGGGCTTTCCAAGGAGCCTTTCTGGGAACAGGAATCAAAGAGTCCATCTTCTGACATGGAGTGAGAAAGGCATCTCTGCTTGTGCAGCCTGACACTGCTAGTGCCCAGCCTTAATTCTTGCAAGCCTAAGTGACGAACTGACACGCAAGCTGATGGAGAGCTGGAGGGCAGCATGCAGCTTCTTGTGCTCCAGAAGGAAAAGCCCGTGCTGTCCCTCTAGCTGGAAATGCTGAGGTGAGTACTGCTGGCAGCAGGAAGAGGGGCTGATGCTGCTCACTGTCCCACTCACATCACAGCTGGTGCCCAGTGCTGCCCTTCTAGCCCACGGCATCCTTCCCCTGCAAACAGAACTGGAGCTGAGGCATTAGGGGGATTTTGATTCATGTGAAAGGCAGGCAGAGAGCAGGACTGTGTGTGAGCCTGAATGCAGCTGTCAGTCTCAAGATCTCATAAATATGCAGATGTGCTCTGATGAACTTCTCTCTGAATGCTGGTGTTCTTGGTTTTTCTGCTTCTTCCTGGCTTCTGACACCTCTCTGACAGCCTACAGGGCTCTTTGGTATCACTCCTTGTTCCATTCAGAGTTCATCCACCTCTCTCAACACCCTTTACTCTGTCACCAACCTTCCTCACCCTCCCACAGACAGCAGGCACCCAGTTCTCTCCTAGAGCTTTCTCTTTTTTTAACACAGGAAGAATGTCTTCATGCTTTTTCCTCTCCTCCTCCACTGTGCTCCACCCCACATATTCTGGAAGTCACCTTCAGACCACACTGGAGTGTTACCTCTATTGCCCAGGGCTGGGATCATGTTACAGCTTTCCTCTTCTCACTAAAGATGTGTGCTCTGATTTGAACTTATCCAAAGTTCAGGGATGTTTGGAATCTGGGCTTTTGGCTTGGACCCCTCTCAGTGCCTCATGTCGGCATCTAGGAGTTGATAGAAGTTGTTTGCGGCCAGGGCAACCAGGCCTGCAGGATGCAAGTGACCAAAAATAAAAGAAAAAATCCCAGCACTCTAACAAACAAATTAAAACTGGCCCCATGATGAATTGCATGGCCTATGGAGACATACCAACACCTCTTTCTTTCCATCTAAGCCACAGGTCAGGCAGCGATCACCTGGCTGCCGGAAATCCCAACAAGCAAGGAGTTTTCCAGAGGGTAGGGTCCCACATCCTGCCTGATGGCACACACTTTCATATTCTTGCTTTCTGTGCAAGGGACTGGGCTAGGAGAAGGTGATGGAGAAGATCCTTGCAAAGAGATAGCCCCATTTGGCACACGGTTGCTTTCCCTTTGCAGTGGCTCTGGGGAGGCTGGGCTGAGGGAGAGAAGACATGATGGGCAGAACAAGTGTTTTTTGCTTTTTCTTTATTTTACCAGAGTAGGGTTGGACAGCTCGTCTTTGCCTCCACATCAGGACTCAACACACACAGGGTGGGGGGAGGAAGATTAGACTTATTTCATAGCCTTTATCAAAGTGCAGGCTGCGTTCCTCTCTGGGCAGCATGGCATCACATCCCTCAGGGTTATGCTTGCCGCTGCTGAGGGTCACAAGCACTGTGCTCTCCCTGTGCCCCCAGCCCACCCCTCAGGGAGGGGGTCCCACAGCACCAGCTGGGTGTCTGTGGAAATCTCGGTGAGCACGCCTGGTGTCAAAACAAGCAGGGCTGTCATTTTGTTTCCTTCTGCCTACAGGAACCAAAAGCTTCCTTCCTGCCCTTTCCTCCTGGCAGAAAATAGGCAGCTGAGAGAGGGCCAGTGAGGACAGGGAGAACCAGCGGTCCCCACACCCCCCTGCTAGGAGGGAGCAGTTGTGGCCCAGGCTATTTTTAACCTGTGTTGCACGCTGGCAGTCGCATCCCCCGTTACTTTCTTCCTTCTCTGTGTCTCTGTGTGTCTTTGCAGCTCCTTCCTGCTACTGTGAGATGTGTGAACTATATATGGCCTGGGAAATCTTCAGCAGGCAGTATTTTTAAACCGTCCAGGCCTCCAGGCTGTGACGCAGTTTATCCGACTTTGCAAGTTTCTCATGGGAATGCAGGGTGCCCGGCAGCAGCCTGCGGTGCTTGGCTGTTTATTTTTTGCCCTCCACGATGCAACCCTTGGGGCCTGGGCTGACATCTCGAGACTTGGGAAGCAGCAGACCTTGTGCGTGCACAGGAGAGGGTTTAAGCCTGGCTGTCGTCATGGTGTGACTTTCTGGATGTCAGCTGCAGGTCTGCAAAATGAGGTGACTTTTCCAGCCTGCCAAATGTTGGCATTGAACCTGGTGGGCTGGGCACAGGGAGGACCTCCGTAAATTCCTGCCCTCCTTCAACATGCATGCCTCAGCAAAAAGTCTCTGCTCATACCCTCCATGGAAACAGTACCGCTTTGTAATGTTTGGAAGCTAGCACTGACAAATTTGTTTTGGTTTGGTACATCACTCAGTTCCCTGGGACCTGCCCTGTAACCTCCGTGCCCTTTTCTGAACGCAGTGAGGAGGCTTATGGAGGGTGGTGTGAAGCTCCTGAAAGGCAGCACTTGCCAAGGCAGAACATCAAGCTGGGTCTGCTGGGTTTTGTTCATGAAGCTTGTGCACGGGGATAAACGGTCTGTGTCTGGTGCAGTGCTCTAGCTAGGCAAAAGTGCTGAGTGGGGAAAACAAGCAAAGCAGAAGGTAATGTCCAGGCCACTGGGAAAGCTGATTTAAGGAAAAGGGGGGGGATGAACTTAAGTCCTAAGATAAGCCAAAAACATCAAAATCAGATGGAAGGTGCAGGGGAACAGGTTTACAGTGATGAAACACTGGTGAATAGACATCTGATGTAGAAAAGACTGAATAAAAATACAGGAAGAAATATTCGGGAGCAAATCCTTTGACTAGCTCCACTTGCCCAACAGACATTTGTTCTTGCCTCTTCTTCCACAATTAAAATTCTCCCTGAGTAAGAAGGTGCTGCTGAGGATAAAAAGTTTCCTTATGAGTTTTTTTTTCTCATTGCCACCTTTTAATTTCTGTTTTATATTAAATGGAGAGAAAGTAAAATGCTGTTTTGAGACTCTTTGCTGGAAACATCCTGTCCAAAAACATTCTTCAAGCATTTTCACTGTGAGAAAAAGCAGGAGCCGCTTGTATTGTCTACAGCATGAACATCCATTTTTCTCAGGGTGATATTTTTTTACTGGAGTTCTTTCAGAAAATAAATAACATGTTTTAGTCATTCACAACCCTGTAGATGAAAAATTCTCTTAATCAGATTTTCTTCCATGAGAAAATGTCTCTCCTTGTGTTTCTTCTTATTTTAATATTTAATATCTGAAGTATCTTGTATGTGACTTTACTACTGTAGAAGAATGAATTTGCCTGCAAACGTATATTATATTTGCAAATATATTTGTGTTACTATATAAATACGTGGTTTTATCTACTATTGTCACTTGTACTGTTTCCTCAGTAAGAATCCTAACTCTATCAGTGAAGAATTTTACTGTAAATCTTTGGGATGCAGTCAATTCTCATAGATTTCACTGTGCTTTGGATCAGGCCCTTCCAAAAGCTAATCTTATTTGAGATGCTTGATTCTAGGTTCATGAAAGTAACAGTAATTTGTGAAGATTATCCTTCCAGGCTTTAAGGATTTACACTGTTTAAGGAATGCTAATCAGTGTTTATACGGTAATAATTTGACCTCTGCACTGCGCCATTCAATTTATTTTAATTGCTAATAAGGCACAATATTTCAGTTTGCCAAAACGTGAAGGATCACAGGTATTCTCAGAAAACCACTGCTTTTGGTACTGTGACACTAGGCACTATTATGGAGAAGGCAAATTTCTCAGACCCAGTGGACGAATGTAGGAAATACTCTGTGTTCAGGAAACTGTTTTTCATGGATCATTAACTCCTTGGATTTATAAACATTTAGGTAAAACAACACCAAGGGTATGAGTTTAGCAGGATTAAAAGAAAGCATGAGATGTGTTTATCATCAGTAGGTAAGACAAGGGAGACAGATAAATCCTCATGACACCACTGGTGAGAACCACCCCCAAGAACAATTTAGAAGCCCGGTGATGTTAGTAAAGATGCACTCTCATTTAGTAAAGAAAATTCAGGATAAAATTCTGTTGAAGGTGGACTATTAGGTTAGGTATAGCAAGGATTTTATCTTGCTTGGCGGGTGTTATTTTCCAAGTAGATATTTGTTCATGAAAACTAGGGGTTTTCTTAATATGGCACCATAGCAAAACTCGGCTCTAATTGTCTTCTTTCTATCAGAGAAGGCCTTAGTTTAAGCACACACTTTATTTTGGGATCAGAATGGTTTTATCATTCCAGAGATACTTTTCCAAGCGTTCCCATGACATGCAGTGGTCAGTGGACTTTTAATTCTGCAGATGCCAATTAGAAAATAAGGCCTAAGAGGAAGTTCGTTTCTGGGCAGCGAGAGTGCATCGTGGGTGGCCATAGACGCCACAAAGCCTACAATTTCAGCCACCTGAGAAATTAAATAATGAACCCTGACTGAGGAAGCTTGCGGGTATTACATCATTTACACATAAAACCAAAAAATAGATTTATAGGGCACATGGGTGGCTGTGACATCACAGGCAGTCAATCTAGAAGTCTCAGCTATATCCAACAGACTAATGCCCTTTAATACCATTCTTTGTAGAAGGGGATCCCACAAACCTACCTCTCTGCTTTGAGTTTCTGTTTTTCAGTTGTTGCTACAGATTGACATATTGACTCTGGGCTGAATTGCCTAAACTGCAGCTGTACAGAGTGTGCTTAGCATTGGAGGCATAGGATGTGAGCTGGGTGGTTTCCAAACAAGCATAGCCCTGGAGAGAAGAACTGCTGCTGCAATTTTAATAGGGATTGTGAACTGACTCAAGGGGTTTCTAGAGATCTGATGTGTTTGAAGTATTTTATTATGGTGGTACTGGCTGGTCAGAAGTTGGGATAGGGCTGTTCTGTTTCAGAAATTATCCTAAAGAGTTACTAACAGTCTAAAAAACAATTATCTGAAAAAAAAAAGTATTACCTAACACAGAAGCTTGAGAACTAATAGCTTATGTTAGTAGCTAAGCATCAACAGAGCTGCAGCCAGTGTTGGCAGAGGGCATCACTGTGGTGGTCCTTGCTGGGAATGGTGAGAGGTGAGCACTAGGACTGACTTTAAACAAAGGAGGAACCACGGGAAGGTTCAGGTGATTTTGCAAGGAGAAGGGCAGCGAGGCTGATCAACCAGAGGAATAGCTGCTGGCAAAAAGAGGAGGCACGCAAGAGGTAATGGGATCTTTGGGGACAGTGGTTATTCCTCAGGGTTTGGGCCTCCGTGTACACAAAGGCAGTTATAGGGTCCTTCTGAGTGTAATCCATCTCTGTTGCTTTAAGCTCTGCGACTCCTACCTCACCCCAAAATTGAACCCGTCCCCTCAGGGAGCAAGTCAGACCATGACCAGCTCATACCCCTGAAAAAGCACCCTCTGCACACTGACCCTGGGCAGTCTTGCTGAAAGCATCTCTGAGTGTTCTTTAATTAAAACTTTGATTTGGGTTCAAGCAAGAAAAAACAAACATTGTCCAGTTCCAGCATTCAGATCCCTCAGTGTAAGCCAGATGTCACAGCTGGTTCATACAAGTGCTCTTGGTGTGGCAACTGTGACCTCCTGCCACACATCACAGAAGGGCAGCGGTCAGGGACGAGCCTGGTAGCTGTCTCGATGTGTCTTGCTTTCATATTTAGTCTCGAAATGTTTCCTGGTCTTGATATTCTCACTCCTTTCTCTCCTTTCTTTCTTAACTCCTCTCTCTTCCCTCCCACCTTGAGACTTGGCACAGACTGTATTACCCAAGGAGTAAAAAGAAGAAAAAAGAAAAAAGAAAAAGAGAGGAAAGAAAAAAAGCCTATGTCCCTTTGTTTGTTTCTAAGGCAACAGGTAGGAGAGGCAGAGCACTGGCATCCTCCCAGCTGCATACCCATGGTGTCGGGGCTGCTCAGTGCCCCACAGGGACTGGTGGGAGGCTGTCTGTCTGTCAGCACGGGTGCTGGGGAAATGGTGTGAAACAAATAAGCCTTGCTTGTGCTCCCATGTCAGCCTTTTGTGCAGGGATCCTGCTGTGGCTGCCCAGTCCCCAGCTCCGCTTGCCGGGTGACTAGAGGCAGATGAGCAGACAGGCAGGTGAAAAACAAGTCTCGGGTGGCCTCAGATGCCAATTTAAAGGCTGAGACACCTTTAAAACAACAGGACTTGAAATAAATGACTTCCTCCTTCCAGGGTTATAGCTGGGTCATGCAGGAAGTGGGACAGGATTATCACTTCAGGAAAGAGAAGATGCATTTGGCGGTTACAAATTTAACTGAAATAGATAAAAGAGAAGGCTTTTCCTTCCATTTTTTCCTTCAGTCTCTGAACTTCCTTCACCTGCCTCCATCCATCGTAAGCAGTTGTCATGGGAGGATCCATGAAGCTGGGGTCACGGTCCAGTACCAGGGGCAGGAGAACACTTGGTCAAAACGAGTTGAAGATGGGCAATGCTGAACCCAGCTGAGCTGTGTAGGCACCACTGAAAGCCATCCTGGGGACCCTCCAGAGCCTTGTGGGTGCAGTCAGGGACATGGGCTAAAGCAGAAGGAGGCTTGTGGAGAGGTTGGATGACAGCAGCCCACAGGTTGAGTCCTGCCCCTGACTCAGCAGGAGAGCAACCTGGACATAAAATCACTGTCAGAGTGGCTGGCCAGAACGCTTTTCCAGCCTTTCCACCAGGTTAGGGCTGGGAAATATTTTCATATAGACAAGTTCCTTTGAGCTAGGCTGCTGGAAAACACAGGAACATGACAGAGGAAGATAGAAGCTGTGGTCAAAATGTGATGGAAGTTTCTGAGACAAGAGGACATGTACTAGAGGCAGGTTCTGAGGGCTTGGCCCCTTCCCTGCATTTCCTTCTCTTACTGGTGGGGGGACGTGCTCCTGCGCCATGTGATGTGGCTACGCAACTAGCCCCAACCCTATAGACTGAGGATGGCATCATGGTCTGTCTCACTGATTATGACTTTGATGCTCCAACCCTGACTTTGCCTGGATGCTTTTGAAGGCTACAGTTAAGTTACTTTGAAAGGTTTCATTGAGCTGACCTGTCTCCATTTGCTCAAAAATATCAAGCATACAAGTTCCCATTGTCTTAAAAACTAAAAAGACTTGCAGAAAGCTCTGCAGAATTTATTTCTGTAGGGCTTTCTGAAATACTAAGCAGCTGACCTGTCTTCCTAGCTGTTGCACTAGATTTCAGAAAAAGCCCAAGCATTATCCTGAACACTTTTTAACAATAAATTGAACTTCATCTGACTTCAATTGATGTCAGCAGAACCACTGGTGCCTGAAAGAAAACTAAGTTGTTTGCAAGGTCCGTAGAGAGTGCAGGAATACTATGCCCAGCAATAAATAATTGCAATTGCTGGGTAATCTATGACAACAGAAATGAAGCTGGAGTTCGAAGTGCCAGTCTCTGTCCTTACAGAAGCTATGATAGGAGTTTCTTTGCAGACAGGTATGTTGCAAACTTAAAATTGTTGTCAGGAAAATCCAGTGGAACTCTGTTGCAAAGAACGACAATATTTCCTTCCTAGATTTTGATGATTAAATTTAAATATAGGGCTAATAAATCACCTCCTGCTCAGTCTAGTTGAGTCTTCCATAGGTAATAATGGCTTTTCCAGTCAGAGTGGGTTAGGTACTGGTAATGAATAGTAGGCTGTAAAATCTCTAAGACTACATCTGTACATATATGTGTGACTATGGCTGTGTGTCTGAAAGGTGTGAAGCGTGTGTGTGAATGCTGCAGGGGATGTTTAATGAAAGCAGTGGTAATAGCAGCAAGAAACAGAAATACCCTCCATGTGATGGTTGCAGAGATCCACCAGCATAGCTGCACATACCTGTTCTAAGAATTGCCTGTCATGTACATTGTACCTAGGCTAGATTAAAAAGATGGGTTTGCATCTGTATACCCAAATAACCTTCCATGAATAGATAAAACCAGCAGGATTTCTTACTACACTTACTTGATACATGTAGGATGTAATACAAGTAATTCTTGGGTCAGTAAAACTTTGCTTGTTTTAGAAAAGTTTGCTTAGAAAAGTAATGCCTTCTATTTCTAAATTAACACTAAAAAGACATACTTAAAAATGCATTTCGAAACACTCTTAGGCCAAGTTACTTGCATTTACAAATTCAAAGCAAGTACACAGCATGACTTTATTCAAGCTCCAGATAGGGTTTAGGAAGCATCTTGAAAAAGATTATAGACTAGAACTTCCATTCATTGGTATGATAACATAAAATGTTGTGAGTTGGAGTTTTTGTGGTTGTTTCTTTCTTACATTTGGAAGATAATGTGTCCCAGATCTGTTGTACCTCATCTTTATTTATATCCAAGCCTTTTGCTTCTGTGCATCTTTTATTTTGTAGTGTGGCTCCTTTTGAAAGAAGCATGTTAAAAGAGAAAATTGAATCTTTCCTACAAAAAAGTCCTTCAACTTGTCAGAGGTAAAGAACTGTAACTTTTATTTTACTATATGGAGCATGATTACCTCAAAAACCAGTTTACTTTCCAGCACTGAGCTTTCTCATATTCTTTGTCTCTCTGTTTTTCACTTTCTGTCATGGGATTGTTTTAGGATTTCCCATTTTCTAAAAAATCTGAATATTGCAGACATGAAACTCTGCCTACACAAAAAATCTCAAGATTATGTTTTTCCTTTACAAGATACGTATAGGTAATTCTGGGACAAATGTGATGAGGAGTTATAGGATCATAACACCTGGGAAATGTGATGTTTTACATGGTAAGAGATAAATAGAAATATGTTCTTTCCCCAAACAATACACATCAAAGACACGTGGAGAACCCTGTGCTTAAAGCTTGCTCACGGATCAGACAAAGAGGAATCCAGATCTGCACTATCCCATTCTTGAGACACTCCAGCATGATCTGAGCAACACAGAGTTTATGTTTACATGGCGGGAGGAGAGGTAGTAACTGACTATATGACGCCAAAGTCAGGAAAATGTTGAAGCGTGTCCCGGCTTAAGCACTTGAATAATCACATTACAAGTCAAATGTTCATACAGAACTGGTTTACACTGTCTGGCTTATAATATTTGGTGTTTGGCCAAATGCATAAATTAAAAATAACTTCTCCTGGCTCTCCTAAGGGCACCAGGACTTTTCTGTCAAAGGAAATATTGTTTGTATATCACATATCCATTGATTGCCCATAAGGCCTGTACTGAGACATGCTGATTCAAAATGTGGCTGCTTTTTCACAGACAAGATGATACAGGAGGGCTGCTGATGCATCCTCTGTGCAAGCACCATTGCATTTAGGTCACTGCCTTTACAATGATTGTAATGGAAAAAAACTATTCCCCAAGGTTTGGAGAGAACAATTGCTTTCTAAGACAATTCCCCTGCAAAGGCAGCTGGAGTGCAGGATCTCTCTGTTGGTCTTTTTAAACCAAGTAGGGGTGCTCAAAAGTCTGCAAGTGCTGCCCAGGAGTGGTTTTGTAGTATCAATGCTACTTTGGGGGATGGTGTCAGGGCTAACGCTGAGGACCTTTTGGCAATGCACAGCATAAGCACCATTACGGATAGTGCTATCTGTCAGACTGTGGAGATCCAATGGCCAGTGTGGAGGTTAAATCCTGAGGGATGCTCCAGCTAAGGCTGGAAGCCCTGAGAAAACATGCCCAGAGGACCAGCCTTTTTTTTTCCCTGGAGAAGACAAGGCCTCAGAGGCACAGTACAGAGTATTACCTGGAGGGATCCAGCCCAAAACATCATTCCCCTGAGAACCGAATGGCTTTTTGAGCAAGACAAGTGCCTTTGACAGGAAACTCGTTGGCAAGTACATGAACAAGCAGTCTGTTCCCACACTGGTGATGGGGCTGTCTCTAGCAAAACGACAGCCCCTTCCTCCTGCCCCCTGTGTGTCCTGCTTTAGGTTTCATTAAAATAACAGTAAACTTTAAACTCTTGTAAGAGTTAGAATAATTTCCAGATCTTAAAATAAGTTGTGTTACCTGATGCTGAGGCCAGGGATTTGTAACTATGGCCAACACAGCAGCGGCATTTGCTTTTTACCCTTCCTTGCCCCTGTGCTTCCACCTGAGCCAAAGGGACCATCTCTGCAAATGAAAGCCCATTTCTGCTTCCATCCCTGTTTATTACCAGCTGAGCTTTCTCTGAAGAGACAGGAGGAAGGCAAAACAACTTCAGCTACAATTGTACTTGTTACAGGGATTTTCAGAAACTTGAATGGCTGTTGCTTGACTCTATTAAACTACATCCCATTGCCAGCTTATAAATTATCAGCATTATTATATGTCTCCTTTCAACATTGACTATACACTTTGCCTGCTGAAATGAAGATGAAAAAATAGGGGGAGTCACAAACACCATTTTCCAAGGCCGGTTCTCATGTTCTCAGGATTTCGTGCTCAATAGTTTTCTAGTCCTTGAGGCATTAAAATGCTGAGCTTTCAGCCAGTAAATTACAAAAATAATCTGCTGGTCCCTTCAGCACAGAAAGAAGTCTGTCCAGCTGGACTGTTTCTACATATGCTGTCAGGCAGAGAAAGATGTCCCCCAGTTGTCACCTCCTCCTTTGGCTTCTGAGGCGACTCCGCATAATTCACTGAGTGTGCATAGATGTTGCTGGCACACACAGCAGCGCAAACAGCAGGGAGGAAAACAGGCTTTACCAGAGGAAACAGAGCATAAGGAGAGCACAGCTTAGCACCCTCCCACATATGTGTGTGCACACACACATATACACTCACGTCGTGAAACATGAAAAAGAAGGGAGAAACTGGAGGGCAATGAAGCATAGCGGGTGTCCGGGGAGAAGGGGCTTGACTGTTGTGGCTTCTTTTCAACCACAAGGATTTAATGCAACGTTAATCTCTGGTGCTCTTGACATCCCTGATCACAGTCTTCTGATTTCATCTGAGTCGGCATTTCCAGCACAAACGTCTATTTTCTGTGGGAGAATTGATTCCACAGAGAAAAAAGACCCTACATCTCAGCTGGATACTGATTTTTATTCTCCAATTAATTCAAACAGAAAACTCTCTCCACCCTTGAATGATGGAAATTCAAAAAGTTCAAGGATGGCTGAGTTTGTTTTAATTCACTTGATTTCTGGCATTTAAGGGGATACATAAAAGTGACCAACTTAGATATATTTGAGAAGAGATGTTATTTGAAACAATTAAAAGATTTCAAGTGAATTATCAGCGAGGTGCCTGAGAATCAAATCCTTTGCTATTGATACCATCAGCACAGCTCATTTGGCTCAACATCAGCAGGCAGCAATCTCTGTGTATGGCCACAACCTGATACCTGGTGCTGTGATTATATCGCATTCCCTCAATTTACCCAGGACTGAATAGAACCAACATTTAACAAAATCCACCAGCAAACCCTGAGGCTCCCATCTTGCCTTGCCTCGCAGCCTGTCTCCGCTAGCAGTAAGTTTGTGCTCTCAGAGCTGTGTGTTGATGCAATTTGCACAAGGCACAAGTACTTCTGCTTCAGAATAGAAACTGTGACACTTCTATGCTTGAAAACACAGGGCAACTGTGGCAGTGTCTTTACAATTGCAAGGGCACTTACCCAAAGCGTGAACAAAAGAATATCTCAGGCTTTTAAATTGTTTTCCAAAGCAATACTGTAGTTCTGTAAGTTTGTCATTGCCATTGAAATAAACAGAACACTGGCATCTAATTTAAGAGTGGGCAATATGTGGATATGCTGAGCTGTCAGAGAAAATAAGGCAGAATTGACCTCTATGCTTCTATCTACCCCAAATGTTCTTATCTGACTAGATTTCAGAAAGCATACCTGTAAGGCAGCGAGGCTGGGTGTCTGTCTAGCTGTGAATCTGATCCCCTGCTCTGTCAGAGAGCTTGTGGAAGTGATTTTGGAGCCAAGGAATTATATCTCTACCAAGGGATATACTGCTCTTTTAACCTGATTTTTTGTATGTGACATGGCTCCATGCTCTTAGACAACAGATTTCTGCTACATGTGAGAACTGATGAACAAAGTGACACTTCTTATCATCTCTGAAACATGACTGGGAGCTGTTTACAAATCCCAATGAAAGGAGAAAATTATTGGGAATATTATGTGGTAATAACAAAACACTTATGCTTGTCTAAGCTGTAACCTCCTTCTTTGGTCCAAAACCTTTTGAGTAAATATAGTCCATCTGTCAACATTGTTGTCGTGCATGGTTGACAGTGGGAGGCCAACTGCTAGAAAATGTGCTCTATGCATGCTAAGTGGCAGCTCTGTATATGGTAAAATTATCATTAAAGAGAGTCATGGAAAAAATACCCAAATACATATTTATTATCCGGAAAACTATATTTATTACAATGTATTTACTGTACAGTTTAATGTCATTTGAGCATGGCTATGTGAATAGGATTTAAAGCCACATGGAAAAAAGTTCAAAAAAGACAAAAAATAGTGACTTTAGAGAATAAATTGGGAGTGTAAAGTCATTATTTCTCCCTTCAAGCTTTCTCATGGCCTGCAGGAGCAGACTAGTAACCTGAAAGCTGAAAAAAATAATATGCGTACTTGAAACGTGTATCTGAACACTTGGGATAAGATGTCCTTTGTGCCAAGTTTTCTTTCACATATGCTGTATGAGAATTGATTGCCTTTGTGATTTTTATCCTAGCTGAAACAAATGCACATGTTGTTCTTATTTGTATGAATGGCTAATCCATTTTAATATGTTGTTTTGACACATGTACATGACTTTTGCAAGTTAATAGAGGTGATTCACATCTGTCATGCCTTCCCTTCAATACTTTTTTCTCTACACTGGCTTATATTAAGGATAACAGGGAAATATATCCTTGTGCCAATGCTAATGACGAGGAATTTTTTGAGGCTTCATATACATCAACTTGGTACAGTACCAGTAACCCCAACATGCATCCCTTTTGGAATGACCCTCTACAAAATCACCAGTGTATGAAATTCCTTTAGGCATTTTGTGTCACTTCCTCAGCTTGCCCTCAGAATGCCTTCTGCTTGAACTCTCTATGTGGGGGTTAGGATGAGGACAACCTTTTGGTACAGGGAATAGTCAGGGAGATTTGAGGTCACTCCTTGGTATTTTTTCTTGCCACAAGGCAAGGGTCAATCAGGCATAAAGTGGCAGTGAGGAACATTTCTTTCCTGCTTTGTTTGTACATGTCTAAACCATTTCTCTGGATATTAACTGTTTTCTCTGAAAATAAACAGATACCTTAGCAAATCTCCCGCAAGTTGGCCCATTAATCATCAGAAAGAATCAAAGGAAAGAATTCGCTCGGCCTCACCTTACACACCTAATTTTGGTGTCATTGCCAGATTCAGAGCAGAATCTGTGAATCTTTGGTTGAAGGAGCATCTGTCATTCTGCTCATTATAGTAGGAGTCTACAGAGAGTCACCTTGGGCAAGACAAGGGTTTCATCTCTAAAGAAGTCAACAGTTCAATTGAATTTAAACTCAAACTCCAAAACTTGTAATCAAGATGTTCTTAGGAGAAGGGGATAATCTTGTGCTGCGAGAGATTGGAGAACATCAAAATAAGAGTAATCAAACTCTAAGCTTTGGGGGGAAAAAAAAAAAATCTCCTGATGGAAACTGAATATTTTCCTGATTGTTTCCATCTGCACTACACCCTCGTTATCCCATGTGATTGTAACTGATTAGCGGGGAGGAGGAAAACAATTTTCCAGAAATATTTTGCTGCACTCATGCAATAAGTACATTCCGGTTCACAATTACTTTGTATGTAAAAGCCAGGTCCTTCTACAGTATTTGTATGAAAAGAGTTATCTAAACAGGGGCTGTGTACAATGTAGCTGCCAAGGTGCTGGCCACATGAACATCCTGTGACATAGATTTGGCAAGAATGAGATTAGCCTTGTTATCTTGGCCAAATTCCAGAATAAGTAACTAAAGTTGGACAACCTAATTTTCTCTCAGTTTCAGCAGGAGATACTGAGTGTGATGCTGCTGCTTTATATTTTAGGTAGTTGTACTCATTATACAAGGGGGATATAGAATACTGCCCTCTTGACATCATATTTACTCTGGGTCTCCAGAAGCAGAAAGGACAATTAATCATACAGGGCAATCCCACCATCACATGGGTCTTCTAACTCTTCCCTATGGCTGCTTAATAGCTGGTTGCTGCCAGTCAGGTGAGGGGAATGTCCCTATATCCTAAGCAGGCTTCAGTCTGGAATACTTTCTATTGACTTCAGTAAATTATCTGCTTGCATTGCTGAAAGGGTCTAAGGAAAAGTTTGTCCCAGGACTATCAGGTCTGTGCGGTAGTATGGAGTATACTGAAACTCATAATGATATAATAGACACTACAGAGCAGAAGTCTCCATTTAAATTTTTCCTGGTGTTGGGAAGCACATGGCATCCTGTCTTCTCATTGCAGGGTGAGTCCTGGAGAAACAAACAAAAGTCAAAAGAGCTAAGTAGCTGTGACTGACAATTAGAGATGGTTATTGTCATGGTAGGAGGCACTAGATGTCCACAAGAGAGGTCTGGGATCCTTTAGGCAAAAGGTCTGTCCCAGAAGTACACCCTACACATGCCTTTGTGTAGGCAAAGACTTCATGCAAACAACACATGCTATTGGCACTGCTAGTTCTTTTAAGAGAGCTGCTGGATAAATGCAACTGGGCATGAATAAGAGAGGCTCTGCGTTGGTCTCTGATTAGAATCAGTGCTTGAGACAATGCTGGTCTCGCAGAGCAGGCATTGGCATGGAGTTAGGATTCCTAGGAGATGGAAATGACTTTTTCTCCCAGGGCTACCACTCCCATTAACTGGAGACATGAGACCCCCCCCTTGCTACAAATTTGACTTGATATCGGACTCATTACTCAAGTTCCCTTCATTCAGGCAGCGTGACAGGCAGCAGAATACTGGCCGAACATCAAGCAATGGGTATAACACCCTGCAGCTAGGATCCAGAAGCCACTAGCCAGTCTCTGCTCTGTCCTGGGGGGCGAGCACTCATTTCAGGGCAGGTCAGCAACGGGTCTGCTACCTCCTCCCACTGCACGCTCCCAAATGGAAGCTCAGTGCTCCTGCCAAGCCTCCCACATGAACCTCAAACCAGAGCCTGAGCAGGCTGTTGGAAATCAGCCCACACCTGAGGTGAGCTCTGCAACACGGCTGCTGTATGCTGATGAGTACCCTGGGCTCAGCAGCTAGAAAAGCTGGGAGAAAACTCAGTAAACTGAAATGATGCAAGATTCACTGTTCTGTGCAGTACAGTTAAGCACCACATTGACAGGGAGTTTGTTTGAATATGATGCCTAAAAGATACAGATGTACAAGTTTACATGAATCAAAGTGAAAGATAAAAGAGGGTTCAGTTTTAGCATTAATGATGATCTGTCACGATTTAGCATGATACTTTCCTAAACTCCCTCTGACATGAAATGGCCCTAAAACAGAACGTGTTATAGGTTTGCAGTAAAAATACTTCTGGCTTAACTATAGGTATTTCTTAATATTAAGTCAGTCTACACTCAGTCAAGGCTTTCATTGATATTAGTGGGAATTGTCCTGAAAAATTATTTTACAAAGACTGTAAAGGCTGTTTGATTTGATTAATTTTTAATTACACACACACACCCCTCCCCCTCAAATCTGTTATTTTCATCTTTGCATCAGTAAACCCTTAGTACTTCTAAATGCTGCTTAAATGGGGATTTAGATGAAAGTGCTTTGTGAAATATGGCTTTTGTTAGAGTTAGTAGAGCTGCTAAAATTCCATTCTTTCAGTTTTAAATCTGACATTTCTTTGCAGGCTAACACAAAGTACCAATAGATACATGCAAGTACATGCAAAAAACCCCAACAAATCAAACCAAAAAACAATGTGGGAAGAAGAAATGTATTGTAGATTTGAAAAATGTCAGAGAGCAGCCCTGTCAGTTCATGTCCATTTAAGTTCCAATCCATTTTCATTCATATATTTTATTTGCTGTTTAGGCTCTATCCACTTTTTCTATTTAATTAAATAGAATATTTTCTTCCAAAAAGTTCCACATGCCAAAAACTAATGAAAGCCAAAGCTTTCCTGGCTGTGGATAAACAGATTCCATTTTCAGTAGGACAAATTCACCTTCTGATGGAAACGCATTATAGCGACCTTCCAGTACTTAAAGGGGGTCTACAGGAAAGATGGGGAGGGACTCTTGATCAGGGATTGTAGGGACGGGAAGAGGGGTAACATTTTTAAAGTGAAAGAGAGTAGATTTAGATTAGATATAAGGAAGAAATTCTTTCCTGTGAGATCAGTGAGGCACTGGAACAGCTTTCCCAGGGAAGCTGTGGCTGCCCCCTCCCTGGAAGTGTTCAAGGCCAGGTTGGATGGGGCTTTGAGCAGCCTGGTCTAGTGGAAGGTGTCCCTGCCCCTGGCAGGGGGGTTGGACCTAGATGACCTTTAAGGTCCATTTCAGCCCAAACCGTTCTATGAGTCTATGATTCTGTGAAATTATGCCACACAGAAATGTTATCCAATATACACAACAATGTTGCCTCAGTGAAATTTAAGTGGTTCATGCCCTGCCCAGAAAACCAACTGATGTAGAAAAAGCAATTTTCCAAAAGTCCTAGAAGTTTATGATATCAATTTATTATGCAACAAATAATAGAGAGCATTTCCTCAGCCATATTATTTTAACTTCTGGGGGCACGTGTTGCATACTCAAATCCTTATCTTCCCTCTCAAGTCAGAGATGTGGCATGATTTAGATAAATGGTGTTCAAAATACAGCGGGTCAATTTTTTGTCTGATATTACTTTATCATTATGGTATGATACATTTATTAGTGAAATAAATATCACACTTTTCCAAGATTTAGATACCTTGGTACTGCATATCTTATCCCCTACTTTGTTATTCTTTGATTCCTGTGGTATTTCCTTGTAGCTGTTGGAAACCTCAGCAGACTGGTGAGACATAGTTGCTACCTTTTATCTATGAAATTATGTTCATTTTTAATGTGTAATTTCTTTATGTGAAAAGGTAATTCCAAATGAAGATCTCACCAAGGATCCCACCAAGACTTCTCCTCTTAACACTGAACTTGCCCACCTCCCCTCAGTCTATCCTCAGAAATCCTGTGCTACAGCCCACAGCAGATTGGTGGCCTTTGCTGGACTGGTTCCAGCATGTCCATGTTTCTCTTGGATTGGGGAGCCTGGAACTGGACCCAACCCTCCAGGTGTGCTCTCTTCATTGCTGATCAGAGATGAAGGATCACCTCCCTTGACCTGCTGGTGACGCCACCAGCTCTGTATGAGGTCAATACATACACGGGCAATTACAGAAGGCAAAGAATCTATCGTATTGTTCGTTGCACAGGTAAAATAACTAAGCAAGAGCAAAAAAGGTAAGGGTGAAAAATTAGTTCAACAACAAGACAGGGCAGGGTTTCTGGAAATAGAAACAAAAATGTTTTTTCAGAAAAATGCATTTAGAATACCTCTAAAGTTCACTTCAGAAAGTGGTGGTGTGTAAGAGGGATGATGCCACAAGACTGAGAGACACACTGATTTTATTCTGATTTCAACACGATAGTATCAAAAGATGGAGGAGTGATACTGTAATGAAACTGAGATCAGAATCACTGCAGTGCAAAGTTTGCAGTAGTTCATATAGCAAATTAAGGCCAGAATCTTAAGGAGCAAATTCAAAACAAAAATATATAAAGCAAACCTGACAAAATGAAACAAACAAAACACGTTTTCTACATGCAAACAAGAAACATATGCATTTTTCCTCATGAGTTTTACCTGGAAATATCAAAATTTCATCTGCTTCTTTCCTGCTTTTAGATAAAATCTTCTAGCTCACCCTGTATAGAGTGTTTGCACTAAACAGATGGTCACAACAAATAAATACACAATGAGCTAAAATAATCTTTCTCAAATGGCTGAGACTTTACTTAGAGATACCTTACAAGATTTGTTCTCCATTCATGCAGATAATTCTTCAGGAAGAAAAATACAGTCAACTTTGAATCTGTAATGTGAAAAATGTGCATGTGCATGCGTTCACACACACACAAACATATTTAACAAGCATTTTAATATTGGTTTAACTATTATTTTCTCTCTTTGCCTCAGAGTAAATAGACGAAAAGAAGATGACAAAACTTTTCATCTCGTTACACAGTGATCAATTCCACCACCAACTCTCTGATGTCCTCCAAAAAAAGGCCAAACCCTATTCAGGCTTACATAGCTGCAAATTGCTTAGAAATGTATGGGAGTTAGTTACCGAAATTGCTGACAACTGTCACCAACCATCAATGTCAATTTGCCATTGCAGCAATATAAAAGACTGCAAGAACTCTGTACACATGTCAGTCCTAACAAGCTGTAAGGCCACTGAAAGAAACAAGGGTGGAAATTATACAGAATATGTCCCTTATGTGCACAAAGCTTCTGGAAAGTGAAGTGACTTGCCTGGGCTTACGTTAAAAAGCAAGGGCAACTCAGCTTCACTGCTGGTTGGGCCTGTGTGCATGCCTCAGTCGCATACTTCTTGCAGGAGAAGCTCCTCAGCTATGGTCTAGAGAGTCTTGCAGAGTTTCTGATTCAACCAGTATGGTTACCCATAACAATTTCATTAAACTATTTCTGTACAGTCTTTTGCTTGTTAGTCTTTCCCCTGGTAGAAGACTATGTTGAAAACAGTATGTTCTATGCTCCACTCCTAAAACAAACAACATGCAGATAAATATGGTGCAAAGCACTTACCACAACTGAAAAATAAACTTCTAACCACAGTGAGGGAGGGGAAAAGAGCTGGGTATTTTGTGGTCCCTGAAGGAAATTGAAATCTGCTTTTTGGTGGAGACATGCTTCAAAAGATGAAACCAACCAAATGGGGAAAATGTCTCTTTTTCTTGGGTATGCGAGCAGCACATATTAATGGTTGCCATAAGTTAAATGGGAAGTACTATTGATATTATTGTCTGTTTGTTATTAAATAAAATCATTTAAGCTTTGTTCTCTTCTCCAGTGGATTAAAGAAAGACATCATCCTGAATCAAATCTGATCAAGTTGCTTTTTAGCATATCATGCCTTGCTACAATACGCCTCAGACAGTGGCTGCTGCAAAACATTTTGTTTAGTGACTTGTTTATTATTGTTTTTCTAGAGGAAAAATGGTCCCAAACATAATTTATTTTTCTCCAAAATTCCAATGGTCTGCTATACTTTAAAAGAAAACAGATGATAAAGGCTTCTCATGAAGTTTTGTGTCTTCTTTAAGGGACTTCACAAGTCAAAAAATTATTTACAGAAGAAAGAAAAAGAGAGAAAGAGAAAAGGGGAGGAAAGAAAGAAAGAAGGGAAAGAGAGGAAGAAAGAAAGAGAAAGAGAGAGAAAGAGAGAAAGAAAGAGAGGAAGAAAGAAAGAGAAAGAGAGAGAAAGAGAGAGAGAAAGAGAGAGAGAAAGAAAGAGAAAGAGAGAAAGAGAGAAAGAGAGAAAGAGAGAAAGAGAGAGAGAGAAAGAGAGGAAAGAGAAAGAGAGAGAGAGAAAGAACGAAAGAAAGAACGAAAGAAAGAAAGAAAGAAAGAAAGAAAGAAAGAAAGAAAGAAAGAAAGAAAGAAAGAAAGGAAGGAGAGGAAGAAAGAAAAAGAGAGAGAAAGAGAGAAAGAAAGAGAAAGAGAGAAAGAGAGAGAGAGAGAAAGAGAGGAAGGAGAAAGAGAAAGAGAGAAAGAGAGAAAGAGAGAAAGAGAGAAAGAGAGAAAGAGAGAAAGAGAGAAAGAAAGAAAGAAAGAAAGAAAGAAAGAAAGAAAGAAAGAAAGAAAGAAAGAAAGAAAGAAAGAAAGAAAGAAAGAAAGAAAGAAAGAAAGAAAGAAAGAAAGAAAGAAAGAAAGAAAGAAAGAAAGAAAGAAAGAAAGAAAGAGAAGAAAGAGAGAAGGGAAGGGAAGGGAAGGGAAGGGAAGGGAAGGGAAGGGAAGGGAAGGGAAGGGAAGGGAAGGGAAGGGAAGGGAAGGGAAGGGAAGGGAAGGGAAGGGAAGGGAAGGGAAGGGAAGGGAAGGGAAGGGAAGGGAAGGGAAGGGAAGGGAAGGGAAGGGAAGGGAAGGGAAGGGAAGGGAAGGGAAGGGAAGGGAAGGGAAGGGAAGGGAAGGGAAGGGAAGGGAAGGGAAGGGAAGGGAAGGGAAGGGAAGGGAAGGGAAGGGAAGGGAAGGGAAGGGAAGGGAAGGGAAGGGAAGGGAAGGGAAGGGGAGACTTTAAGTTAGTTGGTGTAGTTAGTGAGTTTATTTTTTAAATTAAAATGACTAATATTTTCTAGACTAGTGTTTGTATAAACATTCAGAAAGATGTTTGTGTGTACTTCAGAAGTCCCCAAAAGGATTATAAGAAAATAATTTATACATGTTATTGAGCCAGACATTTTCATGTCTCCACAGACTCTCAGATGATTCATGTGCTTTCATAATGACAATAATACAGTAGGCTTTTGGCCACTAGCGATCAGAGCTGGCTTGGGCTGGTGACCTGGAGATGAAATGTTTACTGCCAATCTCCTGGGCAACCATCTCCCCCTACAGGCACCTTTAAATAAATCTTCCCTTCCTTATTTCCAAAAGACACTTTGGAAATACGCCATTTGAAGCTATTGAGAATGCTTCCAAAAATCCTTTTGTTTAAGGCTTGTTTTCATAACTATTTTGTGTAAGACAGGCAAAGTTTTCTTTCCTTAAATTATAAGTAACTTGCAGATCTTAACATGGTTTTCTTCCTTTCATTTCTTAATGTCTTATGCCATAGCCTGTGGCATGGCACTTTGCCCATGAGCATTCCTGCATTAGACACTGCTTAGGCACACGAATCCCAGCTGTCATCTCTGCTCCAGGGAGGAACCAAAATTGCACTACATGCTCCCAGTCCAGCTTCTTCTTCCACATTGCCTTCCACACCCCAGGTACCCATATGTCTGCAAAACCCATATTAAAACTGAATTCTAAGAGAAAAAAGAATTATGGAAATATAAAACTGGTCCTGATCTAAGCTACTAAATACAACTTCAAATGAGGGAGTATGAGAGTAAATTGCCTCACCACAGCCCAGCATACATATGTAGTATTTATGTGCAAAAATAGAGAAAATAGAACCTGACACAAAGCTGTATTCTTGGAGATCAGCTAATAATCTCCATGTTTAATATTCCCAGAAGGCAATGCTTAATTATATTCCAATTGATTTAATTCAAAGACATGCCCATCTGTTTGTGAAACTATCATATAAAAACAATAGTTCCAGTTCTCAATGCCTTACTCAGGCCTTTGTGAAACCAGTTACTGGAATTTTTATCTGGGTTAGGAATTCAAAACAAAGCACAATAAATAAGTTATAATTCAGATTTTAATATGATGAAACACTCAGAATGAACATTGAGTCTAGATTTTTATTATTTTTGTAACTTTCAGTGCTAAGAGGAGATCCTTACCATACTGTTAAATGCTGTGCTGTAACACACACAACGTGTTGTTTCTCTCCTTACATCTCCATATGTGCAGAGTAAGTTATGTCACTCTACCTTCAGATTTTTACCAGTTTGTATCTCTTAAAGACATGGATGAAATACTTAACTAAGTGCATACTCAGGTATCTTGTGTCTTGAATTTCACCTGCAATTTTAGTAAGTTTGTATTCTGCTAAAAAAAGAACAAAGTGAAACAGCAAATTCATTTTGTATGGGCAATCCACTCACAGCTTTGTCTTCTCTTTAATCTTCTGATTCACAGATGCCTAAAACAGATCACTGTAACTCAGTGTGTCTATGGTGAGGGCAGCAGCAATGCTACTTCTACGCGAGCTCATCCCTTGGTGGAGGGGATGAGACACTTCCCTGTTTGGCTCCAAACTTTGTGTTGGCTCCCGTTGCACTTCCCTTGCCAGTTCAGGACCTGTGGTCTAGTCTCATCACATCATTGCGTCAGGCTTACCCAGAGCCACATCTCTGTATACTAGTCAAGCTTGTCTGGGCCAATGCAGCTCATCATCCAGTTATGCACATGACAGCTCCACACTTAGAAGATCTGGGTTTGGCTGATGCCTGAAAATCCAAAGAATTTACATGACTTTCATTGCTGACAACCACCAGAGCAGACTGCACACCCCTCGTCTCTGAGGAAGCCAGTGTGTCACTTTGAGGATATTTAAACTAGAGGGTAAGGGGAAAAAAAGCTCTTACTTTTCCTTCACTTTCCTGATGAGATGAATGCAGCCTCCCATGGGGAGGGCAGCGAGAGCTCTGTTGTCCTAAGCATCCAGGTAACATGGTGCTGCTTCCTTGCAGCTGGAGGCAGAAATTGCTTCCCAAAGATGGCTGAACTCACTGATTTACCAACCAAGGTTATGAGCATCGTAACTGTGACAGGCAAGTGTTTGTACCCTATGGGTAGGAGCTTAGAGGGACCAGGGAGCAAGGGAACCAGGAGGATCGAGCTGAAGGGAAAGGATAGTCTAAAGCAAATGGTGTTTGCTTTGTTGCCTGTGAGTGGTGACCAGGGAGAGCTGTTGGTAAATGGGAAGTGATTCTGATGGTCTCATCTTCCTGGGAAACTCCATATGCACCTTTAGAAGTGAGCAGTGATCTCCACCAGCATCCTTATATGGCAGAAACATATGAACAAAATAGCCACCTTTGTGTTTTCTTTCTTCCTATACGGGGAGCCATTATCACTGTAGGGAATCTATTCCAGTTTGGATGCTCCACTCAAGAGCTTATGAGAGCTACCAGTGCTCTGGAGCAGGTGATTTTTAGAATCTGAATTGTATTTCTTGTTTGCATCCAAATTCCAGTACTCAGAGTGTGTGAGCTTGTTGTGAGCAAACATCAGAGAAGGCAAACAGCATCTGAGGTAAGTGTCTTCCTCTGAGCAGTGTCCTCCTCTTGTGCAGGTTCATGCTTATGGTCATTTCAGCAGAAATGTTCTCTTAGGAGAGAACATTTTGCTTCACAAATGCACAGATTCCACTACACAGGGACATGGACTCAAATCTTGCCTGCTTTTTGTTGCTGTGACTTATTTGCTGAAATTATTAGGAATCTCTGTGGTACAAACAGAAACACAAAATATTTAATGCCCACTGTAATGTTATTTTCTCTGGACCCAATTTCCAGGGTGATAAAGCAACCATATCTTTAATTCACATACCTTCACTTCTGACAAATTTTACAACAGATTGTGACAGACCTGGGTGCAGAATTGAGCTTTTCAATGACAACACAACACAGAGTCCTCCTCCAATGAGTCCCTAGAGCATTTCTAAAAGTGATCCAGACAATACAAACCTGTTTTACCTGTGGTTCTGCCGAACATTGTCTGTAATGGATGTTCTGGAATAAGCAAATCCATGTGTTGAGGACCTAATGCCTTTGATATAAAGAATATTGAAATGGAGATGTGTGGAATACATGTAAAAAATATAATAATTTTTAACATTAACTGTATATGGATCATTTCTGTAGTTCAAGGTGACCAATTTCTGAGCAAACTGCAACCCTTGATCAAGGTCCCATTTTGAATGAGAAGATCTGTCAAACTCACAGGAAAGGACTTTTGCTGATACAATAAACTGTGAATGCGACTGACAGTAAAGAGTAGGGGACAGAGAGAAAGGATGCTATGAAGAGTCCTGAATAGTGATAAAGTGGAGAAACTGACAGGTTCTTGATCAAGAAAACAAAGAATAATATGGGAAGAAACCTCCACAGAGAAAGTGTACAGGAATCTCAAATGCTAAGGATGAATGGATGGATTACAGGCAATTTTTCAGCTTGACGTGCCCATTTCACATACAGCAGCATGTCCTGAGGTAAAAAGAAAGAAGGAAAACCAAGGAAAATGTGGTTCATAATTATGGGAGTAATTTTTTAGCTACAGTGAAATGGCAGTAATACAGCAACACAGTAAGGATTTTGAAATGATGAAATTACTTAAATATAACATGTCGTGGCAAAGAGCAACAGAATATATTGGGATACCATCTTTGAAGAAAAGCAATGGATTTTCCATTTTAGAGAAGAACCAGGTATTTCATTAAACTGCCTGTGTATATCATGATCAGATGAGGAGTTGCGTAACCTACAGCTTGCTCCAAGCCAAATTGGAAGAGACTGGGGCAATGGCTGTTGGCTGGGGTTGCTAGAAATCACGTACTTGATTGCTCAACAATGCAGTTGTAATTAGAAGAGTAAAGACAACTTCATGGAACAAGAAACAATTTAAGAGTTTTATTCTCCCCAGTGGGATGGTGAGAACTGACAAAGCAGAGCTTGGTGGCCCCCCTGCATTCCTTCTCACAGGGCATTCATGTCTGCTCTGTTACAGGCCTGGTGTGGGACTGCAGAGCCTTTTGAGACATCCTCACAGACCCACCGTGGACAGGTGGGTCTCAAAGACAGTGATGGAAAGGGGAAAAAAAGGTTTAATTTTGAATAAGAGAGTTGAAATTAGTCACATTCACAAAGAATATTAGGAAGTCCTCTGATCATGCAACTCAGCAGGGATCTCTAAGCGTGGAAGATAGCTGAAGGATATTAAGTGAGCTGCACTAGCAACAAACCATTTCTTCTTTTCTGCAATTGCTTTTTCCTTTTTGAGCAAAGTTACAACTTTTTTAGATTTTGGTAAGTAAAGAATAGGTCTGGTTTGGGAGGCTACTAGAAGAAAGGAAGTCCTAGCAAGAAAAAAACACAGTTCTGAAGAACCATCTTCATTATCAACCCTCAGAACTTAACAGCCAATTTCCTTGACTCCCTATTTAGTTGTTTCTAGCTGTGCAGTGAGTAGAGACACCTAAGATTTCTCCTTTATACAGGGCACTTTTGATATTTTTTGGCAAGAAGACAAAGGATTGATGACAATAGAAAATGGAAGCTGTAAAATGTACGTTTTCATTTTAGGCAGAAGACTGGGAAAAACAGCAGGGAAATCTTTCCGTCCTAGAAATATGGTCAAGGCCTTGGCAGTAGCAGATGCTGAATGTAAGTGCTAAGAAGGTTTCCAAGATAGACAAGAGGAAAAATAGACTTTGTTCTCAGCTTGTGTCCAGCCATGGCATTTGTGTATTAAAACTATAACATTCTGGCTGGCTGGCTTGATCTTCTATCCTTATACATTTTATTACATAGCTGTGGATTTTTTTATGTAGCCTTTTGTAGGTGGTTGAAGAGAAGGCAATACCAGACCCTTCCAGGGTCAAATAGGGTTATCTTGTGTATCTATTAGTGCACTCTTTCTCTGCATCCCATAGGCACAGCAAGGTTCTGTGGGGTGGCCAAGGTGGAAGAGGGTCTATGATTCAGCACTGCAGGTGCCATGGGTTTTCTAGAGAGGTGGGAAGCTGCTGAGCAGATTTGGAAAGAGCAGAGTGCTGCTGGAGACCTTACATATCTCCAGAAATGAATCCTAGAATCACAGAAATACAGAGATGCAAAGTACCACAGGGGATTATTTATGACCTCCCTTTATTCAGAGGTAGGATGACATCTGCCAAGACAATCTGGATGGGAGATTTATTTCACCTCCTTT
Organism: Strix uralensis; assembly: GCF_047716275.1. NCBI lineage: Eukaryota > Metazoa > Chordata > Aves > Strigiformes > Strigidae > Strix > Strix uralensis. The sequence continues at coordinate 59,921,375 of NC_133974.1, forward strand.
CAAAAATCTCCAGTGGAGGAAACCCTCTACCCTCCTTAGGCTGTCTATGCCACTGTTTCAATATTCCTTTAATAAGAATTGCTTTTTCCTAATACGCAATTTAAATGTCCTTTACTTGAAATTAATCTGATTATTTCTTGTTCTAAGACTAGAGGACACAGTGAGCAATAAATTAATCTTCTTTATAACTGTTTACATATTAGAAAACTGCCATCATGTCCTCCCTCATTTTTGTCTATTCTAGACTAAACAAACTCACTTCCTCTGACCCTTTTCATAGGTCAAATTTCCCTAACCTCAGCTCCTTCTTCCTTCTATTCTTCTTGCTACATGCTTCACATGGGGCAGTGTCCTGGGGTCCCAAGGTCCCTTCATTTCCCTAGATGAGGTTTAGACTACTGAGGTCTCACCAGAGGAAGAGGAGACAATAACCTCATACATTTTACAAATAAAAGTTCTGAGGTTACACTCCAGAAGCCTTCCTTCTTTGCAGTAACACTGTTTATTTACAATAAATAAAAATAAAATGTAGGTGAGGTCTCTGAGGTCATCCTTTCTCTTTTTGGTGTATGTAAATATCTTGGTGAACTCTCTTCAGATTGGGCTGTAACTTTGTAATATATATTGGTCACAGTAATATTTTACAACTAATCTTCAGTCGTGGTTCAGGAACTGAATTGTACTGTGAAAATATTTTTGCCTCAAGATGGGGCAAAATTGTAGTAGTACTTTCATGAAGTCAGTCAATGTTGTTATTTATATTCTTACAGTGTCCTATACACCACCACCATAAACATGCTGCCTGAATTTGCAGTGCTTTTGTTTTTTTTCAGGTTCTCTCTGGCACTATGTGTAACACAGTAAAGAGAAATACAATCTATCTGGCAGTTAAGGAGGGAATGGCATGCAGCTTGGACTTTAATTTTCAGAAAGTTCATGTGTCAAAGAGTAAAAATGACCACTCATCTTTCAGAGTAACTAAGCAGTGCCATGAAAAAAGAAAAAGGATTTCTACAGAGAAAAGCCCATACAAAGGTTCTTGTCCTTCTGCAGCTCACCAGGCTACTTTTACAGGGGGCTTTTTTTACTAGAGGTTTCTCTATTGGAAATATTCAGGCAATTGTACTCTACCACAGGGAGCAAGTTCAAGAAATAGCTATACTGAAAGATGCTCAAGAAATATTTTTCAGAACATCATCAGGCAGTCTTGTATTGATTACATGGCTGTCTCAGTGGGGCATTTTGTGCATTCAAAATAATAGCATTCTCTGTAAGTGCAGGGATAATAGTGACAGTCATTTTTAAGGCAAACTGTTTACCAGAAACAGCCTATGAGAAAAGCACATAATAGACAAGACTGCCCCTCAGGCAGTTGCTGTGGATTGAAAGAGACTCAGAAGTTTTTCTGGGTTTTTTGTACTGTTCTGCTCCTTTACTATCCAGGATAAAACTGAGAGATTCAAGACCAAACTTGTAACTTTTGGACTTTTTGAGACCTCACAGAACACCTTGTCTTCTCATTCAGGGACAGATATTGTTGCCAAGTACTTTGTGTCAGATCATCATAGTTATTATAGAAGTTATCTTACCTATGGCCATGCTGTTATAGTTCAAGCTGTTTGTTCAGTTATTGGCTAGCAAAGTCTGGCAAAATGACAGCTCTGAAGAGGTTTGTAGACACAAGAGCAGAGGAAGAGAGAAGCAACTTTTTTTCAGTCTCGATGTGAAAACAGAAAGTGTTTGACATGCTGCCCTGGCATCTGTGTAGTGCCCATAGCTGTAGCTTTGGTTCCATGAATATGAAAAGGAGGGAGGGAGGAAGGGAGAGGGAAGAGAGAAATACTCTGAGCAGAGCATCCTACAGTAGGGAAGCACCCCAGAAATGCCAGAAAGGCCTGTTTCAAAAGCAACATACTAAAATCCACAGGATGCTCCCCATTTACAGCAGTCGACACTGAGTCATGTCCTAAGCACACAGATTCAGGGATTTACTTAGTGTGTGAATTACAAAATCTCAAACACCATGAATTAACTAACCCTAGCAATACATCACCAAGATGGAGGAAGAGGTTTTTTCATCTGTTGTTCATGATTAGTTATGTTGAGGACGTGCAGTAATTTCGGGTTTAACTCATTTAGTCATTGCCATTAGTAATAAGGGAGGAGGAGAATGATACTTCCACAATTCTGAACTTGGGCAAAGCTCATGTTAAAGAGAGACATTAAACAGGATGGAAGAGGACAGTCTGAAAGCTGTGAATTATTGAGTCCCATTTATGTCCCTGCACAATTGCTTTTTATTAGAAGCACTTTCTGGAAGCTCAGGCATTTGTGACCTAATACATAAAGGCCTTCATTTAAAAGACATGAAGGTTGAGAGACTAAAGGCAAGGCATTCAAAGGAGAGATGTGTAGTTTTTTCCCCTGCATAAGTTGTTCTGGAAAAGCAAAACTCATGCAGTGTTATGAGTTGAGTCTTCATTTTGAAGATGAAGAGGTTTCCCACATTTTTCTATGTTAGCCTTTTATACATGTATCATGATGTTTCTCATAAACATTATTAGTAGAAAAGTTGCCTCCTGATGTTCCTCTAAAGAGGCCAGCATATCTGGTAGGAGCCTAGTAACCAAAACTCAGTCGCTTTTTACTAGAAATTCACGTGTACACCATCACTCTCTTACCAGACATACACATTTGCATGTAGGATAGCAAAGATGTAAAGCTGAGTTTCAATGTTAGACTCAGGTTTTCTTCTGCACTCATGAAACTTGCACAAAGGAAAAACTGATGTTCAGACTAGTGGGTTAGACAATTTTGTTTTGGCCACAGACATATTACACTTACTAAGATTTAAGGTAACGTTACTGTGAGTCATTTAACACCAACTAATTTAAAATAGGGTATGAAGGGACTACTAAGTTTTCATGCATTTTTAAAATGCAGTTCCTAGCCTTTTCTCTAGAAAGAAACACAATGAAAATATAAATTATTCCCCCAGGGAGAGGCATAAACAAAGAAATGGCAATAGAGTATTAATTACAATGGTAACATTAAAAGATAATGTGTTTATAAATCATGACTGGCTTAGCCCAGACTATGAGCAAACCTGTGCCAAAGCCATGGTCCATCCTTCACTGCCTCCTGTTACATGTCTTCCCATGTCCCTTTACTGACAAGAGCAATCTTGGGATAACACATCAACTTGGATCAGATAGGTAAGCAAAAGGAAAGTGAGAATAAAAAATATCCTTATCAAACTTACCCCCTACTTAGTGGTGTATGAGGGTGAAGGAAAAGCTGCAGGAGCTTAAAGGAAAGCAGGAAGATGGAGAAAATTGTTGAACACTTTGGGCAAATATCTTCAGCTGATATAAATCTAACACCAGTAGATTCAAGTATATTTGTATCAACTGAAGCTGATAAAAATCAGCCATTGTTGTCAAATTACTTCTGCAGCTAATCTCCAGTAACCACTGTCTTCATCAGAGCCTTTATTTCACGTGCTTCTACACATAGCAATGTGTTTCTTACTTAACATTGCTGATTTTCCAAGCTGACTGAAAAAGCAACATTAGATTATTGACACTGAAATGAATCTAACTATAGCACACTAACCATGAGTCATCCAGCCTAATATCTAAGTTAGCCACGCAGATTGTCTTGCAGTCCCTGATGAGACAAGGTAACCAGTTTCAGGTCTGGTTTTAAGACAGGGGGAATAAATCCCCTTGGGGCTGCCAGACCTCTCCAGGTATCATGACTCCAGTGAGCTTAGATGTGATGTCTTTCAGGACATTATAGGTCAAAAAGTCCAAAAATTTGTACTCAGCTTCCAAATGAGAAGTATGGGTTGTTTTTTTTGTTGTTTTTGTTTTGGTTTGGGGTTTTTTTAAGAAGCTTGATAAAAAGAAGCTAGAAGATGCAGCTAAGAATGTGATAGGGATAATAGTGCAGGACTCAGTGCTGAAATGTTGCTATTGGTTCCTCACTTGCCATCTATTAGATAAGCCTTGAAAAAGGTTAAAGGGAAGCTGATGTGATGTCCTGGGTTTGAGTTAGTAGCAAGGTTTTTTGGCAGCAGGGGAGGGGGCTACAGCCATGGCCCTCTGTGAGAAGTTTCTCAAAGCTCCCCCAGCTCCAAGTTGGACCCACCTTTGCACCAAGGCTGAGACAATTAGCTGTGCCTCTGTGGTAATGTATTTAAGAAGGGGAATCTGGAAGGAGGAGTTGGATCTGGGAGGAGTTCTGAGGAGAACATTTGTGCAAACACCAAGGTCAGTGGAAGAAAGGAGAAGGAAGGGTCACCCCACCACCACCACCACCCATGGAGATCTACGGTGGAGCAGAGGCCCACCTGTAGCCTGTGGGGGATCCCACACCAGTGCAGGTGGCTGCACCTGAAGAAGGCCAGGACCCTGTGGGAAAAAGAAGCCCCCACTGTTGTAGTTCAGTGGTGGGAAGATTGCAACACGCCGGGGTGACTCATGCTGGAGCAGCTAGGGAAACTCTGTGGCCTGTTGGAGGGACTCATGTCGGAGTTGGTTTGCGGAGGATGGTCTCCTGTGAGAGGGGAACCAGGCTGGAGCAGGGGGAGAATGCCAGAAGTTCCCCTCACCCCGAGGTGGAAGAAGTGGCAGGACTGACCACAACCCCCCATTCCTTGCCCCTTGCACCACTGGGGAGAGTAGGTAGAGATATCGGGAGCAAAGCTGAGCCCAGGAAGAAGGGAGGGATGGGGGAAGGTGTTGTTAAGATATGGTGAGGCTTCTCATGGTCCTACTCTGTCTGTTAACTGTTGTTGTTATTAGTGTCTGTATTAAATTTATGTTCTATTTTTCTTCCCTTAACAAGTCTGTCTTTTACCCATGACCGTAAAGGATGAAACATCTCTCCCCGACCTTATCTTGATTCCTGAGCCTTTTGCTTTATTTTCTCCTTCCCAGCAGTGGGGGGGAAAGGGGGAGTGAGTGGCTGCATGGTGCTCAGTTGCCCTCTGATCTCAAACCACAACATGACTAAATGGCAAAATAGAGTGCTTTATTAGACACAAGATACTCTTCAGAAAGATTAAGTTGTATCCAGGCAGAGAATATATAAAATAATATGCATTCTAGCATATCAAATATAAAAACTAAGCCAAAAGACAGCAAGTAGCAAATGCTGAAGGAATCAAAACCAGGACTAAATTCTTCTAGCACATCAAGAAGGAGCAAAACACCCTCTAGAGAGTCCAGAAGGCTAAGTGATGACCACTCAGAGAATTTAATGTCATATCAGTGTGTGATGTGCCAGTCCCCTTGTGTTGAAAAGCATACATGAAAATTGGGAAAGAGCAATAAAGATGAGAAAGGCATGAAAAATCTTCTACGTGAAGAACAACTGGGTAGTAGGAGGAGTTTTCAGGCTGGAAAAAAGACAACCTGAGTGAGAAATGATAGATGTCTACAAAATCATGAGTGGCCTGAAAAAGATGCTTAGGAATTAACTTTTTCCTGTCTCTTCCAATATATGAACTATGAACCATCACACAAAGGCAGTAAGTTCCAGGTTTGGAGCAAACAAAAGGAGATGGTTCTCCATGCAACATACATCTACAGCTCTTCTTGTCCAAGGAAAGAGTTCACATGGGCTCAAAGAGAGACTGGACAAGTAGTCAGAGGAAGGACCTGTTGAAGTTTACTAAGCAGACAAACTACATCAGGTCCCCAGAAATTCTCCTCATCCAAAAAAAGTCGGACATGGAGAGGACTTAAAGAGGGAAGAATCATACATTCTTGTCCTGTCCTTATTTACCCCTAATCATCCATTTAATGACTCTGTTGGAGAAGGAAGACCAAGTAAGAGGGGCATTTGCTCTCAACTAGTACAGACATACCTGTGGCTACTCCTGCATCCCATGCTGGTAAAGTGACATGAAAGCACTACCCAAGATAGACACCTAACTTTCATACAACTAAACTAGGCAAAGTGAAGCCCTCATCTTGTATAAGTAAGATGCAGAGATTTGCTCATCTTCTTTCTTGTGATTCTTTCTTGAAAAATAAGTTGATCCTTCTTCCATTTTCAAGCAGTTCACAAGGTCACAGGGTCTTGGACAAGTACAAGTCCCTAGTTCTTCCCATCTACTTTCCTCATGTTTTCTTGTTAGGTTTCTGGAGGGGTTTTGGGGTGTGTGTGTGCACATTGGTTTTGTATTTCTCAGGAGACTAACTTTCCGTTTCCAAATTTTCCACTTCCACTTGACAAATATTATTTCATCCAGTATAATTTTTAACACATAAGCCATTCTAATGTTTTTGGTTTCCTAGCAGCTAAGCCCTAACGATTCTAGCAGCATAGTTCAAGAGGTGTACTTATTTGTTTAAATTTGTTCTCCCTCTGCATGATGTTGAGGGTTTGAGTGTGTGTGTGTACATATACCTGCAGAGCTTTGCAGGACAATATACACTTCAGCTCTTGCAGCAGCAGCTTCTAAATGCATAATCATGTGTACAAACTGGCAAGGGCTTAGACTGTGAGTTAGCTCTCTGCTGTGATCTATTTGAAAAGTAATTTATAATCAAAATTCTGTATATCAAAGACATTTTTTTCACAGGCTGCTTGAACAGAAAGCACGAGCTACTTGAGAGCAGTGTCAGAGTCAGGACATGCATTTTTTAGGACAGAATTGTCAACAAAATCAAAATGTCATAAAATGTAATTTCTAACCCTGATGGACCAAACCATGGAAAAGCATTGATTAGTTAACTTCATACACATGTGTGTGTGTGTGTGCATATTTCATCAGTGCTGGAGGAATTATTTTTGAAAACAGAAGACTGTAACTCTGCAATAAAAGAGCATATACTCTCCAGAAAAAGTGAAAATGTGTAAAGCCTTAAGTCAAGATGTTCTGCCTTTCTTTCCCTAGCCCTTAACCTCTCCATCTTGATACGAATGTCAGAATTTTACCACGGAGGCAATGATAGTGCAAAGTAATGAGGTAAAGTCAGTAAAAGCCTATGCATACAGTTAGTTGACATCAGTAAGAGGTGTCATGCTCAAAGTATGTGCAAATAATGTGTATAAGATTGCACAGACATCTGGTAGAGAGAAAATTTTTACTTGCATCCAGTACTGAGACAGACGGTAAGATTGCTGTCTTCAGAGCTATAAAAAAGAAATCATATGGTTATGCTGAACATGTGGTTGCTCAAGGAAGATGTTTCTCAAAGACTGTCAGGAAAGGGAAAACACAACCAGGACTGCTTTCGTATTTCCATGTTTAGTGGTTTACAACAGTGGAATCTGGGGCCTGCTATCTATTATAGTGGAAGGAGCATGTAAGTCATGGAATCATCTGGTTTAAAGGCCCATAGCTGGTGTTCTTTTCCATCTAGGATCAGACAAAGCGGCATGAGGCTCCACATAATTAAGAGCAACTATCCCACAGCGGCAAGGAAAGCAGAAGAGATTTCATTGGGAAGCAGGACTGACTGCAGTACTTTAGAGACATGATTGTAAACAGAAGAAGCAAACCAGAGAACGTTTAAGAAGAAAATAGCGCCCTGACCCTCTCTGGATTAAACGCTATCAATCAAGTTTAAATTTAGCTCCTACATGGTCCCAGATGAAAAGGAGGCAGTAGGGGCAAGGAAAGCTTAACGCCTGAGAATATTTGTATTGCATGGCAAGGAAAACAAGCCTAAAGTCAACAAAGGGCAGCCTGTAAAAACAAATAGTCCTGATGAGAATGGCGCTGCCACCAGAAGAAAGCTCATTAGCAGCCAGAAGCAGAAGAACTGTCTCTCTGCTGTTTCTTTGCCGACTGCCCCCAGCCCAGTGCTACCACAGTGCTTCTGACTCAGCTGCTGCCTCCCTCCCAGTGTAACCCCTGAGCGCTTGCCAGTACCCACACAATGCAAGCCCTCAGCGTGAAGAGTGTTTCCCCGGGGTGGGCTGGGCTATAGTGGGAGGCAGGAGTGGAAAAAGAGCAGGAAATATCTTGAGGTTTTTTTCAAATAATAGTAATGTATACATACACACATAGTAATTGTCTCTATCTGTTCTAAGATAAACCAGCAGAGGGAAAATTTGGGTGTAAAATGATGAGAATAAACACTGCCATGCCCACCAGCAAGCACATGGGTTTTCAGAAATCATGTGAATTCCAAAACCAATGTCCTGTCTGTCATCACCTATTCACTGTGGGGGGAGTCACAGCTGTAGGGCAATGAGACGCTCCATTTCCTCCTGATGCATGGGAAAACACAGCCGTGCATTTGGACAGAGCTGAAATACTTGGTGATCAGTAAGGAACAAAAAATACATTTTTTAGCCTTGAGAGACAAGACGTAATTTTCACAAATCTGCATTTAAGTACCTGAATATGAGCGGTTTGATGATGGCAGAACCCATTTATACAGCAGTCTGAGATTTTGCACCTGTGGGTTTTATACTGGTCACAAAGACCTGTTTCAGAGATCAAGTTCATCTTAACACGTGGTGGAGTGTTAAGTCTCTAAGGCAACCAAGTCATACCTGCAAAGGTTGTAAAGGATGTCAGACATTATATATTTTTTGTACGCAAATGCCATTTTGTCCCTTTGTCTTCTCTGTTCAGGCCACCAAACTGCTGGACAAATGGACAGAAAGGCAAAAAATATCTGGGAAGTTCCTCAAATGTAGAAGTTGAAAGGGAACCTCTGCTCTCTACAACAATCTGAATGCTTTTCTGCATCATCATATCACCTTTCACCTTTGCAGCTCTACTGCACCATTTGATTCCTTTCCTCTTCCAACTCACTCATGCAAATTAAGCAGCTAACAGTGGGCAGTGTCCTACTGTCTTGACTACTGGTATATATTTATGTGCATAAACATATGACCACACACAGTCTTTGTTTTTCATGAGCTTTGTGGGTTTGCCTGTATTAGCAGAAACTGAGGTTAGTAGATGCATTGCCTAGGTCAAATGCATTGACCTAGTCACTATCCTCTTATGAAGAAAGCCACTGGATTATGTATAATCTGGAATAGGTGGCAGAGCTAGACCCTATGCAGTTGGGGTAAATGCTGGTTCAGACATGTCCCTTGTAAAATCAGTGGCAAAGTTCCAGTCAATTTGGCAGAGAAAACCCTGCTCCAAGGCTGACGCTTCATTTCCTTACCTGTTACCTGTTCTCTCAGGGCGTAATGGGAAGATGAAGCTCAGGACAAAACTCTTACATGTATTGCACCTATATTTGTATAACACACTAGGTACACAGCTTTGAGGTGGCTTCATTTTCTGATATATCATTTATTTGTCCACTTAGATGCATGCGAAGTAGAAAGGATATCCACCAAACTAGAGGACCCATCCCTCATAAGTGCAAATTTAGAAATAATTTTAAATACAGTGTAAGAAAAAAGCAACTAAGACTTGAATCTAACCTCCTGGAAAACACATTTAAAGGGAAATAGTAAGAACGTAGAACACTGTTCTATATGCAATTTTCATTTTACGAAAGGCATAAACTACAGCAATATAATCGCAGTTATGCCGCTAAAGTATCTAGCATTTCTGACAATAAATACGAAAGTTTGAGGTTCAAGAATTTGCAATGGTACTTATCTATCACTTTAGGGCTTTGATTTCATAAATCTGTAATCTACAATCAATTTTCTTAACAGCAACTTTTATCCTATAGATTGTACAATTAAGTAAGATTCACCCTGACTCCACTTGTGTTCTTTTGGATTTTTGGCATTGCCTTCAATGGCAACAGGAGCTATAGCTGAATTGCATTTTCTTCTGAAAACAGAATGAGGAAATTAAAAAACAGGGCCAGGTACCTGTTGTGCTGCATATGCTGACATGACTTGGAATAAAGAAGAAAGAAAAAAAAATCTACAGTGTTAATTGATTTGTTCATAAAAAACCCCTGATTCCTCAGTGCCTCACAGTATTTGCATACTCTTGTTTCAGGTTTAGAACAACAGTTCTGTGAAAATGAATTTAAGGCTCTTCCCCTAAAAAAATTTCAGATAATAAAAAGAAAATATGAAATTAACAAGAAAGGTTGAAAGTTCCCTATATTGCTGTGAAGAATGTGGGAAAATCACAGACAGTATTAGACTGACATGTTATATTCCAGAGGTATTTAAAATAAAGTCTCCTTTGAAATCCCATGAGAAACACCCTTGTCCTGGTATGTCTAATGGAAAGAATGCTGGCAAAAGTCTTCAAAAAGTCACACAAGTGATAAAATGTCCATAGGTAAAAATCATTGGGTGAATCCATACTCTCCTTCCCAGCTCTACAGCATGATACCAGACTGGTATTTACCTTCCAAAAAGGTGGTCTTCTGACTTGGCAGATACGATGAGGAGGAGGAAAGAAAAGGAAAACAACTACAGGTTGAGGTTATTTCAGGTTCCACACGTGTAAATCCTTGATTGCTTCACAGAGACTGTGAGTGAGCGTGCTAGCTCATCTCAGTGCTGGTGGCAAACACAGTGACAAATGCAGAAAAGCACCTCTATTTTTTTCAGGGCTCTAACCAAACTCCTACTGTCCCTGTTTGGTAGCAGGCACTGTAAGGTGTGGTGTAGAGCAGCGGGAAACACCTCCTGTGGCTCCGGTTGCATGGCGTTGCAGGGTGTCCCTGGGCCAGCTTTATGTGCCTCCCTGGCTGCAGACCTGAATGTGAATGGAGAAAAAAAACAGCAGAAATGGTAGAAAATTGTGTCAGGCATTCAGGATCTCACACTGTTTTACTGATGTTAACTAGCCTTCAGACAGCTGCGCCAATAGAAGTGTTTGAAGATCTGTTTGGGTGAAGGTATGCCTCTGCGGGTGCCAGAGACCAGCCACAGGAGCAGAGCGGGTGGGTCTTGACCTCCCTCTCCATCCTCCTCCCAAAGGGCCCAACCGCTATCTGAGGCTGTTTGACTCTCAGGAGCAGAGCGGTTTTGGGAGCATTTCTTGTATTAAACCCCTGTCACAGGTCAGTTACTCCCCCCAGTTGTACTTCCCCTAAAAATACCCACGTCTTGTGGCTTCTGTAGTCACATAACTTCATGTCTCCGTTACTCCTTCCCCAGAGGGATGAAGTATGTCAAGCTGCTGGCAGTTAATCTGTATTTAAAGACATTTTTATTTTCTGAATCATATTCAGCATGATGCTTGTTTTAATTATATTTTATGCAGAGTGCTGTAACATGCATGCATGAAAGCCTGTCCATAAATAAACATGTCTTTAAAAGTCCTTATTTATTTTCTTTGAGTCAATTCCTGCTCCTTTCCCGAGGTGCACAAAAGCTGAGATATATGGTCTCTGAAGCCCAACCACAAAACCCAGACACCACACGATGTCAAAACAGCATCCTTGCACCACTGCTGTGAGGGCTGACCTGTGCCATGGCTCCGGGGGGATGCCTGCCTCACGGACATCCACTCTGGGGCTTCTGAAATGGGGTGCAAGCAGCCAGGACCACCTGGGGGGATTAACTACTGTGTCTTCTGGAGAGGCAGACCCTCTCCAAAAGCTGCTCTTAGGGCAGTTGGCGGGGGGAAGAAAAAAAGCCTAGCCAGGGAAACACACTGCAAGTGGCCACCTCCTGCTCCTGGAAGCTGCTGACAGCCTCAGGGGCTGTCCATGTGGGATGCAGGCCTCAGCCCTGAGCACAGGTCCTGGTGGAGATGCTGTGGCCTGGCCGTGCCCCATGCTGGGGCTCGGACCCCCTCAGGTCACCCGTGGGCTGGAGGAATGTCACCTGTCACCGGGCTGGGGCGAGGGCAGGGGTGCCAGGGTCAGCCCAGCGGGAGGGGGGATCAAACAGCAATGGCAGGCGTAGGCCTGCCCCTCAAAGGACCTCTTTGAGGCCAATAAAAAAGCAATTCATTTTCTGTTCCCAGTGGGCCCTGTGGAAGAGGCAAGGCTGAGAACAGGCCTGTGAATGGCCCCGGTTGGAGGGCGGCCAGGGGAGGCCACCCTGCCGGCTTTCACAGGACCTCTCACTGCCGCTGGTCACCCGCAGGCAGCCTCAAGGCAGCCTCAAGTGCAGCTCGGCCATGGCACCCTCCTCCCCCCACCCCGCACCCCCGGCGCTGCCTGCGGAGCCGCCCTGCACTTGACTCTGCCAAACCAGCTGTCTCCTGACGAGAGAAAATAATCTAGGATCAAGGACAGGAAACTGGATCCGCACATGCAGGCGAGATGAGAAACTCATGTTTTGTAGCAACCCCCTCCATTGATGCACTCCCCGCCCAAGCAAAGAGAAAGGAAACTAAAACAAATGGAATAAAAGCAGGTACACCCCACTAATTTTTTTTAAACCTTTGTGTGAAAACAAAAAAGAAGAGAAAAGAAAGAGTCCAAGTGCATTTTTTTATGGCATCAATGTGCCCTCTTTCTCCCGTTCCCACGACAGCTCCTGCACCCTCACTGCAAACGTGTGCGGCTGTCCAAGCACCCAGGGGTTTTGTGGAGAGGTGTGCCAGGTGGAAAGCCACCATCAAAGGCCAGGGGGAGGGCAGCAGCCCTTTATGGCTGCAAGCCCCAGCGACCATCTGCGTCTTGCTCCTGCCCCTCATGCATCTGTGTTTCAACACCCCCATGATTCGTCACGCTGCTGCTGCAGACCATGCTGCCTGGAAATATTTTGAGTGACCGAATGTGTTGCTTAGAAGAAGAAAATGGCCTTTAATATGTTTCTCGAAAAGAGGCAATTAAAGAAAAGCAATCCACAAGCCTTCTGAGCTGGCCAGACGGCTGGAAAGTGGCTACCAGTTGGTCCTGCGCAGAACGATGGCCTACTGCTGGGAATGAGTGGAAACATCTGGTCCTGCTGCCCTCCGGCCCCGTCACCCTCGGGAGGGTGTTTAATGGGGATGTGCTCTCTGCCCCAGCGCCATTGCCCTAGCAACACAACCAAAGTGTTTGTCAACATGCGAGCCATGTGAATGATGGCGCCTTGTCTGAAGAGGTCTGGATTGCATGTGTGGTTCTTCTTCACAAAAGCCAGTTTCACCACTTGCCTCACAAAGAGCCTGAGTGGGAAACTGGGAGCTCGGAGGGAAACTTTCCTAGGAGTCAAAAGCCTATTTTTCTTCTAATTGCACAGGAACTGCCTTCGCCTTTTGGAATCAGGGGCGTCTAAACTGATACATAGTACCAGTCTAAAGCTAAGGAGAAACAGCTACAATTTTAACAAGTGTCTGCTATTTTTAGGTAGTAACAGATGTTCTGCAGAAGTGCTGGAAGAGCGCTATGGCCTGCCACTGGACTGTATCAGCCTTCTGAAGGCCTTTCTATTTCCTTAAACCTTTACTGAATTAGGTCTAAGGAAGCTGCTTATATCTCCTCTTTGTCTTGCTGTCACTAGGTTTAAATGGAAATCTATTCACTGAAATCCCTTTTTTCATCAGCTATTTTTTCCCAGGTCAGATCAGATGTCAATACTGTCTTTAATGGGAAGGAGCAGGGTCATGCCTGAACAATGTTGTGTTCTTTTAATGAACAACACAGGTTTCTGCAGCTTACTTTTCACCCCCTCACATTCCCACAAAAAAAAATCAAATTCCTTAGTGTTATCCCTTATGATGCTTTCTTCTTCTTTTCTCCTTTTCCTGCTCTGGTTCATGTCAAAGTGCATGTTTTCCCATGACCAACTCATCTTGATGCACATCTCTGTCAATGAACAGTGCAGTTTCTCTCCATAAAAAAAATTGCAGTAAAACTGTTCATTAAAAAGGCACAAATACATGAAACATCTCCATTACCTGGCAGAAAAATGACTCAAGAGATGAACTTTGCCAGAACTCATTGCTTCTGCGAGACAGACCAGTACTTCCTCACTCAGTGAACAAACTTAAAGCAGACAGATCTAGTGGAAGAAAATAGAACTCTGGGGAAAATTGATGAACTAGATGGAAAGATAAAATCCTAGAAGTCCTTCTGCAGTCTCAACCTAATCCAGGAGGCACCTAAATTTAAAGAAACTTTATATCCTAAAACTGTATAGACACCTGAAAGGTCTACCACGGGGAATGAACAAAAGTACCTTGCCTGTAACAGAGTTGGACAGCCAAGTTCCAACTGATATCTAAGGCTAATCAAGGTCCAGAGAAATGTCTTTCCTTTGTCTAGGTCCTTAGAGGTGCTCAATTAAAAGGTGTTCTTCGAGCAGCCTCAAAAATCTACTATGAACTGGCTATCTACAAAAAGCAGCATCACCAGGTTTTGGGTTTGGTTTATATCAATCCCTTTAAAGAGTAACTTAGCAATTAGACTTACACAGCTAGACTGTGGAGGACCCGAGCTTGGGTTTTCCCTTTCAAATCTCCACTTCCTATGAGGCTGCACTGATTGCCAGACTATAGCTTACTGTGACAGGGGCTCTCTCTGCCCCTCCTGTTGGTGCTGGATTCAGAAGGCTGGGAAAAAAAGAGCAATGGGGGAACTTGGGTGGCTGCTTGTTTCTGCTCCAAGGAGCGTATTTTGTGGAATGGCTCTTCCAAGGCAGAAAGCATACCCTCCCTCCAGTCCATTCTAGTTGTAGCTGTAGATAAGATTAGCATGTTAACTTTAGGTTGTTCCTTGCTTTGGGTGCCATGGGGTGGGGAAACCAAGGTTCTACTCCTAAGTGCTCTGCACTCTGCACTAATGCTGTGTATGTACAGTGCAGGTGCCACACAGGGATTCTGAATTCCTCTGCGGGGTAGAAAGTCTAGGCATTGTGATGTTCAGATTTTTATGTACGTAAGGACAGGACCCAGCTATTATGACCTAAGTCCAGAGGCAGATTAACATCTTCTGTGAGGATGGGGGAGCCACCAGCATCGCCTGGTGTAGTATGTGGTTGTATCACTCCTCGGCAGATCCTTCTCCCCTCCAACTTCCAGATTCATACAGTCCTGTAGCTCCCACTGAAGTTGCTGAGAGCCAGGATTTATGTGCATAAATACCTCCTTTTCTGCAAAGAGACCAAAGTCTCTGTGGGTCCAGAAGTTTCTAGTGTCCCTGTAATTTATACTGTAAACTCCCTACAGTGGAGCAGAGGGCTGAGCTGAATGCAGAGGGAGAGAGACAGAGAGCAGAGACTGTCAGTAGTATTTCTTAGTAGTCATCAGAGTGCAACATGAGATGTTCCCCATACTGTCCGCACTAACATCTGTATACAAGAAACAGAGAGAGTTGTAGCCACAGAGGGAGGCGTGTTTTATGTGGTATACTTCTGTTTGGAGTATGCTGTTCTGGACGACTTCAGTGCATTTTCACAAGTAAACGATGTTCTTGTGTTTGTATTAAAATGTTAATTCATCTTTTTTAAGTTTTAAGCCGCAGTTTTAAAGAAATATGAGAAAGACTTTGCCCCCTGCAGATGTGTATCAATCTACAAAAGATGTAATATGGCTCGCAATGCCAGTAGGGCTAGTATAGGTTCTTTGATGCTTAAGTATGGGAATTTATGAAGCATATTTAGTGTTCTCCTATGTGGTCTGGTGGAAATAATGTCAAAAGAGTTGAAAATGGGTTTTGGATGTGATAAACATGAGTACAAAAGGAGAGTCAAGTCTTTAGGATCACTAAATCATATGAAGAGATTTCAAAAACAGGGAGCTGCTACAGTCAGAAAATACTGTTAAAATGTTGAAGGAAGGAAGAGCTGCATATCATGAAGTGACAAGACTGGCATAGAACAAAACAAGAAGAAGAGTAAAACAAAGTCTTTTGATGGGTCCAGTTTATTTAGGCTGAATAAAACAAAGTGCTGGCAAGACATGGATAGAGAGAACAGTTTCAAAAATGTTTACCCTTCACATAAGTGGGCAATCTAGAAGTGATACAGCAATTGAAAATTTTCCATTACTATCTTTTAATTGAAAAATAAAATTCTAAGTATATAAGTACACCTAAAAAAGATATTATCCTAAAAACATGAACATTCTGTAAAACAAAAACAAAGAAGAAAAAAACTACAAACCTTGTTATGATTGGGACAAAAGTACTTGCTAATGAAGAATAAAATACTTTTAGGACAAAAGTTATAATTTCAGAGAAAGACTATTTTCTTTAATTTTTAAAGCTTTAAAAATTGGTGAATGTACTGCAAAGCTGCCACTAGATTTTAATAGATCTTGTATTAAAGTCTAGGCTACACAGAGGGAGGTGACAATAATGAAAAAGCCATTGTGTCCTATTTGTCTACCTTGCTCTTAGTGGTATTTGTCAGTAATGTCTATAAACTGTGTATGTCTGCATTTCATGCTTTGTACAAATGTTTCTCCATAGACAAAGTGCAACTATAAATCATACTTTTGGACTAGTTGGCATGTGCTTCAGGAGCTTTGCTTCTGTGAGTTAAGTACTGTAAGATGAAAAACAGATGATTAAAGGTTAATATAAGATTTTCTTCTGTGTGTAGAAGATGACCAGGGCTGACACTAGCCATGAATCACCCATGAGAAAGATAAAATAAAGAAGAACCTTGCACACTACCTCAAGGGAAATGCAGGGAGAAGACATAAAGCCGTTACTAGGAATGAAAGTGCTGCTAGAGAGATACGAGTCAAAACAAGAAAGAAATGCACTCACTACGTGCTCGAGAAACTAATTTATTATGAGTACTCATGAAGACCAGCTGCAGATATCTCTCTGATCAGAGAAGTACCTCTCTGATATCTCCATACCCTCCCTTTCTGCCAGGACTTTCATCTTCTCTGTGTACTATATTCTTCTGAATTAAGCTATTTTGCCAGTAAAAGGCTCCATCACTGTGACATTGTTTCCGCTATCTGCATCTTAAGTCTGAACTTTACTTCTGAAAATACAAACCTGTGACCATCCTTTGACAAAAATTTCTTTTTTCCTTATCTGAATTTCCACTGTGCTCTCTGAAATAGTACCAGGATCTGTCCCTGTAACAATCCTTCTTAACCAAGCCATAATTATTCCTTGTGTCAGCTACTGTTTTAATGGCCTCCTGAAGCCATACTCAGTAGACTTTAAAGTGCCCAGAAAACTGCAGTCAGACCACATTATTCGCTAAGGGGCTTCATCTCTCTTCTTTTAACTTTACTCGCTTGCTATCCCTCTGTCCACAGAATTCAAATCAAGTGCTAATTCTTTTAATTCACTTTTGGCTCACTCTGTATTCAGCCCTTGGCCTAAGTATAATTCAGCTCTCCTACAACAAATCTTCCCTTTGTTGTCATTCAGACGGATCAACTTCCATGAAATACCTACAAACTAAGAGTAGAAAACTTTTCTAGAGCTTTCTGTGAATTTTCACAACTGAAGAGGCAGAAGATGCTTAGCCTTTGAAGAAATACTTTGATTCTGAAAAGGAGGCTACCAAAAAATCTACCTTTTTCAATTATTTCCTGCATTTTTCATAAGTCCTAGGAGTAGAAAAAAATCAGATAAACATATCAGTGTGAACATCAGTCCTATGCCTATGCTTTTCCCTTCCTTCCACTGGCTCCTTACCTTGTACTAGCATAGGAATTAGCTCTTTATTTTCATCTTCCTTTTATTTTTACACTCCCAAGTTTCTTAGACATCAATATGCTTAGTTCATGGCTGTCCTCAAAACTGCTGTTCACCTTTCCTACTTCCAGGAGAAAACGCTGTGTTAACTTTGTATTTCTGTTCTTCCAGGCAGTAATAAACCTGTATACAATAAAATTTGTCTTTTATTATTCTATATGCTGGCTCAACTCTCTCTTTTGTACCCTACCTTCTGTCTTCTTATATAATAATTGCCATCTCAACTTCTAGCCCATGGCATAATGAAGGCCGCTGTAATCAATTAAATCATATTCTTTTAAATTAGTAGACGTGTATATTCAAGAGATTGATTTCTGGGTCAATCAATACTTCTTAACAATGGGCTCTTGTATCTCCTAATGTTCATGAAATTATAGTGCTAAATTCTTATTCTTGGTTTCATTGCTCCGGCAGTCCTTAAGCACATCAACCATATGTGGTTGGAAAACTTTAAAATTAAACATCAGAAGAGTAGGGGGAGAAAAGTTTCCTTTTGCTTCTCAAGAAAATGCATTGTTTAATTCATTCAAATATAAATGGAATGCTCATACTAAGCCACTAGGATGTTCCTAATTTCTTAAAGATGTTTCTTCATATGATGAAGTATCATCTGACCCAATAAACTAACTCTAGCCTGAGCTTGTAGGTTCACAAAAAATAAGCATTGCCCAACAACCTTCCCACTTCCTTTCCTTTTGGTTTTCTGTATGAATGAATCCCTTTCAGGGCGAATGTTAGAATGATATTTTCAGATCTCCAGACAATATAGGATCAGACCACAGAATTAAAGTATTTTCTTTGTCTTAAGATAGCTTTCTTCTCTAAGTATGAAAAAACACTTGGATCAGATCAACTGTTTCCTTTGAATTCATGTAGAAAGAGAATTAAGTGGTTAAGCATACAGTTTATTGTTATTATTTTAAGAGACAAACACTTTCATCTGATCACTTTTTAAATTTTATGTTGATTAAAACACATTCTAAAAATCATTATGTTTAGCTTATAAGGAACATCACAATGTGATTGAAGTTCATGCAAAAATGACAGGTGAACTAATAAAATAATTTCATTTTATGTAGGCAGTGCAAACACTGTAATTTTTTAAAAACCCTAAAAAATACATGTTAGCTTAAATTTTACATAGAAAATAGGAATTCCTCCAAGTGACAAGAATAGGTTAAAATACACCTCTCCCTTTACAGCTTTGGTCAGGGCTAAATGTGATTTTAAAGAATAACATTTACATTTAACATAGTGGGACTAGACAAGCAACTCATTCCTAATGATGTGAGTGAGTTAAATTGCTTTGCTGCTTCTGTTGTCATGCAGCTCTTGTATTATTGATCATGGAAATAATGAATGCTCAAATGCATCTGACAGCTTGCATAGCTATTTTTTTTATTGGACAAAGGTGCATCACTGAGGAAAATGCCCAGAAGGTACTGGCTTTGGGAGACCAAAGGGATTCATTTTAGAATTTTTGATTAACAAAAAAGCTGGGTTTATACCTCACAAAATATGAGCCTTAATTGTTAACATCATCACACTTGTGTTTCAGTAAATTTGTGACTGATTTAAGTAGATAACAAGAAGGCAAGTGGGCCCTCAAAATCAAAGTATCTGTTAAATAACTAAACAGACATTTTTGATATCTAAGCACTGAGGCCACCTTTCTAATTTGTACTACTCTACACTATCAAAATAATCTACTGTATTGTCTACATCCAGTAAGTTTTTATGCTGGCATCAAGTTAAAAATCATACTGTTAAAAATTTATGTAATGGTAATATATATTAGAGTTCATTATTTATTAACTATGACTAATATTGTTCACTTTTTTGTTAAAATAAACTGTTGGTGCCTAACTTGGGACAGCTTGGCCACTGCCTTGAAACCTATCTTCAACCACAACCAAAACCACACAGAAAAGATAAAAACCACACCAGTGACAGGAATGTTCATTTTTCTTCTTATCTCAGTGCTCTATACCCAAGAACAGATGGGACTCCTCATAAAACAGGGACTCCATTACAAGGACAAGTCTCCTTCTTCTGTGCCTTGGCAGGCCTCAAAAGGGTCAAAAATCTCCACACAGCCAGAGTCTGGGGGAATCCAGCCTTTATTTCACCTCCCGGTTTTCTCTCCAGGCCTGGGAAGGAGAGGCCTGTGGCTAGGTGGCACCCCCAAATGTCTCTCCTCCTACCATCCTTCCTCTTGCAAGGAGAAAAGACAACCTGAATGAGCAGAAGCATGATGGCCAGAGTTGCCTCCCCTCAGGAAAACTTTCCGTCATCTTCTGCCTCTCTGCCTACGCCTGGTTTTTAATTTCTCCAGAGGCAGAAAGGAGATGACCCATAACAAAGGGCTCCTTTTGGTCATCTTAGAACTGTCTGAGCTCTGAATCAAGACCAGGTCACCTTAGTTCCTCAGGAAAACTTGGTGAAAGCTGGCAACACTGTGTATTGGGATCTGGCAAAAGCTTTCATATGAGTAAGAGTTGCGTCCTCCAGAGTTTTGCTAGGACTGACTGGGTCTCACGCTCTCAGTTTTCTGTTTCTGCGAGGACCAAATGTTTCTTTAAAAGTGGCAGAGGAATGAACAGCATTTAAAATAAGCCAGTTTAAAGCCCGGGCTTTTGCTGAGCTTTTATAATCTGCCATTTACTGAAAATATCTCTGTGTGTGAGATCTTTCCCCCTAAGAACATATGTCCTTCCTGCTTGTTCAGACTCTGATCCTAATCTCAATTCTTTGATGTCATAATCTGTAGTATGGGAATGCAGAGAAATGCCTTCAAAAAACCTCCAGTGCTAATTGAGAGAAGGTGCCTTCTGGGGGTTTTCTGTGTGCAATAGTTTCAGGAATGATTGGAAGAAAGCATATTAATCAATTTTGCAGATGACTTGCAGTGGGAAAAGATCATAAACCACTTAAAGGCTGGGAATAATACAGAACACAACTTTCATTAAAAAAAAAAAAAAAAAAAAAAGAATCTAACATCACTTGGAACATACCGGACATCTAGATCACTTCCTATAGCTATTCAGCAAATATTTTTGAAAACATTTTGAAAACCAATATAGTTGTGAGAATGAATCGATGACAAAGAAATATATTCATGCCTTAGTCTTTGGAAGCACCAGGAAGAAACAGAAGTGCTTTCAGTATCCAAAGTTATGCTCCTAAATTCCAGAAAAACAATACAAAATTAGTGCTGCTATATACTGTGTTGTTATTCTAGCAAACCAGATGAGACAATAGCAATCATATATCCTGTTCAAACATACTGTATTATAAATGTTATTTTCTTTATACTGATAATAATAATGAATCTTTTTAGAGTGTTTTTTTAATTTCAAATCACATAGCAAGATTTACAGTCTTCACTTCTGGTGAAAATAACTTTTTCTAATGAAATTAAAACAATTTTTCCTGATATTCAGTAGCAATTCCAGTTACGTATACATGTTGCTTTCATGGAGTCTTGCTAACTCTGTGTGGCTGCAGAAATGCATGTGTCATATGGGTGTTGCAAAGATCAGTAATTTGAAGCTTACATCAAGTTACATCAAACATCATGCATTTGCATCAGCATGCAAATGTTAAATACATTTGCTAATTTTACTTGTAATCTGTGAATCTCTTTAGATGCTATTAGCACAATTTTGTCACGATGTATAAAGTTGGAATAGTCCAGGCTTAAGTAACCGCAGCAACAGAATTGGTAAAATATGCTTTGAGAAACCATTTCAGGCTTCCAGACACTACCATCTGAATGTTCTCCCATTGCCTTTTATTTACAAAATATTAAATCTTTAATATACCTTTTTTTTAATTTTCATAATTTCATATCATTACCTTTTTTTTTGATAGCTCACATTTCAGAAATTCATAAAGAATCATGGCATCTGTAATCACTGTGATTTGACTGTAGAAAATAGAAAATCTGCATTACATAGTATGCTTTTTAGTCTTTTGATTAGTGCTGCATCATCTGAGTGAATAAACACACAAATGAGACTAAACTGGTCTCATCCTATTATGTGGTCCCTAGTCAAGTGATTTTACATTTCTGTTTTGGCTTCCTGATTTGTAAAAAGGGGATTAAAAATCTACCTGCCTTAAACAGGAGTTAATTGATAATATCTGTACACTGCTTTGAACATCTAAAGAACAATATGTGAATGATGAGTGCTGTTTTCTCTTCCATTTATTAGTCTATTTATGTCTCACATTCATCTCTTCTTTAAACTCTTCCTACAGTAATGTTATACTTCTAATATTGAAATGTTCAAAGCTAGCTTCTTGTTTCAGTCTCATCAGACCTGGAAAAATTCTTCTCTGGAATTATGTTGCTCTTTCTTTTTATATTTCTTGTGTTATTCTGACTGTTCTTTGTTAATTTTATTTTTCTTCACTGTATTAAAAGTCAGATGAAACCTTTGCCTTGTCATACTTGTTCCCTTTTCTCCAGATTTCTTCTACTGCCTCTGAATCATTTATTCTTATTTCTTTTCTAACTGTTCATATATAAGAGTTTACCGTACATGGGTTCATTAAAAATATCAAGTTATTTCTAGCTTATGCATTTACAAGACTGAGAGAATTTTGTATTCCTATTGTGTAAGATGGTTTTCTTATAACTTAATTATGGTAAACAAGAAAGATCAGGCCAAATGAAGAAAGATGGAATGTTTTGTTTTCTAATGAATTTCACACAGATGTAGCAGTTTCTCTGCTGCTGGCTTAAAACAAGGCGGATGCAAGTGGTATGAACAACATTGTCAGCAGCAACCTCATTTGCTTAACCTCAGTGCATCAAAAAAAGAGAATAAGTTTTTTGGAATGCAAATATTATTGTGAAATGGGAAAAAAAGAGGAAAGGAAAAAATATAGGTTACGCATGGCTGCTTTTAATGGAAATAGTATGATGTCGTTTCTCCCTTTCTTCATGGTTTGAAGTCAGCAATCCCCAGAGAGAAAAATTCTGAAGTTTCAATGAAAAGGGATCATTTCAGAACACATAACAGGCAGTTCTCTCTTCTTTTATGTTCTAGGGAGAGAGAATGTTTCCATTGTATGTGGCTTTTTGATATATGACTTTGAAAAGAATACTCAATCCTTCCATGAAAAGGTTGAATATTATTCTCTTCATTTAGTTCTAATTCCTGAATTACATTGAAATCCCACTCCCCAGTTATTCATAACTTGCTAAAGTTTCCCTGTGAGGCTTAAAATTGTACCACTCTAGTCTAGTAAAGACATTTAAAAAGAAATACCAAGCTAAAACGAATAATGCATTGCAGAATAGACATATCTGGAGACATAGAGGAGGGACAACCAACCCCATACTTCCCTTTTTCTTTCCCTCATGGTGAGTACAGAAAAATTTATGCCAGTAAAAGGGTTTGCTTACACTAAACTGTGAGGCCATTTATTGGTGCAACACATTTCAAGCTCAAAGAATACTTGGAGGCTGAACTTGAGACACTCGCACTATGCAGTAATTGCTCCATTAAACAGTTAAATCTTAAGCAGTTCTGTTACAGGATTACTCTTTTGAAGCCCGGCTTGAAAACCAATCCAATATTCTTATAACAGACTCTAAAAGAAAACTGGAGCTTCAAGAATTCCATGTTGTAGATCTTTCACTGTTGTTCTTCCTGAGCTGCGAGTGTAGTTTAGTGTTCAACAGTGTGACGAATTTCTAAGAACAATTGAACTAAAAATAGACCTCAAGCAACAGAAGGTGAAGCAAGCAGAGCTGTATATTTATGGAAGTGGGGCAATATGGTAACATCTGCAAATATTAGCTGAAATTTTTAATCCTCTTTTGATTAGTCTTCTTAGAAATAATTTCGCATGTTAAAACTTGAAATAAAGAGTCCGACATAGTATTCCTGCATGACAACTTCCAGCTGCCTGATCAGAGTTTGCTTTGCAAGGGTTACATTCTACTATTCTGAAAAGAGGAGTGTTCTGTTCATCTTGCCTGACATCAGGCAAGCAAAACCTTTATTCACCTATACCTAAATAAGTACCCTCATATCCTTTGAGAAAGGGTTTCCCAGTTATTTATTTTATGTGCCTTTTTCGGGATGAGATGACTGTGAATTTTTCTTGCTGTTGACCAGCAAAGGAAGTTAGATGATGAGTCCAGACTTAGTTAACTATTATTTCTGTGTTAATTCATGGCAGAATTGTATCCAATCAGATCTCAGACTGGGACTTTGAATACTGCTTACAAACTGTTCTCAAGCAATATTTAAAGACTATAGACCTCAAAAACTCTGGGTATAGTGTGAAGTCAATATTTCATGATAGTGATATGCATTTCATTCACAAAGACCAAGGAGCACAGAGAGTCACTGCTGACAAAAGTTCTAGTTCATGGACTAGATGACTTCTATGAGCATGCTTTTGTTTTAATGGAGGATTTATTGACCTTAGTAGTTTTGTGAGATTTAAATTGTTGTTTAAATCAAGTATGCAGGATTTAAAGTTTTAACTGACATGCCCAGGCAACTTACAACTGCATTAATTATTTCGGGATTTTCCAGCAGTGTTTTGCGGTATTAATTTTCCATTTCTATAATAAATAAGAGAGTGTCTGTTACTAAGTGAGGTGCCATAGATTTAACTCAGCCAGTAGGACCTCACTCAGGGTGACTTCCTAACTTTTTAGTGCATGTTGAAGAATAATAATCTCATCATACTAAATAGTTTTGTAAATTCCTTCTTGGAAATACAACCCTCTCCTGTTCCAAGCATTCTGTAAGAGCTACCACAGTTACTCGTTTGATGCAACATTCAGCTGACCTTAGCCTGAGACATAAAAGGTTAGCACCTTGCCTAAGTTGTTTGTCTAGACAACTCCTATTTTCAGTGGAGAGACACAGGTAACCCCATCTTAAAGGAGATGTTTCAGATGGGTGCACTAAATTACTCTCCTGAGGTGCCAGTATCACTCCTTCCAAAGAAGCAGAGATGGCAAATGTGGAGAAGACACCTAACTTGAAGAGAGATCAGATGAATCCCAACACAATGAAGTCCATACTCTATATTTTCTTGGTGCAGAATGTTTTTCATAGTGGTTTCTTGGAAGATGGTAACTAGCATTAGGCTTTTTTGAGAAGAACCCTTTCTACTAGAAAGACAGTGTTTCACAGAAGATAGATGACCTTTTCCCTTCATTTCATTTCTGTCATATAAACCCCTTTGAACGCATTGTGTTGGTTTCCAAAGTGTCCAGAAAAGTTGAGGAAGGGTGGTAGGGCAAAGGCAGTCTGGGCAGGGTGAGCAGCTGAGAGAGAAGAACCTGGGATTCAGATTGGGTTCACATGCAGTGAGGGCAACAGTGAGATAATGGCATTTCACAGCAGAAAGTGGGAACAGCAGGGCTAGCAGAATGACACTGTGATGGGGAATGACAAGACCATAATGGGAACAACTTTGGTTATCAGTTTAGAGGGAAGAAATAGGACTTGTGTAGGACTACTATTTCCCTATATCACTTTACACTCCAGCCACAAACACTTGAAACTCATCAATAATACAGGTTTAGCTCATCCCCAGCCAGTAAAATGGGTTGTTTTGGCAAGACTCCACTTAGTCACATACACTTTAGAGCTAGATTTGTACTTTACATAATGTATTTCCTTGCATGGTTTCTACAACCAGTTCATTTTGGTCACTGTGGTTTGGGGATAGACTTGACCAAATTCAAATCTGTGTCACAGCCATTTTAATCACAGAGCAGTTAGAGATTACAGCATTTTCAAATGGCCCACATTCATGACTAAAATCCAAAAGGCCCATACATGAAAATCTGCAGCAATGAAGTGTTTAAACAGCATTCAGCAAAATCAGCTTGCAGTTGGATAATGAAAATTTGAATCAACATGCACTGGTAACCAATAACCATATACTGAATGCCAGCTGAATATTTAAGCTGAAAATGCAAAGCAGAGAAGCATAACAACTTGATTACCAACTTCCTTTCTATAAAGAAAATATTGTTTTAAGTGAGCTGTTCTAATGATCAAGTATACCACAGGAATGTGTCAGCAATTACAGCAATCAACACAGCACGTTTTTTTCAACTTCTCTTTATCTAGCATCTCCTAAACACTAAGGAGGGCTATATCCTTTGGCCCCAGACTATATGCACCAAAAAAAAAAATGCTGGAAGCCAACTTAAAATAATTAGTCCTAAAAGAATGCATATACTCGCTGTGTGATCTCCTATCTCAGGCAATATCAGACGTGTAAGAACGATGCAACTAAGGGACAGTGTAATCTGCTGAGGAAGATGCAGAGAGAATTGAAATACATCATGCTTTTTGAGATAAGACTTGAAGCTTGTGACTAGGTAACAAGAACCAGTTCAGAACTTGCCTGCAGCACAGGCAAAATTGATGTCTGCTGCCCCAATCATGAGGGCTTGTGCCAGGCAGGCGCCTGATTGTTCCACCCATGGTCAGAGCTGGAACAGAGCTGCAGGAAGAGGCCAGGAGAAGCAAGATAGGTACAGCTTCCATGGTAGAAGTGAAGGCAGAAAGAGTCAATGTTACCTCAGCAGAAACTGCAACACTCTGTTTTCTGCTTTACTCTTCAGCAGCATCTTCCATCCTGGCTTTCCAAGGCTCTGACACTGAAAAGGTTTTGCTGCCCTATAGCAAGCAAGATATGTAGCAACTATTTTGAGGTGTATAATGGAGCTGGGTTGTAGCAGGATGATGTGAAGAGAGCAGAAAGGAAAGAGGAAGAAAGAATTTCTTATGAACAAAATTCTCTGGGGCACGCTGTTAGTGTGATGCCTGACAAATGGTGCAACTTTGTGCCCAGCTGAATACTGAGCACCTGCACATGCTGGAGGTAGTTCACCCTTTGTAAACCCAGTTGTGGTGACAGTCCATTGACTGCCATCTTCAGCAGCTGCGGAGCAGACATTGCCATCTATAGCAATTACTTGGTGGGTTTACGACACATTGAATTGGACATTTGGAATGAATCACTTGCAACCTAATTAGGATTGGAAACCAGTTTCAGTCAGGGGTTGTTGTGTCATTTACCATACCTATTCTATGTAACCACTTAGGTATTTCCAAAGCACATCTCTCTTCATAACTTACTGAATGACCTAGCACTCCACTGACCATACTCCTGACTTGTTTTAATATAACACAACCTTATCAAAAGGTTGCCCAGGTATCAAAAGCCTGGGGCATTTTAAAATGATACTAAGGATACTTGAACAGCACTAATTTCAGACTTTGAGTCAATCAAAAAGGTAACAATTAAATTATTTATTCCCCGAAGGTGGAATACAAAAGAAAATACATGAACTCCACCTAAGGCAACAAGAAAATCCTAGTGCAAATGCTGTTATATAAGTATGCTGCTATGACTGCAGTCTCACATTTCATACCTTTAAGAAGCTTGACACTGTGCATGATTTTTGACATGAGAGGATTTAACATGTGAACAGGCTTGCAGGTGGGAGAACAAACAGATGGCAGAAGGAATAGGTATGCCATTGTAGCAGCTCTGAACTGTGGGTATTTCAGATTTTTACCACAACATTGCTGGAATGCTGGGAGATGTTCCAAATTACCTCACTAGCTCATAATGATTACATTTTTAAAATTTTTTTTAGAAAGTCAGGGAAGATGATATGAGCCTGGGGCAGCAGGCAAGCAAAGAAAGAGGGAAAGAGACAGAGATGGAGAGAGAAAGAGAGCGAGAGAGAGCGTGAGAGAGAGCATGAGAGAGAAAGAGAGAGAGAAAGAGCGAGAGAAAGAAAGAAAGAAAGAAAGAAAGAAAGAAAGAAAGAAAGAAAGAAAGAAAGAAAGAAAGAAAGAAAGAAAGAAAGAAAGAAAGAAAGAAAGAAAGAAAGAAAGAAAGAAAGAAAGGCTTCAGAACTGTTCTTTCACTTTTCAAATGTTTTTCCAAAAGGTATCAAGATGTATTGAGCCCTAAGGCAACAGCCTAAAAGCTCATCTAAGTTATACATGGAGAAAGCAGGAATAATACCACAGGTTTCAGCCATGATTTACAATGATATGAATGAAAGCTGAATCTGGCAGAGCTCCATCTACTTAATGAAAAACTTGCTGAAGAGGGAAAAAAAAGGCTGAAAAAAGACTGATAGAAGATTAGCAAGAACTAGCATGAACATGATTACAGCACTTGTATATCTATCATTGACCACCATCTGATTAGTAATAAATATTTTTCTTTTCAGTTTTTTTAATTGCACTATTCCCATTTTGAATGTACAAAGCTATGATTATCTGCCAGTTTCTTGTAGATGTCAGAGCACATAAAAATCTTGGACATGGATTTGAAACCTTTCAGTGTTATTCAAGGAAAGCATCTGTGCACAGTGGTGTGACAGAAAATATGAAGATAATAATAGGAAAAGCAGACCAAAAGGGACACCAATAACATCTTTGCTTCTCAGCTCCTCATAACTCTGTCAGTGTCTGCCTCTAGCCCAACATCTCACTTCTGAAGACTCCTTGAGTACAGGGAAAGCATGCAATGAAATCAGTTATTTGATTATCTCCTCTTTTGTATCAGTCCTTCTGAGGCTCATGCCCCTGCTTAAAAATGCCAAATAGCAACACTATATCCTCAAAGGCATAGAAATAAGAGCTGAAAAACCCTCTCTTACATCACTTAACATAGCCCCTGCCAAGAAGAATTGCTCCCTACAGTACATTCATAAGTGTTTCCTCCTATCCAGCTCTAAATGACTGAAGTGATAGGGCTTCCGTTGTCTCCCTGGAGAGGTTTCACCACAGCCTATTCAAGCACACTGTTAGGAGAGCAAGAGACAGTGATTTCATTGTGTATCACATCTCAGGGTTTCTACAGAAAGGTTGGCTCCATGCTGCACCTGGAGCAATCTGAAACATTCTGATGACGCAGTGGTGAAATTTCCTGTTCACTTGTCATCATGAACCTGATGGGCAACACCACTGTGAGCCAAAGTGCAAGTGAGCCAAACTCCTAGTCAGCTCAGCTTGAAATAGATTCCATGCTAGAATATGACCCTCAAGTGAAAAAGTCTTGCAACTCTGCTTGGCTTCAATCCATGTCCCTTGGAAGTCAGTGGACAAGGAAGAAGGCCCTTTCAGTAAGGTCTTTGGGACAGTGACTAGTAGACTGTGTGCTCTGATTATTGTAAGTAAATAATAGTAAAAATAGTAATAAAAGTTGTCAGAAGTCAATCTGTTCAGTTCTTTCAATAAATTAACATAATATATTACTTAAGCCAGGTCCAGGAAATGCCTGACCCCTTGAATATGAAAGAGATGGAATTAGTGGGGTATTAGCTGTTTTCAAGGGATTATTGAATTACACATTTAGCAAAAAAGCAATACTTCCTTAGTGGTGATACAAGGCCTGATTTTGATCTAACTCTTCTCCTCTGCTGTGGTAATTCCACTAACTTCTGTGGGGCTCTTCTTGACTGACATCAGTGCAGGGGAGCAACAGTACCTTGATATGTAAGCTATGAATATTTGGTAGCATATACGGTGTCTGTAGCATTCCTTTCTGCGAAGTAGTACAGATGTTAGCAGTATGCTGGCACCAGAAATTACCACAGTGGTATAAAATATTTGAAACCACTAACTGAATCATCTTTCCTCCATGCGATTAAATATGGTCTAAAAAAGTTCTCTCTGTGGCTTATTAAAGCTGCTACTCTTCCCAGGCAGATAAAAAGAATCTTAGCTTAATAACGTATTTTGTTAATCTATTGGGTCTTTTAAAGAAGTACGTTTAAGCATCATGACACAGAGAGCACACGTTACTGAAGGGTTATTTATTTGTACTTCTTTTGGTACAAAATCAACCTCCCTGAACTCCTGATAACAGTTTCTAAAACATTTCTATATTTCCAAGAGCAAAATGCTTAGCATTTTTAAATGCTACTTCCTAGGATTCTAGTGTTTCAGCAGCACTATCAGCTGCAGTCTTCTGCATTTTTCAGAAGTATGTATTTTCAGAAGAGCTTAGAGTTGGCATAATTCTGTTTCCTGGGAGGTAAATGAGGGATTTCCTGCAGACTCCAACAGCAGCAGATACAGGTAAATGCTGAGCACAAAGCCTCACCCTTGGTAACTTGTCCCTACTGCAGCTAACTTCCAGGAAAGGCAGCATCACAGCAAACATATTGGCTGTTTTCAAACTCCTTTGGTCCTTTCATTTGTACATAAGATCTATAAATAAATTCAGGCATTTTAGTTTCAATAAGCTCTATTCATAATGACACTATCCTGAAATGGCAGGAATTCACTATAGTAATATAATGAATTCTTTTCTGTGTGTTGTTTGCAAGTTGATTAAGTGCAATCGCAGTGGCTTAGTTCAGAATTCTTCCTTTATGGAATACGTTAAAAAAAATAAAACAAAACACGCTCATCCGTGAAGGACTTTATAAAATGTCCAGGCTGTGAAAAGCAGTCAGCAATCTGTGCAAGTCACGTTCAAAAGCTTTGTTTGACAGACTTTCCCAGAAGATTGGCAAAATGTTAAACAGCAACTGTACGTGGAATTACAAAGGGAACAGAATCAGCTGACCTGAGAAAGATCTGAACTCATAGTTCTTCCCACAGCCAACTGTATCATACAATTTTTTTCAGAAACATTATGCCTGATAAAATCTCCCAGGCCCTGAATATTCACTGCTCAGTCATTTATTGTCCTTTTTAATAAACAGGTCATGGGAGGTATTTGTGAACATGGCATATTTTTTTCCAAAGCCATCAGGCAGCCAATATTTTTCAGTACAATACCCTACTTGTCTTGGGCATCTTTTTCATTCTGAACAAGGGCATGAATGTTTCAAGATTAGAAAGACAAGAGACTTATTTATGTTTATCCCTCTTTTTGTTTATTTCTTTAAATACTCCTTCATTCCATTCCACCATCCTTACCTTCACTAGCTGTTGTAGCTAGCATGGCTTTATTACAGACTATCAGACCCTGTGGGACCCACCATAGTAATAAGCCTACATTGAATAGTTTTCTGCTTGCATCTCTTTGCAGTGTAATACAGTGCAAAGACATGGAAACAGAATCTTGGGTGATATATTCAAAGCTGCCTACAGAATAGGTACTTACAGCAGGCAAGACCCTCATATGTATTTAACTTCTTTAGTGTTAAATCCAACACTAGCTCTTACTTCTAAATTCATCTATGTCTGTTTCAGGCCTTGAAATTTCATTGACTTTTCTAAGCAGGTTAGAAATATTTCTGTCCTCTTATCATTTGCATTACTTTCGGCAATGGTTAATGGGCCTGTCCTTCCTCTGTCACCTATACGATACCTATATGACCCAGTGATCCACTGGAAGGTGGCAGCACCATGCTGGTGGAGATGAGAACACAGGAACAGGAAACATGGCTATGGAAGGAGACCGCAAACACTCCTGGGTGTATTGGCTAATGCTGTGCTGGGATGTGATGTCAAAGTCAAGCGTTTAGTTGTTCTTAATGACTTCCTCCTGGACCAAGCACTCACAGAACCTTAGATGGAATGATCAGCCCTTTATTTTGCCCTGAGCAATGCTGGACTTGATTCATGAATGCTGCTGTGGAAGAGGCACTCTATAACAGGGACGAAAATAGGATCAGATCCAACACCCTAGCAGGACCAATAAAGCCACTCGATATCTATACCATTGTGCGTAATTTCAAAAAGGGAAATTGTGTAAAAATGTGTTTAAAAACATGTAGGATTACATAAAAAAGGAAACTTTAAACTTTTAAAGACGAAAGAGTAAAGTCTTTACAGATGGCATGCAGGTAATTTAAAGATAGCATATCAGAGGCACAGAGCAAATACATACCACATCCTTAAAAAGACAATGAAAAGACCAGAAGAAAGCTGGTAGAAGGACAACAGACTGAAGAAGGCATCCCTCAGTGTGCTAAGGTTCTGTCCAATTCAGGAAAATAGCTAAGATCATAAGTTCTGGAAGGTTAAAAGGAAGAATATCTCCCCCCACCCCCAAAAAGGGGAATTTTGAGAAACTACTTGCAAAAGTCATGAACATGCATTGTGGGGATTCGGAAGGAGTCCCTGCAAGAAAATGGACGTGTGAGCAATCCTGCATATGAGCAAGACTGGCAAAGCCTCAGCTTCGGCAAGGACATGATGAGGGACTGACCCTGAAAGAATGAGGAAGAACCCAGGAAGTTAAACAACTTCAGGGTGTTGGTCTGGGCAGAGAAGAAGTTTGTACAATGTCGATGTGGCAGTTCTCAGCCAATCAGAAGAGAGTTTAAGGAGCATGTGCAAAGCTAACTGTCCAATCAGAAAGAATTGTACCATGTGACTGTATCTTGTGATTTTCACCTGTATTATAAAAGGCTTGTCCACCATAGTAAAGTAGGCATTGCTTAATCACAGTGTGATCATCTGCATGTCTGTATCTCCTGCAATGCATAATAAATAGTTTTTCAAACATGTGGGGAAGAGGCAGCTTGCCAACGAATCTGTAGGACAAGAGGTGATTTACTCATAAAGAGCAAAATTACATTCTCTTTAAGAAGACACGTACAAAATTATGTTTTCACTACAGCAGCTTGGGAATATTTCTACGCTAGGATCCTTCTTTGCACAGGATGCACCAGATGATTTGTTTCAAATTGGTGCTAAAAACTATGTGAAACTGCAGGAAGACCTTGTCATAGTAACTGGCAGGTGGAATTCAACATGGATAATTGCAAACTCCCCCCCACTCCCCAATCCCTACACCTACTAGGATAGGCTCTGAGTTACTGTTACCACTCAGGAATAAAATATTCATGTTGAAATAAATAGTTATATGAAATCATCATCTCAGTGCTCAATACTGTTCTACTGAGGTCTTTGTCTGTGTTCTGACCTTTTTATCTCAGAAAAGATACAGCAGGACTCCAACAGACACAGAGGGGAGGAGCACAGATGATCAATGATGTGATCACAAGACCCAAATAGGCTAGGAGCACTCTTATACTTGGAAAAGGGGTGAGTGATGGCCTTGTGACAGAGGTCATGAAGGACATGGATCTGGGAATGATGGTTGGGAGGCTCTTCTAGTGCAGGAACTAGAAGGTATCAAATGAAGGCAGAGTTTTCAAAACAAACAAAAGGAAATATTATTTCACATCACACATAGTCAAGCCATGGATTTCCTTACCACAGGACATTGTGGGCAATCAAAGTTTATATAGGTTCAGAAATGATTGGACAAAGTTACTGAAGAAAATTCTGTCAAGCATTATCAAAAGCAAAAATGCCATTTCTGCTTTGAGAGCAGCAAACCACTGGAAGTTCGGAGAATACTGCGGGGATAAATCACTGCATATTTATTTTGCTCTTATCCTACACACCTTCTACTAGTCACTGTCAGAGGCAAGAGCCTGGGCAAGGCATATCTCTGATCTGATCCAGCAAGCCTTACCTTCTCATTGCCTTTTGAGATAGTCCGGGTAAAAAGGAGGTCTTTCCCCTGCGCTACTGCTGGGCCAGCTCCTGTTCTTCAATTCAGATGAGGCAATTGGTTTCTCTCTGCCCTCAGTGCTCAAACTGAAGAATTTCCTTTCATAACATTAACAACAGGCTGGAGTCGAAACACAGCTGAGGAGGATGCTCCCCCCTTCTTTCCCCTCTGTCCTGCCGTTTATTTGACACAGCACACCTGTGGCAGTGGAGGAGATTTGGAAGACAAATAGCATGGGGCGGGAGGATTCATTTTTCAGTAGCTTAATACAGAGAGAGACAAGGATGAATGGAACTGGAGTCAAATGTTGCCCTGGGGACATAGGAAGCTTACAGAGATGGTGATATAATGTTGATCCAGTGATCTCTACAGTGTGAGTAGTATTTTACACAACTGTGATTTTATGACTAAAACCAGTTTTTCATTAATTCATTTTTTATGTGTAAAAAGCTCCTTAGGGAGCCCTGTGAAACAGAATACACGTGCTTTTTCAGCCTGTTATGACATCTGAACTTATACAGCAGACCATCATTGAATTTTTCTAAACGTGTTTCTTTTCCATTCAGATGAGGAAGAGAGACATTGGTTGCAATCAGTTACTCAGCCTGTCAGCTTTTCAGTCAGTCATACCAAACTGGAAGACTGACTGTTACATTAAACCAAACCATCATCCTCATCTTAAAATACCTGAACCAAATGTTGGGAGCATTAAGAGTCTGCTTGCAAGTCTTAGGAATCAGAAGATGAAGAGTAGAGTCTGTGCACAAGCATCACTCCTTGCTCTCCTGTTTGGAAGGAGGTCAGCTCCTGACACGGACACAGACACATGCCCCTTTGCCAGAACCTGCTCCCTGGGCTAGGGAAAGCCTGTGGGATGAAAGTGGTACAAGCTATGCAATCCATATGGTCAGGGAGGTAAAACACAGAGAAGGAATGACCTTGAGTAACCAGATGCAAATTTATATCTCCTTCTAATCCAAGGGAATTATGATTTTTTTTTTAATTTGTGTTGCTTTTCTTACAAAGCTGAGATTTTCACTTACATCTGTAAAAGAGATCTGCCAGAGGTGAGGACCTCTGGAAATCTGGCTGAACTGGTGCATACATGCAAAGGAGGGTGGATAGAAACCCACTGCTGAAAAACCTCCAATGACTGGTATCTTTTCTGGCAGTCACTCAGCTTGAATGATGTAAGAAATACTGAATGTAGATGCGTGATGACATCAGAGCCATCCAGGCCACATAACCAACAAAATAACCGTCCGTGAGAACAGAGCAGGGAAAAAAGTATCAGTGGTGTTTTTCTCCTATGTTTTGTGCGTTAGCACTCTGCAGAGCATATGGTAGGCTGAGGTTACAGATTGCAGTGTGAAATTTGCTGGCTTTATTTTTATTCCTTCTGCAACCTGTACCTTTCAATTATTGTATCTTACCATTAATTGAGACTAAACTCCTTTCACCAGACTATTGGTACTTGAGTTACAGATTTTTTTGTTACATGTTTATACAGCTTCTAGCATTGTGAGACCTGTACATGCATGCAACAGCAGTACAAATAATAGCAGAAATATAGGTAGAAAAATTAATAATTAACTAGTTTGTTAATTAAATAATGATCTCAATGCATTCTGTAGTGATGAATGTGATTTTATGGGAAAATGTTATCTTGGCAATATAGTGCTATATATTAAACGAGGTAATGACATTAAGGAGACTGTGCTGGAAAGAGACTGAATATCTCATAATGAACACCTTTAGGGTCTGATGCTACACTTGGAGTTGAAAAGTATTTCTGTGTTACAAGGAAAATACTTGTTACTTTTTCATTCAAGGCACTCACAAGAGAGATATGCAGTGAATGAAGATATTTCAATAGAAGTAGAGTGTCTATAAAAGAAGTGGCATTCACTTACTTGATTTACAAACACCCTCATTTAACATTCTCTGACATCCAGTATTAACAAATCGGCCTTGATCACACTAATCAGTAGTTTCAAAAGGTTTTTGCTGTATATAACCCTAATGGTACAGGAGCTGCTGTTCTCAGCAGGTTAAACAGAAAACCAGAGCATGAAAGAGGAATGATATAGAAGTACAGTCCAGGTGATCATAGCTAATAATGAAAAAATTTTACTTAAACTGAAGTTTTAAAGGAAGAAAATCTCTACCAGTACAAATAGCAGTGATGCAGATAGACCGTATCTAACAGTTCTAACTACATAAAATTATTTTTATGTATTCATGAACACCTGCCAGCTCTGCAGTGGAAATTTCTTAGATATACATATTAGAAACACAGCATACAGTTCCTCTCCAGCAACACAGTGAAATAAGCACAAATGAGACTTCAGACCTGCTTAGTTTGGAAGGTAGGAAGTTGATTCTGTAATGGACAAAGCACTTTAATTTACAATCTTTTTCCCTTCTTGAAAATGTGGTAGTGAGCACACCTCAGAGCACACAGATCATGCGTGTTGTCAGCATGGTGTCACTGGGACAGACAAACAAAACCCAAATATTCTACATACGATATACATTTGCCCTGGTTCTGCCAGTGTGTGCACCCAGAGCTCTCCAAGAAACAAGTCTTTCTGCTACATTGACAAATAGCAGCTTTACTAAAGCGGTCGTGGTGTGTAAAGAGTACCAGTTAGAGCTTTGGGGATAGATTTCTCTCTTTCTTTGGGGGGAGCTTGAGGGCATAATAAATTGAACAGGCTTAAAAATGAAAATAAAATGTTGCAAACATTTCCCATGACATGTCAGTGGAAAGTTGCTGAGCTGGTTTTACTATGCAAAAATTATCCTGATTTTCCTGAAAGAAAAAGTGTTCTCCTGTTGTGGAGAGCTGCAACTGTTTTACAGCATACCTCCAAAAGCCCATCTACTCTATGTAAATGCAGCCCAGGTCACCTCCTACACATGATGGGAGAACAGACAAGTATTCATTCTTCTTGCGTTGCTTAAAGGAGAGGAAATGGTACAATTTTGTCAAGCTTTTTTTGGTTAAATGTGTATCAGATCAAAAAATAGACCCAGACCTTACTTTAAATGGATTTGTGTGTCAGCTTCTAACTTCCAGCAGTGATGTTAATGGCAAGGCAGATTAGAAAATTGAAAAACCAGTAGGTGAACAGGAGTTCATACAAAAAAGGATGGGAAAATATCCAAGCAAGCGGCATCAGCAAGAGAGTTTATAATTGAATTAAATGATGAAAAGAGTAATGGGTCAAGTGATGAAAACAACAATACAGCCTTTCAAGGCAATAAGGATTAGAGAAGCCATCTTCCAACTCACAGAAAATCAGTCCTGCATTCTGCTAACAGAAGAGCAATTGTAAATTCTGTTGATTAAGTTTGCACGCAATGAAATATTAGATTTGCTCTAAGATCTGCAATTCATAGTTTAACAACTATGCCACAAACGCACAGTGAATATTCTGAATAATTTTATGCCCATAGGATGTTTAAGGAGCACAAGTGTGAGCTGAGGTAGTTATATAAAAAGTGCACTACAGAAATGTTGAGATTGTCCAAAAGACTTTTCATTTTTCTTGACCTTTGTGTGACATTATTATACAGGCTGTCAAATTTAGCACACAGGCCAGTGATTGCTGTATAGACACCACAAAAGCAAAGCCATCCCAGATTTCTAACAGTAGGTCTGACTGAGCTCATCCTATAGCCCTTCTTTCTCTGTCTCCTATCCTGTTTTCTCCTTCATTCCCCATGTGCAGAAGGGGAATGTGTTCTTGATTGTCCCATACAGAATTTTAGGAGTACACTTTCTTTTGGTATTTAAGGTATTTTTCATTTTTCTATGTTGCTTTACGCTGTTGTTTGGTTTGCTTTATACAGCTAAATTTCTTCACATCATGACAGCATGGAGAAAATATACAAGAAGAAAGTTTGTGAACTTTTAGTATACATGTAACAGCACTGCATCATCTGAGGTTTTAAACTGGCTTTAGGTGTGATAGTCCTCTTCTGATGCCTTTTCTTATCAAAAAGCTGCCAGCAGTCTAGAAATGTATTGGAGTTTTATGATATAATATTGCTCATAGTAATCATTCTATTACTGCAATTTATGATTAAAAGAATTACTCAGAAGCTAAGATAATAAACCTTTAGTCACTTTCCCTGTTAGCAAGATAGAGTTGACTGTCCAGACCACAGAGATATTTGTGTTGTTTCCTGTTTCATTTTTTTCAACTCCTTGGCACCACTTGTTTTTTTCAGGAGTTCCAAATCACACATAAAACATAAGCAATTGCCAGCAGTTTACATATGAGTTAATAATAATACCATAGAATGATAATTTTAAGCTTGGAAAGTGCTCTATTTTTAGAAGAAAACAGCAGGATAGATCTAATCAGGCTGCACCAAATGAGAAAAGTGATACAGAGATACTAAGAGAAAATGTCTTTTCATAGACCATACTGACATGAAATCTGGGACTGAATTAAGGAAACCAATAGGGCATTGATTGAAGCAAATGAACCTCCAGCAGAAAGTGAACTGATTTAATTTGTAACAGCTATGGGAGCTGTTACTTTTTGCCTTACATGTCTGCATACTGATCCTGGACCAAAAGCTTCCTTAAACAGGGTTTCAGTGTTATTGCAGAGATATAATAACGGATCTATCTGTGCGATGATCTCTCTTAAAACTGCAGCTCTGTAAGCATTTTGGCTATCTGTGGCAGCCCTTGATTAGCGGCTACTTCACTGGTGATCAGAAGACTCAGTACAATAGCTGTCTAACCAGCTGATCAAATCGTATTAATTAGCTCTACAGATAAAATATGATAATAACATATCAGCAGTGGTGGTTCAATTTACATAACTATTTTGTTACATTTTAGCTGCAGTGCTAGTTAGTTATTTTGATGCAGCATTGTGTTCTTTGAGTGTTATATTAAGTTGAATTGTTAAAATCCTTCACATTTTTTCCTATATCTGGACTGCAGTGGTTGATACAGAAAGCTGCTAAGACAGAAGAACAAGACATTCCTACATGAAAAAATATGAACAACACATAGCACAGGACTGTGTTTGATGCATGAAAGAGCTACAAATACTGAACAGATAAAGTGAGCCTTATTATCTCTTACTTTGTGCTTTGGGAGTTTGAATATGCTAAGAGACTAAAGAGTTCAAGTGCTGTAGCAGGAGTAATCTGGAGAGCAAGAAACATTGCCTAAGTGCCGGGACTGTCAGGCTGTCACATTCCTACCTGGGCTGGCTCTCAGGCAGAAGGGTGGCCGGAGGTCTGCAAGTGTGTTGAACGCTGTGCATGCCACCAACAAACTCAGAAAATGTTAACACTCCAAGGTTTGGTTTTTTTTTTTTTTTTTTTAAATAACATTTCAATCGTTATAGTTAATATTCAAGGCTTAGGGTGGCTTCTTTTGCCTGTAATTGTAAGATATCTAGCCTGGGAATATATTACTTGAGGACTTGGCGGGGAGGGTGTCTGTTTTTCCTCTAAATTTTTGATTGAGTTTCCTGTTGCTTAATGCTATATAGTATCCAAGGTGGGAGTCAGGATCTTCTGTAGTCTGAGAAGAAAAAGTAACTTTTCTCACAGTGAGAGCCTCCACAGCTTTCTCATGAAAGCAAGCAAGCTTCTTGCTGTGGCAAATTCGTGCAGTTCCTCTTGAGTCATTGAAAATCTGGCTTTAAGGAATTGTTTAGCAAGTGTTTCTTGTTTTGAATATTTTTGTCTCTTCAGATCAGTTGTCACTATTGGTCAGTCAAACACTTCCAGCAAGCCAGGAACACTCCGTTACAGAGTCACTGATACAAACATCCTTGTCCCAGCTAATGCGATATTAAATGCAAAAGAACTTTACAGTTTTGTGATATGCTTTCAAGTTTGAAAGGAACTCATTTTTACTAAGGAACATGCCAGGGGTCTGGAAACTGTCATCATATGAGACTTAAAAATCTGTTGTAGAACAAAGATCTTGACTTTTCAGAGTTTGGGACATTTTGGAGGGTGGCCTGGTGCTTGTCTGGTTTTAGGTTTTGGGATCGACTATCTGTTGTTTGATTTTGTTGGGTTTTTTTCATTTGTAAAGCTACTTCCATAATTTTTTCTTCAAACCTTCCTGCTTTTTTAAGGCCCCCAGTTATATTATGTGCTCCTGACTAAAGTCAGGATATATGTGTGGAGCCAAGTCTGTTCTCTTACATGCTGCTGCAAAAAAAAGGTCAGCTTTTTATCATTCACTTATCCCCTTGCTTTTCTATTTCTACATGAATCACTTCATTGGCAGGCTATAATTTATAGCTTCCTCCCTGTAATATAAGTGCAAATGCTTAATTTTACTGACATAAATTGTATGCAAAGGACATGCTTAAAGTTAATCAGGCTTACGAGCCTGCTCTTGCAGCCTTAATTTGTACCTTATACAAGAAGAAAAATAATAAATGAAAAAAGAATGGTATAAGGGAGTGTGACAATTAAAATGGGTGGGTAGGGAGGAGGGAGATCTTTTCTTTGGAAACCTTTTCCTTGGAAACTTAATTAACTCCGGATGAAGCCCACAAAAATTGTCTATAATGAAATAATCCGCAATTTATCTCTCAGAGTGTTAACTCTTTATGTTTTGGTGAAATAAACCAGAAATAAGTATATAACTACCCTTCTGGACATAGAAATAAAGAACAGAAAAGAAAACAAAAAGCCCTAAACAGTGAGAAGTTTATAAAACGAGAGGCCCTGTGCATAGAAATTTGGGATAGGGGGCCAGCAGGAACCCAGCAACATGTCTGGGTAAAACAGGAAACCCCAAATCCAGTGATCTGCTTTGTAATTTAAGATGCCAATCTCAGTGTCTGTAATGCTAGTAATGTGCAGTTTCTGAAAGCTAGGATGACACAAAACCAGTGTGGGAAGGAGGGAAAGCGACCTGCAATATGGGATTGTTTGGCTTCTAATGAAGGATAGCTGAGAAGTTAATTGTACCCACGCTTATTTTTATGAATGCAGGTAACCTGATCCTGTGACATCTATGGATGACGCTCACTCTTCAGCTTCCTGTGAAGCTTGGCACAGGGGCTGCTATTGTGCACAGACTCACAGGAGACACCAGCGCTACAGAGGCAGCAGGCAGCCCTTGTTTGCTTTCGTCATTAAGCTCCAGAGTTGTGATTAGGGTTCTTCTCCCAAACTCATGCGTGCTTTCCCTAGGAATAACCAGAGCCAGTACATGATACATCTTTCTGTTAGTAGAGTAGCTATGTAACTTGTAATACAACCCTCTTATTTTAAGGCATTATTTGGAAGCTCCAACTCGTGTGTTTTAAGGAAAAGCAGCCACTGCATTCACCTATCAAAGTAAATGTACTGGCATTAGTTTACTGTCTTCTTCAGTGCCACCCTAATTAGCATCAGTCCTGTTAGGACAAGGACCTTGTAGATCTGTCTGAGAGTCATCACAGAGGGAAACACTAGGGGCTACTTCTACCATTAACATAATTTACCTCACAATATCATCTGGATTTTCTTTTTAAAGCCAACTGAATCCTTAATTAACTTAAAAATCCATTTGGCATCTGTTTCCCATATATTTAAGAACAGCAGGGAGAAAAATTTTCATTGTTTTGCATGGTATGCTGTCAAAACATCAATTAGAAAGAGGAGGGTCATTTAATGAATAACCACCTTGACAACAGGAAAGAAATTAGTGCTAATTATAAGCATTCTATACAATATTTTTCTCTCAAATACTGCTCCCAAATATCTACTGGAAATCTAGCAGCTTCTCCAGATATAATGGACCCAGTTTGCTCCCAGATGCTCATGCCCTTCCATTCAGATTGGTGCTCATGATTTAAAATTAACATTCTGGCTTTTCCTATTATACTTCAGGACTAGGAAACTCCAGCAATGGAGAACGTGCTCAGAAATGCCAGGAGCACCTGCATTAGAGCCTGCCTGCTTAGTTGCCAGAGTCAGAAAAGCACTCCCAAGGTAGACAAAGGATCAGTTAGTACAGCATGTCTTGCAGCAGCCTTCATTTGAAAGACTCCTATTAAGCACAGGACTCTGAAAAAATTGACTTAAAGCCATGGAAACCAAAGAAAGAATTTTTCTGCTCTCCAAGAATATTCCTGTTAGAATGCAGGAGCCAAATGGTGCAGCCTGTGAACAGCTCCCTCACCACAAGTGACTCAAACCCACTGATCGCACTTGTTTTGTGCTAGAGCATGGCAAGGAATGACAGTTTCTCTTTTCTGAAGAAACTCAGAAAAATCTTGTCTATTAATGCTTTTTAAACATGAAAACTGCCCAGTGATTTTTCTGCAATTTCTAAAATTTCAGGGCCCCAGCAATAGGCACAACACATCCCAGATTTCTAAAGACTGATGTTGGTATGTCATATCTATAAGGCCAAATATATGTTTCTTGCTTTTCATGCAAGAATAACTACTATTAAAATAGTAGAAGTGTTCATTCACTGATATCAGTGCTATAACATTGTGATGCTTTCCTTCATTTTACCTCTGCAGTTTGAATGAAGAAATTCCTGTGAATTATCGATCTGTTTCAGAGCCACTTTAGAGAGAACATCGCAGTCCTGGGTGAAATCTTGGGCAAAAGTCAGTAGTGGAAAAACTCCCAAGTCAACACAATATTTAGTTTAAGATCCTAGTTTCTCTAATCGTATGAGCTCACTCTAGATGAGAGATCTGTGCAGTAGTTCTGAAGCCCTTTCTTCACTCTAGGTTTTCATGAGCATGGATCAAAGACAATCTTCACACAAGCTAGTTTTCTTTAATTAGCACTCATTGACAATAATGTTGTGCTGGCAGAGCCAAAGTCAAACGGAAAACAGCAATATCCTCCAATTTCTTTACACTGGAAGTGATGTCAGAATCTCTTTTGTGACTCAGTAAGGTATATCACTAAAAAGCCTACAAATCAGTGGCCATATATATAGATATATATGTAGTCTTTTATTTCCAGCTACTTATGAAACCTTATAATTTCATTGTATACAAAAAGTATAAGCAAATACAGTTAATGTGGATTTCAGAGAAATTTTACAAGTGAAGACGTATTTAGAAACTAGAAGATGTACCAATAGCTATCTGTCCTTACTCACCTAGACATAGCTGAATCTGAGACAAAATCATAGACTCAAAGAGCACTCCAGTTGGAAGGGACCTCAGAAGATCATCTGTTCCAACCTTTCACAGGAAGGGGAGCCTAGATGAGATTATCTAGCACCCTGTCCAGTCACATCTTGAAAACCTCCAGTGATGAGGACTCTACCACGTCTCTGGGCAGGTTGTTCCAGTGACTGATTGTTCTCACTGTAAAAATTTCT
The DNA here is from genome assembly GCF_047716275.1 of Strix uralensis. NCBI lineage: Eukaryota > Metazoa > Chordata > Aves > Strigiformes > Strigidae > Strix > Strix uralensis. The sequence continues at coordinate 59,963,735 of NC_133974.1, forward strand.
TATACTGAGATGAAACCTCTGGCAGTGCAACTTGTACCCACTGCACCTTGTCTTTTCCATGTGGTACCTTGAGAAGAGAGTGCCTCCATCCCATCTGTAGCCTTCCTTTAAGTGCTGGAATACTGTGATGAAGTCTCCCCTGAGCCTTCTCCTTTCCAGAGAGAAAGGACCTAACTCCTTCAGTCTTTCCTCATACAGCAGGTTCTCCAGACCTCTGATCCTCTTTGTGACTCTCCTTTGGACCCTCTCCAGTCTGTCTGCACCCTTCTTGAATTGTGGGGACCAGAACTGTACATAGTACTCCAGGTGTGGCCTGACAGTGCTGAGTGGAGTGGGACGATCATGTCTCTATCTCTGCTGGTAATGCCCCTGCGGATGCAGCCCGGGATCCAACTTGCCTTTGTTGTAGCAATGCACTGCTGGCTCATGGCCTGCTTGTTGTCCACCAGGACCCCCAGGTACCTTTCAGCAAGGCTGCTCCCCAGCTACACAGATCCTAGTCTGTACAGGACTCTGGTTATTTCATCCCAGGTGCAGGACCTTGCACTTGTCTTTGTTAAACTAAAATTACTAAATTTACTATTGCATTTTAGTTTTGTCATTTAAAAAGCACCTTAATGATCAGCACAATATGAGATTGGGATATTCAAGCAGCATATGCTGCAGAAAAGGTAGTGACAGAAATGAGTATTTTGTAGATCTAAGAAGAAAAAAATTAAAAACCTCTCAGGAAACTTATCAAAAGAGTCTGAGACTGACAGAATAGCTGCAAGAGAGAAACATTCACATGAAGTAATAAACTTATAATGGGGCAGATTTCATATCACATTAGGAAACAGTTTTTCTCAGATCAACTTCTATCTTTTCTTTCTTTAATTCATAGCTCAACTAAAACTGTAAGAAGACCTGTGAACCTTTTTGGTTTTGAGATCATTCTGACAAAATCAGTTTAAAATGGCTTTAAAAATCAATTTCCAGCAATCAACCATGTTCAAAGAATTGTTTTGGCTTGAGTATATTTCTAATGGAAATTGAGATCTTTCCTTTAAAAAAAAATTGAAGACAGTTTAATCAGGCTAAAGCATGAATCCAGACTGGAGCTAACTGAACAGATCAGATGGACTTTATAGAATTGGAGTGGGAAGATACATATAGAAACAAGTTGACAAAATAAATTCATCAAAGATTTTGTTAACCTGAATGAGGTTTCTTTTTTTAATCACACAGCATTGCCCACTTCCATGCCAATGGTGATTTCAGACTGTAGTCTCAGTGGACAAGTCTGAAAGCTAAACAGCACTGGTTTTGGCCAACGGTAGAATAACTGAGCACAATCCTCTGATGATTTACATGAAGTCACAACAGCGATATTAGATTACGTTAACTTGGAAATTTGGCCTATTTAGTAGTGGTCAGCTATGTGCATTGCTCAGCTCCACTAAACAGTTCATGATTCAGAGGAAATTTAAACCTCTGATTCAGTTGTATGCAGATTAAGTTTCACCCTTTCGTCCATTAAACAAGTGTAAAGTCAGCTTTTATTAGCAGTGCAATCATATCTGTTGTATTTTACCAAATAGCAAGTATTTTCGGTCAGTCTTTAATGTTCTTGCTGTTCTAACTGCTACAAACTAGCTCATTCAACCAGTCAAAAATAGCATTCAGATAATGCTTTTTGCCATGTCTAGCCAGCTCTAGCTCTGTCTCATTCTGGTGGGATATTACATTAATGCAGCTATACTCATCGTTGTCACTTGGTAACAGGGTCAGAGTAATAGCCAGGAACACAGGGCAGAAAAGGACATCCTAAGTAAAGTTTGTCTCAGTGCTCTTCTTGGCATCGTGTCACACAACCTATTCCATAAATTTGTCAAGCTCCATGTTACAACAGATCACCTGGGCACGAAGCCAGTCAGCTCTTTGGGAAGGCTGGGTAGTGCTGGCTGTTAAAGCATAGCCAGAAATACATCATACCTGTCCCCTGGTGTTGGTCCCAGCTTCCCACTAGAGACATATAAATCTACTTACATATGACGCCGATTCTTCATGCTAACAGATCAAGTACTTGCAGCATGGGCAAGTCTACACAACATATTGCTGAGAGCTCTAGGCTGAAAACCTTTTCTTGAAAGCCTGAAGTGCTGGTGGTCATTCTGCTGCTCCTGAAAAAAAGTCATGTGAAGGAAGGGAAGTCCTAACTCACAGCCTGAGCCAGGGTCCTTGTCCCTCTAGGCCCATGTGGCTTTGCAAACACCCCTTATGCCTCCCATGACTGTCCTTCCATTCACACCACACCTTGGAGGTGAGACAACCTCCCCCAGAAGCACCTCACATTAAAGTTAGGGGGTTAACAGTTTAAAGAGGAAAAATAGGTCTCAGACCTGGGCTTTGATTTTGGTTTAGTGTCCAGTGTGATCTCACCCAAAGAGCAAAAATTAACTGCCTCTGATAGATGTTCCGAATGTTATTTGATATATCTACCAGAAGTACTGTGTTGATCTGAACCTATACCAAGCCAAACACATTCCACTACTGAAGCAGTGTCAGATGCAAGAGCAAAATCCCAGGGTATTATAAGGAAACTTTCTACTGATTTCAGCCTGTGCTGGCCTGAGCCCTTATTTGGCAATTTTCCTGAGTGATGAAAAAGGAAAAACCAGCATGCATCTTCTCCTGGGAGACAGAAAGCATCTTGTCTGCCTCTCATTCAAGCTTTCAAACAATAATTCTCCTTTATAACTATGTATTGTTTCTGGCAATAATTATGGATATAAAGCCAGATAAGTTTGGTGTAAATTAGCATCACTCTCTGAAGTCACTGGAGCTGTGCCAGTATATACCGGTTGAAGGCATGGCACATAATGTGATGTCCCTGGAGCTGTGCCAATATATACCAGCTAAAAGCATGGCCCATAATTCTGTACATCAGCATCTTTGCGCTGCGCTCCTTTATCAACAGCTGCTACACATTCTAAAAACAGAAAGCAGAGCCCTGTCTTTCAAGGCCTGTGAAGCATGGGCTGTTTTCTCATTACAACTGTTTTACAGGATCTTTGAGAAACAGACACCATATGTGATTAAGGTTTCTGGGCCCCTTCCCAGTGCAAATAATAAATAATAATTGTATTTGATCCATGCAGTGTTTCTGCATGTCGAAGGTGGTTTGGACCAAGTGATCTGGTATCCTTCTAAACTCTAAAAGATGTAAAGATTTCAAGCTGCTCCCTTCAGCTCCTCATACACAGTCATTTGGTACACAGGAGGCTTTGACCATTTTACTGCATACAAAAGGCACCTGCGATGCCTACCTATATCTGAGGTACATTAGAAGACAGGTGCTCAGACATAGGGAATATTATATGTATTCGGTGATTAATATCATCTCATATGCAAATGTTTGAAGACTATCTATCATTGTGTATGTATTCACAGATGATTGAAGTAACATTTTTTTCCTTGCTTAAAACACCAAATTCTAAGCTCCAGAAGATATTATTAATAATATTTGCAATCTGCAGTCACAGTGTTCTGCTCCGTATTCTAATACAGGACATGAGCTTCGCTCCAAGGTATTTACAACTTAATGTTGACACAGGTAGTAAAACTTTTCTTTTTCTTTGCCTCATCTAAATTATTCTAGAGTCAGCTACATAGCCAAAGCTTGTAACTGCCACCCCCATACTAATACTTGAGCTAGACCACCTAAAAGCACTTCTGTTACACAAATACAAATGAGGACAATTGCTAAGGATCAGTGTTTCCCAGCAGACAATATAACTTTTGTTCAGCTGATACATGCTTGTTTTTTGTTTTTCCTCTAAAAGAGTGGTAGCAAAAGTACAGCCTTCCCATTTTGTCTTGGAGCCTGGGATCATAAGACTGTTGAGTGTGATTTCTTGCCTTATCTAAACCTCTCAGTGATGGTCACTCGGGAACAGACAGGCAATGCCACAGACGTTCCCAGACAGGAAAATGTGGCCCCAGAGGAAAAGATTGAGCAGGTCTCTGCTTAAATGGATCTGACAGCTTTGCTTAGAGAAAGATGTTTGTCCCTGTTTATGGATGTGTCCTTTTCCCCCCTTATGATTCCCAGGACCAGCGTTACTTTTTACTGTGTGTCTGACTGTCTGGGTAGGGAGCCTGAGGTCATGTGTCCCGCAGGCGGTGGGGATGGGTGAGAAAGAAATCCACCAAGGCTGCTATTCGCAAAGGGCTTGAGTCTTTTCCATAACATTTCCATTTTCCTATTTAAAGTTTAATACCCCGATGATGGGAGTCTCTCCATTTATTTCAATGGAAGTAGGGTCAGTGGCTGCCCTAACCTGCACATGCATGTGTATTTTCACATGAACTCTCCTCAGGCTGGAAGACCAAAAATGACAAAAACATTTCACTGGTATTTTAGTTACAAAATGGAAACCAATTGTTAATAAACTGCTTGTACAGATTCAGAAATCTGTTTTTCGAGTTGTGCTTTATATTCTTTTGCCTGTCAGATATAGTAGGAACTGTACCATTTTTAGAACTGAAATATTCTATGGACTTTATTTTTTGCTGTCTATATTTGCATTTTGAGTGCGTCTAGCAGAAGTAAATGAATCTGCAGCCAGAGTTTAATTTTAGAGAGGATATGTGGTATCTTGCTTGAAGACTTTCTTGGATTTGTCCTGACTTTCAACTCCAGATAAGAAAATAGACTATTTTATCACAAGGTTTTACTGTGTGTGAGGTTTAGTGCCAACCAAAAATGGCTCCCAGTATCTTAGTTATTAAAGTCACATTTGCTGGTGATTATAGTTATTTCCTGCATAAAATGAAGTTTCCAGAAATACTTAATAAGTGAAAAGAAGTAAAATAAATGGCATGCCTCTGGAAATATGAAATAAATTAATATTTTTCTGAGATTTGAGTATCTCCATGCACTGGGTTAAATGTGTGCAGGGGCTTATGTTTATTCCTGATAAAGTCTAAAACATCCTGGGTCTAATTAAGCTTCCCCAAATACATTGTTTCCATCTTCCAAGATGCTGAAAAAAATGCGATTTTCAAAGCTGGAACTGAACACTGTTCCCTGTCCTTTCCCAGCTACAGTGCCTGATGGGAGACCATCTTGTACCTCTGATATTTCTCAGGGACATCCCGTGTTCCCGTCTTCCCCTGCTATCATACAAATCTTAGCAGGACAGCAATATAAACAATCCCCTGGCTGGATGCTGGGGAAATGACAAAGGTCAGAGAGCTAAACAGGATGCAGGGGATGATCCCAGTACTCATGGAAGATAGAGGTAGGACATAGGGCCTTGAAGGACAGGGACTCATGTGAGTTCATACAACAGAGGAGAAGGAGCAACTCAGCCACTGCACACAGTGGAGTACCTTTAGTTAACAAGCAGCAGCTTTATCTCTGCTCTCTCCAGTTTGACGTAGAGGAGCCAGACACTTTCCACCAATTGATAGATTTAGAAATTAGCTGTGATCATAATATATGAACTCTAATCAGTCTTTAAAAACCCAGAGATTTTTGTAATATCTGCAGTTACTTTAGTCAGTGTTTTTGCTGAGATTTTTGCTACAAAACTTTTATATAACATATATATCATACATAATTTATATTTTTTAATACTGTGTCTGTAAATCAGAGAAATATGGTTATTGTAAAATTATTGATAATGACTTTGGTCCACATATTGTAGGAATAATCTTTTGAAAGTGGACTAGGCTGGTCAGAGATGAAAGGAACTTTAAAAAATTACAAAACAAAACAAAACAAAAAGTTATTTCAATGCTTTTTCTTCCCTTTCCCACAATCTTGAATTTGTGAAATAAGTGCCTGCAGGGCTGAATCCAAACCTCTTTGAAGCTGGAGGGAAACGTGCTGTGGAGCTTTAGTCTGAACCCTGTGGGTGCTCCCTGTGCCCCAGGTTTATAAGCCTACCGTAGCTGCCCACTGCAGAGTGGCTACACTTGGTGGTTGCCAGAAGTTGATTAACACTGTGATTTGGATCCTGATAGTCAGTTCTGTGTCTTTTATGTTAAATTTCTTTCATAAGGATGAAAGGAGGTGTCTTTTTCCTTGACTTCAGTGAATATGAGTAAAGTCCAATGTAGAAGAGTATTTTGGAATAATCATAATGACTTCCAATGAAGACACAAAATCTAATAAGCCACAGCAGTATTACACGTCACAAAACAAATGAGAGAGACTTGAAGGAAAGCTTGAAGTCCACAGTCAAAAAAATAAAAGCATAATCCTTGATGCAGGCAGAAACAATTATTTGCCGGCAGCTTTTCACTGGAAAGAACCACAAACCTATGAACGCGGACAGAGTATGATATATTTAGCTACTAATGGCCACACCCCACGAAATAATGGCAGAGTGTTAATTATATTGAGCCATATCCTAAGGCACTAATTAATTTTTAACTCTGGCAAACTGTCATGAAGTCGACAGAAGTAGCAACTGAAGGACTTGTCTTACTGTAGCTTACAAACACGCATCCACCACCTAATCCTCGGAGCAGTCTTGGCCAAATGGGTTTGGGCAGCTGCAAATTAGAGTTTTGCTATTTTGTTCTCCATAATGAAAATTTCATTAAAAATCCCAGAGATACAAATGATTTGCAAAAGGCAATATAGCCAAGGCCCTCATTGTTCACCTGACTCATTTTTCACATCTGAAACGTTCTTCTCAATCAAGCCAAGCTTTCAGCAAACACTTCTGTACACAGCTAAGTTTGGCAATTACTCCCAGGAGTGCAGCTAAACTGGACATTGTCATGACGTAGTGTGATGTGCTTGCCTTGTATATCAGTACAAGGAGCATAAAGGTCCCCATCTACCAGTGTTTTCCCTCAGCTTCCAGCATTTTCACAGCTGGTTGCCTGTTCTCCAATATCTTCATGCCATGTGTATCACCGCTCATTGACTGAAGGAAGAAAACAATTCCAGATGGATTTCTGCACCCAGTTACTCTCCATAGGGACCCTCCAGAGAGTTTATGGGTTGAGATGGGCTCCTAAAGAGGACAGACAGGACCCACAGTCCTTTGGCTGCAGATAACATTGCAGCTGAGCCAAGTATGATTTGTTAATGAACATTGGCCTGATTACTTTTTTCCCTACTGTTTCTTCCAGCAAAATATCTGCAAGTAGTTTGCCACTGTTTTAGGTTTACTCCTGGTGAAGTAGAACATGCAGGACTCCTCCAACATTTCTAAAATGTCATGTAAAAATGCAATCATCCCCCTGTGCAATGATATGCTTGACCTCTGAAAATGAAGCAGCTACCTTCAGCTGCCCTCCCTTCTCCTCAGTGTGAACATTTGGACTATTGGGAAGGTGAGAGACCTCAGAGGCTTCTAAAACAGCCCGGACCGTGACACTTAGTTTCCCTACTCATCTGTCAGGGGGCTCACAAACACCCGTTGAAGTTTATGAACAGCCTCCTGTTGGCTTCAGAAGGAGTTGGACTGGGCCCACAGACACAACTCCAAATCTACTCCCAGGGAGGCAGTGTTTCTGGCCTCTGTTAACTGGCAACTTGGAATCCCCTGCTCATTTCTAAACCTAAGGGCTCCAGCTAGGGCATACAAAGTGCTTGAGCCATGCCAAGAAGCCAACTAGAATAATTTTTTTCACAAGAATTAATTATGTTAAATTGGGTGCCCTACTCCAAGGGATTCAACCGCAGCGGCAAGCACAAGAGAAGGAGTTTAGCCAGTTTTGCATGAGCAATAGTGAGGACTGTGATTATGCTGGTCTGTGAGAAATCTGGGGCTGGGGAGAAATCTGCACATGACATCTTTGCCGGACTTGTGAAAAGGTTGCAAGGACCTGCTGCAACCCTCCCAGAAAGGCTTGGTCTTGTTGCTCCTGGATTTGGAGTGTACCACTGCCTGGGCACACAGTTCATTAGAGAGATATGTGTAAGGCAAACAAACCCCACTCCAAGAGCATGTTTATCTCATGGCACAGAATGCCGCATGCCCACAGATCAAAGCCAGTGGGAACAGATGCTGTTAGCAGAACAGCAGCTGCACTCAGATCCTGTCCACACCCTTCCTGTTTGCAGTGGCCTACCCCAGGGGCTATTATGTTCCCAACAGGGCGATGATTGCCCCTCCTTCCCACCCCTGTTCCCATTCTCCTGGGAGGCTATACCGGCGCTCGCCTTGCTGTCTGCCTTCGAGTTCTCATTGTTTCTTTTGGAAGGTGCAGATAGCGGGCTAGACACTCCTTGGCTGGTGCTCTGATAAGGGTCTGGAAATTGTTCTCATGCATTACACAGGAGCCCACTTGAAAGAAAGAGCTCTACCCAGAATAACAAAACTGACCTCAGGGGTCATTATTTTCTCTTAAGGAAGGAGTTTGCGCCTGTCCACATTGGAAAAAATAAAAAGGTCAGCATGGCCAGATTCTGTTTTCTACTGCATTGGAGTAAGGTGGTATTAAAGTTAGGGATGCTACTGCGCTTTCCTGCAAGTGCTCTGGAGACCAGATTCCAGCTCTGCATGCAAGGAAATCTCTATTTCCTCACTGTCCTGCAATTGCACTTGTTGTCCAAGTCATTTACATTAAGTTTGGCTTAACCAGACTAACCCTAACTTTAAGCAGTAGTAGTGTAGTCTTGCAGTACTGTAGAAAGAACTGGGTGAGAAGTAAGCATGTTCCTTTTCAGCCTGGCTGTCCATTAGTTAATGATCAATTCAACCTGTAAACCACAGCAGACTCCACTACAACTTTCACTTGTGAAAATCAGGAATAATTGCCACAGGCATCAATGGGGCTAATTGGTGGAATTTAGATTTTAAAATGCCTTCTGATTTATGTCTGTAGCAAAGACAGGAGTCCTTCAGGCAGCTTTGGTCTGTCATTGTCAAGCAGTAACACAAGCATTCCTATAGGGTAAAGCATTTCCCACCCTGTTTCCAGTGTGAAGCCTAATTAGTTTGGAAAAGTCATCATCTTCAAAAGACCGTTTTAAATACACTGCCAGCAGGTAGAGGTTTATTTTTCTGTGGTGCTTGCAAGTTCAACACAAAACCGGCACAACTGGATATAACCTAAGGTCACTACTCTCACTCGGGACAAATATGATGTTATATCAAAATTCTAGATTGCCCACTAGCTTAGCTTCTTGACAGGTCTTTGCTTGCTGTCTTACTGTCTCACAGAGATGAAAAAAAGCAGCAAACAGATTGATGGCAAAAAAGTCAATTGCATTACCTCACATCAAAGAGAATCATAGGAGGCTCCAAGTGACCCAGCCAGTGTGAGTGAATGGACAAAATAATGATAAAAATATGATGGGCTGATAATTATAAAGTATGCTTTGTATTTATGATCTCCTTAAGAGAAGAGATTATATCAACTACTCTTTCAAAAACTGATTTGTAAATCAGTTCAGAGTTACAGCAGAAGTTACAGCAGAGTTACTGCAGAGTTACAGCAGAAAGTGACACTTGTGCACTGTGGGGACTATGTTGGACCATAGGGCACCTATTCTGTAATATGCTTGTCCAACTTCCCCTGAAAGCTCTGGTCCTTGCCCACTCTTCAAGACAGGATATTGGATCACATAGAGAGCTTTTGCTATTTCTAAAGTCTCCAACATCTTTGCATTATACGTTCCACAATTCAACTTACAACCCACCATCCAAACGAGTTAATGGCTTTTAATGGGAGTGCCAAATACACTGGCATCCATGGCTGTATCTATGATAATAAAACATGCTGAGATCTGGGACCATGCACTCAGGCATGAACATTTTTAACTTTCTGAAAGGTCCCTGGTGCAGTTTAGCCATGCCAGTTATCAATTTTCCCAAGGAGTTCCTGATCACGGCTCACACGTGGCCTGTTCTCAATAGGCAGCCTACCCGTGGCCACTCTGCTTTGGAGGTTGAGAGATTTTAATAGCTATGGACATGGCCAGACTGTGTCTCCAGCTTTGGGGCCAGAGAATGGGCTTTGGCACTGTTTAGTTTACTGACATACATGTAAGCAATAGCTTAAAAAAAGCCCCTCCGTGTTTTCTTGATTAACCTTTCCTTGAAATAACACTGCAGAGGGAAACTCCCTGCCTACAAATCCTAGATCAGTCTCTCTCTTTCCTGGGTGTTTTCTCTCTATTGGTTTGTTATTTTCCCTGACAGCTTATTTATTTTCCCAGTTGTACTTGCCTATCTGCCAGCCTGTGGAAGTCAAACTGTCCTTTCCCATTTCCTCTGTCTCTGGTCTTTCCTTTCTCATCATCATTTTACACTGTGGCATTTGCAGAAGTGGCTTTCCTTTCTCATCATCGCAGCCACTACATGCCAACTGCAGCCATGCCAGCAAGAACAGGGACGAACACTGCCTGGTGTTTGGTGTTGGTACCTCTCCTGCACAGGGACTGTCCTGTGCGGCAGCTGTGAGCTGGAGGTAAACTGCTACAAATAGGGTTTTCTCCCAGCAGCAGAAGAAAAGGCCAAGAGACTTGGTGTTTCACAGTGATCAAAAAAAAGGGAAATTATTTATAGTGGTAAATTGGCAAGGTGTATCCAACAAGAAAAACAATTCTTTGTAAATTTTGGGGGCTGGCAGGACCATCTGGGTTACGATGGCTTTCTGCACAGCACTGGCCACAGGATCTCAGCCATATCTCAGAGTTGAGTTCCTACTTTATAAAGGTAAATTGTTTCTGACAGTTTGAAAATACGTTAGACTTTAAAAGGTGTGGCTTCTGATCTCTGCTGTCAGGATTGTTTAGGGTTTGAGTTTTTTCACCCAAAGTCTCTTACGTCAAGAAGCTGGTCTCTGTCCTGCCTTGCACAGTTTGCTCCCCTGCACAGTGGCATAGCATCAGCAGGATAGTGCAAAATATGCCCCAGGCACACACAGCAGGCTGCCAGTATGGGATGCCCAGCTTCAAAGGCCTTGAATCCCTTCCCACTGTGGGATGAGTTCCCAGGTTTCTTTTCTCTGAGTTGTCAGAATAAGAGGATCCTCTAAGCAAAAGGATGATCAGATACAGTGTTTCAGCAGCCACAATGTGCCCATCTCATTTGCTCAGAGGAGAAGTCCCACACAAGGACAGACTGTCTCTCCTCTCTGGAAGAAGACAAGATCTTTGCAGCCCTAACCCTGGCTCTCACAGCTGGACAGAATTTCCAACACAGTTCCACATTTTTTGTTTTCTATTAGCTGACCACAGATTGCTTTCTGATCGGGACACGCTTTTTTGAAGTGGTGGAGGGGTGTTACTGTGACCTTCAGATTACATTCTGGGGGCCAAGCACCCAGTTTGTAGGTGTGTGTGTCTTTTTCTTGGATCTAGCTCCAAACAACTCTACTAACTGTGAAATACAATTCAGGAAGCTAAAAAGCCACAGAAGGAAAGCAGGAACACAGATATTAATGAGATCACTGTCTTATGACTGCCATCCCCACACCTAGCCCATGTCAAGAAGCCAACAGGAAAGAATGTTTGTATTTACAATACAGCACTGTCAAGCAATAACACCAAGATATTTTGGAAGACAAGTCACCATGGTATGCATGGCTGTATATGTATGTGCATGAGGCAAGTACAGGTACACACAAACACACACACTCACAGACTCACACACACACACACATTTGCTCGCTTGCTCTCTCTCTGCAGAAGGCATGAGATGCTGGAATGCTGCAAAGTCTGGTTGCAGAGAAGTGATATTTTTGTGTGTTTTCTAGTTAACAAATGAAAAAAAGTTTCTCAAACACCATTCAGGATCCCAGCATAAGCCAAGAGCCACTACATACATGTAGCTCTGTGTTTCATCCTCCAAAAGCCTGTTCCTGGCAGAATGTCAGAGTGTAGCTTGGTGTACAAGGACTCCACATATTTATTTATTTTTTTAACAGTGCATAATACTCTTACTGAATAGATAATAACATACAAAACTGAAGAAGTTAAGTTTCATCTAGTTTTGATGGCTATGCTGGGACCAATGTCTCTTAGATTTCCTAAGAAATATTGCTAATGAGTCCATAGATTTCACTTAGGTTCTGTATCCAAAGAATTAAGAGTTTGATACAAGATACAAGATTCTTGTTTGTGCCAAGAGTCACCGGAACTGGTGTTGAGAAGCTCCAAGACTGAGCTGATATTTGAAGAAATCTCTGTGCTGCTATGAGATGAAATAGCAAGGAAAATGAGCTACAAGGCTTTCCTTGGGAGGAGAGAGTAGGATGCTCCCGGAACTCACCTTCTGCTTATCTGGAGCCTTGACCCCAGCCTGCACCATTTGATCTGCATGCCTGCAACTGCTGGAGACTTATCTCTTGCAGCAGGAATTTGCCTGTGCTTCATGCACCCATCTTACAGTCCACTTACAAACTAGATTATGGGACTAACACTTCAACACTCAGAAGTGGAAAACCTGAGAGCAGGTCATGGTCTCCATCACAGGCAAGGTGTAACAGAGTCAAGTGGGAGGTCAAGCAGAACTAACTAGGTGAGGTACAGCATATTTCATGACTCTTCCCAGCCATACAGATGCTAAGTATTGTCAGTGTAAAAGGATCACCAAAAGCATATTTAGTAGCTTAATAATTGCTTAATTGAATATAAGTCATTTTATCTTCCTTCTATCCTTCCCAAATTTGATCTTTACAAAACAATTTTAGACAAAGACACATTGGTGTTCATTTACCTTCTTTTATCCCCTTGATTGCAGGATAGCATAGGTATTTTTCTGGCACTGACAGCCAGGTGCTTTCTACCTAAGTTCCAAGAGACAGTGGGGAGCACTGGGGAAGGGTAAGATATCTTCATCCCCATGGGGGTCAGCGAGCACCTGGGTCTGATGAGGATTTATGGCCCAGAGATTAAAAGGCAAGAGTCATCTCCCAAGTCTATAAGGATTCAGACCCATGTTGTACACCTTCCCAGAGGTGAAGGTGTACATCCTGCAGCCAGCAAGACTGCTCAGGCTAGGGACACCAGGAAGCACAGCCTTCTCCAAAAGTAGTCACAAGTTGCAGAAAGGAAGGGAAGGGACAGCTGTTTGAAAGGAGACTTGTCTTCCATCTAAGAGGAAATATGAGCTAGATGACATTTTTTTTGTCCAGTATGTTATATTCTGGTCCACAATTATTTCCCCTCCTTCTGGTCCCATACTGGGATATTAGTCATTTTCTGCATCTACTATATGTGGCAGTCCCAAGTCAGTGCTTATGATACATTTAGTTTTCAAAACTCTTTTGTTGTATTTAAACATATTGATTCTTCCCACTGCACCACTACCAATGATGCCATTATTCTAAGGCAAAGCTAACAATTTACTCTTGGTTATGATTTATAGGCTTCTGGGCTTTTTATACAGCTCAGTGTTTCCTAAAGCTTGTGCCGGGGCAGTTGTCTCTTCTAGTTTACCCTCTTGGCTAACTGGCAGTCAGTGAACAACTGGCAGGGGGGGACTTTTCTGAGGAACTTCTCTAGCAACTTCTTGAGTTGTTAACTACTGTGGGGGAGAGAGGAGCGAGCAGCGACAGGAGGCTGCGATCACTACGAGCAAGCATTCAGTTTTGCCTTGGTGACACATGGCTTTCTAAATTAGAGGGCTCTGAATAAAATAAAAAATATCAAAGCCATGTGTCTGCTTGTGGGTGCCACATTCTTTAAGATCACAGTGGCCGTCCTTCTGCACGAATGTCGCAGAAACGACTCGGTTTCATCCCGCTTGAATGATGTGGCAATATTGTGAAACGCAGGGTGGAAAGGCGTCCCAAAACCAGTCAAGCAAAGAAACCACCAGAGAACTGGAAAGCGGCTGTAGAGACCCAAGTTCTGTCACTTTAAAAAGGCGATGGGCCTCGGCGCCTTTGAAATCATTTATCACAGAAGCCGTAACATCTGCCACCATCTTGGATTCATTCGAGAAGTGCGTCTCAGTAGCCATTTTAAAAATGTTTGTTTTCAATTCAAAACACATAATTAAGTACAGGCTGGGGTAGAATATATGCCTTGAGCTGCTTTCCCTCACCCTGGTTCAGAGCATGGCTTTTTCACAACTATGCACTTTGAATTGAAAGCTTTCTTTTCTTTCTTTTCTTTTTTTCTTTCTTTTTTTTTTTTTTTTTTCTGCAGGGCCTGCTGTTTCTCAAGAATAAATTGAAAGTAAGGCTGCAGATTTAAAGGAGCCCATCCGATAGGAGCTTGAGCAACCTGGGACTAGAGGGGCAGCCCAGCCTCATGGGGCTCTGAGCAACTCCTTCCTTCAGCAGGGATGGAGCTTGGCCTCAGCAAACCACAGCTGAAGCCTTGCTGTCAGATAATGAGGCTATGTTTAATTAAGCCATGTCCCACTTCATAGGCAAGAGACACTCAGATAATTTGTGGTCATGGTAGAAATGAGTGACCTTGTTACAAGTCTCCAGAGAGGCTACCAAAAAGGTAGTTATGTCCTTAATATACTATACTTAATAAACTATTCATATCCTTTTTCCAGACTTTCTAGGAGGCACTTCAGAGGGACAGTGTGAAGACAGTACTTGTCTGTTTACATTGCCTTTGGTTCAGCCAACTTTTATCACCATCACTGACACGTTGCAAACAAGCCTGGGGAAAAGACGAGCAAATGCTCAGGAATGAGCCACTCCAGACTGGCTGGGGATGTGCTGGACCTGGGGCTCTAATGTTATCTCCTAAACAGACAGGAAGAAAAGCAAGTCGCTGATACAGGAATGAGTTAGAAGCTAAGGTAGTGCAGGTCTCAGTCCACTCCCTCAAAGAAAAAGAGTTTTTTGTATGAGGGTGGGAAAAATCCAGAAGTCTTTAGGTGTCTCTGAATTCAGTTCCCCTTTTTGAGTCTGAACCATCATTTCCAGGTGCCTCTAATTCTCCATCTGAAAATACAAGTCACACAAGTTCCCTGAATGACTGAGGTGCTCAGACACTGGGGCTATGCTTACGTGTGTGCTGCTGCACCATCCCCTCTCCTCAGTTCAGGTGGGCACAAGGGAGTAGGTCGGTACTTGGGGATGCTTAGCAGAGACCTGCTCCCCACCCCCCTGAGCACTGTGGTTCCTAGGCTGAGGAAAATCAGATAAATGCATGGGCCAGGAGCTGCAGCATGCTTTAACCACGGATTTTCAGGCTGAGATGGTTTCTGAATGATGGGGGGACTGGAACTTTGTAATGTGTCATGGTGAGCAAGTATGTGCAGCTTATGTTAATGCAAACCAGAAATAGATGATCTCAGATTTCAATGACTCCATGCTTTTAAACATGACATCTTTATTTTAAAACACAGTGTATACAAAGCAGTTTTTCTTTCCTGAAGGTGCCTGGCAAAAGCTGAATTCAGAACTATGCAAAGAGAGGAGACGCCCTCATATGTCTGCAGTGAAATGAAGAAGCAATGAGCTTTTGAATAACTCATGCTACGGGTTTCAGCGAGGGATACCTGTTTTTGTACAAACAAACGTGTTGTGCCACTGATGATAAAATATATTCACTATTCTGACAGTGTTTTAGTTAGAAGAGGAAAAAATGGAGAAAGAGGAAGAAATTAATGAGAATACTTTATTATTAATGACAGGGTCCCTGCAAGATGCACCTTCTGTCTGTGGTCACATATTGTACAAAGGAGATGGGATGCATCTGTGTTGAAAATAAAAGTATCTGCTTAGTGTGAGTGCTCCTGGTGTGTAGTTCACTGCAATTCTGATGTGGGGAAACCAAAAGCAGCAAAAGCAAGATACCTGCAGGTACTTGAGCTAGAGCTTCCTAAACACAAAGCCAAAGCATGTTTTTAATTTTTTACTACACCCACCTTTTTGAAGTGTCCTATAACCGTGCGAGGGGGGATGTTGCTCTAGATTTCAAGGAGGAGGGGATTTGCTTTCTTTTTTCTTACAAATCTGCTTTTCATGGGCTTTCTTCTTTGGGCACGCATTCCAGCGTTACAGATGAGCGCTGAAATTACAGGGGTGAGAACGCAGCCAGGAATGAGTAACATGCAGCCATACGCGCAAAACAGAAAACATCCTCTTTGGCTAGGTGATAATTAGACAGGCTGCTGCATTGCCGTGTACACAAACAAAGCATGTCCCCTTTGGGAATGTATTTTCGTTTCTCTGATGTGAAAACATTTTTTTTTTTTTTTTTTGTGGAGGACAGATTTTTAACTGCTCACTGGCCTATTTTTAAACAAAACTGCCTGCTTCAGCAGCTGCTTCCAGCTACAGGCATCTGACCACTGTCCAAATGGGTCTAGCTGGGATGTTGGAGAACTGACCTAGTGTCTGATTAGAAATGGTTGATAACTTATCAGTGCTCCCTGTTACTTGACTAAAACCAATTAAAGGTCTCTTGGAAATAAGCTACTATCTCCTCATCTTCAGCAGAAACATACAGACTGATAACCCTGTAGTCACAGCTGGTGACTGGCAGGCTGAGTTGACTATGAGCTTCTGACTTTTTCTTCCATTCAAAGATCATCTTCCCCTAATACACTTCCCTTGTTCTCAATCCAGAATTCATGGGCTTTCCTCCGTATCTGACCTATCCTCTGCATTTCCTCACTACAGTCTGACCATAACTCCATCAGCCTAGGATGACCTTCCCATAAAAGCCATATCTCACCATGCAAACTGTAAGGGAATATTTTATGAATAGTTAACATATATGAATATGAAAGTTTCAGATTAAATGTATGGCAGACTGAGACAGTATGCTGTTGGATGTCTTGCACACATCCCTGAATTTTTTTAGGGGAAAGGAAGGAATATACTTTGTCTGGAAAGAAGGAAGTAAGGAAGGAAGTACAGGAAGATGGTCGGCAGGGAAAAGAGAGGAAGGGAAGAAGGGAGAAAAAAATAAAAGCAATAAAGGAAAGAAAGAAAAGAGGAAAGAAAGAGGAAAATACATTTTTTATATCCTTCTTGTGTGAACTGGTTGCTTGAAGAGCTATAATCACATCCACAGAATCACAGAATCATCTAGGTTGGAAAAGACCTTCAAGATCACGTAGTCCAACCATTAACCTAACACTGCCAGTTCTCAACTACACCATATCCCTCAGCGCTATGTCAACCACCTGACTCTTAAACACCTTCAGGGATGGGGACTCCACCACCTCCCTGGGCAGCCCATTCCAACACCTAACAACCCGTTCTGTGAAGAAATACTTCCTAATATCTAGTCTAAACCTTCCCAGGTGCAACTTGAAGCCATTCCCTCTTGTCCTATCGCTTGTTACTTCGTTAAAGATGCTCATCCCCAGCTCTCTGCAACCTCCTTTCAGGTAGCTGTAGAGGGCGATGAGTTCTCCCCTCAGCCTCCTCTTCTCCAGACTAAACAACCCCAGTTCCCTCAGCCGCTCCTCATAAGACCTGTGCTCCAGACCCTTCACCAGCTTTGTTGCCCTTCTTTGGACACGCTCGAGTAATTCAATGTCCTTTTTGTAGTGAGGAGCCCAAAACTGAACACAGGAATCGAGGTGAGACCCCATCAGTGCCAAGTACAGGGGCAAGATCACTTCCCTGTCCCTGCTGGCCACGCTATTTCTGATACAAGCCAGGATGCCATTGGCCTTCTTGGCCACCTGGGCACACTGCTGGCTCATGTTCAGCCAGCTGTCAATCAACACCCCCAGGTCCCTCTCTGACTGGCAGCTCTCCAGCCACTCCTCCCCAAGCCTGTAGCGCTGCTGGGGGTTGTTGTGGCCCACGTTCAGCACCCGGCATTTGGCCTTATTGAAACTCATCCAGTTGGCCTTAGCCCATCGCTCCAGCCTGTCCAGGTCTCTCTGTAGAGTCAACCCCTCTTGTCAGGGCACGGCACAGGGAGGCTGATGAAGTTGACCCACTCCAGCTGACCCTTGTTACTGTTCTGGTCTAAATGGAGGCAAAAATATCACAGCAACACTTAATGTGCCAGGGAAATCACATGTAAATTAGGCTAAGAGACATGTTAAATAGTTTCAGTTCTTGCTGGTGGATAATTACTTCAAGTTCTGTGTGATCTCCAGGAAAAAGGAACTATGTGAATTCAAAGCATTACTTTACTCATTAATTGGCATATAAAGGTTAATATAGTGAGGAGGATATTAAGGTCAAAGCTGAATCTTGATGTTTTTATTTAGACTTACTAAATATTCTACCTTGCATTCTACAGAGAAAAGGACAGAGCCTCATAAAAGTTAACATATCTTTTTAAGGTTGCTTTTACTGGCAAGGGAAGAAGAGGCAAGATAGCATTTGCTTTCAAAACACGTCACTTGAATATTTGGATGTGATTTTTTTCAACAGAATTTAAATGTAAATTGTATAAGAGAACAAAATGTTTTCTACCTTCCGTATACAGCGGTAACAGCAGCCTAACACTGATGTATTTAAATGTATTCAAAATATATAATTTACATTTTCTCCAAAAGTTTAAAATATATACACACAACTCTCAAAAGTGGCTTTTAAACTGAGATTTATGTAGGACTCACAAAACATGCTGCTAAATGAGCACAGTTGAAGAACTAAAAAATTTTGTACACAAATTTCCAAATAACCAAAATTGTATTCTGTAAGGTACTAAATGACATTACTTCCTAATGCCATTGCACGTGAAAACACTCTCATAGGAGGCAGTTGGCATCTTGTAAGGTTTAATGAGATGAAATAGTGGTCAGGTTTGCAACAAGTGTTGTATTTTTAATGCTGGTATTTGCAACAGCATTTAGTGTTTCTGCAGCAGGCCACATCCCAGCACAATGAGATCCTGATTCAACAAAATTTATAATAACATACCCAAGTGTTATTATCTAGCACAACACATCAACGTAAGCGAACCTTCAGTCCTACCAAACTTAGTAGGTCTCCACCACCTGTTTAGAGTCAACCACAGGCTAAGGTGATGTATTCAGGATCAGAGCCACCCTTCCTCAGCCGATATGGCTGGGGTTAGGATCACCTCCCTGCCCAACCCAGGCTAAGGTGATGTATTCAGGATCAGAGCCACCCTTCCTCAGCCGATATGGCTGGGGTTAGGATCACCTCCCTGCCCAACCCAGATCCTTTGGCTGATGTTGGTCCTGCAGCAAAGGGCTGTGACCTGCTTTGGCCGACCGTCAAAGGCAGTCAGGAGTGCAGGGCAGCCCATGCCCTCTGCAGAACTACTGTGGCAGCCCAGGGGTAGCTGAGCCCCACCAGGGACAGGGACAGGGCTGGACAGGGCCATGGGGCAGCAAGGTGTGGGGAGGCTGCCCTTCCCCTGGCACAGCCCCATCAGCTCAGATCCAGATACGATCAGCTTTCCTAGGGCTGCAGGAGTGTGAGGTTTTCCACAAGTGACAGGAACAAAGGAAAGAAAGCACTTGGTTTCATCTTGATTACAATACACCATACAATAAAGAGCTTTTTCGTTTTAAAGGTGTGTAACTAATTCTTGGCTAAAACCTTTGTGTGAAGTAGAGCTCCTCCCAAATTAATGCCCCACAGTAGTAGTTTTAAGTCAAAGAATCCAAGGACTTGCTAAAGCTAAAAAAAAAAAAAGTAGGGGCAAAGCGGTGTCACTGAGCTGAAATTCCTTTGACAGATGTAAAGGTCTCGATGACAGTTATTTTCCAGGTCTGCAGCTCAGCAATCATGCCTCTGAATGGTTTCCCACGTGAAGTGTTTGAAGAAGCAGTCGACGTGTGACTGATGTCCAAGGCCCACTGCCTGGTCTTCTTTAAGGATGAGGCAGAGGCAGAAGGAAAGGTGATGCTGATAAGGGAATCTGAACCAAATGTTGTCACGTTCTAGATATGATTAGATGCCCTTGCTGTGACTTATTACACAACCTGAGAGTGGAAAGGGAAAACCTGGGATGAAATGTAGCTGCAAGAAGTGGAGATGCCTTTTCAGCAAAGAGCAAAAGCCAAGAGAGAAATTGTTGTTGATGCCTAAGATCAGGTTGGGCATCACAGCATTCTCTGTGCTGTGAGATAGATGTGATGCTACAGTAAATCTCCCTCCAAATCAGACCTACTGTGATCTGCATTTATATCTTCACAGGCTGCTGATTATATAAAAAAATCATGTCTTTAATAAAGAACAGGACAATGCATTTAAAAAGCATTTTTGATCAATCTAGTTTATTTCAGATTTTACCTTTTTCCTTGCATACACTAATGAATGAAAGCTTTGAAGCCTAATGTATGTATAGAATTAATAGACTTACATTTGGAACACTCTCTAAACGTCAAGAAAATGTATATTTGCTTATAAGAAAAATTATTGGTTCATACATTTCACATGTGCAATACACAGCTTAAAGAAAGTGCAACCTTGGTCCTATATCTGCATTTTCTTTTCAAAATCTTATCTGTTATCTGTTGCCATATTCCTAATCTTGGGATTAGATGCATTTTCTATGTATCACCCTATGGTTTGACTATGATGATGGGGTATTTATCTCGACAGAAGAGAGAAGGGAGCTTGGGATTCTGGAGGAGTTTTTTGGTCCAAGAGCAAAACCAGAGCTTCTGGTTTACTCAGGAGTGCTTTCACAGCTATAAAACACTCTTGTTAAAAGCAGCAGCAAAATAAGTCTGCTGCTATGGAAGGTACTGATTTGTCACATGAAGCATAGACACCAAAGAACAGCTTATACATCATCTGTCATGCACGACCACTGCTGCATGGCTTAATTTGCAGTATAAAAACAGAAGTTACATTAAGTATAACTTCTCAAGATGTCTGCCATTTGCTCTCATTAAAAAGCACCTTCTGAACTGTTTTGTTACCACAGAAACTAGTACAAGTGTTTCTACTGATTTCAGGACAGGCAGTGTCACTCCTTACATCCACCTTCCCGCAGATTCAAGGAGAGGCAAGAACAGAGCTCCCTACTGGTGTTACTAGTTCTGTAGCTTAGAAAAGGTATGACTCAGTGCTGCTTTGGGAAAGGCGTGTCATTCTTAATATTATTCATGGCTTATGAAATAACTAAAGTATCCTCAAGTTTTTCAAAAACTATTTTATCAAGTATGAAGACCCTGAAACAAGGATTTCAGGATTTAATATGTTATCATTATGTATTTTTAAGTATGCATTATTTGGAAATATGCATTATTGTATGTGTTCATACAAGAAATCGTTGTGCAAGTGCAAGAGAAAAAGCAAATTTTCCTAGTGCAAGGGAAAAACTGACAATCTCCTTCTTAACCAGGTGCCACACTTCTCTCCAGCCTCAGTAGCTATCACATACAGCCTGGACTTGTTCTGCCTCTGGATGCCAAGGTGGCTAGTAATTATTCCCCAGCTTACTATTTAGTTGTTGAAATCCTGACTGAGGATGGCGGCTAAAATGTCATGCAGAAACACCGTCCACTAACACATAGTCCAAGGGATCCTAAAAAACCTTTCAGAGTATGAAAGAGGACTTGGTCTAAACCAAATTTTAAGTCCTGTTCAATAGTTATCTGCTCTAGTTCACCATGTTCAAAGTGGGTCTGATACAACACAAGTCTGCAAGGAGTGGTGAGGCACCCGTCTGTCACTGCAGTTAATGAGTAATCTGAAGAGCAGCCTGGGGCCAGGCAGACCTCGCTGGGGACACCAGCCAAGCAGAAACAGCAGCTCCACCATGACAGACTCAGCATCCTGTTGCCCTTTTCTGAGGTGGCTGAATGGCTATTTTAAAGTCTGGCCTCTATCAGGCCTGCGATTGCCTAAATAAATCCCTGGGTGATTATAACGAGCAGAAGAAGATCCATAGACTGGGAAAGATCAAAGTGTGGGCTTTACCTGTGACCTCACCTTTATAGCTCAAGAGGAACCATGATGAGACCGAGGTTTTACCACAATGTAAATTGTTGGTTTGGGTGTCCCAAAAATGCATGTCTGGAGGCAGCCAGGTGGTTAGCACTGCTTTGCAAGCAGCTGCGGTGAATGCTATGTGGAGCTGGCATGACTGAGATCAGCAGGAATTTGGGTCTGGAGTGTGACTGTGACAGAGAGGATCTATGGCTCAAAGTTTCCCATCCCTCCGCCACAGGATCATGACTCACTGTGTCAAGGAAGAGGTCATAGGAAGGAAAAGGGCAACAAAGAGTCAAAGAGAAAAAGAAATCCTTCCCCCTTGGTTCCTATCTCCCCTGGTGTTTTACCTCAGCAGTTTGAGAAATGTATCTCTTTTATCTCCTTCCTCAAGCCTAGGGAATTTTAAAGGCTATCCACGCGCTATCTCCGTACCTTCTTTTACTGTCCTATTTCCCTTCATCACAGGCGCTTGCCCTCACCTAACTCTGGACACGTTTGTATTGCAGGCTCTGGCAGATGAGGACAGCTGCCTTCAGCACACCCTCGTTTCACCCCCATGCTGCCCTTCACCAGGTCCTCACCCCCTGCATGACCCTGTCCCTTTGCTGGCAGCCTCAAAGGGGTCTGAGTGGCTCATGCCTGACTTTGTGGCCAAAATACATCAGGGGCACAGTGAAGGGTAATGCCTTTTGTTTAATTTCTGTTCCACAAGTAAGCAGAAAGCTTTACAACATAGTGCTGTGGCACAGATACTTATTTTGTAAAGTCCTGCCCCATGTTTGTACAGTGCCTGCCCATCAGGAGGTCCAGCCCATAATAATAACCATACTGAAACCTGTATGGACATTGTAAAATATATCAGTGTGCAGAATGACAATACTGGAGCTGTAGAAAATGTTATATAGCTTTGACAGATGAGTTAGGCAGCTTGCATAGCTCCTTGTGCAACGAGCAGAGATAAGTCTTTGCCCAGATGTCAGGAGGGCCTGACTGAAGTCTGAGTTCAGCAAGGAGAAGCTAAGAAGGACACAGCAACATATGACAGCAGGACACTGCAAAAACATCACTCATAAATGCACACCAAGTGGTTTTTACCCTCTTTCTCACAGCTGCCAGCTCATTTAGGTATATGGCTTCATCCTGCTCTATTAAATCAAGGCTTCATTTTTCCTTTTGCCAGGAAGACAAGCTCAGCATTTGTTTTTCCTCAGACATACTATCCAGCTGTCTTTCTGGTTACTTGACTTAGTCACATTTCCACAGTCATTGTATTTAGTAAGAAGTATCACCCCCATTTTACAGGTGTGAATGTGAGGCACAGAGTATGCTGAGAGACTTCACCATGCAAGGAACTTTCTTCTGTTTCACCAGCTCTCTTCAATCTGTTAGATTGCTCTTCCTAAAAGCAAGATGGGATGCTAACTTCAGAGGCAGTGGGCATGGGAGGGAGCAAGAAAAGGGGAGAAGAAAGGAAGCTGTGGCATTGACTGAATGCCAATTACTTGCCATGCTTCACTGTGCATTAGCTTTTACTTAGAGGAAGCTGCTGAGGCTGTCAGTCCAGACTGTCAGAAAGTGATGGAAAAAAGTGCATGATAATCTACAGGGGAAAAAAACCTCAGTCGGAAAGTCACTGATGGAATCACTCCAAGTGAACACACATAGTTCACTCTGGATCCCCCACAATTTATACCATAAATGGGTGCAAGACTCATTTTCCCTTCAGCAGAGACTGTGGGCAGGGAAAGGACAGACTTGCTCTCCTCTCTCTGCCTCTGCATCATTTCTCTTTGCCTTCCTTCCTCTACCAGTTTATGTAGCTAGGTTCTGCTGTGTCCTCACCTTGCTGAAGGGTTAGAGCCTGCTCTGCCCTTTCAGCTGCTGGTTCAGCCTTTGCTTTTGAGGGGGCACATTATGCTGTAGCCTGGTCTACAGTCTTAGCTAGCTATAGATTTGCCTCCAGCAGAGGAGAGTGTTTTAGCTGCTGGGCTTGCACAAGGCATGCTCAGTGAGAGTGTCAGCAGCTCCTCCGATTGCTGCTGAAAGATGAGCTAGCTGGCCCCAATACATCAGATGCCAAGACACTGGGGAAGAACTGGTAGAGATGAAAGAAAGAGATGAAAAAGTGGGAGGGAAGATTTGTTGTTTCTGTGGAAACCAAGACTTTACTCAAACTCAGGTTTTTGCATCCCTGACCCCAAGGTGACCTGCTGACCTCTCCTCCCAGCCTGACTCCAGCCCAGCTGTTTCTCCTGAAGGAAAGGGGCCAGACTCACCTCCTGCTCTCTGCTTGACAGCGTGTCCAGGCAGACTCCTTCCTGCCAGAGTAAATATAATTAAAAGAGCATCATGCACAGGGTTCAGGCAACCTAACACCAAAGAGGTCAACAGGATAGGTGCCCCAGAAAGCCCCAATGTGACAATCCCATCATAACAAGTAAATAACTGCACATGTGCTACTCTTTCAAGTTTGCTGACTGCATAGGTGAGAATTGTTGGATGTTGCTTGTTTTCCACACATATGTAAAAAACTGTAAAATAAAGATCTGAAGCAACCCATGAGGTTATGAATCCAGCTTCCAAAAGATGTTCGCTAGTCACTTTCCCAGTCAAAAGGCTGTAATAAAAAAAGTTACAGCAGCATGCAGCATGAAGGCTAAACCAGCATGCAGTAGCAAAGAAGTGAGAGATGTATGAGTAGCTCCTGATGGGAAAAAAATTGTTTGAGAGGAAGAAGCAATATTTAAAAAGCAGTAGAGAAATAATCTAGTCCACAGCCAGGACAAAGCAACTACAATTATGTGTGCTTGTATTAGGAAGGAAGAATAGTTCCATTGCTAAACTCCTTCTTCAGGCAAGAGATCAAAGCAAATTACACCCATAAGAAGAATTTCTACAATGTCTCACTAATTAAATAGCAGTTGGTTCGTGTAATATTGAAATCAAAAAACATGTAAACAAACCTTGAGACAGGGTTGAATATTTTGCATGCAGACATGAGCCTGAACAAACTCTGTCTTGCACTGTGCCTGAATTTTGGAGAAGTTTGAATCCAAAGATGGATCCAATTTTTGTGCTCCAGACACATCTTCACTTAACAAAAATCAAATCCTTAGCAAGGAAAATACAGTAACTTTCAGGAAAATGCAGAACACAACCAACGACTGATAACAAAATGCAAAATGAGTCCAACTTCAGAGATGTTTCAAAACTAAAAATGAGACTGACTGGTGTCACATACTTAGATGCAAGTAAGTGTAAGACATTCAGTAATTTTTAAGCTCCTGTAGTTGAGAAAAGGAATGTGCATTACAGTAGCAAAACTAATAGCAGTACCTTCCAGTAAGACTAAGAGGATTCCTAGGCTAGTGGCAAGGCATCAGTAAAGACCAGCAGCATCTTTCTTTCATCCTCCCCTCTGAATTTACCTCCAAGAAAGTGGACAAGTGCTGCAACATATGTGGTGCTGGGCTGGTCAGAAAGGGACAAAATAATAACTAGAGCTTACTACAGCTTTTTATAGCAACACTTCTGAAAGTCCATGAGGTCTAACTCCGTGACATCTACAAATCTCTTCCATGTGACAGAAGCAGAGCTCGTGTTTTGAAGGAGTTATCCCTGCAGCTGCATGTGTTCACCTAAATAAAAAAATTATACCTAAAAACGGACAACTGGGGATTTCTCGGCTCTCTTCCATTGTAAGTCTGCAGTGGGATCTTGCAGCATTCCTGCTTTCCATTAACAGTTTCTTCTCATTTATTTAAGGATTACCTGTAATGCCTCTGTCCATCAGAGACCCCACTGGGAACACTGGGAGTGTTTCCCCTCCTTCATGGCAGAGATCTCTCTCTTCTCCCAAACCAGCTTCTGCTTTGAGTATGGTGGTGTTGCTCTATGTCTCCTCCAGTAAATGAGGCAAGGCCAGGGAAAAGGCTTAAGCACTGTCCCACAGCTGCCTCTGCCATTTGGCTGCCGGCAGACTCCTGGGATCAGTGCTGACGGCTGCCTCCTAGCCTGCTTGCATTGCTTGGGCATGATTTGCAAATGCCAAGAACCATTTTCTCACAGCAGAGGTAGCCCTGTAACCTCCCATCCCTCCCAGTCACTGCCCTTTTCCCCTGTTGGAAGACCATCCCACCTCATCCCCAATTCTCTTCCTGCTAACCTGGGTCTGCACATCAACACACAGCATATTACCACATCCACTGCTATTCCTGTTTTTCCCTGGAGCCCTGCATCTCTAGAGAGCCAATTTTCTCTCAGAAAGAAGATTTAAAAAATGAGAATTTCCTTCTCAAGAGCTCATCCGCTTAGTCCCCACCTGCACTCCTAATCCTACTGGTGACATCAGGGGGAATGAGCAGACATTTGAATTTTCCGTGAAAGGCAAAAGTGATTGTCTCATATTCATTTTCTATACCCACACCCATCTGCTCCTGAAAGAGCAAAAGAGAAGTTGTTTTTTTAAAAAAAAGAGAATAAGCAGAAATAATAGCCAAAAACCCCTCACATCCAAAAATATGACAGAATCACACTATTTCTGAAGTGAACACTTCTGAATTTCCCGTGATGACAAACTGGATACACAGTTCAAGTACCATTTGGATGTGGTAACCAGGAGCTGGGAAAAGCAGCCAAATGTTCATCGCGGATGTGGCCTCTCGCCAAGGGCAGGGTAGGGGATTCACAAGGGCGATACTTTCTCCCTCCAAAGGCAGAACGCCAGGAGAGCACATCTCCCTCCCAGGGAGCCAGGGTGGCCACAGAGCTGGCCTAGCTTCACAGGCAGCCTGAAAAATCCTCCCGTCCTTTAGGTTTATCCCAAAAGGACATTCCTTTCCCAGCTCACCTGTGCCAAGCGCTTCCCTCTCGGGGCAGCTCAGAGCTCTTCTACCTACCACAGACATCTGCAGATGGCTCTTCTACAGACTGTTACTTCTAACCAGCTTAACCTGTGCAGACTTTTGCTTCGTGGCAAAAGATCACTTTTAATTACATGTTTGGAAAGTCCTTGCACACACACACACATTCACATCTATACTCACACACACACATTCACATGTTCACACAGACACAGGGGGGGGTACCTGCTGTAGCCTGAGGACAGGTATATTCAGCACTGGCTTAAAGCATAACTCAACTGCACGCCCTCAATTTATGAATAAAAATTTAGCAGAAAAATGTCCTGGGAGGAGAAACCACAGGGCTGTTATAGCTTTAACAGACCCTGAGCGCTTATCTCAAGCTGAGAGAGTGATTTCATGGCAATAATTTGTTTAAAGTGTTGCTGATTGCTTCCTATTTCTTCCTAGCAAATGACTTTTACACCTTTCTACTGTTGCTTTTATATGAGCTGCTATGGCAATTACTCTGTGGGAGGCTGTGTAAACATCACACAGACCCTTTTATCTGACTACTAAGGGCCATAGAAGACACTCCTGAGACCTGATAAAAAGTATTTTCATACGTTTTTCCCCTTCCTTGAAAAAAATATCGTTACTAAGTTGCTACCAGAGTTTTCTCCATTTATACAGAATGCATTCAAGTGTACT
Organism: Strix uralensis; assembly: GCF_047716275.1. Taxonomy (NCBI): domain Eukaryota; kingdom Metazoa; phylum Chordata; class Aves; order Strigiformes; family Strigidae; genus Strix; species Strix uralensis. The sequence goes on from NC_133974.1 coordinate 59,991,052, forward strand.
TCCAACAGAAGCTGTCTGATCCCTGTAAGTAGCCTCTTTGAAGGGAACTTCTATAAAGTAATAAATAAAATTACTGAGAGTTCTACGGGGCGAGGAATCGTCCCCATCTGCTAGAAGAATAATTTATCTGATAAAATTATTTCAAATCAAGTTGACTCTTTCAGAAGAACCAGGAGTATGCAGTGATTAGGGCTAATCAGAGGAATCTCTGGTTCACCCTTTTATTCTCCAGAGCCAGCACTAGGTGTCAGCTATCCATTTCTCCTACCCCTGCCAGGAACAGGTTGATGCAGTGATGTTCAGAGTGTGACCAAGATACTTTGTGTGTTTGACTGGTGCTCCAGCCCAAGGATTTGGTTTGGCCCAGGAAAGTTTTCTGCTTTATCCCAGCTTCAAAGTTTCTGTATTCTCCACTCTGCAACTCTTAGAGATCCAAGCCCTGTCAGATCACCTGCGAAGTCCAACCATCGTCACGCAACCACATCTCTGTCAGATTAACCAGAGCACACACTACAGAGTCTATGCCAGTTTTAGGCTTTTTTCTGCCAGTTTTATTCTGACTTTAAGAGGACTTAAAATAGCTGAACCAGCACAAAGTTAGAGCAGCACAGGAAGATAATACAAGATCTGGCATAAATCCTGATGGTACAAAGTCAGTTGTCAATGTTTTTTAGCATATTTATGCTGATGATGTGAGTTCATTCTTGATCAGTGTTTTGTGTCATGTGTCACAGTGGGGTTTTTTTCTTATCAAGAAAATCATTATATTATTCAATGAAGAGTGAGAAAGACACTCTGATAGCAATTAGTAGAAAGAGAATGACAAAGCATTAAACCTTACAGGATTATTAACTCGATTCACTATTGTAGTTAGGATTGTGATGTAGTTCCATTTTAATCCTTGATTTTCAGTTGTTTGGGGGATTTGATAGTTTAACTCTAACTTATATAAAAAGAATGATTAAACTCCTACATGCTCACCAGCAGATTACCTACCTTTGTATGAGTTAATGCAACATAGTCTAATATAAGTAATATGATATTTCTTTCCCCAGTATTCCATATGAATGAGCTGTTTCAAATGTATTATGGATGAAAGCACCAAAACGCGAGAGGAAAATTCGTAAGACTTGTACCTGTAGGCATAATGGGGAAAACATTCTTCAGTGATATTATTATAGATTCTTAATCATCATTTTCCATTTTGTATAAAGTTTGTATTATGATCCCATTTCGCAACTTCTGAATTCCTGTTTACTTTGAGACAAGGTAAATTTGAAAGTCAGCACATCGGTTTACTTCCAAATGCTACCATTTCCAGTCAGTCTGTCCCAGGGATAAAAAGCATACATACAATGTTGTGAAGGTAGCACTCTTAGATTCATCCAGTTGTGTTCTTTACCTTTGGTATAATCAAGGAAAATTTTCTGAATTGCAGGTCATATTAGTCTTCTAGAGCATTTACTGCCATGCTGGTCCGTCTGCTGTTCATCCACCCCTGCTGATGCACCATTAATAATACACAATGACAGCTTCTTATATTATCCCCCCCAATAAGTTGCGGGTAGGTTTCTTCAGTGTTTAATATGTGTTATCAATACTAGCAGAGAACAGGACTCCAGTATATACTGTATCAAACTCATATTCAATAAAAGGAATAAAGGACATTATGCGTATCCCTACCTACACATAGGGTTCTCTCCTCATTTCTACTTGCACTTCTGGGCAGTGAAATAACTCCCTAGCTTTAAGAGAAGAGCAGGTACTCATCAATAGGCTCTACAACATCTGTTGAAAGACGTGCTGTGTGCAGCATGATGTCAAACAGAGGGAGCGTGAGCTCGTTAGGATGTTATGAAAGGAGCTTCCTTGTTCCTTGGACTGAAAGCCCATTTCTGGCTCCAGGTGGTAAAAGCATTAAAATAAGACTGATTGTGCATTATTCTCACTGCTTATTTCACACAAGCACGAACTGGTCTGGTACAAGAACTGTCTGTCAAGTGAGTGAAATGAGATAAGCAGGACTAACACAGTATTATGCACTTAGCATAACAGTAACTCCTGTAACATTATCTAGATGGCTACATAAATCGCTCTTAAGTACTCCAAGTGTCCTTACGTGCATTTTCTTTACAAACAGGCTTGGTAACATTGTTCTTCCTGGCTTTGCACACCCACTTACACGCTCCTTCAGCCCTTAGAAAGTGGGAACTGTAGCTATGAAAGAAAAGCTGGAATGATTATTCACAGCAGTACTATCGAAGTAAAAGTCTTCTGAGATCTATTTGCTATGTATGTCCATGGGTATATGAAAAGACAGTGCAATACCACCCTCTATTAAATGAACATTCATTTGCCCAACATAAGCCAGATAGTGGAAAATCCAGATTCAAGTCCCGAGATTTGTGTAAGAATACCACTTAGACCAAACAAAGAGGAAACTGTTGTACAGTATCTGATGTTCATTTGCAACCCAACACGGAGCTAATTCATCACTGTTCCTTAATGATATCAAATTCAATCCTAAAGCCTCACTTGGTGTGAATGGTGGCACCATTCCACTACAGAAACTTGTTTCAAATTAAAAAAAAAACCCACACTGTGTCACTGTCTGGTCAAAGCTGCTCCCCAACTACAATCACCTTCAAACCATTTTATACAAATGAGGCTATTTCTGACCTGTTTAAGTGAAAGAGGAGTACTTAGGAAAACTCCCATCTCCCTAGGTAGCTTTAGCAATTTAACCGTCATTTGGTGTGGTTTTACAGCTCCTAGAGAGAGAGGTTCCAGGCCCCTAACTTGCCTTACCCAGCCCAGGTGCCCTTCTGTCTCTCCTTCCTGACAAGGAACCTTGGAAAGACGAAGATCCTCATGAGGGGTTCCCCTTGGTTGCCTGCCCATAGGCATAAAGAGATGCTGGAGCCCCCCGAGACACTGAAGACAGAACGGGAGGCTGGCAGGTGGGACCTGTGCTCTCTAGGCCATCAGCAGGATCACCCTGGGTGGCACTGAACATCAATGACCATGGAGGTGGTCATCTGTTAGTCCCAGGAGCAGCCTAGGGACAGCACGGGCAAGGACAAGAGGAAATGGCTTCAAGTTGCACCAGGGGAGGTTTAGATTGGATACCAGGAAAATTTTCTTCACCAAAAGGGTTATGGAGCATTGGAACAGGCTGTCCAGGGAAGTGATTGAGTTGCTATCCCTGGAGGTATTTAAAAGACATGTAGATGTGGTGTTTAGGGACATGGTTTAGTGGTGGACTTGGCAGTGTTAGGTTAACAGTTGGACTCGATAATCTTAAAGGTCTTTTCCAACCTAAATGATTCCATGATTCTACAGCTTTTTCCATGAGTCAATAACGAAGGGTTTGGCTGTACAGACACAAGCTATGCCATGCCACTTACTTTCAAGGGCAGAAAGCAGCCCCTGATCCATTTTATTCACTGGTGTAGGTGTAACCCTCGACTTCAATGGTGACATTTCTTGAAGAACTGCACAGTCTACCCAAATGGAGTGAAATAATAGATACCAAAATGTACCTTACTCTAATAAATTAATATTATCACAGATTACCATGAAATAAATATCCCAATGTAAATTCCCCAGCCTTCTCTAATCATATCAGAGTAATCACAAATCTCTTCGTAAAAAAGGAAAACACAACAACACACACAGAATTAAAATTTGTCTAACATTTCTGTTTATTTCTCTCACTTCTCTAAGATGTTTAGAATTTTATGTTGCTTGCTTGTCCATCTCTAGCTGTCCCTTCAGAAGCTCTGGAAATTCGTGGGACAATAACCCCTGGGAGATTATTGCCCCCAGGGATCTCCCCACCTCCGCACCCAGCCTGCCTCAGCTGCCATCTGCCTCACAGCCTAAACCAGTTCTGGTTTAACAGAGCTGGCTGGGAGCAGCCAAACAGCAGCCACACCATCTGTCCTGCCATGAAAGAAGGGAAGTCACTTCTAACCTAAGAGAGGCCACAGGGAATGCTCATTGGACTTGGGCTCTGAAATCACTGCTGTGGAAACTTGACACCAAATCTGGAGCACGCTGCATAGCCACTTGCTGCAAAGTGAGGAGACTTGGATTTCTGTGTTCATAGTGGTTTGACTTTGGTTCCTTGCTAAACAGACATTTTAACAAGTTTGTCTCTGGAAGCCTTTGAATTTAATATCCTTGTAATGTTTGTTCCTAAAATGGCATGTTGCAGGAAACACTTAATATTTCACATTGGTTTTGTATCTGGTAACATATAAACTTCGTGCCTGTAATTCTATTCTTTAGAGTAATTGTAAATCATTACATTTTCTTTCACACTTCCAGTTCTCTAGTACTGACCAGATAGCAATGGCTACAACCCATAACTTGCAAGGTATATGATGAAGTGTAGATGACAGACAGTAAAGCAGTCACATTGCTTCTCATGTGTCCTAATTTATGCTCCTCTTCCATCTGAAAATAGGAAGTTATTGTTGCCTTTTTTTGTTTGTTTTTTAATAGATTATTTTGTTAGGTCTGCTCAAATGATGCAATGATTGTGTAGTCTGTAAACACTTTTCACTGAGACTCAAGGAACTATATAGTCTCTAAATTAGCCATTCTAGGAGATATTTGTCTTATTTTCTACTTCTACAGAAAAGCTACAAATCTGAGAATATGAGAGGCAACAACAAATTATTTTCTTGTTTCCTGTTATATTCAGTGTAACAAATTCTCCAATCTAAAAGCAGCTGCTGTAACATTTTACACCACTTGCTACTAGGGTACTTTTCAGTTTACTAACTTCAATGTAAGACTTTGTTTTCAGTTTAATAATAGAAATTTTGCTGCATGTTACATGTAAATTTATTTCCCATCATGTAAGAATTTTTATAAGTAAAGGTTATTGTCTTAGTGTAAGCATCTTCCTCTTGGAGGAATTCATGAGACTACATATTTCTGGTCCTTGTAGGCAAAATTGTTAGCTCTCTGTCATCTTTAGTCACGTGATTTCTCACTCCATGAATGTTCAGTACAGCTGTCAAAATGGGCTCATTTTCCATATTTCTATGTTTAGCTATATTCTCTTGTCCCAGTTTTCTCAGGAATGTAAAACCATCCTGTAAATCTTTATCTCCTGAGTATTTCAAATTCATCACATGCTTTTAAACTGGACCACAGGCAAATGAGAGGTACTTGCTGCACAGAATGAGCAAGTTAGTGGCATTTCTTGGAGGAATGGCACTTCATTTTGATTTAGGAAAGGAAAATATAACAAAGTATTCAATCTGTGTATCAATCAAAATGACAACATGATCCTTACCTTTATGTAAATGAAGAAACTCTCTAATTTTATATTCAGTCTTGTTCCCCTTTGTGTATTGGAAGTGCTTATCAGTTGAGAAGAATGTTTTCTTTCAAAGGCACAAACTGTAGAGGACTCAGACAATTCAGCAGTACACCTGGTAGCAGACAACATAATACTTATTGTTTTTAAACCTCTTTGAAATATGAATGAAATCCAGCAGAAAATTAGAAACTCAGCTGACTTCACTCATCATCAGTAGTTTCATATAACCAAGCGACAGTCAAAATCTGAATCCCACTTCTGGAAGGAAATACCACTTACCAGTATATTACCTTGAGGCAGTTCCACTCCTAGCAAAATACAAAGCTCCCCCAGTTGCAATCATGCAAGGTCACAGTGAGTGAAGTTACGGAGAACAGACAAAGAAACTAACCCCTAACTAAAAGAAATGAGGTAGGAATAAAGAAACAAAGAGCAAGTGAAGATTTCTCTGTTGTGAATACAAACTACACAGGTACCTTAGTTGCCTTTCTTCATGGGAAAGAAGAGGTGGAAGGTGAGCTGGGAGGGTTGGAAACTGCATGTTAACAGTAAATGAGGTTTTGCCTAGAGTGTAGACAGCTTTGGCCAACACTCAACCAACACAATGACCTTTATGTTATCATTCCTGTCAGCTCAGATTGGCTCTTGGCCTGCTCTAAATTATATCAGAACCTGGAGGCTGTAGACTTAGAGAAGCATTAAGTTTCTGCAAAGCATTCTGCCTCCATGTTTGCTTTATACCTCTTCAGCAATCCAGCTCAGTTTATAAAAGTTTTTTTGCCTGCTCCTACAGTGCCTCTGACATGTTCAAGCAGGAGATGACAGCCATCACAGCAGCATGTGCCATTTTGTGATGGAATCCATGTTCACAGACCTTGGCAATTATATTATAGGCCCTCATCTGATCAGTGTTCAATTTGTGAAACATTGTTCAAATGCAGACATATTACATGACTCATACCACATGACACAGCAACTTTAGCATCCTACAGTAAGAGCTCCTCTGAGATGGTCCGCGACATAGTGCCCAGAACATTTACTAAACTATTGTTAATCTGTTTTTCTCCACTACCCTGATTTCTTTTGCAGCTTTTTCCTTCTGTGTCTTATATTTTTGGTAACCTTGGCTAGTAACATATTACTGAACCTTACAGTCAGAGGAGTCTTCAGCATCCTGTCCCTAAATTCAGACAGGAGCAGAACTGAGTGGCAGTACAGTCCCAGTTACCGTGCCTTCCTGTTGTGCAGCTGGGGAAGAAAGTTAACCTCTAGCAGGATAACTCTGAGCCTTCTTTTCTGGAGTTTACCAGAGACATCAGTTTTTGAAGTGTAAGAGTCAGTCTCTCACAAAAATAGATGCTTCCCAATTATTTATATGCTAGTATAGCATTTTCAAATAGGTTAATAATAAGATACTTCTTGCAGGACCTTCACCATAAGCTTTCTCTATGTTTCTGTGCACAGCTCTGTTAATCAATTTTATGCAACTAATGTTCCTGCTCTACTACGCAAATGTGCCCTAGAGAGTTCATATGATCTGCTGTAAGCCTGATAGTATATTTCTTAAATTAGTTTGCCTTAGAGGGGAAAAGATTAGGGCCCTGTAGACACTTGAGTACCTACTCTTAGGTCTTTGCCCGAAGATATATCTCTTTTATCTCTCTTGCAGAGAAAATTTTTCTCACTTTGTGACACTGGAGGTACTACTTCAAAGCCATCCACTATAAATTGAAGGACAGAAATTTGAATAGTACTAGTTCATGGCAGCCCTGTTATTGGCTCCAGGGAGGAGAACAAATTCTGATACGATCATCGTGCAGCTTTTCTTTGCACTAAATCTGGATCTGCCTCAGAGGATGTACTGATTTAGTTACTTCCACTGTTATTACGTTTGGCATAATGTGCAACAGGTTTTATATCCCAGAATGCCTAGTGGTTTATCTCTGTGTTGAATTTTAAGTTCGCATGGCGATACAAAATATGAACGGTCACAGATATTTTCTATGGTGAATAAGTTAGAGAGAGCTAGCCATATAATGTGGTGCTTTCTGGAACTGATTCTCTCCTGCAGGATACCCCCAGTATTTTAAAGAAACATTTCACTAAAGTTACATTAGCATAAACAGATGCAAACAGAAGTGAGCATTTGACTGTATTTTTGCATAAAGGTCCTCATTGTCTTGTTCACTTGCAGCTTAATGCCTAAATCCTCTACAGAATAGGAAATATTTGTAATGCAATTTATATATTGCTCTGCTTGTTTTTTTCCAGACTTTCTCTAAAAATCTCTGCTGCAGTCCTATTCATGTAAACTTCTATACAGGCATTTTGGAGAAAACAATGTCCCCGAAACAAAACAAAACAAAGCAAAAAACTCAGACTAAAAACTGTTTTCTCTGCCTCCATGAGTTGAAAAGAATTTATCCCAAATATAAAGCAGTCAAAACCACATCTATAGTCTTAATTAAGTAGCTATGCCGTGTTGTTTACAAATTTACCAACTGTAGAAGCAGCAAACATCCACTGTACAAATAAATAAAATGCATTTTAAACCATATTTGTAACTACCACAGAGTAAGCAAACAAATTACTTTGTGAAGTTTGATACCTAGTTCTGTACTATTCATCTTAGCTTCCTGTAGATTTCTCTTTTAAATTATTATTAAGATGGAAATTTACTGTTTGTGATTAACATCAACATTTCATCTCTTTCACCAGGATGTCCCTCACTTCTGGCAACTCTATTGGAAAGCCAACCAATCTTAATTTAAACAACTCAAGTGACAAAGAGTCTATCATGGTAATGGACAGCCTATGAGGTACCCTCATTACATGCCCTCAGATTGTCAAGTAGTGAGATGGCAGCCTTTCTTATTATTTGGAATACAATAGATATTGTCCTGCTATCAACCTGGGACCCTGAGAAACCAAGTCCAAAATTCTGTTTGAAGGTCTGGCATCCCCTTCTTTCTGCAGTTGTCTTTCTTGATATCCTATCATGAAACAATGCTCAACTTGCAAGAATTAATGGTATTAACTATTAACCCAAGCATCTAATGAAGTCTCCCAATAAACAGATGATATAGTCAAGACTTCATCTTATCTTCCTTTGAAATATCTATTATTATGAAGGAATTCTGGATTTCCTTAATATATTTATTTTTCCAAAAGGTATTTATTATTTCCCAGGAAAACACGAATTTTATTGCATAAATTTTACTGCACAAAACACTGGTAAGTTATTGGAAAGTCTTTAGGAAATTTTTTGCTCAAAACTGTTCTGTGCCAGCCTGGATGTGAAAGCTGAAGTGAGTAGACCTTGTTCTACTACTGGTATACCACCTAAGAGTCCTGCTTCTGGCTTCTCCACAAGGGTAGCTGGGAGGGACTTCAGGAGGACAGTGCAGCCAAAATAATTTTATTCAGTGTTATTGTAGACTGAAGAAAAAAATTGTAAACTAAACCAGAACATTTTAGCTATCAAATGTGTTGTGGTTTAACCCCATCTGAAACTAGGACAATCCGTTTACATTTAAACAGTTTCTGTTCACTAGTAGCTGTGAAAAGTGGTTCTATCGTTCTACTTTTGATGCTTAGATTAGATTTTAATTCCAAATTGACTCCAATGCCTATGTTTAGTATCAGGATTAAACAAAAATCAACATGTTTAAGACCACATGAGATTAGATGAGGCAAGAAAATACTCCCAGGCTTAAAACTTGCTATTTATTCTCAAATAGTACCTTGTTTCCTTCACACGTTTGTCTTATATGTATACAAAATGGCTTTACTCTTAAATTTTATACTCTTACACTTCTGTGTTGGCATAGTTTTTTATTCAGCACTATATGAGGGTTCCTGGCATGTCATTGCAAGGTACATATCCTCATATATGCAGTTTTGTCCATCGAGATCACAGACCACATGTGGAAAGTAAAGCAGTTTTAACAAGAGGAAGGTTCTCCTAGTCCTAGTCAATAATGCGTCACATACTCTACATAAACTAGCCTTCCTGCATAGGAGCAGGTTTTGTTGTCTGCACCTGTATCTAAATAAATCCTTACGTTGCCAATTTACAGATGTGCTGGGTTTTTTGCCTGTTAATCACATACGCTCCTTTACAATGGGTCTTATTAGCCTGATACCTACTACTGTGGTTCCCAATAGGCCAGGGCAAGGATCAGACAGGGGTCACTGGGTGGATCCTTCCCTAATCCCATCCAACACTAGATGATTTGCAGTGCTTCCTAATTTAGCTTCATACCTCTGGCATCATGCACTGCATTTTGGGTAATCCAAAAAAATAGAGGTGTCTAGTACCAAGGTTACTTTGAAGACAACAATGTGTGTTCTGGAAACCTTCACTGAAAATCTAGCCACCTGCAAACACGCTGTCTTGTTACTAGCATTCAGGCTTTTCCCTGACGCATTTTATGTACCTTCCTACAAAAGCTCTTAAGACTTTCCATGCTTCACCCTAATGTTTTCTTGAGGCTCTCTTCAAAATGAAAAAGTATAGGAACTTTAGAATTTGAGATGAAAGCCATGTCTGCTCCAGTGTGCCCAAATCTGGTTTATTTGAGAAGGCACTAGTAGGATATCCCATCTAGTGCATTGGGATGGAGAAAAACATAGAAGTGGAGCATGGTGTTTTATTTCTTTGCATGCAGGTTCTTATAGCACACTCATTACTGCAATATCTATAACTTGGAATAGTGCAGTAATGTGGTGAGTGTACATCAGTCATCCTGTGCTGCTTATTTTCTCATCTTCTTCCCAAAGGGACGTGTATATACAAGGAAGTGTCTTTTTCAATTAGCTTTGGGAAGGTGGGAAAAGCTATCTCTTTTCCTTTAACATATGTACTGTGGTGTGTGTAAGAGAGGGCAGAACAGAAATGCATTTGAGGAAAAAAAATGGTGACATTTATGATGGCCTTTAGATTTTGGGGAACTTTAATATAGACTCTCTGATTTGACCCCAAAGAAATGTATTTTTGTCTCACAAGGAATATTTTTTCTCTTTATGCAAACTGTTCTGTTGTGTCAGAGGATTTATAAGATAAAGCATTAAAATTTTCCTGGGTGAAGCTCACTTTAAACCTTAAGAAAAAGCCCCAAACCATCCATTGGCTTTGAAATGCTGTAGAAAATCAGCATAGAGACATGAGGGTGCTCACAGGTGCCATGGCTGCTGGGGAAATGCACTCAACACTGGCTAAGGTGCTATGCTGGAGCTTTGGGCCCAGCCAAATGGTATTCACATTGTCAAAGTCAGGCTCCTCAGAGCACAGGAATCATCTGAGTCAATGCGTAGAGCTGAGCAAGCATGACAGAAGGCCATCATGGATGAATATGGTGATCCTGACTGAGCCTGAGCACAAAAAGGAGGCACACAGAGACAGGAGTAGGAACAGGCTAATTGGGAGGATACAGAGGCATTGGCTGTGCATGTAGGGATGGAGTAAGGAAAGCCAAAGCTCAGCTGTAGTTGAAGCTAGCAAGGGAGGTAGAGGACTACAGGAAAGGTTTCCTCCATAAGTGCATTGGCAGCAAGAGGAAGGCTAAGGAGAATGTGGTCCCATTGCTCAGTGGGGTCAGGAACCTAGTGGCAAGGGAAAGGTGCATCTCTATGCCCTTTTGCATCATTTTTCACTTGTCCCCAAGCCTCACAGGTCCCTGAGTCTGCTGGCAGAGTCTGTGGGAGTGAGGCCATATTCAACAGCAGAGTTAGGCCTCACTTAACCACTTGAACGTGTACAAGACCTTGGGACCAGCTAGTATGCATCTAAGGGTGCCAGAGGAGCTGGCTGAGGTCATTGAGAGGGCAGTCTACATAATTTTCAAAAAGCCATGGCACTTGGGGGAGGCTCCTCAGGACTGGAAAAAGGCAATGTCACACTGAGCCTCAAGAAGGACAAGAAGGAGGATGCAGGGAATTGCAGGCTGGTCAGCCTCACCCCAGCCTCTGGGAAGATGATGGAGAAGATTGTTCTAGAAACCATTTTCAAACATATAAAGGAAGAAGGGGGTTGGGAGCAGCAAACGTGGGTTTGCCAAGGGCAAATTGTGCCTGGTCAGTCTCACAGCTTTCTGTGATGACACCCTGTGAACAAGAGGAGGGCAGTGAATGTCATATACTTTGATTTTAGCTAGGTCTTTGACACAGTCTTCAATAGTTTCCTTATCACTGAACTGGTAAGATATGGGCTGTACAAGTGGACAATAAGGTGGGTGAAAAATTGTCAGGACTGCCAGGCTCGAAGCTGTGATCAGGGGTGCAAAGTCCAGATGGTGGTCAGCTGGGGTCTACAGCTGAAGATATGGATGATGGGCTGACACGAACCCAACGAAGTTCAACAAAAGTAAGTGTAAAGTCTTACATCTGGGATGGTATAACCCCCTATGCCAGTGCAGGCTTGGGGATGACTGGGACAGAGTTTCACAGAAAAGCCTTTTCAGTGAAAGTTTACATACCAGGTTTTAGGTTCGGCAAAGGACTCCAAAAGCTTTTTGAACGGTAGCCTGTATCAGTGTAGGAAAGCTGGCCTGAGCTTTTGAGATTCACCAGGAGAGTGTTTTGGGGCAGTGTTCGTTATCAGGTACTTATTAGTCAAGATTTAAGCTTTCATTGGCCTACATGAACCTAACAAGTACTTAGATTAACAGGTGTAGTCTTCCTTGTGCTTCTCAAGGAGTAGAAACAACAGCCTATGTCTTCTCATTAATATCTCTATATTGCATATTTAGAAAGATAAAGGAAAGTTTGAAGGTAAATGCCCTGCCCACTTCCAAGCTTTTTTAGCGATCCCTCACAAACTTGCCTCTCTGCTCTCTTCTGCTTAGTGTTGCTAGAACCTGACCAGGACTTTCCCCTATAGAGAAATGCAAAAGCTCTATAATCTGGTCTTAAAGCTATTCAAGTTTACTCAAACCTATTTCAAACGTCAACAATATTTACAGAGCTATCAAGAAAAAGTTGGGGCTGGGGCCAGCACCATGCCATGCATGCATCCCTCCCTCTGTGGGACGAGGGTGCATCCTTTGCCAGCCAACACTAGAGCAGGGAACACTTTACTAAGCCCTTATCTCCAACTAACCTACTCAATTCCCCTTCTCACTATGAAGCAGAGAGGAAGGAGAAAAACTGTTTACTCCTTTTCTCTCTTTGTTACAGTCATGCTTAACAGTTGTTTCTGTGTCATCTAGAGTGATCTACCAGGTTTTGAGGTGTTGATGTTGCAGTAGGACAGCAGACAGACAGACAGCTGAGCGGAGAGAAGCTCTTTCTCATTTGCTGTCCTCTGTGCCTATGAAGGCAGGGGACAGAGCAGTCTATCTCCTTCCTTTCCAAAAGCTGTGCACAGGTGGGAGAAACAGGAGAGGAAGGTAAGGTGAAACGGAAAGAGAGGAAAAGAGAGATAAACGGCAAGGGGAAAAACATGGTAAGGAGAGAAAAGCCTTGCATAACCTTTGGACATGTTGCAGCCAAGTCACATTTTTTACAGTTGCAAGCTTCCACGTCTTGCTGGGCTGTTCAGAAAATGCTCCCACAAGAAAGGGATTTTAACATCTGAAAAAATCCTTCATTATTACTATCTATTGTTACATCCTGATAATTTCCAGGATTTCTGACAACATTCCATTTTCCAGGGAGCCATAGAAATCCATATAAGAAATTAATAAAACAGTAAGTACTTACAAGAAATTAATAAAACACTTGCTGTTTTGCCTTTTGTTTCCTTTGATAAAAGAGATCTTTATCATCTTTCAGCTAAAGAGCTTTCACCCGATTCCTGCATATGAGAGCACACATCAGCAGCATCTCCGTGTGAGACTGATGTATTCATCAAAACCCCCAAAGCAGGCACAGTGCACCATGGGCTGATACTGCAGACCTCCAAGCCTGCTTAGTGAAAGTCACTTTTTACACCTTGAACAGTAAACACACATTGCAATACTGTCTGTTACATCAGTTAAAGGGAAAATTCCTGATCCTATTTAAAAAAAAAAGAAAAAAAAAGCTTACCCCTATTTCATTTCGTGAAACAGTATGGAAAGAAAGACAAGAGTCCCAGATTAAAAATGGCACCTTTAAAATAGTTCTTCAGTACTTATGATCTGAGGACCTGTAGCCTCCATAAAGTCACTAACATACAGAAAAAATGTTTATACCTCAACACTTCTGTGACACAGCCTCTCAAAATCAAACTCTTTGCTTCTCTTATCCTTTAGTCCTGTCCTTCCTCTATAGCACCTATTTTTTTTGTATAGAAATAAAAGCAAAGCCATGCTGGGTTTTCTTTCCTCCCCCTCCTTTTTTCTTTTTGATTATGGGCTAAAAGATTGACAAAGTTTGATATTTCTTGATCTAGAGCTTTAAGCTTAAGAGAGCGAAGCAGAAGGTAATGGAAAGCCTCAGGGAACACAGATTGCTTTATGTAGTCTATGTGTTCAAAGAAAAAAGCGAAGCCGGAGCGCAAGCACAGTATGGCGTGCTCTCCCTGTTTGCTCTATAATATACCAGATTTACTAACAGCACAAAGACAAAGCAGTACCGTATTATTTATAATGTCATTTCTCAAGAATGCAATGTCCCACCCTCTCCCACTCTCAGCTTTAAACTTGTTTGATGAACACCAGTTTTCCAGTAAAGACAACATGGTATTTGGCCAGAGTGGTGGAATAAGAAACATGATTCTTTTCATGTTGGACACTTGCATAATATTTCTCAACATCCAAAATTGGGTTTATGCAGGATTACAGCAATCCTTATATTATTTATGAAAAATGACAGCATGTCATGTGATAATGTTTAGGTTAGTCATCATGCAACCTATAATAGCTTACGTGGAGGGAAATATGAAATTTTAGTTAGCAAAGTGAAACCTTTAATTAATTTCGTCTGTCCAACAGTTGCTTTTTTTTTCACCCAAGCAGTAAATATCTTCCAACAGATTCACAGAGCAGAGACTTGTCTTACAGTAACAGCTAAGAAAAATGCTTATTGATGCTCTGAGCCTGCCATGTATGTCTGACACAGCCAGGTTTGTCACGCTGTTGATCTCAGATCTGCGTGAGAAAAACAGATTGCACACAACCCTTCGCAGCTTCTCCAGGCCTGCAAAGGCTTGCGTGGTCTGCACTAGAGAATGGCGTCCTTCTCTGGAAGAAGAGAGGAGAAAACTCTCAGCCCATAACCATCATCTCCTCATGTATTGCTGCTACCTTCAGCAGCGTGGGTGAGACATCCTTCCAGGGAGAGATGAGGAAACAGCAGGGAAAACCACACACAAGACCTGTTGAGATTAACATTTCCAAAAAGTCTCCAGCTGACCGTCTGGGTGCTACCAATAATGTTAATCGTAGACAATCCTCTAAAGGCAGCGATATGAGGCATAGATGGTTTTTATTGCAGTACAACCATAAATAATTAAATACAATGTAATAAATGAGCCTGTCAAAAGCAGCTGGCATAGAGTTAGATCTTCTAATCTGATCTGACTGCCAAAATCAGCATGCAAGCAAATCTCCATCTGTGAGCTGACTGCCCAAGGTGCGTAGGGGGCATGCTGTGCTTGCCCGTGTCAACTACTCAGAGCAAAGATGCTGCTGGGAGGTGCCCCATGATGGCAGATGGATGTCCCATAGGACAGAGGAATGTGAAGGCCAGTACTTAATTGCTACCGTGCGCAGGTATTTGCCATAAGTACAGCCTATCACTGGATTTTTTTTTTTTTTTTCTAGATAGGATAAAATACTTCAGGGAAAGCTAACTCTCCAGTAAAAGCTTTTACTTGTATGTACACACACCACTTCTTACCTACATGAACTGTATTAATAAAACATCTCCAGTTGTGTGAAAATTTAATCAGAGCCAGGAAGTTAAAACTACACCCTTAACTCAGAGTCTTGAGCATTTATAAAATGTGACTTTTCCCCTCCTTCCATTGTGCTAAAAAAAAAAAAAAAGGGAAATTAATCTGCAGCTGACCAAAACACACAAAAATGTTTCATAAAAAACCTGGCATTTTTAGAAGATTACTATTAGCCACACATTGGTGATGTTATTTGAGTTTTTCCTTTAAGCCCTGACATTTAATTTAAGTATTATTAACACTTAAATAATTTGCCAATTTTTCCTTACTACGCCTTCTTTTTAAGATGCTTATTGGTTTATTTCCTTTTAAATTGTATTTCAAAGGTGATTTTTTAATGACATTTCAATAAAAATATCTCTTTTAAAAGTCAAATACTTTTTTTGGGAAATGAAAAATGGTTCTGAACAGAGACCTTGCAAACTCAGATCAGCCTCAATGCTTTCTATGCTGTGTTTTCCTATTTTTGACTGACTCTCCATTTCATTAAACATAAAAAAAATAAAGATTATTTTCTGCATATGCACACATATACATGTATAAAAACACACACAAATACACACACACACACAGAGTTTGGAAAAACAAAGAACGTTGTTAATGCCTCTAAATGGGGATCTCTGATGGGAATAACTGTATAGCTAAAGTAGACATCAGTGCTACCAGGAGTTTGCTCTCTCCATCTATTTGTGCTTAACGTTCAGGGGAGCTTAGAGGTGTTGTAATCATAACCTGTCAGATCGAGATGATGATTTCTTGATAGTCTCTTCCTGCTGTAAGGAGAAGCATTCACTTTTTTACTGTGCAGTTGGATGGGGTTTTGAGAGGATCCTGCAGCAAGACCAGAGCTAAAACAGCTGGCAAGCATTTCAGTGTTTAAATTTTTGTTGATGTTTACATACCCTTGTCTCCCTGTATCTCTTTTACATGAGGACAATAAAGAGAAGGGGATATTATCCTTGCATGCACTGATACAACATAAATATTTTGAACTTTATCACGTAGATAAGGAAAAGACGATCCTGTTTCTGCCTCCCGTTTTACATCAGATTTTGCCAACAGCAACTTCATTTAGCTATTGTCAAGCACACTGCATAAAAAACTTCATGTAGTCTGAGCGTGGGTTATGCCTGAGTGATGTTAAATTCAGAGAAAAGGAGAGACAGAATGGATTTGGGCACAGTTAAGGAAGCTGTGAAACTATCTATCATAAAATGCCCTTCAAGGATCTTCACACTTGCGATCTAATCTTGGTTGCAGGACCTGCGGCTCCAGAAGGGCCTCCAGCCTTGACTTTAAAGACATCAGGAGACAGGTCTGAGCACCACAACTCTTGCTTTCCTCCCTCCCCGCTGGTGGTGGGTGCCTGCGGCAGCTGGGCTGTGGTGCGTGCCGTGGGCCAGTGCGCCTCTGCACGCTTGCCAAGCCTCGCCGTGGCCCAGTGCCGATAAATAGGCCAATAAATCTGCTGCAGGCTGGCACCCATCTCCTCCCCACCCGTGTTACGCGCTCCTAATCAGTCTTCCTGCAGAACCAACAATACCAGATCAGATGGCGGCACATTTTTGTGCTGGGTACCTGCCTTAGTGGAGGCCTTTTCTTTTGAATTGCAGCCCGCAGCCAGCTGGACAGAGTGGCAAAGGGGCTGTCGGCGCTCGGTAGGAAAGTCTGGGAGGAAGGCAGCCCCGTGCGGAGAATGGCAGGAAAGCCGCTCCACTTCCCGGTGGCTCTATCTGCCGGGAGGCAGCGCGGCGTCTGGAGCCTGCCTGCCCTTCAGGCGCTTCCCGGGATTTCCGAGTCGCAGCCACGGCTCCCGCTAACAGCCAAATATTTCACTCTGGAGGCATACTACACTTCCTGATATAGGATGCACTTGCATGTCTCCCGGTGACCTTAAACACTAATAAAGGAGTTATAATATGACCTAGACAGGCCTTGAGAGCCAGCCATCGTGCCAGTGATTGAAGGGGAGGTTGAATGGGTGGGTGCGCTTGTCTGCTCTTTGTCTGACAGCTTTCATGCCGTGTTCCTTTCCTTTTGATTATGTGGAGGAAGAGATTTTAAAATACATTCATGTTGCCCTTTTGCCAACAGCAGAAGTTAATCCACTGTGCTGGGAGAGAAAAATCTACGTGTGCTGACAGGCTGACCGGCAGCTCCCGTCACCTTGCTCTTGCTCCCCCCAACTGCATCCTACCAAGGAAAACAGCGACGCAGTGCCAACGCCAATCCTCCTGTGCAGTCACTAATTCCCACTGCCTGCGCAGGCAAGAAACTATTGTGCATGTGTATCACGCACAGTTTAAGGCCACTTTGCAGTTGCAAACTCAAACAGAGATATCCAGCTCCTGTCCAGATCACAGGCTGAAGAAATGGTGGGGTTCTTGATGCTGTTGGACCAGATTTTCATCTGCTGACAACAGACTTATCTTCATTCAAAAAAGCAGAGGACTTAGCCTCTTCATTGTAAGGAAACACAGCGGCTATCATTTGCTGCTTTCTGCCACACGTGGAGTTTTGTACTGCCTTGGCCCTACAGGCTAGGCAAGAATAAGCAGAAAGAGGCTAATTTTGGATCATGCTGGCAATCCAGCTATCAACCATAAAATGTGCTCAGACTTGCTAAGTAATAAGTGAATGATGACTTTGTTACCAGCAAAACGGTCAGTGTTACAGAGATCAAATGCAAGTGGAGGAGAAACAAGAGACCACCAGGGAAAGAGGCAGACTTTCTCGTCAGCAAAGAACTGTTTTAACTGCTTTAATAGCTCTAAAAATACTTAATTTGACAATGACCCTATGTTATTTAGATCTGTTTATTTGTAAAAGGAAGGATACCAGTCTGTCTTCAACTCTATATTACATAAGATCAGCTGACATTTGCTATGATATCATAGACCAAAAAAATTAAATAACTTGCAGAGAAAATATTTACTTTCTTTGTCTGAAATGAAGCCAGCAGACAGAAGAGAGATGAATATGAAATAAGAGAAAATATTAGAGCAGTCATACCCAGACTAAATTTAGATACAAGTGATGCATGACCTAATTCAGGAAAGATCAAGAAAAAAATCTTGGGCATTTTTATCATTAATATAAAAGCTTTAAGTTGCAGAAACCAATCCTTAGCAAATGAACAATGCAGTGAGACAATTCTCACAAGTGATGAAAACTAAAGTGCACCATGATCTCATCGTTCTCCCATACTTTCACATAACTCCCATTGATTTTGACAGGAGCTATGCACACATTTTGGAGGGAGGCCTTTAGTTGCACAGAGAAATAAGAGGCAGAACCTGTACACACGGCAATTCTTAACACTCGCTGTCACTGCACAGCCCAGCAACTCAAAACATTATAGATCTGCTCTCAGCTAAGTCCCTAATTAAATAGCCTCACATCTGACATGCCCTTGGAGTATCAGTCTGCTTTCAAGACTCTTTCCCAGGATCTGACTGACAAGGGCAATTAATCAGGGCTGGGTCCACTGTAGCCAACAATGTGGTGAGAAGTCCACACCAGACCTCTTTTTCTGCACCAACTTTATTCTTGACATAGTGCTGTTGCTCACATACTACCTCATTTTTAAAAACAAACGTACATTTTTGAAACCGTTGGTAGGATATGTTTCTCAGTTTCATTCAACCCAGTAGACTTTAACAGCAATTTCTACAAAATCCTTTCACTCATTCCACTTCTTTACAAAGAGAACAAAGCAATGATGACTGAATATTTCTGAGAGGTCATGGAGACCTCTCCAAAATTTCCTCTGTACATTCAGAAGAGTCCCCTGCATAACTCTTGTAGGGTCTGATGTGTCCACTTTGTTATTTTAATTCACCATCATGGGTATGGAAAATCCTTCTCCTGACATTTTCCCAAATTCTTTGTTTTGAATCCAATACATCTAAATAACAACTCGTGATGTCCTCTCAATCCTAGACTTGGAGGAGATGAAATGCTGTCGCCCATGTGCTCTAGGGTTTTAGGATGGCAGAAGTTTTGAACATTAATCTTTCTTTAATATTTGTAGGAATAGATTCATTACACTACACCCTCACTACCAAGGTTACACTTGTGTTCAGAAATCATGCCAGATCAAGAACTGTGTTGAGGACCTGATCCATTCAGTGTCTGACCTGTACGTAGTAAAATCAGATTTAGAAGACTTTGGAGACCTTGCCACTTCTTAGAGAATCCTGCATTTATGTGTTATTTTTGTTTTTTATATCATCTTATTAAGCAATATGGTCTCCTGCTACCCTTTACTAGACCTATGCAAACAGAATTGTCCAACATACCCCTCCAATTCTCCAGGACTCTCCACCTCTTTCCTTCTCTCCCTTGGCCTTTTGTCTGCTGTTTCTGTCATATATTTCTGCGCAGCATTTCAGTTTCTTTAAGTGCACTATTGGAGTCTCAGCTGATCTCAATTTGTATGTCACACAAGAAAAAAAGAAGAAAAAACAGTCTGAAATACCATTTGCTTTTTACTGTCTAAAATGTACCATAAGTTCACCTCATGTCATGTGCGTGTTTCTATTCTACTCCACATGAATTTTTCCATGGAAACTTGCACCAGCGTCATATAGGATAGTAACGCCCTGCGTCTGGGCTGCCCATGTGTGACAGGAGGAGGGGGTTGCAGGGAAGGTAAGTGTGACAGACAGACAAACGACCCGCAGCTCTTCGGCACATGTGTTTCTCAAGCTCCAGTTGTGAGTTGACATGTTTACATTTCAAACTACTCACAGATTGCAGTGGGTGCAAACAGGCATCTTCAATTATTCATGTGGCCTCTTCTCCATAAATAAAATATTAAGAAAGAAAGAAAACTGCCTTCTAGCCTGTTTACTGCTGGGATTTATCCCGTCTTGTTGTACTTGAGCAGAGTAACTGTGAGGAATTCCTTGGCTGCTACGGAAATAAGAAGTTATGACAAATAAGCCTGGACAACGGTTAGGTAGATACACTCCCTCTGGGGCCAAAAGAAAGACCCCCTGATGAAAAGATGGCTCTGAAGCAAGGGGGAGGTCAGGGCCCTCGCTGACATGCAGGCACACTTCATTACATCATCGCAGACTTGCTGTCACCCCAAACCAGGGAGCTGGTGGCCGCATCAGCCCTGCTTGCCCTCAAGGTGGGGTGAGAACCAGTACAACAGCCCTTTCAGCCTCCCGGGCTGCTGCCAGCATTCCCACCGGTTTTGTGTTAGCCCAGGTGACATTTATGTCACATCCAGTTCCTATGTACCCCACTGAAACTCCAAAACAGTGTCAAGGAAGCTTCTTTTGGGTCATAATGCACATTTGTTTGTTCAGTCAGACATTTGTCCATGATGTTATTGTGGTCCAAACAAAACCACGTGCAGAGAGTATGTCCTATATGAATCTTATGTAGATTTAGAAATAGCTTCAATCTAGGTAGATTTCAAGAGGCATTTTTTAAAGCAGCTATTTGAGTTATAATCTAAACACCATTTTTCAAGGTGACTTTAGGGCCTACCTCCCTCCAGCTTTCGGTGAGGCTAATGGCTTGTCCAAGCTGGCAATTGCAGCACTTTGCATGAGGTTGGGCTTCATACTTCTTGATTGATAGATATCACCCCTGCAATGGATGTTCCTGTTTGTCATGTGGCAATGTAGACATGAACATGTGGTCACGGGCCCATGCAGGGCACAACATGATTCCTATATCTTTGCCCAGCGCACAAGTGAAAACAAGCATTTCAGTTCATGCTGGGCATATTAGCAAAGAGTGCAGGGACAGGTTTGGCCAGTTCACTTTAAATCTTGAGCTTTTATAAACTCATGAAAAAGAAATTGATAGGCAAATAAACTAGTCAGAGCAGAGAAAAGCCATACATTCGGGAAGATGAGTTTCCTGCAATAATTTGTGAACAGCATGGTTCAACAATGTTTAATTTTCTTTTTCACTATTCCCTAGGAGTTGTATTCATCCTGCCTTCAAGAACTGGTGCCCCTGCTTAATCAGATTTATAATAGGTCCAATATTTAAGTTCTCAAGAACAATTTGAGATTTCCTTCCAGTGAACATTAGAAAATGATACTGTGATTAGCCATGATATCTCTCTGACTGAGACTGCTAAACAAAACAAGCAGTTGGCACAACTATTTGATTTGGGGAAGAAAGAGAAGCAAGAGTAATGACAGCTAGTTTCCAGGTTTTTATTAGAGGAAATGTTTTTGATACAGAAGTCCCATCCCAGCTGTATTTAAGTTCACATACTAAATAGTGCAAGTTGTTTTTAAAACATGGAAAAGTTCAGAGAAGCTGATTAAAACTATTTCTTACAGCCCTCTATTCACCTTTTTCTTTATGCAGCGCCCAAAAGTTAAAAGAATTATGACATAGAAGATAACTAAAGGGTCAATCCTGCACAAAGTCATGGTAGTCAGACAAGCAGAATTTTGCCCAGCTTTGCCTTTCGACCATAAGGACTTTGTTAGCATAAAAAGAGACAACCTTATTTTTCTGAGGAATATGAAGTCAGCAGAGCTCTTGAAGAATAAACAAAATCTTTTCCTGCATTGTGCCATAGAAAAATAGCAAACTGACTTTCTTCTCACATTTTTTTAACAGAAGTGATATACAAGGCAGAAAAAAATTGCTGAATAGATTCTGAAATTTTAAGCTGAACGGGCAAAATTTAGAAAAAACTTGCAGATTTAACCACTGTGACACTGGAACAAGTGACAGAACAGAACTACACAACTTTGTATTTTTGTTTTCCATGGTTCAGTTTAATCCCTCTGAAGAACAGAATAGACGTAGCATTGACTAGAGGGCTGTTTCTTTTTCTTCATGTCACAGAAATTCAAATTTCAAAGTGCTTTTTACTCTGGTCTGAAAGTGGTTTAAAAGTAAACATCTGTCTTTCATCTGCTGAATCGCAATTAAAGAAAATCTATCATTAACCCCCCAGGTACCTCTGCACATTCTGGGTCCCTGGAAGCAAGCGATGCTTGGGGCTCTTGGGAGTCCTTGCATGTGGAGGAACCCGGTGCTTCTACACCTCTTTCTGTGAAGATGAGAATATAACATCAGGGATGCCTTTCTGCAGTACAGTTGGGAGATAGGAAAAAAGTCACAAAAAGGTCCTAAAACAAAACATCAACTACAATATATGTCTGTTCCTACACGTGTTCCCAATAGTGTCTTGAAGACAAACATGTATTTGTTTTTAAAAAATGAGAAAGAGTAGCATCTATTACAACCGAACAAAAATTGTACTTCATGGTATTTTTATACGTAAAAACACATTCAGTCCTTCCTATCATTTGCCTTCTTTCATGTTTAGCACTCAGGACTATCTACTGTTCTCTTCTGAAGCAGCCTTGCAAGTTCAACTTCTAGCAGATTCAAGGTGCAGGTACTTGTCATTCCTGCCAAATGACTGCATAGCCACTAGGTCAGTGCTAGTCCATTCTGGCACTTTTCAGCCAGGACAACAAGATCCCTTTGACCAGGGAGTAAGCTAAAAAGTGATGGTGGTTAGGCCTGGGGAGACCCAGGTGCTGCAACCCGTGTGTGTTGCATCCAGCATTTAACACAACACATAAGCATTCAAGGGACGAATGCCTAAATATCTTTCAGCTTATTCTGGTTTGTTTTATGGGGATTATTGTGCCATGCACATCACCACGGCATCTGAGCGGTGCATTTCCAGTAGTACCAAAAGCAGCCTACATCTAGACATATTTTTTAAAAAAGGATTTCAGTTCACAAGTCAACTAGATGCTTTTGAAAATGTTACTCCCAGTCGGAGTAAGCTCCTCAGGCTTCTCCAGAGAAGCAGCTGGGATGCCTGGGACCTACCAGCACAGAAGCAGTTAATTTCTATGAAGACTCTGAGAAAGAAAAACAGTCTAAGAACAGCCTTGTGTTGGGAGGAGGGCTAGAAAACGAGGCTGTTGCTGTTGTTTTCATTGTGTGCACTCTAATCAGAGAGAGTAAGAACAATAATGCATGTAATGCTGATTTTGGACCGTTTCCATGCAGCTTTTCCCAGGCTAGGCAGCCTTGGGAACCACTGATAGTGTGGCACACCAGGGGCACAGCCTCAATCACCAAGCACAGGGCAGGGCAGCCTTTTCTGCGGATAAAATATGTGAGGGATGACAAGAATCTTCCCAGCATGGGAAGTGGCAATAACAAAAAAAAATATACAAGGGACTGAAGCTGAGTGAAACATCCACTGCAGAGCGTGCCTGCAGGCAACACTCAGATTTGAAAGGTAGACTGCTATTTTTCATTTCCTCCCCCATTTTGTGTTTGTTTGTTTGTTTGTTTGTTTTCCCTTCTTTCATTAGATGGCCCCCTCCCCCTCTCAGCACCACTTTGAAGCCAAGATGAAAGAAGTGCTGTGGCTGCTGGCACTGAGCACACACAGGGAGACCGACTGAAGTGTGCTTTAGTTTAAGATGCCATGGCTTCTTTTTTTCCTAAGTAGGGGAGGGACGGGGGGAGGGGAGAAGAGGAGAAGAAAGTTATTCAGCTAAAAACAATATATTACACTTCATTGAAAAGCATATTGTACAGCTTGGATTGAAACATGGTCCTAATTTTTCAAAGCTTTGCTCTTCAAGGACAGAGGGTTTGGGGTAGCTAAGATGTGGCATCCTCCCAGAGAGCAACTGCCCATATTTTATTCATAAAACCTGTCACATCAGTATATGATGAGAATTGACACAACAAGCTGTAGCTTCGTGACCTGTTTTGAATAAGTCGGTCAAATCAATGATGTTTGTCCCTTAGTAGCAGATATTTATATAGCCACTGCAGGGTGGAAAAAAGTCACTTGCCACCATTTTTGTTCCTGAAACAAAGAGATGCCTTTGAACAGTAACAATAAAAGGATCAACTTGTTTTCTTTTCTTTTCTCTAGGCAATTGATTTCTTTTGACATCCACTTTTAAAAACAAAGAAAAATCTGGCAGGGGAAGGGGTAGAATTCACACACCTCTGCCTTGACACTGTAAATACTGGAAGATGTGATTAACTTTGAGTGGCTGAAGAATTCAGATCTTTGGGGAAATCCTAGTGCCAGTGACATCAGCAAGGGATGTGTCAATGACTTCAGCATATCAAGGAGTTCAAATCCCACCAAGTTCATTATGTGCCATCCAAGTCTGCAAGAACAAGGCCCTTCCACCAACCCAGACTTGCCTCGATGCTGGGAAAGTTGTGCAAAGACTCTGTAAAATCCAGAGGAAAAGGAAGGTCACCATGGATGGTTGTAATATTTTCTCCTGCCTTCAGCTTCCAGTCCTTGCCCCTATAAAAGTGTCATTCACCACTAGAATTTCATGCTTATTTAATATCTGTTAGTCACTGTTAAACTGCCAACAGCTAGCTAAATTCACACTAATGTTCTTTTAAATATGCAGCAGTCCTACCATTTACAATCATTATGGAATTAAACTGTAGAATTAAACTCTCAGGTCAAATACCTTAACGTATATCTAAAACAGCATTAATTAGCATGTCCAAGGATTTTTTGGAAGCCCTTGAAGAGAGCAATTACAGCAATTGGTGAATATCCTTTGAAGGGTGGATTGCATGCAGCTTAGCAAGTTAGAACTTCTGACTATTAATTTATTTTGAACTAATTCTGACCCTGCTTCTGTCTGCTAACTGCAAGCCAATTTTCAAAGGCCAAGTATACTGGTGTATAGAGTAAGCCAAGTTTTCTGGAGAATAGAGAGCAGTAAGCCAGCTCTCAAAGGGATGGGGCTGGTTCAGTATCAGAGATTAATGGAGAAACAAAAGTCACAAAATAGGTGTTATCATGACCCGTTACACAGAAAAATATTTTTATAGCAATATGTTTTGCATACGGAACAATCCAGGGTCCGTGTTAAGCACAGCTATTGTAAGAATTTCTTCTCACACCAGTAACAGAGAGGATTTGTTTCAAACCAAACAGTTTCCAAACAAGTAGTAAGCAGGGGAACAGACCCATTTGCAATTGTGGCATTGCAAGAGAATCATGAGCAGACCTTTAAACAATAGACAGATTATAGGACTTGAAGAGGATTTCTGACTTGACTCCAAGGAAGGACCAGTTATATCTAAACTATTCCATCCATGTTTATGGAATCTCCTCTTTAAGATCCCAAATGGTGGAGATTCCTCAGTTTTCCCAGGTAACACAATTCAGTGCATAGTTGGCTGCACATGAAAAATAATTCCTAAGATCTTCCCCAATCTCCTTTATTACTGTTTGGTATGCATGCATCACATTATTCTGGAAGGCAAAACACATTACACGTTAGCGTTTTCATTTGGGCTGCCTTTATCCTTATCATTAATAGGTCTGGTCAGGCCCATCTTTCTTCCTAACGGTTCTGGGATGGTGCAATTAAAGCTATAATATGCTGCAACTCTTTTATTTGCTGCATTTTGTCTAGCCAAATTCTAATTGTAGAACTCCCTTTTGTGAGTACCGTGATACACTTCCTATCGCCATTGTTTTAAAAACACAGGCCCTTTCAGAAGCGTAAGTGGGAGGGGATCAGAAGAGGAAATGTCCAACATTTAAATCAATTGCAGTAACTGGGTGCCAAGACATTGGGCAATGCACTTTGCATATCAGACGACCACACGGATCTCTCTCAGTCTGAACAGACAGGTGAATAATATTCCAGAACTGAAGTAATTTTAACTGAAAGATAGAAAGAATCAAATAGAACAATTCTGCATATGATGTAATAAATATCTTGCACTACACAAAATCCAGCTACAAATCAAAACAACAAAGTGAGTAAAAAGCTAGGATCCACAAAGGGTTATTTTTCAGTGTGTTGAGATTAACAGAGTTCTTCAAAATTCTCTCTTCTTAAATCAGTGGATTTGATGTTTCCTGGGGATAATTGTAAAGTAGTGACACAGGAAAGGCACAGCAAGTTGTAATTCTTACCTAGCATCCAAAAAATATTCCAGTTATTGTAACCACCAGAAAGAAGACTCAAGTACCTTCTGGAGGACCTCAGTAAAAATATCTGTTCGATGTGCCTCTGAGGCAGAAAACTCAAATTGTTAGTGCTTCTGGGAGAGTTTACATTTGAAAAAGAGATTGGACAACTATGTGAAGAATAAAAATATAGGGAATTATAAAAGACAATGCTGAAAAAATCCAAAGGTAATATTAAACCTGTTGCTTCAGGTTTTAGATGGCACTAAATATTGGTGGTAAGGAAGAAACCTGCTGGGGAGGAACACAAATCTTCCTGCCTGTGTAAGGCAGGTTTTTCTCACCAAATGTCTAGTGCTGACTGGCTTTTAAAGTAGCATATTGAACAGCATGAGCCACATACTGGTCTGATATGAGAACTACCATATTCCTAGGAAAAAAGAGATATATTAATAACTCTAGAATCAACCTCAAGGTAGCATCTTTTCCATTTTTGCCTTCATACCTGGCACAAAAATGTTTATGAGCGCTGATAGCTGTTTAACCTCATTCACTAACTTGCTCTTTTTACCAGCTGAACTCTATGTGTCAGCAGCAACACTTCAGCACTATAGTCCTGGCTTTAGCTTTTTAATTACAGCATCCTACTCCCACTACACCTGTGTGCTCACCAACCACGGGAGGCTTTTCCTGGCTGTGTGCCTGACCCCAAGAGGCTCTGTGTGCAAAGCCCCATAGAAAAAAGCAGTACTCCCTGCCTCCAGCACCTTTGATATAATTCCCTGCACTGTCATACAGATGCAGAAACAATAATTTCTATGAACCCTTGAGCTTTGCCTAGCTTATATGGCCTAAACCACCAGATAACTAAATTCTGTTGATTAAACCTATTAGTTCTGTCAGTGAACATTTAGTGTCCAGAAAATGATTTTGGGAAGTCAGCCCTTGTCTCTGCTCCATAACAAAGTCAGGGCCCAGCGGCAGCCCTCACACTTGTTCAGCAGCCCCCTCAAGCTCTGTGAGGGTCACTCACTGACGAATTCATGGTCAAGTGTCTAACAGGAAAGTATTAGTTGAAGAGATTTTTTGCATTAAATGATTAAATATTCTTCATTAAGTAACACTGAGATACTAAAATACTAAGTTGATTTTTCATGCCTTATGAATGCTTTTGACAGGCAGCAAGTCCACACGAGTTACTGACTGCCTGCAGTACAGGGCAGAAGATTTTTAAAAGGTTACAGGAGAATCCTGGTATTGGTTAACAAATTTGTCCTCTCCTATGTGTGACTGGTATAATCAAGGGGAAATATGTAATGAATTACTTGTAAGAAAGAGAGTAGGTATGTTTTAAAGCACAGATAATCTCCACCTTTGCAGTCTCTCAGCAGATCGCAGCAGACAGATAAAAGGTTTGTTTTGCTACTCATGAGCTGTTCATAACCGTCTTGAAAACTTTTCCTCATAACATTAGTCCAAAGCTAAGGCTTACTAGCCAGAGCAAAACCAGCTGTGTTGCCATGACCCACAGCTTTTAAGGGAACAAAACAATTAGTATAGTTATAAATAAGTACTTTTGAAGAGTATAAGTCATACATTTCAGTTTTTCCTTTGTGTTCCTTATAAACAAAGTACCCCTTAAAATAATTGTGTTAAGAGTAAAGACACATGAGGTATATAACTGTGACAAATAACGGCCTCTTGTAAAAATATGGGATATTGGGGTTTTTTTACATTCCTAGTGTAATAAAGAAGATCATGGGCTTTTTTAAGGAGTGTAACAACATCTGAAAGGAGGGCATGGATTGCCATTGACATTTGAATCTTTCAGTCAATTATGTGTAAGCATAATTCATAGTAACGGCTACACTGTCTTCTTCTGACCCTTCCAGGAGCAAAGAGAAGCTCAAAGAGCAGGAAAGCTCAGCCCCCAGCCCCCTGAAGCCAGGGCTTTTTCCTCCGGCACAGCCAGAATGTCAGCAAGCAGGGACAGGGAGCAACATGGCACTGACTGGACAGGAAAAAGGTGGCAATGCCGATTTGGTCAAGAGGTCAGATCCTTGCAGTCTTTCTCAACTGCTCTCACTCACTGAAACTTTTCTCTTCTTGTACTTATGTGGTTTAGTTAGACCTGCTACACCGACTGGAGTGCTTATCTAAGTAAAGGCTACTTCGCCTTCTGTCACGCTGCTCTCCTTTATCTGAAGCTCCCACCAAAATCACCATGTTATTCTGGAACAAATAGGAGGTTTAATAAAGAGAACAAATACCTGAAGGCAATAATATCATATCTGAATGGATGCTTTCAACAAAGGAATGCAGATTAAAAACTTAAATAAACTAGCAAGCAGAACTGTGACTCCCTCTCTTGCTACCTGAATCACAACAGGGGTGTCACAGAGGTGGAAGGGTGATGCAAGAGATCAGAGCAAGCTCTTTTCCACCAGCAATAAAGGCAAGAATACTGGAAGGATTACTGAAACTGGAACCAGGGAGTTCCTGACATGTGCCACAGCGTTACTGAGAAGGGAAGTGAGTAACACCAGATCTCTGTCTGATTGAAAACTTTCTTTTGGCTCTTTGGGCTTGTTGACTGAGGGAATAAGAGAGTCCTGAGCAGGTGCTAGAAGACTGCCAGTACTTTCCAATATGTCCTTGTAACAAAACTCTGAGTCTCACTTTGGCTGTATATGAAACTGCTGCTATGGAAGAGCCCCCAGCCATAATCCAAACAGGTGATCTTGATCATATTTTTATTTCTTCACTGGGCAACAGCTACAGATGCCAGCATGGTTTGAGCCAGGGATGTTTTTGTAGGTCCCAAAAGATGATGAATCCAAAGTGCAAGGCAAAATGTGTAACATTTCTGGTGCTTGGAAGCCACCAGGGCAGAGATGTTCACTTTAAAAATCTGTCACAGATGTTACAGATTGCTAAACTAGGGACTTGGCTACGAAATCCAGTTTTCAGCTCATGGAAATAATTTAACTGCCTAGTCTAGCACTAACCAGCCTACCTCTTCTCTCTTCTGGATAATAGCATACAGGGCATGTAGCCTTGAACATGGGGAGACCAGGCTTTAATTTTCATCTCTGTCAGAGTCTTCTGGTCTGAATTTGAGCATTTGAACATGTATTAGAATGACAGGATGGTAACTATCTCTGCCCTCCAACCCAAGGTGGTCATGAGATCAGCATCAAAAACATTTGGGTCCAGTGCACTTTTCTTGAGGGAGGGTCTCCCACCATCAGCACATTCCCATTGCAAGGCAACTGTTAAACCTCTTGCAAATACAGCTGGCAGCCCTGGGAGGACTCAGCCAGGCTGGAGCCCTCTCTGCTAGGCTGGAGATGCATGCTGCTGCTGGAGGGGCTATTGGGACGTCTCCGGGCTGCCGCCAAACCAGTCACCCTCCCACAGCTGTCCATGGCGGGATGATCGGTTCGATGGCAGCACGGGGATGTCCCAGCAGCAGCACGATGGGCTGCTCTGCTCAGACCCTGTCTGCTGTCCCTCCTATGCTCTTCCCTGGCCTCTCACATGGAAGCAGTGACGACAGTGGGGACAGCAGCAGATCCTGCTCACCTCGCTGTCAGTCTGAAAGCAGACAATGCTTGTCTGTTTTTATTACACCTTTTGCCATAGTGGGTCTTGGTCCACAGATGTGGAGTAATTGCTGGAAACATTCATCCCAAAAGTATAATGGCTAGTGCCTTGCATAAGAGAGCTCTGCTATTGCCTTCACCCTCAGTATAGATAGTCTCAACAGCAGGGGAGCATTCTCCTGTGCTGGCACGCTGGTGTGTTTAACTTCATCTCTCTGACATACTTTCATCTGTGCTGCGAGCAAGAGAGACAGCGTAAAAGAAACTGTGGTTCAAAGGAGAAGAGGTTTTCTGATTCATTGTCTCTGTCTCTGCCTTTGTCTGTTGCTATCACACAGTGGTTGAGTTACAGCAGTGCAAAGGAGGCTGTGGGAACGTCTCTGTCTGCTGGCCACAGAAACAGAGAGGCAGAGAGGCCCCCCTGGCCAGAGCTACAGCAGTGATATAGGGCAGTGAGGGAGCCCTCCACCTTTACATGCCCAGGTAGGCTCTGTGGTAGCTTTTCTACATGAGATGTCATTACTCCCAGCCTTCTTGCCTTCATGACACTACTGCACAACACCGAAGTTTTGCCTTTTCCTTCTAAATCTGATTTCCAGTATATCACTTAAAGTGGGCCTCAGTTAGCTAGTGCCTATGTTAAAATATATTAAAGCAATGTGATTTTCAAGAAGGTTCTTGAAACTCTCTTGCAATCAGTTCTTCTCCATTCGACCCCATACAACGGAGGCACTGAAGATCCTTAGCTAATACAAGGATCCCACCTCACCCACAGTCCTTCTATGAAGCCTGTAGAGACTGTGTAAAAGCCAGTGATGTTTTGAACTTTAAAAGCATGAGCTATCTTCAACATGGAAGGAAAAGCAATTCTACGAGCTATGCCTTAATTTTTCAGGTATAACTGGCAAGCTACACTTGATGCTAAAATCTTCTGCAAGTAGGGGCTACCATATGATCTGTATAGGGCTTCCTAATAGTAGAGTAATGATCTGGAGAAAATGTCATTACCCATTTTTCAGACACAGCACAGGGAAGTAGCTGAATTCTGTAGTACTTATTTCAATACGCTCTGTTTTGCTGTGTTTACTCTCACCTCTAGCCAAAATGAAGTCCTGATTTTCAATAGATCCTTTGAAAACAGCAGTATACATCTCAAATAATAAGAACAGGAAGTTGGCTGCATATAGTTTTTTCCTGGTCATCATCGCTTTAATATTTGAACACTTTACTCTCTCGATGTATTTGTCCTCACAGTTACCCCAGGAGATCTGACATTTATACAGTACCAACTAAAAGAGGAAATAAGTGTTGTATCATGTTAGCTGAACATGGTTCCCTCAAGCCTTACC
This sequence comes from Strix uralensis, assembly GCF_047716275.1. Taxonomy (NCBI): domain Eukaryota; kingdom Metazoa; phylum Chordata; class Aves; order Strigiformes; family Strigidae; genus Strix; species Strix uralensis. The sequence continues at coordinate 60,022,157 of NC_133974.1, forward strand.
TGGCACCCTAATCACCAAAACAATCTTTTTCTGTAAACTAAATACATGTGTTCTGAACAGGTGTGTTGTAGAGGTGATTGATTCAAAGGCTGAGAAGTGATACGTTTCAGAGACACTGCTTTGTGACTCTGTATATATGCATATATGTGTGCATAAAAAACAGAGAAAATCAAGATTCAGTTTTCTAATCTAGTCTAGTCTAGTCTAGTCTAGTCTAGTCTAATCTAATCTAATCTAATCTAATCTAATCTATCTCTGAATGATTTTACACTCCTTCCTCCCATCTGCTGGTGGGAACTTCTGACAGTTTCTGAGATCTTGAGCTACAGCTGGGCCAGCAAGATGAGAGGTGCCATAAAGACTTTCAAAGAGCCATCTGATGAGAAGAGATTGGTGAAAAAGTAGTTTTAAACACAAAGATGTGAAATTTGAATAGCAGAAAGATCCCAAAGCTTTTCAGAAATCTTCTACTGAGGATTTTGCAGACTAAATACATTAATTGTTTTGACATTTTTACTTGCTATGTCAGGAGTGAGTAAAAGCAAGAGTGAAGGCTAGCCTAGAAAAAGACCATAGTACAAACTCATGGTACCACTTCAGCAGAGTGTAACCACCCCAAATCCCAATATGGTCACAATACAAGAGGCACATCTTCTGGACCTATAATGGCCATGTAGCCAAAACAGATTATCTGAGTCTAAGGGATATAAGTTCAGTAGCACAATGACCACCAATGCTGAATGATGCCACCTTATATCTGATGCAGCCTTGGTGCTGCCTTGTGCTAGGTGAGCAGTGCCAGAGCATGGTCAATTTATATGGGAAGACTGCAAGAATCCAAAAGTTTTGGTATCTGATATTTCTAGGATACAAATACTATTCATTCAATTGTTTTATATAGCAGTCCTATTAAAAAAAAAAAAAAAAAACAAAAAAACTGAACAAACTAGAAGAACCAGTACTATAGAAACACAAACAACTCAAGAGACACACTGTGATTTTTTTAGTTTTCCTGTGATGCAAGGTCTGTTGATTTACACTCTAGCTGTCATAATTTGCCTCTTGTCAGCACTTATCCCTCTCCATTAGTTGCTCTGAATTCCTCCTACTTCTCCAACATACGTGCTCTCCATCAGCTTTCTCATGGATTCTTCACCATCTGTACCGTGTCAGCCTGGCCTAAGACTTTCAGTTGCAGCACTATGGCCTTACAAACTAGAGAAAAGGCCTTTCTCTCAGCCTAAAACTTCCCTCCCCATGCTGGGATTGCTCTCTTTTGAAGATTCTCTTGGGAAAACAGGAAAAAAGAGGAAAGGAGAGGAGAGGAGAGGAGAGGAGAGGAGAGGAGAGGAGAGGAGAGGAGAGGAGAGGAGAGGAGAGGAGAGGAGAGGAGAGGAGAGGAGAGGAGAGGAGAGGAGAGGAGAGGAGAGGAGAGGAGAGGAGAGGAGAGGAGAGGAGAGGAGAGGAGAGGAGAGGAGAGGAGAGGAGAGGAGAGGAGAGGAGAGGAGAGGAGAGGAGAGGAGAGGAGAGGAGAGGAGAGGAGAGGAGAGGAGAGGAGAGGAGAGGAGAGGAGAGGAGGAGAGGAGAAACAAGTCCTTTAAGCACACCCCACAAAACATATTTTCTGGGATCTGCTTAACACTATCTGTACACATGTTACGAAGGGAAATTTCTCACAATGAACTTTGATGTATTGAAAAGAGGGAAAAAGAAAAGAGGAAAAAAGAAAATAAAAGAAAAAACCCATGGCATAATCCCCATGGGAAGACCATGTCCAAGAGTGACATTCTTGAGGCTAATCTTCCCATATGTCCTCTCTAACAAGCACGGTAAGAAATAATTGCAACCATTCCTGCTCAAGTCGCGTACACTGGCAAAAATTATTTCACCAAAAGAGCATTCTTTTGTGTGAGTCCCCGAGCGCCTGTGCGAGGCTGAAAGGCAGTGCTCACTCGCTCGCTCTCCAACATTCCTGCTCTCAAGAGTGTGGCATTCAAGTACAGAGCGGGTTGAGATTTCTGGTAGAGCAAGTAAAGGTGACTCTCACTGTTACTGTAAATTAACCTGTCAACACTAGCCAGAGAGCCACAGCCAATAAAAATAATGGGCCTGCTAGTGAAGAGCTGTTGACATAGCATTTCAAAAAGACAAGTTCAGCACTTGGGGCTGCAAGGGCACCAAACGTTTTTGTTTTGGTTTTTTTTCCAAGTTTGCTTGGAAAATGCAGAAAAGTGGGGAACGTTCATCATCATTTCCAGCCTGCTAGTGTGTTAAGGAGGGCATGGATAGCCTGAGGATTTTCAGCCTCGGAGGTCACCTGAGATTGCATAGTTAGTCTGCATATCTATATTGTATGAGAAAATCAATAACCAGGGGGTTATATGTGTTGCTAAATCATTTTCAGCCATGATACTCCTTAAAGTGGGTCTTTAGAACTGGTAATTGAAAATTGAGCCCCCAGTGTTCTCAACCACTGCAAAATTATCACATAAATTCATGTTCTCTCCTTTGGTTGCAGGACGTACTCATATATCTCCATATGGAAAGCAGTAACATCTTCCTTTTCTCTTAAAAATCCCCTTTGCTGCAGGATCAGAAGTACAGGTAGACTTGAAAGTGGAAGAGCATAAGCACTTCTTTGTTCAGAGTGGTTTCTGAGTAGCCATTGGTCTTCAAAGCTGTTTGTATCCCAGCAAGTTGTGTGACAACTAGTATGAAGTGATTTTACAAGTATTGTTTCCAGTACTCAGGAACAATTCCTGCTGTGCTCCTCACCATCTTCAATTATGCCAGTACATGCAGAGCTTGTCCCGCCGGCCGGATCAGGGCAGTCCCTTAACCAAAGGGAGCAACTACAAAGGACAAAGGAGCCTGTAAGCAAGCTGTGTGGTGGCATGTGGGAGGGAAAGGAGTAATCCTCTCTGCTCTGGTGGCTGGGACAGAAATTGCCTGTGGAGTGACTGGGACTCAATTCAGTCATTCTTGCTGTTCCGAGGTTCCTCTGATTCTTCGTGACACATGGCCATATGGTTAAAGCACTGATGTTCAGGTGGTTTAGGCTCAGTCCCTGCCTCAGCTAGAGACTGACTGACATGCTGGATGAGCCAAGAAATCTTATATGAATGGGATGACAGCTCTTTTGTTTCCCCACTCAGTATCTGCCTTATCTGTGTGTCATAGTTGTGGGTCCTCAGGCCAGGAGTGTCTCTCTCCCTGTGTTTATGCAGTGCCTGCCACAGGGACACCAATGTCACTGAGAGCCTGTATGGTAGCCCAAAAAATAAGCAGATAGATGGATGTCCACATACGACTTCTCTTTTTCATCCTTTAACAATACCTGGTATGAGGTAGTACTCTCCTTCCTTTTTTTGATGCCTTCTGTTTCCTCCACCAGAGTTTGGCGTATTCTCCACTACAGGCAGAAGTATTGACTGGTCCATAAGCCAGAAACACCTTTCAAAACTCCTTAAGGTTTTACAACTATCTGAGTGTAAAAGGGTTGCCTAATATTCACACAGAGCTCTATACCAGTGAGGTGGTATCTGTCACAGACAGAAATGCAGTAGCATCTCAAAGAACCTGCTGTCTAACTAGCTAATTCTTCATAAAGGGCCAGCCCTTGACTCTGTTAATTTGCAGTACAGCTTCCTAAAAAATTATTTTAAATTCAATTTATTTTAAATTTCACTCAGAACTATTTTAATTTATTTTTTTTCTGAACCATGATTTGATTTTGGAGAACTTTAGCATTAAGAAATTTCGAAATTAAAGTTTAGATTTTCAAGTGAAAAACCTTGAGAAGCTCTTGTGCCCTGAGCCCACATCCTTAATCAGGAAAGTTCATTTCTTGCAGTATTTACTGAGGAGACACAAATTCAACACTCTTCCTTGTGTCTCTACTGCAGAGAACAACATACTTGAATTTGGGCCCTTTGCTTCTCAGGAGTTTGTCTCAACACTCAGAAAGATGGTCTAGAGTTGACCTCTCCCGATATTTCTAACTGAAGCTTCATTCCAATCTATAGAAAGTAATTGAAGCAATTAATTACCTACTCAGACAAGTGCTGTAGCCACCAACATATAAGAATGGGTTGCAGGGGAGGGACGTGCAACCATCTCTTTCTTCTCTGCATTGTGAAAGCCACTATGTCGCCTCATGAATCAAGCCTTCCAAAATTCAATGTTTCCTTGTGAAAATGTTGAAATGAACCAGTTGGGCATTTCCAGAACTTTATTTGTTTGTTAGTTTTTGCATCAGCCAAAATTAGTTGTCCTGCTTGACCCAGTGTCACAAGCCTGAACTTTTTTGGGCAAACACTTGATTTATTGGGGAAAAGAGAACAATTGTAAAGTCCTGGTCTGTGCCACTTCCTTCTAAGCCAGGTCCAACAGCTGGGGAGCAGAGCCCATGCTCTGTCCCGCCTGGGCATAATGGGCAGCCTCTGACCGGCAGCAGGAGGTTAGCTACTTGTGTGGCAGCATGTGGCATTTCTTCTTAATAAAAAAAGAAATCACCAAAGCAAAAACAGATGATAGAGAGTAGCCGTTGCTGAGATACTACAAATAAGTAAACAATCCTGGGGCTTTGTGCTGTTGTTATTTTTCTTTAATGAGGACTGTGGGTGGGAGGCCCTGGCGCCTCTTCAGTGCACCCAGCCTAGAAGAGCTCTTTCCTACCCTAATCAGCTTGACAAAGCGACAGGAGTGGTACCTCCTGAGCAACTCAGCTCACAGCTGGGGAGTATTCCTCCACTTTGAAGGTTTCTGTTGCTGACATCAGAATAAAATATGAAAACTCTGTCTCTTCTCCTGGACCAAATTCTGCAGTTCTGCTCCCACGAGAAGAAGCTGTTGTCAGGGACTTGGCAGGCTTCCCAAAGCTCAGCAGTTGAGTGACAAGGAGTAGGAAAGGGCACTGTACCAGGGCTAGTAATGATTTTTTAGCCTATTATTAGGTATTAAAAACTATAGAGAAGATGTCCTCACAGGCGCAAATCATCTCAATTGTAAACGGATGGTAGAGTGCATAAAATCTCGTTTTGAGGACAAGCCAAACTGTACCACATCAGTCACAGGCTTTTTGGGCACACTTACAAAATATTTGCCTGCACTCTTCAAACCTCATATTTGTCCACTGTGAGACATATTCAACAAAGCATAATGATACCAGTGGGAAGGAGGTACAGAATTGTCCTTGGAAACACCTTCAGGCTACAATTTCTATATCCAAGTATCCTCCTACTTCAAGAAGCCTCGTTCTAATTTTTTGCCAACTGCAATTGCACTTACACATGGGTTTAACAGTTCTGCTGTCTCTGGACCTCCATGTCTACTTCTTTGCACAAAACTGGCCCCGTTACTGGAAAAGAAAAATAAGATGGTTATTTGAGATTCCAGCTGGACACCGAATGGATTGTTCTCATGATACAAACCCAGCCTCGTGGGAGCCCACAGAAAAGAGGACAGCATTGCTTTTTCACTCCTCCTGTACACTGGGGCACTGCTATTTCTTGTGTTTCTGCATGTACAGCCCTAATGACTTGGATTTTTTTAAAAAACTATCAATAATGCTTTTTACACTCCTGTGGTGAGGGGATAGAGTATTTTGTGCCTAGTTCAGGAGAGGAACTGCACTGGATAATGGCTGATTTCCTTGCCAAACACCAGTTTGAATGTGAAGTTCTGTAGCTGCTCCTTTGGAGTCCTGCGTTGCTTGTGTAGATTGCTTCCTCTTTCTGATAGCTCAGTAAAACCTGTTGCTATTGCTGCCACTTATTCCTTTCCTTACAAATGTACAAAAAGTACTAGCTGTGAACATTAATGAATGTACCTTTATGTTCGAGGGAAAAGCAAGAACAATGTGGGCTAACCAGACCAGCCGGCTGCTCCCAGTCAGCTGCGGCCAAACAAGGTGCAAGGGGGGAAAACTGAAGTGCCCGCCAAATGCGTCACTCTGGGTGCCAGCTCAAAGGGCACGTGGTTTCCCACAGACTTGTGTTTCAAAGCTGGTGTCCAGAGAGGGGTAAAGTTTCATCTTTGGAAAGCTTTGTCTCCAGTGAATTCTCAGGTGTCTACTAGAGTTGCGCTCCCTCAACAGCGTTTCTCTCAGCTGGGGTGATACAATAGGCCTGTGTGATTTCATGAAGCTTGCGGGAATATCATTAATACTTTGGTGATCCCTACCAACTCTAGCCGGCCAATTGCCAGCCAGTTTGAAAGATACTGAGAGATCTGAATATGAGCAAACACATGCATACCACATTGAGTGGTGTGTTGGGAGCCTTATTTCCTAGAAAACCCAGCTACAGGTAAAACAAAACCACAAGTAATGTCATTGGCAGTAGTGTCAGCAGTCCCCTTACCTGTCGTGGTGCTGAGGGCACCCACAGGCCTTCTGTCCCAAACCAGCCTCCCCTGACACTACCTCTACCCTGCCCACAGCCCAGGACCCCATTTCAGCTCAGCCTGGGGCAGTCCCTGCCCCATTGACACCATAGCAATGCTGGTTTCCAGCCCTATCTTCTGAATGGACTGGACCTACGTCACAGAAAGCCTGTATCCTGGATGTACACTGCAGCTTGTCTCCAGTCCTGTCTCTGGCCCTGGATGGACTTTGGACCCATGCTGTAGGCTTGACCCATCTCCTCTTGCTTCTGACAGCAGCACCTGGATGGTCCCTGGCCCTGGTTTGCTACTTGTCATGTTAGGGTCTGTTGATGGATGCCATTACTGTCCCTGGATCTGCCCACCGTGATCAGACACTGTGGGACTGCACCCATTGGTGAGGGCATGAGCTATGCTGGGGTCCCCTTCAGCTCCCAGCTCATCCTCCTTTGGGAGCAGACTCACTGCACCCTGATGTTACCTATCAAACAACAAAGCACATGGTAGAGCTCTGAAAGTTATTGGAAGACTTGCATTGAAATAGGCACTATAAAACACGTCTAAGAGACATATATCAAGAGACTGGGGAGTACAGGACTCTTTTTCAGGTCAAATAAACTATCAAGATCATAAAATTACTGTAAATGTTTTTATTACAGATAAGGAAACCTGATCATCTCTGACCAGGAGAAAGGGCTCCATCCATCCTGTCAAAGGAGACTAAGAGCCAGATGGCACCCTGACATGTCTAATATGGAGTATCTAGCCACTTAAGGCTAGATATCACCTCTTAGAAGTGTAAAACCATATGAAGCATGTTTATACAACCTTTCAGTAGATAATTTGGGGGTCACAGACTTGGGACTAATTCACAAACTTTTGGGGGAGGAGGAAGAGGGCAGAAATGAGCAATGATATTTCTGCTTGTCAAGGATTTGTCACTTCATGTGTTCAAAAAGTACAAATACTTGAAACACCCTTAGCCAACAAGATGATATTGCTTGGGACATCTTCACTGGTGAGGAACTACTGAAAAAAATTGATTTGTGTGTATGTGTGGAGACTTTAACACCGGGAATTATTTCTTATGAAAAAGGCTAAATAGTTCACATGTAAAGCTACAAATCTGTATTTATAGAAGCCTTATCAAACTAATTAATGAACATTTTTTTTTAGCAGAAAAGCTTTAAATAGTAAGTACAGCTTTGTGGCATGTGTTAGCAAGGAAAATATAATATTAAATAACTCCTACAAGGCTTAAGGCCATGTAATAGTCACTGGAAGCTGAGCAAGCTTCTCTGTAGCCGAGGCATAACAAATATGTTCCTCCTGCTGCAAACAAGATCACAAACACTGGAGTATTCCCAAGAGTTTGTTTATGGTTAGCTATCTACACAATGCTTTAGCCTGGTTGTCTCTAGCCATGGAGAAAAGGAAAAACAGCTGAAGTCCACAGTGGGTAGCAAAGAAAATGAGAGGTTAAAATCATGGAACCGGACTCCAGGGAGTTGAGGATGGAAGGTGAAAGGTGCTAAAGGGTGGCACGAGGAAGTGTCAAGTGCCAATGAGAGAGTGTTTGGCATCTCAGCCCTGCTGTTATGGGAAAACAAGCAGAGGGACAAGTGGGAGCTCCAGCAGGGGTTTGCCTGGACCTAGAGTAGATACATAAGCTAAGGCTGCTACCACCTCGAGAAACCAACACAAGGGCTTTCACGAAGATAGCGTGGTACTCTTTGAATGATCAGAAGCCAAAAGGCGTTGGGATCCTGCAGTGCACTCATAGTCCAGTACTAAAGGTGACGCACATCATATTCCATTTTGTTGAGTCAAAATCACTGAGTTAGTGTTTGATTTTTTCAATCATTGTGCAAACATTTGGCTGAATGTCCTCTAGTGCTATTATCACTTTTTACAGTCTGTTCTTTGATGCTATATAGGCACATCCTTCAACAGCCCCTAGGTTTTGTCCTCTGTGTCAAAATCCTCTGTCAGGCCTACCAAAGTTACCTGTGGGCCAAGCCTAGAGGACAATGGCTTCCCATGACAGCTTCATTCCTGGGGACAATGGAGCTGTCAAGATCTACAAGTCCAAGCCTTGTGCCCGGCTGGCAGGGGCTCTGCAGCAGCCAGCCTTCAGCTGCAGCACGCGCTCGGCAAAGACAGCAGGAAGACTCAGATATCAACATTCACAGCCTTTGAAAAGGAAATGTAGAAACAGAGTGTAGCATTAATCCTCCATCCACTTAGAGCTCAGAATTAAAAACACATGAGAAAATTTCTCTCAAAAAAGGAAGATAGAGAAAGATGCAGAAATCTCCTGTTCTTGGTTTTTTTTACAAGTTGAGGAGCTATTCAAAAAATGACATGACGAGCACAGTAGAAGAAGCCAACAAATGACTGTCAGGTTATTTTCATAAAATCACAACCAGATCCTGTCTTTCTTTTTGAAGAATTGCTGCTGTCATTACCTATAGATGATGAAGTAGATCTGCTCATTTCTGGTTTTACCTGCAAACCTAGGAAGAAAGATTAAAAAAAGTGTCATGTTCCTTACTTGACATAATACAGAAAATAATAAAAGGCAATTAATTTTCATCATAAAGGCATGCAGCTTGCACTTACAAACATTTGCATCCAACCATCCAGATACTTTGTAGTATATATCTTGATGGATCGAGTCTTTATTCAATTTTTATTTCAGTGATCTCAAGATGTAAAAGTACAAATACCTCCTTCATGCAAAAGGACTATAATGAAGTCCCAATACTCCAGTGAACAGATAGCTGAAACCAGTGCCTAACTTGTGAGCACACTGCTCTGCTCCTTCCTAGTGTAGTGTTGAATGATTAGCTTAAAGCACCTGATTTTTATGCTGCAAAAACATGATTACTATTGCTCAGCCCAAATCAGTGCTTTACTGATTTTTTTTCTCCTTTTCCAGCCAGAGCAAACCAGTGATGGCTTGAACCAGGCTCTCTATCTTTGTCCTGGAGAGCACTAGAACATGGTGTGTCCCTTCAAACCAACATGTCAGAAAGATTAAATTAATTTGTGAAACCTTCAACTTCAATGCTTCTTTAGTTATGTTTTTTATGCGTGTGTTTGACTGTTTTCAGTGTAACTTATAAGCACCATACCTTCCAGTACTGCTTTAAGCAACCCATAGCCTTGAGGCTGGGACTCTATAGGTACAACTGCAGTTCCCAGATCAGGCCTGAGACCTAGCACTGAGGGGGGAAGAATATGATGATTCCTTTCAAACGTATGTCCTCAAACAAGCACCCAGAGTAGTCAAAAAAAATGCTTCAGCTTCTGCTCTTTTGCAGGCTTGAAGACCTCTGATCAGGAAAGCATTTATGGATGCGTTTAATTAGAAACACATGTTAAAAATATGGACTTCAATTATATTACTTTCAATGCAACTTAATTGAAAATGTGCTTAAATATTTCCTGTTTCAGGCCTAAAAGAACAACACAATTCTCCAAAATATAAGACGTTTCATTGTGTGAAATCTTAAAGGACTTTATGTGCTGCATATGCTGGCATTATTTATCCCTGAAAAGCGGCTGCTTCTAAGGTGGAACATTTTGTGTGCTATGAGAACAAACAGCTACAGACAATGAGTATATCATGCCCAAATAAAACCACTGTAGGAAAACAGACAACCAGAACATAATTTCTCAGCTTGAAATTTAGAGGCGACACTAACTGTTACAAAAAGCCTTACTGGAGCTCTGACAATGAGCATGGAGGTCTGAAGCCCTTAGCTTCATGCCCGGACACTGATTCATTCCTTACTCCCAGGGAAGAATGACCTCTTCCTTAATGAACTACCAGGAGAGTGTTATTCCTTGTACAGTGTTTAGTCTTCCTGCAAGGTGTCCTATCCCAAAGCCACGTTTAGCTTGCAAGAGTGTCACAGCCTGGCTGTCGTGGCCGTAGGGAAAAGGCTGCCTAGCGGTTTAGAAAATGTCATACAAAGTTTTGTCACTGGTTTTTGCTGCTGTTGTTGCCTTCCATTTAGGACACAATCCTTTGTATTTATCTCTAAAAACCACTCTGTGCCATCACTTCTTCAGTAGTGCTTAAAAACTGATAGCACGTAACGTTTCATGACTATGTGCTTTACCTTGCACATAGCCCGTCTCATCTGCTTTCAGCAGCACATGTAGCAGCTGCACAGAAACACAACCTGATGAACGTGAGAGGTTTACAGGAAAGCAAGGAGCACTGAAAGAGCTAAGGGCATGCACTGTGCTGCCCTGCCTGCGCACACAGGCTGCAATGCTTTACCTGTTGTAAAACCTCCAAATGTAGCTCCATTAGCCAGAGAAGTATTTTTGGCAGTATAGCCCTTTCCTATGTGGCTAGGATATAATGATGTCAACCACCTTTACACTGCTTAACTATATTTACAGTAGATCCTGTACCAGAACATTCATGCTTTTTCTTTAAATTCACTTTGTTAACCACCACCATATTACAGTAAAAAAAAAATTATGTGTCTTAGATCTTTGGTTCAAAACAACCTGCTTGCATCATTACAACAAAAATTTGTTCTGGAACACATACTCCAAACAGGGTCAGTCTAGAAATATGGGGGAAAAAAAAAAAAACAAAACAAAAAAAATCAGTTAACACCATTTAAAGTTAAGAAGAACCTCATTTCCTCTCAGTTTTGTCTCAGTTGTTTTTCTTCTTCTATTGCTAATGCCCTCTTTGAGGAGTGATATAAAAGACTTTTTAAAAGGACATTTGCAGCAGATTAGTCTGTGATGTGAATTAATCCCAGTCTGTGTTCTTACAACATTTGACAAGTCAGAATTTACAAGGCATCTATGCAGTAACCATTCAAAATAGATTACTTCATGGCTGAAATTGTAAATCTACAGCATACACATACCAATAGATATGAAAGGTACAAAGAAACGTACTCCAAATACATTAGTAGCAAGAGGATGGGAAAAGAGATGGACCACCATGTGGTGTCAGTGAAGGCAAAACACTAAACCGCTGCCTTCAATACAAAGATCATGTGCAATCACACAATTACCACAACCTGCATCAGAACTCAGTTCTCAGGCTAAGAGGAAGATAGAGAATATTTAGAAAAGTTAGTTGTTGAGTTGTGTTGTTTCCCAAATCATCTTCCTGATTAATTTTATCTTGGGGTCTTTAAAGAACCAGCTGAAACCACCTTGAAGGTTCACAGAACTCAGATGGGCAAACGCAGAACGGACATTCATGCTACCCAGTACAGATCATCTGAAAGTCAGGCATCATTAATAACCCACATTGCACAGTCATCGGAGACAAGTGTTTTCTCCAGAAGGTAATTTTCTCATCCTAAAATGGTTCCTAAAATGACTCTCTTGAGGCACCCATCTCTCTCCCATAATTACAGAAGGAACCTTGATAACTATTTCAAACTGGACATCTAATGCTCCAACATCTCACATCATGTAAGCTGCACTGCACTTATATCTTCAGAAAAAGAAGAAGTTATGGGATTGTAAGGCAGTCATGTTATCTTTAATGTAGGAAAAAAACTAGAATGAAGAACCAAATAAATTCTTTGTGAGTCACTGCAAGATAACAAGGAAAAGAGTACTGTCAACATGGATTTGTCAAAGCCTCTGTATTTCAGACCTTCCTGGAGAGCACCGTGGCTACTGGGAACAGGCTGCTGTGGGGTGGGTTGTCTCAGCTATCCCAGTATTTCATATTACATCTATAGTAAGAGGCTAAAAACTATATTCCCCATGTGGTCTAACCAAGGAGCAATTTGTGAATGGATAGCAACAGCGGCTGAATGTGCAGGGAGCCCCTTTGGCACCCAGGGACTCCCTGGTGCCTGCCTGGGCAGTGTCCCCTGTCACTGCAGTGCCACACATCAGAGGTTAGGGGCAGAGAGAGCAGTGACCAGCTGGAGGGAGGACAGTGCCAGTGTTCTAATGCCTCCTCTCAAATAGCCACACAGATTAGGCAGCCAGCTCTATTTCACACACACACCCCTCCCTGTGGGCTTTGGCTACAGAAACTTAACTCACTGTTTGGCCATCATGAGAAACAGCTCAGGCAGAGCAGTGGATGGGGCGAGGCCACTGAGAGCTGATCAAGGGGTGAGAAAAGAGTGATGCTTCTGCCAGAGAAGGGTGTGAGAGTGGTATCGCAGGGAAAACTTTTTTATACAGCAAGCATACTATCTATCTCTTATTTGGATCTTTCCTAAGCAACCGCTTGCAGGGAATGCCCATAATTGTTCTCCTCTTCTTAGTCCTTTGATGTGGTACCTACTGAAGCCACCTTTGAGCAACTGCTCCTCTGGTCCTGACCCATCACCACGTCTTCTGGCAGGTCGGGTGTGTGAGATGCAGACCACTGTGTATGTCTGCTGCAGGAAGCACCCACCAGGGCAGGCCCTGCAGCGTGTACCAGGCAGCAAGGTCACACACGGCTTTCCACACCTGGGCCATGCAGAATTGCAGGCACTGGGGGAATTTTGCTGGTAGGAATGCAGTTTCCTTAGGAATTTAGGTACTTTTGGCCTCCAGCAGCCTCTGTATGAGAATCCTATGTAGCTGCCTTACAAGCAAATGTCTTTGCTTAGCTATCCCACACACAATAAAAAACAGATAATGGTGCAAATGTTTCAAAGGCAATTATAAAATCACTTCTAAAGAGATGTGGTTGAAATAAAATACATGTGGACAAATACCTATGTTTTAAACTACCATCACATTGCTACTGATCTTGTTTAGAATAATGTATTACCAAAATAAATTTAAATATGGAGTCAGATGCTTGGCTGTTTGAGATTAGTTGGTTGCCTGATCCCTGATGTATTTTCAGCATAATTACTGTAATTGACATTTTCTCAGGCTGCTTGACTTTGATTTCTGTTCCTTTGTGTTCCTATGCCACAGCCCTCCCTGTGAGGACTGAGGAGCATCCCTCTGCTATGAAGCAGAGCACAACACACAAAACCCAGAGCAAGGGTGCACTTAGCATGGTGTGCTCTCAGAACAGTATGGCAATCCCATGCAGCCTCCTCTGAATAGATGTGGAAAAAGTAATTTATAGAATTGCATGGAACTGTGAAAATAATTATTTGCAAATATGTCTTACTGGTACTGAATGACCATGTGGGCACTGGTTCTGGACCTGTCAATTTTCACAGGTCAAGGTCTCTGCACTCAGGGTCTCTGTAACTAAAATACTTCACACCTGGCCCTGGTTCAGCTGACACAGCTTGGGTGTTTCCATTCCCACAAGGTGGATGTTCCCTGAGTCTCTGGATTTAGATGTAGTGATGAGTAAAGAATTGAGAGCAGAAGAATATGCTGGCTAATATGCACTCAACATTAGCACAAATAATTCTAGTTAAATAAGGCAACATCTCCTAGACTCAGCTGTTCTGCAGGCTCCCTGCATGGCAGCGATCAAGCACCAGAAGGCAATTCAGAAAACAGCATGTTCTGAAAATCTTTTTGTGCTGTACAGCACCTAGTATGCGGGGTGCTTGTCCATGTCAAGCTCAGAGGCACAAGTGCAGTGAAAACAGTGAATCAGTTATCTCGGATGGGGAGGCAATGCTGCCATTTACTGAAGCAAATGGGTCATCCTTACTGACTCTGCCCGTCTTCCAGAGAGGCAAAACACAACTGATCAGATGCATTTTAGGTTATGCAGGGGTTTCCAGCTCCACCCTCCCATACATCTTTTTCTCCCCTTCTAGCTGTCTCAGTAATAATCGTGAAAGCAAAAACAAACGAATAACAGGAATGACAATGATGGCAACATGCAGAACTGTAATTTGTCCTTTAACCAACAGTTAAGCTGCATTGGGCTGAACACAGGGTTTGCCCATAGACAAGGTGTGATGGACCAGGTTACCAGGTCTTACAGTGTTCCATCTGCAGAGAACAGAACAAACTTTTATTGCCTTCATAGCACTCAGATGGGGCAGAACACATGAGCGTCTCTCTAACTTTAGGTTAGGGTTTTCCTTAATCATAGTGAGGACAAAATAGAAATTACTAGTTTTACAGAGATACCTAAACACAAATATATACCAAAGTACTGTGCCACGTAGGGTGCTTGGTGCTCTCACAGAGGACACATATAATGATGACTTACACTGTCATGGCTGTGTTAAAATTGCACCGATGATAGATTAAATCAGTGTCTGGCTTTGTTTGATGCTCTTATTTCAGCACTAACTTTGGAACTTAAATTACCTTTCTGTTCCTTTTGCCTGTACTTTCCAGTTTCTTGTATTTTCAGTCATGGGGTTATATTTTGGCCAGTCATGCTGCTGTGCAGTTTGCAAGGTGCCAAATGAAAACACTCCCAAGTACAGCAGAAATGACCTGCTTCCAGGATGCTGGGTGTTTTAATTTCATTTTTTAGATTTTCTGTAAACCACATAATTTTCCCACAAGGTGATACAGATGTAATAAATTTTCAACACTTGCCCTTGTGAAGGGATTTCACTTCCATAAATTCAGTGCAGTGTCAGGTCAAACATTCCCTGGAGAAACCAAGGCATAGATTACAGTTAAAGCCATGAGCAGCACACACCGACCTATGGCTATACCTCCAGCATTCATTTTGAATGTATGACACCTTAGACTTCAAAGATAGATCATTATAATAGATACAAGAATGAACAGGGAAGAGGACAGTGAAATACAACATTCACTTCTGCAGTTCTTAGGTACAGAGCCAGCAGTGCTTTCCCACATGATTATAGAAACAAGGAAGTTTTTGTAAACTTAAAGGTGGTGGGGAAGCATTGTTACATCTCATTATACACTGAAGAATGGGAAGGAAAAATTTTTCTATTAGCTGTGAGTTTTTCCTAGCAGAAACCAAGCTTTTCCTTTTTTCTTTCCCAGAAAGTGATCAAGTTGAAAAATAAGTATATGAGCAAATATAGATGTGTGTTTATAATTTTATATGCATCTTACATGTAATTTTAGAGAAGTTCTACTTTAGCACCTTGCCATCATTGGGGATGTACTCTGTACTTTTACATTCCAGACAAACCCTCACAACATCCTTTCCTGTACTTTGATGGAAAAATCAGTGCTTATAGAGATAATGCATGTTTGTATCCCACAAGCTGTGCTTCCTGCCTACTTGAATCTCCGGTGAAAGCTGCAGGTTCTTCTCTAAAATGACTAGATCTTCCCAGTTCACTGGTTTCTCCCATTCCTGAAAGTACTGCAGAAATGCATGGGTTTAAACAGAGATTAATAATAATTTTAAAATGTATTTTCCCAGTTCTGATAGGGCCACAGCAGTGCAACTGGATTGTTGGCAGAGGACTTCAGAAATAAAATGCTGTAAAAATACCCAAAAAGTGGCAAGGAAAACTGACATAATGTGATCGGCACCAGGAATACAGGACATCGCACCAGACAGACAAAAGGGCCTTTAGAAGTGTATTTTAAGCCTCTAGACTTGATTTAACAAAGACAAAGTTTACTGTGGCACGGAGAGCACTCTCGCTCCATGGTGGCAGCAGAAAGCAGTCGGTGAGTCCTGCCTGAGCTGCCACAAGGAAGGAAGGGAGAGAAAAAACCAGAATCAGTGTATTTTCTGAAATGCTGTCTCTTTCCACTCCTGGTCTTTAGATAGCTTGTGATGTTTCACCCCAACAGAAGGCAATGATTGAGAAGGGCAAATAGGCTGCCCTGCAGCTGGTGTCACTGGTACCTGAGATAAGTCCTGGGAAGCTGTCCTGGGAGCACGCTGCACTAAACAGCCTGCAAAAGGAAGGGCTGCCTCAGCGTCCCCCAGCTGCACTGCCACCAGCCTGTGGCTGGCCACCCTCTGGGTCCCATGTCTTTTAGGTATTAGCATCTGTGAGGTTGTGTTGTAATACATACCAGGATTGGTTCAAGACTGATACAGAAATATGGGGTAATTCATTGTTCCTTCCCTTGGACTATTCCCCACATTACTTTTCACATTCAAGTACACCGAGGCTGCAGAAACAAAGTGTTTAGAAGAGGATGGAAAATGCAATCATGAACTTTGGTGAAAAAAACCAAAAACAACAACAAACAGAACCAACAAACAAACCACTGAAATACTGTGGATAAGGTAAATAGAGTACTAATGCCTTTGGCAGAGGTCTCTCTCTAACTCCCTTTCCCTAGTGATGAAGACTGTCCCACAGCTCCACCACTTCTCACAGACCACAACAATGCAGAGCAGTAGCCCAGGTTTCTCTTGGCAGGTCTGTCTCTAGATCTCGGGTGTCCATCTTGTTTAGACTACCGTGGAAGCATCATTCCCTTACTCAGTGTTCTAGCCTCCCTGAGGGGAATAAGAGGTGAGGAAGGTACTGCTGTCCTGTGTGCCACCTCCCACTGTCAGGTCCTCCCTACTACCACCCACACTAGTGTTCAGTCCATTGCAACAGAGACCCCAGAAAAGGGGACTTCCGCAGCAACCTTGAGCAGAAAGTCTTAACAGCATGGAAATAAAGTCTTTGCTACAACTTTGTTAAACTCCCAAAGCGCAAGTGAAACTATGATAAACTGCCTCTTGAATTTCTCTTTTGCAAATGAAGTTCTGCATGACAGCACTTTGTCCTTTTTATCAATAGAGGGAGTAGATAGCTTTTTCCTCCCTAAAGATCTGGCCATGGGGTGACAGGTACTTTACTGCAGTAACATTACAGCAATCCCTAACACCACAATTTAAGGACAGATGTTGAGGTCTCAATCAAACCTGAAATTATTATCTTATATTGTGCATTCTGGCAATCATTTCTTTCCTGGCTTGGTTGTAAGCCATACCATGATCACAAGGATCGCAAATCCAGAACTAAAACTTGTGGAGGGAACCCAATATTCATAAAAGCAGTCAGATTTGCTCAGCCCTTCACAACATAGCTCATGGAGTGTGACCCAATTTCTCCATTATGGCAGCAGTGATATTTAAAAGCATGTGGTAGCTATGCTGTCAGCCTGTAAGTAGAAGTACACTTTAACTTCTAGAAATTCTTTATGCTCCCAGAGAAAAGAACTTCATCCTTGCCTTTATCCATTAGAATTGTGTAGCATCCTGCATTCAGTCCTCCTAAGATGGAGCACTGGAAAAGAAGAATGAGAGAAAGAATGAGACAAATGTTGCAGCTGTACAGTTAACGCTTAAGGCATCACTTGGGTGTCTCTCACCAAGAGTGATATGTAAAAATCTATGTCAATCCAATGAGTGGATCCTGAATCCAGGCAGCCACAGATCACTGACAGCCTGCAGACCATCAGGAACCCTTGTCATCAAGTTTATAATTTAAAGCATTATATGAGTGAGATAGTTCCACAGGCCAGCTCCAGACAACAAGGAGTCCACCCGTGGTTTGTAAATCAGAGGAATAAGAAAAATGTTAGCTTCCTCAGTATTCATAGCTTTTGTATTCTTTATTTCTTAATATCAGAATTTTGAAGACAGAATCTCTGTGGGGCTATCCTCATTAAACGAAACTACCAGCAAGTCTCCCCGTGCAGCCAAAAGAGTGGAGTTCAGAAGAGATTCCATCCTTAATTACAGCTGAGTGTTCTGCACACACTTATCTGAGACAGAGAAACAGATCTGCATTCCTCAAAAAAAAAGTGTTTCAATGCCTTGCTGCTCACGTACAAATACAACTATAACCTTATGCTTTTATACTTCTTATCTATCATATCTTTTTTAGATTCCTAAGCACTGAAAATACAATCCTTTGTTCACAATCCTTTGTCTTTATTGCAGCCAAATACTGTTTGAAATATAAGAGATCTGAAGCCCATCCAAACTTCTTCTGACATTGTTTTTCTGAACATGGCCCAAACTTTGCCATGACTCAAGTAAAGTTTAAGGCATAGAGGTGCTGAACAAAAATAAAGCATCATCCAACAGTCTGCATAATGTAACTGCACATGAGATAGAGATGAAATTAGATACTGCAGGGATTGTTAAGGAAGATACATCCATAGCCAAAGTTTCAAGAAACTGACAAAGACCATCAAGATTTTGCAATAGAGAGGAGCCATGTGTTTTTCAGTGATGCTAAAGATGAAAGAGGTTATTATAATTTTCATCTGTTACTAGTGCAAGTCATTTCACAAACTCATTTCAGCCAAGAAAAGGACCCAAATATGTGCCAAACAATGCCATACAAAGCTTCCCATGTAGCCTGTACATTTATACATGTCTGTCAGAAGCACAACATCAGATTATCAGACAAATAATTGCATTTGACACAGGATATCAGACTCTGTAAATACGCTGTGTGTTTGGCTCAGACAACCAAAGTTAAGGCTTTATTCTGAAGATTTTTCCATCATAGACATTAAGCAAATGTGATGACCTGCAGCTTGGAGATGGGAATGGGAGGGGTAATTTCAAACCAAAAGAAAAGTTTGTATTAAACTTCAAACAGTAAAAAAAAAAGAAGGTTCTTCAACTACAGGAGGGGAAAATACTAAAGTTACAACATGTCAAGTCAACTATTTGCATAATAATATTGCTGATTCTTTTTAATATGTGTTAATGCCTTCTTCATCTTCATCAAATATTTCCTTGTTTTCTCCCATAAGGTCCCAGTAGCACTATTACATATTGGTGGTTGTTATGAAGTTATCTTTGTCTTGATATTCCCAGAATGACTCCATCTCTGTAGCAAGCTTCTCTCACTCTACATTACCCACTGTTAATAACAGTCCAAACAACTCCTAGACTTCAAATATTTCTGAAAAATTAGAAGAGCATCCATGGCTCCATTCTGCAGTGGGAAGAACCACGACACAGAGAGATAAAATCATCTGTCCTTGGCAGGAAGCCACTTACAGAATACTTGCTTTTTGTTTGTTTGGTTTTTTTTTTCTCCCGCCTTTATATTCCAGATACTTTTCAGATATTTTTTCTTTCTCTTTCTTGCTGGTATTCTGTTTGATTTTTTTTTTTTTTTGTACTCTTTGCGTTGTTTATCAAGGTGCCTGTATTTTTAATTACTTCTCTCTACAGGCTATTTCATAAGAGAAAACCTCCCCATGGTTGCACAAAGTCCCTAGTGAAACATCCAGTGGGACCAAGACTAAGCATACCTTGCTCTGCTTTTGTCCCACTTTTCTCCATCCTTTGGATCCATTTATCCCTCGTTCTATCCATTTTGCATTACATTTCTAACTCTCCCCTCATTCCCTGCCGCCGCCTTCCTATTTTCTTTCTGTCTCTCTCTCTCCTCTTTTCCCACCAGCTGGACATAAAGGGACCAGGATTTGAAATACCAAACAATAGCTTTTCAGATCTTGGTATGTTTCCTAAGGACTTCACAGGACTGGAGTCTATGGGAGGGGGAGTAGCCTTTAAAAAAATAAGTAGATGTTCCTAATCATTGCCAGGAGATGCACTAAGGGGAGCCTGAAAGGACTCAGTCACAAAAAGGGAGTGGTATTTTCCTTGCCATGAGCCCAGTATTGCACCAGCCAGCACTCTGAGTCACTGGGGGGAGCTTTGCTGGGAGAAGTCATGCAGGATGTTCAGTCCAAGAAATCAATCTCAGAACAGTCATTGACCTATTTTGGAGAATATCAAGTATCAACACAGAGTTTCAGGAAGGTTGTTCAAGGCTATCTTCTCATTATGGGGAAAAACCATCAGCAATGCCTAAGCAGAACAGTCCTCCTTAACAGTTTCTCCCTGGTATCCCTTATTACTCTGATGTTAACACTGTCACTGTGACCCAGGGTCATCTGCTCAGTACAGACTGGTGGCATATGTTCAAAATATCCCTACATTCCTTTAAATAGTTCAATAAATATTTCCCTGATCTCTGCATTTTGCAGATATCGAACGACAGCTTAAGCTAGTGCCTGTCCACATGCTCCTTTCCCAGCTCCCCACAAGTGTTCTTATTTGCAATATCAGCATTGTTTATCAATTTTCACAAAAATTACCTAACAAAGATCAGTAAAACTGAAACACCTCGAGGTGTCCCTCTGTGTCCTGCAGCCTGCAACACAGTTGGAAGCTCAGAAAAAACCCACCTTGTTCTCCGAATGCTCCCTTCAACAGACATACAAAAGAAGAAGAAAGAGATGATTATAGAAACTGTTGGGAGGGCTTGTAGCAAACCGGCACAAAAAGTAAGAAGTAAACGATGGGCATGCTCTTGTCTCAGATGTCTATGATGGATTTCAAATCAAGCATTAACCGTGGCGTATTTGTATTGGAATAGGTGTCCCACAGACATCTGAGACAAGTCCTTTGTTGCAAGAAAAGCAGAAAATGAGAGGTAGCTTCCCAAAGACCACTTTGATTTCTATTTGTGTATCTTGCATGGAAAACAGAATAATGTGGTACAGAGTTACTGTTTGTCATTTAAAGTGCAAGGTGCAAAGAAAGTCAAAGAGTGACATAACAGTGACGTGAACCAGCTTGTCATCTATTGCTTTACACACATACACTTCATCACTTGCACTGATGAAACACCACATTAGCTAATCAGTGTGATGTAACCCAGGGCATCTCTTCATATGCCTCTCTAATCATGGTAAGCCTTTCTGTTTCTGCCATGAGTGGGTTTTCATCTTGTGGTATGCAATGCATATAAATGAAGAGTCTGGAGACTATATGTTTGGGAAAAATATGGAAAAAAAATCTCAATATCACATATGATATTGACGAGTTCATTGCTTATCTGACTTTATTTCTGAGTCTGGGGATAAGGTTTTCTAAAGTCTGTCACCAGACTTGCCACAGCTTTGGGCAAAACAGGTGTTTTCTCCATGCTCCTGATGCTTCTCCCTTAAAAAGAACTTTACAAACCTAAATTACCACAAGATTAATTGATACTACTCACAGGTGAGAGCCTAGATACCACCAGGCTATGCTGTGTGACCAACTCCCCAGTCCAGGTCCATACCTGAGGCAGGCCCATACTCCTTACTCTGACTGTGGGGGAAGTCAAAACAAGACCCAGACATACAGCCTTCCTCCCACCCTCCCTCATGCCCTCAGTCCCAAGGGTAGGAAAGCTAGATGCATTGGCTGGAAGCAGCTCCAGCATTTTCCAACAGATCCCAAGTCTGATGAACTAACAGACAAGGACAGCAAGGGGAAGGAGAGGACTCTACTCAGGCTTCCCTCTCTTCAACGGTGATGTAAAAGAAACCACAAAACCAACCCTACAATCACATGCAAAAAAAGGTTCTGTGAGCTCTTGAAATTTAGGCTCACTAGGAGCAATACTTCCCAAGCAATTAATACAGATCTGCCCAGGTGTGTTTTACACTACAGGCATTAGATTAATGCGGCTTCCTCAGACTCTTAATAGGGAGACCAGAAAACAACCAAGTTGATCTGACAAAATGTAGATGTACCAGATAGTATGGCCCTGGACAGAAGAGAGGAAGGCATTTGAAAACCTTCTGTTTAGGGAGTGTTGTGTCCTTTTGAAATATCTCAAAGACAGCCTTGTGCAGGCTTTACAATTAGCAAGGGAAAGAGAGGATTGTGAAAAAAAGAAATGAAGGAAATGGAAGGAGAACATGAAGAGCATTTTAAGAGGTTGGAGGCAAACCCCCCACCATGGAGAGTGGGCAAAAAGGGAGCTAAAAATAGGCAGCATGAGACAGGGCTCTCCGAAATAGTGGGAAGGACACTGTGTTCTGGAAACTGGTGCAACCAACCACAGACGATTGTGCCAAGGCTCTTGTACATTTTGTTGGCAGTTGCTCAAGGCTGGCACGTAATCCGTACCAGGAAAGGTATCACCAAGTAGGCAGTGCCCTTCGCTGGGGTATGCATTGCCAGTGCAAACTCCTGAGGGACCAGAGGCAAATGGCTCATCAGTCAGTGACAGAAAATGATAAAATGAAGATCTTCCTGGACTCTCCCTTATCGCCAGAGGAACTGATAGAAGTAAAGTTTTATGTACTTATCTAACTCCATCAAAAATATTTTTTTTCTACCTACTCACAGTCAGTTTATAGCCATTTGTTCTTGTGCTTACGTTGGCATTTACTTTCTTTCTAAATTAGCTTTACTTAGCTTATCTTCTCCCCCCATGTGTTTATAGAGAGTAATAATACCATCCCATGTGTTTATAGAGAGTAATCATACCCACACACACACTAAGTTAACACACCAACCTCTGCAATTTTCTTTTTGTAAATCAGATCTTTGATTCCATGATCACTCTCCTTTTCCACTTCTGCGTCTACTCTGGTCCAAACTAGTTTCTCTTGAAGTGGGGTAAACAGGGAAAATGAAATTTCAAATACAAGCTTACAAGCACCTTGCAAAATAATACCTCTTTACCTCCATCTACGATGCCAGACCTGACAAAACATCTGAGGGTAAAAAAGCGTTTTGCTCCCAAATCACACTGATGTTTCTAAATTCCTAGTACCTCTTATAGAGACCCAGTTTATAACAGATGTTCCAATCACCTCCTAAATGCAATGATTTTCTCTTTGTACTATTCAGTTCCATACCATTTCCACTGCAGTCATCTTCAAATTATCTTCAAAGTCATCTTTATGCTATACTCTGATCTTCATCTGTATTGACATGCTTCTCTTTTTATTTATCACTGCTGGTTTCCATCAGCTTATTCCTGTTTTCTATGCCAAGCTCATGAAACAAACATACTAAGTGGCACCTGTGCCAAGACAGGGTCTCAAGGCACCTCCTTGCAGCCTGACAGGTTTCTTTTCAGCACAGCATGTTGTCCCTTCCCTTTTATGTGCCACTTGGGTATCTCATATTAATCTCCATCTTCTTCAATCTGACAGTTTCTCAGGTAGTACAATATCAAATACTTCACTAGAGACCAGGAATATTGGACATACTATATTTCCTTTAGCTTGAAAATAACTTATTTTTCTCAAAGAGAAATTTTATATCAATATGGAATGCTTTATGCAACCAAGGCAAGGTTTTGCCCTGTTTTCTGTTTACATCCATATCCTTAATTATTCTGTATATCAGCAGTAAGCTGTGCTAAAAATCCTTCTGCTAGAACTACACTTCTCTGACTGGTCTCACAGGTGAAGATTGTCCAGTGCCCTGACTTGAGTACATGGAGAGAGCATGGAGACTCTATATTCTTCACTGTCTCTTCCAATCTAAGAAGCAGGAGACACATTCAAAGCAAACACAGGGAGGTTGTTCTTCAATCAAGCTGCAGCTAACCTCTGGAATTTCCCGT
Organism: Strix uralensis; assembly: GCF_047716275.1. Classification (NCBI taxonomy): domain Eukaryota; kingdom Metazoa; phylum Chordata; class Aves; order Strigiformes; family Strigidae; genus Strix; species Strix uralensis. The sequence continues at coordinate 60,045,754 of NC_133974.1, forward strand.
CCTGAAATGTTGTGGATGATTAACATTAAAAATAGATGAGGGGGCACATGAATGAGTCAGTGAAAGAGGAAGGAATCAGAGGATAATAACTACAACACTCCCCACACTTACTCTGGGTATGTAAGTCCCTGGGCCACAAACTACTGGAGGCTCAGAGGCTAATCCTGAATTGGGAAGCATGGCGAGATGGATTTTCAGTCTAACCCAGTGAATTGACTCATATATTTATGTAATCTACCATATCTTATTTAAGTAGCTTATCTGAGTCTTATTTCCACCACACTCATTCTAACATACCTACTCCCATTATTTCTGACTTTTTAACTCGTGGCCAACATCATCATTATTGAAAGCTGCGGCAAAGTGTTTGTTTAGCTTTTACACAATACTTAGATAATCTTTAAACCCTGTAATATCCTTATGGCACAGCAGATGCCCTACTTTTTCTTTATCCCTTTACATTTTTTGCTTTACCTGCTGTTATTTGCTGTCATTCCTTTTTCTAACTTAAGAGCTTGATTTCTGGAAATTCTTTGTCCCTACATTTTCTAAGATCCAGGAAAAGGTTTATTTCTTAATAAGTCCTTTTTCTATTCATTGTAGCCTTCAAGTTTAACTCATAAATTCTTGTTTGATGTAACAGTTCATTAGGCCACAAGTGGACCCCTTTCTGCAAGTTCTTCCTTGCCAAAGATGAAATAGATTTTACACCTTTGAGGTAGATGTTACACCTTTTACACCTAGAGGTAGATTTTACACCTTTTATTTGAGGAATTCCAGTCCTCTGCTACCTCCCAGTTCTTTGTGATCTCTGAGTAATGAAAGTAAGGACAACAGTTCAGGAGAGAATGGAAAGTAGATTTTGTCATCTGAAGCCCCTTCCAAGTGTCTAAGGTACTTACCTACAACAATTGCAGCCATCTAGTGGGCAAATACCAGAAACAGTCACTAGTCAGTAAAAATGTGCTCTCCTGTTACTTGCAATTGTTCACTTTCTGAGTGGACTGATATTTCATGGCTAAAACAGGCAATACGAAAAAACATGTCCCAAAATATCTTTATCAGAGTCTTGTATTACAGAACAGTTGCCCTGGCCAACCCCCTAAGAGCTTAGGAATGAGTACGCCTTGCTACCACTGAATATTATACCACAAGGAGTCACTTGGGCATACAGATTTATTCTCTTGCGTTATGACTTTACTAATACTGCCATGCACTAAAAGTTATAATAAATACATAACCAGAGTGGTTTCTACAGTGGGCCACACAACTGACTCACTTGGATGTTTGACAAGTGAGTGTGGAGTCAGATTTATGTATGTCGAGGCCTTACCCTACAGCTGCGATTCCCAACCTGTGCTACACCTACCTGATTGATGCATCAAGCACTCTATCAAGGGGAACATTAGCAGCTGCTGATTATCCCTGGTGTAAATGATTGCCATTGCAGTAGGTAACTCTACATAGACAATTACTACTTTTGCATGCTCAATTAACTCAGACAGCTAGGTAATGGCAATCCAACAACTGTCTTCTGGGGTATGGGAGGTATGGAAGGAAAATAGGTCAACTGGTATGCATTTGGTGGAGGAGAGGGTGCAAAGCTGTAGGAAAAGGAAGAAAGGAATATACATAACTCTTACCTGTCAAGAGCTAACTATGGAGCCAGCTGTTGCTATTGCTGCTGTCGGTGATAATTATCTCTTTTAGTATCATTTATGGTGGCATCCACACATTCTACGACCACAAACTGCTTTGCTAAAGGTTTTTTTATACAGATATATCAGTCACAATTTGTACATCATATAAGGTAATTCCTTAAGACTGCCCTTCATTATTTTTTCAAATGACCACATTATCATAGAATCCATAACACTTAAAATGCTCTTGTGTCAAAAAAACATGCACTTAGTGACATCATTATGATGATGTCCTTCTTTCCCTGCCAAAAGTCATTTTTTAAAATGTTGCTAGTTGAGTGCAAGGTTTGACTATTCCATTTTGTCAGCTAGGAACTCACCACAATCTTGATGCTGTACCACTGATAAATGCTTCTAAACACACTGAAGGAATGACTTGATGGAAGTATAGTCATTTCAGTTTTAAGTATTACCACAAAACTTAGTTGAACCCTAGTGGTTATTACTAAGATAAAAGACATATGGCCATAAAAAAATTTGCCAAAAAGTGAACCCTGAGAACCTAACTGATATACTAAGCATGTACAGTGCAAAAACTTAGCTTTTCCACATCATGCACCCATGTTATGGGTGCTCTCAGGTGTCTTATCATTGTCTGTGTATGTCTGCATTATTTCTGGCTATTTGGAAAAAAAAAAAAAAAATAGCAATTTTCTAGTGAGACTCAGTTCTTGTGCTTCCTTTAGATCACTATTATCAATCTGGGTATGAAGACAATAGACATGATAGGAGAGGATCAGATCAACATGGATGAGAAAGAAAGCCAGAAACATCCAGCCACTGAAGTTCCCCTTTCTGTGCCTACAGTGTTTTCCCTCCCTTTCTCTTCATTCAGCTCCCATTTTCCCTTGTCTGAGTGTCTGAACTGATGCACAGAATTTTGTCCATTTTCTTCTTCTCCCTCTCCCAGCAAAGTACCACTTTCAAATACTCACAGCTGCCCCTGTTTTTTCTGGAGCAGCAGGTATTTGTCTCCAGAGCATGAAGCATGACTATTCACAAGGATATCTCCAGTGTTTCATATTTTATGGGCAGGAGAGTTTCTATCAAAAAGCAGAAGCAGCTCAGCACCCCTACCCCGTACAGCAAAGCTGTGAGCATGTAGCAGCACCCAACAGTGCCCAGAGATGCAGGGAGATAGCTGCCAAAGGAGATGCCATGCTCTATGCAGACCTCCATTGCATTCAGCACAACTTCTGTAGCTCCTGGAGCTGGACACCATTTGGCCACTAGTGTAACTATCTGGCTGATTCAGCACCAGAGCTAAGTAAACTGTTTGTAACCAACAACATAACAGATCCAGCCTTTTTTTCCCATTCATAAACTATTTTTTAAGCTCTGCGTTTTATCAGTTTGGTTTACTTGTAAGAAATTCACTGCAAATCTTTATCGAAGTATATGCTATTCATGTTATACCTAAATCACATTATATTATTCCTCTTGCCAGATCAACTCTCTGAAACCTTTCATCAATAGACAGTGGAACTGAAACAGTCATTTCTAGTTGAATCTTTGAGCAAAGACAGACTTACACACACATATAAAATTCAGCAGCCAATATTTGCTTGTGTGCATGGCCTGGGGCAGCAGTTTTCATTATTGAAACCCAATGGTACACAAGAGATAGGAAAGCAGATGTGACATGAAGTTCCCAGCATCGGTAGAGCATCATCAGCTACATATTCCAGTGATCAGTCCACCCCAGGGGGGCTGACATCAAACTGATGTTGGATTTATTTCACATTCCAGAGTAGCAGCAATAATCCTAAATCATGTAGGTCTACACTGGACTTTAGAGCCTGACAGTCATTTGTCAGCTGCAGTCTTGCTCCACATGTACTCAGTCCCTGCAATATTTTAATATGTTGCCTTTTGGCAGGATTAGTGTACTGGACGTCCCCTGAGAAAGCCATAGGAAATACATACTGGTCTTGTGGTTAATTTAACAAAGCTCTTGATGTCATTATTAGTGGAAATGTAGTCAAACACTTACTGGGCAGCCAAAATTTAAATAAATTCCCATGTTCTTAAGCGGTCATTTTGAATGTTTGACATAAAATGCACATCTCTGTTTAAGACACACGGCATACGCAGATGAGCTTACACACCACTGTGGCTTTTAACATGCTGAAATGATTTGCAACTCTGTTTTAAAGTTGCTGGCTTCTAAAACCAATGGTGATAAGTAAAGTGAGATCTGGAACAAATTAATATATTTCCCAATAACATGTGGGTTTCTTCAGGACTGCTCATAGTACTTAATGGGCGGTCAGAGCTTCCCATAACAATAAGAAAATGTAAAAGAAGAAAAAACCCTATGAACATTGATAAGGTGCAAAGTCAGGCAGTTAACATTTAGGAAGTAAAAAATAAGGTTCCTGGCGTGAGGTAAATTTGAGACCCTCGTAGACATTTATTCTGATACAAACCCGATATTCAACCTTTTTCCACAGGATTCTTCTGCAGCCGGGACAGACTGGGAAGCCAGGAAACAGAAGCGAAGTGCTGCTTTCCAAGTAGGATACAGCTGGCTGTCAGCAAATGCCACACCAATGCCAGCTTCTCTGCCACAGAATTAGAGAGGAGCCCAGAGGAGTTATCAGAGGCATGACTGACAGAGGTGTGAGTGTTTGTGCAGAGACACTGGGTGTGCAGAAAACAAGTTAATTAACTCCTCCATTTCCCACCTTTCCCAGGAGGCCCTTAGGAGCCGATGTAACCTGGCTGGGTTGTCCAGGAGGGTTGTCCTGCTGTCTCCTTTCCTTCCCTGTAACCCCACAGCTGAGCTTCTCACCCAAGCTGGGGGGACAGACAGACCCATGCCTGCAGCCAGCAGTCACTTGGAAAAGGAGGGCAATCAGGAACAGGCGGCCAGAGTTGTTTCAGGAGTGCATACATTTCCTTGGCCGTCATCTTTCAACCCCAGGGATCTGTGGGGAAGCGCCAGGTTGGCTGGGCTGCTTGTGCCCCCAGCTACAGACCTGTGGTGGGAGAGGAGCTGGTCCTGGCTGGGCACCTCCCAGGAGCAGGCATGCATCCACTGCAAACACATATACCCCAGGCACAGCACAGGTAACACCCTGCAGAAATCCTCAAACCACTTCTAAATGAGCTATTGCAGGGAGGGGAGATTAATCCTGCCTTAATGCAATACTGCACCCAGCCTAATGAGCTCTGTTTCTTAAGCTGTAAGTCCACCTTACCATTCCTCTCCCCCTCTGTGTTATTCTCTATGTGGCTGTTATATATTGGCCCTTTTTATTACAGCAATTTAAAATGGAGAGAAAAGACTTTACAATTTGCACCCATTTTATTCTGCTTCTCTTTTTCTTCTTTCCAGAGGAAAAAAAAAAAAAAAAACAAAAAACAAAGACCAGCTCTGCCATTCAGTTTGTACGGTTTAGTACTTGGGCACTACAATGGTTCACATTAACAGCTGTAATATTTTTTATAGGCAGTAACTGGAAGTTCAGAGACACTGAGTGACCTCTCCACGCAGGAAGAAACAAAAGCCTTTATTTCTAGCTTCCTCTTCTAACAGCAAAGCTGCTCTCCCACCCTCCCTACAGTTTACCGAAAATTGTTCCTTCTCTTTAAAATGTTTACTCCAAAATACCACAATTGTGTCTTGGATTCCCACAAAGCTCAGAGTAGCAATACAACAGACCCCAAGTCTGTCAACACAGCTTCACCTCAGTGTTGTTGCCACAGCCAAGGTTTGTATCAACACACCTCAGACCGCTGCACCACCTATACATAGAGCCCAGCCACTTGTAAAAGAGGCAACAGTGAGCTATGGATGACAAACGAGCATATGGATTTGGGGAGATACAGAGACTGAACTTTAAAATTGCAACCTAGAGATTGAAGAGCAAAAAAAACCTTTTAGAATTACTCCATACCTAAAATGTCAGAATATTTCTTTCAAAGTCAGATGAAGAATCTCACTCAAATAATACAGTTGCTTATGACTCAGATTTTCCTCAGCCTCCACATTCCTAAGAACTCAGCTGACTTCAGTATTTTTTAATGTAAAGCCAGCAAAATGCAGTTTTGGAAATGGTGGTAGAATGGGTCCAGGATAGGGAGGACAAAAAGAGAGGGGCTTTGGTATATTGTGAAGGACCAGAACAGCCTTTCTTGCACTATAAGTGTGGTTCAAACAATTTGAGTCTGGTCAGTGCCTGAATCAAGGAAAGCATTTTCTTAAATCTTCCAGTTGCTAAAGAGGAGAGAGAAGATTTCTTCCTTTTGGATAGGAGTGCTTAAAAAGGGACACAGAGTTGTTCCCCATCTGGAAGAGGCTATTCGTCTGAGAGGGACTGCAGGGCACAATTTTCATTGCGCACTGGGTTGAATTTCCTGGCCTTTTGCTAAGAGTGGCAGCCAAGTAGTTGTGGCACTCACTGTCCCAGCGCAGGGATGGTGCTGCCAGTGCCCAGGCTCCCCAGGCATGACACAGGGGACCCAGTCACCCCAGCTTCTCACAGGGTAGGTGATGAGAGGCTCTGCCTCTTGAGGGAATAGCTCACTGAGGCCAAATCTGCAAGACCAGCAATGCCATAAAGTGCTCCTGAGCACTGCATTTTCATCAGATTTTTGGATTGGGGTTTTTTTTGGTCTTTTACAACCCAAGGAATCTGTTTCGTCCTCTTTCTCGATGCACCTACATGCTGGTTTTGAACACCAGCCTTGTGTATGGTGCTAGATGCTTCCTCCAGAGACTGTATAGCCTGCTCCCATCTTCCAATGACCTTCAGAACGACGTGAATGTGGCACTCAGCACTCAGCTGGGACAGCCCTCTGAGACCAAATCAGCCTCCTGATTTCTCATGGGAATGGTTCATAAAAGGGTAATTCATGGCAGTCCGTTTGCAGAGGAGGAGAGATGTAATGGCTGATCTCCTTTACACAGCCCTTTACTGGTTACCACTTACAGCAAGGTGTTCAGCAATAGCCCCAAGCAACCTCAGTGGCTGTGCTGAGGACCGATAATGTCCACGACATCTGTTGAGCACCTACCTGGAGCCCAAGTCCTATTTTCTGAAAGCCATTCATAGATAACTGTGAATGCATGGCATTACAGCTTAGAGGGACTCACACAATGAAGGTGTATGGGGCCTCAAAGATAGGAACAACAGCATTGGGAATGTTTCACCATGTGTGGTCTGAATGCATGTTACATTCATTTCCCTCTCCATCAGAGGCCTTTTAATCTGCTTCTTTGGGGACATGCTGATCAAGATGGTGCCATGTTCATGTGCATTTGGCAAGCCTGAGGAGATAGAGGGAGGCTCAGATATGAACCAGTGTATCTACTTTCACCCACTGAGTGCTTGTACATAGGGACTGTTTATTTCAAAGAGTATTGGTTACTAGTAAGTAATCTGTTGCCTTTTCTCCTTGCTACATTCTGTGTAATGTTCAGATTAAAAATGTTTTAAGAGCTCTGGGTTGGTTTAGCCAGCACTTCCAGTGAATACGCAAACTATTGTTTTAACATGTCTCAACTTTCTGTTACAATTTAGGATGAAATGGGTTGAATAACTTCATGAAAACTGCAAACTCAACCAACTTTTGCTTGTGTCGTGGTTTGAGCCCAGAGGAAAAATGAGCACCTCGCAGCCGTTCACTCACCCCTTCCCCCCAGTGCTGGGAAGGAAAAAAAATAATCAAAAGGCTCAGGAATCAAGATAAGGACAGAGAGGGGTCCTTCACCCATTATGGTCACAGGCAAAAAGACAGACTCGTTAGTGGATGTCACTTTAATTCAAAACACTAACAATAACCACTTAACAGACAGAATGGGACAGTGGGAAGCATTACCATATCTTAAAAACACCTCCTCCCACCCCTCCCTTCTTCATGGGCTCAGTTTTGTTCCCACTATCTCTATGTCCTCCCCTAGCCAGGTGGGGCAGGGGATGGGGGGGGTGCAGTCAGGCTGCCACTTCTTCCTGCAAGGTGGGGAAAGTATTATTCTGCATCCTTCCCTCTGTTCCACGTGGCCTCCCTCTCACAGGAGACAGTTCTCCACAAACTTTCTCTGTTGTGAGTCTTCCCCACAGGATGCATTCTCCTCGAGATGCTCCAGCATGGGCCACCTCCACATGTTGCAGTCCTCCCAGTGTAGACTTTCAACAGTGGGGGCTTCTTCCCCACAGGCCACAGGCGAATCTCTGCTCCTCCGTGGGCTCCATGGGTGGCAGGGGGGGCAGCCCTGCTGTCTCACCACCTCTCACAGGGAGGGTCTCTGCTCCAGCACACCTCCCCCCCTTCCTCCTCCTTCCTTCCACTGACCTCAGTGTTCACATAGGTGTCCTTCTCATAATACCTCCTCACAAGTCCTCAAAACCCCTCTCAGGTTTCCCTTCTTAAATATGTTACCACAGAGGCACAGCCACCATTGCTAATTGGTTCAGCCTTGGCCAGAGGCAGTTCCGATTTGGAGCCAGGGGAGCTTTCAAGAAGCTTCTCACAGGGACCACCACTGTAGCCCCCTCCCCCACTACTAAACCCACACACACACAAACCCAGCACGGCTTGTTGTGGATGTCACTTACCCCAGTGCCCCAATCACTCCTGCACTGCAGACCATCACGTGGGAAAGGAGGAATGAACTTACACTCAAAGGTTGACAGCTAGTCCCTTTCTTGACACCCTGAGGGAGAATGTGATGTCCCCCGGTTGGCAGAAAAAGCAAAGTTAGTCCATTTCCTTTGTCAAATGTGTTAGCACTCCTGCTGCCCCAGGAAACTCAGGCTTCCAAAATCACCAGAAGTTGCTCAATGAATCATCACAGATCCACAGATCTATAGCTGCTTCTGAATAAAGGTGCCCTTCATGCACCATGTACATGGGGAACTTCTCCTCAAGAGGCTTATGCAAGACTCCAAGTCCTTTGCTCATGTCACAGAGTTTTCATGAGGTTAAAGATTAAGTTTTGCATAGCACTAATACAAGCAAATATTTATCATTCTGAGCTGAACTAACATGTAACTGTGCCTACCCCAGTTCAACAAGGATTTTAATCTGTTGCCTGCTTTAGGCAAGCTATAGGCTTAAGCAGCTTGCTGAATAAAAGCTAAAGGGAAGAGACATTGAAAGAAAAGTTTAGGCAGTCAAAAATGATTGCATAAAGTTTTCAAACAAACTTTACAACTGTTTTCCCTTTAATTCTGATGCCTTACTTTTCCTGAATTGGTATTGCTTTCCCAGTAGAATCTCAGTGCAGCTCTCATTTTTACACCAGAAAAGAAAGAAAACTGAAACAAAATTATAGTTTTCCATTTAACTGAGTACCACTTTTTAATGGGTGGAGTCAGGTCCAAATACAGAATTCCTCAGACAGACTCTGAGTTCTTTATTTGCATCTGCCACAAGCCTCGAGCTGTTCTGCAAATATTTTATCTTATATTAATTAAATTAAAATCAATCATTTCAATATAATTTCAAGTGATACATGGAGCACACGGGGGTCTTGTAAACATAGCAAAACATTACAACATCTGTTATTATTAATGCTCTTTACTTTCTGCCAAGTTTTATCCATGGTCCTGTTGAGTGAGGAAATCCCTCCTTGCTGGTACAGGAATCAGATGATCAGAGCTGAGCTCAACAGGGAAGAGGAGACACAAGGATTCTGACACATTTCAGGACAGTGTAAAGGGCTCGTTGATACTCTTCTTACTGAAGAAGAAGAGGAGTAAAGGAGCTATAGCCTGTGAATATGACTGGAAGGACTGAGTGCATATGAATCTCTTTACCAGTGTGTTGTGATCTCCTGGGCAACCTTAATGTTGGCGGATTTAATGGGGTGCAGATAAGGTTCATTATTTATTTTCAGTGGCTCGTAAAGAGACACACCATGTCCTGCATCAGCCAGGTTCTGTTTGTCCAACATGCCGGCATTACATACACTGACCCCAGAGATAGCAGTGTTCAAGGACCCCCTCAGTGGAGATGTTTCAGGCAAGAAAAATATTTTTTCCGGGTTGAATATCAAAAAGTGGTAAAAAACAAGTAGGAAATCATAGTAATTGTGCAAAATGCCATGGGCAAGATGAGATTGGTAAGATATTTGCATGTCAATATACACAAAGCTGGGCTGTAGCATGCCATGCTAACACTTGGAGGAATGAACTGCAAGGTTTGAGCCTTATGTTTTTGAAGGCTCAAAAAATGTTTTCTGTGACACTGATAAAGATTAAGAGAAAAAAAAAAAACCCTTTTCACTGAAATCTCCAGGAAAAAATACATTCAACACAAAAGAATTATTTCCCACAATCTAAATCAGTTCAGACTTATCCCAGAGGGAGCTGCTCATCCTTTCTGCCTGTTTCCACCCCATTTGTTTTATGCCATCTCTTTCTAATACAACCGGGGAAACTGATCAAACACATTCTATACATACCACCCAGCCCACAGTCTCAACATCCCAGCTGTATTCCTAACCTCACAAATTCACAGTGAAACCATCTCCAGGGTTTCAAAAGCATAGCAGCTTTCATGAAGGAGGGCAGTGGGAGCTCTCTTAATTAGCTCAGCTTCTTTGTGCATTTCTAGACACGTTTCCCTCTTTGTTCACCTTTAAGAGTTTAATGTCACGGTAGAGAAGATTTCTCCTCCGTAAAGTAGCATCACATTCTTTTGGGTCTTCTTTTTTTCCTAGCAAAGTTTTGGCACTCAGAAAAACAGCTGGGGCCAAGCATCTAAATAGAAAGGGGTGAATTTTAATCAGTCTGCACATTTATTGAACACTAACATAGGAAAATTTGGAAGCCCAGCCAGTTAGGTGAGCATTTCATTACCAAGAAGTCCTTCACATGTTGTCCCTACAACTCTGACAGGAAAAAAACAAACACAAAACCATCATTAATATAATTCAATCCTTTCTGGAAGTAGAACAAAATGAAATTCCGTCTTGATAGCTTAATTCTTTTAATTTTTTCTCTTGAGACATAACTTACTGACCTGACAGTCATTTCTAGAATGCAAGAAAGGCAGCAGGACTATGAATTTTCTCACCAGTGCCTTAAAGTACAGGTCTAGACAGAGAAGAGAGTTGAGGATAAAGTCATGGAAAGATGGGTTCCAACTTTACTGTGTTCCTGATTTCATTAGCAAAGGTTTGCAACCAGGAAATCACATGATCCCCTGGGCTGAGAGGTCTTGAGACAACAAATTACTCAAGGATGTGACTAATCTACAGACAGCAAGTTTTTCTAAGGAGATCCCATGCAGATCAAGTTAGAGAATAATTGAAACTGTTATTATAATTTCTCTCTGGCTACTAATAATAAGGTTTGAAAACTGAGATTCTCTATTAAAATTCGCATGGATTCCAAAATCTGTAGTGCATGGCTGGATGGATAAGAGGCGTAAGTCAATTTAATTTGTAGCTTCTAAGAATCATTTTGTTTTATATGCTGCAATATTTCTATTACTGGAGAACTGAAATAAAAAGGTTAAATTCTGGGTATTGTCTAGTTTTTATGCATTATCATGATGGCTTAAAAGAAAGATGAAAACATGAAAGAAATGGAGAATTTTAAAGCACCCCAAAAGTGGATCTTCTCCTGAAGGCAAGGCAATCTATCTCTAGATGTTTCCTCATTACTATGAAGAGGCTGTCTTCCCTACTAAGCAAGCTATATTTAAAGAATTTCATACTAAGCCACTGCAATATAAAGGAACATATACTAATTCTGGGCTCTACCTCAGCTCTAGCTCCCCTTGAACCCCCCCGGACTGCTACTGGCAGACTGTTCTGATCCATCTCACCAATGTCCTCACCAGTTTCCCCTTTGAAACCCTTGCAGATCTCTCCTGATGATTTAAAACCCACCTTTCCTGGAAGAAAGGAGGCAATGATCTAATCAAAGGCTACTTACATTTTAAGTGCACGCATATATGTACATCGTATATCTTACTACAGCTGTGTCCTCTGCTTTTCAGTGTATTCTAGCTCCTTTCTCAGAAACAGCAAAGTTTAAGGGGGTGAGTGTTACCTAGAAATACATCAGCATCGCTTTAAAAACCTATAGTAATAAACAACTTCAATGTCTGAAACAAATGTACAACTCTCACTGTAAGGCATTTTGTACTTTATTTTTCCGATGTAAAATAAGGTCTTAATTTTATATAAAAAGTTTGAATGAAAGTTACACGTGTTAAATTTAGCATAATGTACCCAATCCTACTGGTTTATAAGGTAGCATTCCAAAAGTGACATTTTGCTTATTTGGAGCTTTAATATCAGTGAACCACTATAACAACCACAAATACATATAGTTAATGCACTAAGTGAAGCAGGTATAATATATTCATACTTATGGACCCCAAGGGGTAAGGGGTCTTCTCATCCTCAAGCTATTAATTTTGGCAAATCAGCATCTTAATCCACAGTTTAATTTAATTGTAGTTAATATTTAGCTGTTGGGCTGTGTGCTGCAGGGAACGGGATGAGAAAAGGTCCACAGGAATATATCCACAGTCAAGTTTAGACAACTAATCACATTTGTTCCCCCTGGATTCTGCCGTTTATGGTAACTTAATATAGTCCCAAGCCTCATCTCTCAACCATTCTGTTGAACAAAGGTCACTGACTTTGCATTCACCATGGAAAAAAGGATAAATTGACTATGTTGGCCAGCTATTCATTCTCGTTTCTTTTCAATGTAATACCTAACATGCTGATGCTATTTAACAAAAATTAAATTCATTAACACATTAGTCAATATACAAATACTGTTTGATGAATAACTTCTTGTTCTTTTTCCCAGGCATAAAGTGATCAAACTAAATCTCAGATTTTTTTTCTTGTTGCTTTACTCTCTCAGCTGTTTTTGTAACTATCATTTTCTGTAGATAACCGGGTAAAAGGAAATGCTTCTGTAATTATTGTCTTTTTGGATGGTCTCTTTTATGTATTCTTATTAAAGCATTTCTGCTGTTTGAAGGGACTGTGGCTATCCCTCCTATTGAAGGGCTATGCTCGAAGAAAACAATGGCAAACAATTCTACAACTGCCATGCACAGACTCCTCTTTATTTGTCTGAATAGGGTTTGGGCTGCAGGATCCTGGAGGATAATTTTATGACTTTTTGGACATAGCCTCACTGTCCTGCCTAAGCACAGCAGACTGTGGGGCACAGCTCAGTTACATCTGTGCTAGCAGACAATGGCTCTGCTCCTGCTTCTGATGTAGTCACTGAGAATTTTGCCATGAACTCATACTACTGTAATTCAGATGTGCTACTGAAATAAATGTGATGTATATTTTCCATGATATGATTACTGGATTCAGTTCTGGTCAATTAAAGCAGCCTGCCCAGGGCTATCAACAGCGTAATGATTAATGTCAGTAAGCAGCCCTTCCTGGCATCTGTTGGCTGCCTGTAAAAAAAAAAAAAAAAACAAACAAAAAAGGCAGCCACATCAATTTGCTGCCTTCAGCCACATTTAGGCTAAGAATAGATAACTACATGGAGCTGAAGATGTGTATTGCGCCCAATGAGAAACTGGCAGAGGGAACATGCATTGCTAGGAGTGTGCCCGACCTGCCATGAATGAGGCCCTGGTTCAAGGTGAAGAGTTTGGCTGCAGCACTGTGCACACCACCTGTGAAAGCCCACCCAGCAGCACTTTGCCAGGGCATCACAGTACAGCCAAACTAGACCTGAGCCTCACAGCACAGCAGAAACAGGCACAAAACGTAACAGAGATAAAATTGTGTGTGTGAGCACTTGCATAGACACAATTATAACAAAACAGTCCAAGTGCCAACCATGGCTTTGGTGTGTGGCAGGCAGCCTGAGTGCCAGCCCTGCGGAGCACAGTGTGAGAGCAGCCAAGCTGGGACCCTGTCGCGGAGGGAGAACTTCAGCATAGAGAAGCTCCTGGCTGAGCTTCATGGCTCCTCCTACTCTCCTTCCTGCTAGCTCCCAGTACACCCACACTGACCCTCAACATTTCAGCAAGCATGAGACATCTTCTCTTTTTCCATCCTAGCTGGGCCTTCCCAATCATCCAGTGGGTTGCACCTCTGAAACAAAGACACTTTCTTGTGCTCCAGCTCCAATCCTAACTCCTTCTCTGGCAATTTTGATGCCACCCTAGAGATTGTGCTAAACAGATCCCCACACCTCAGGGAGCAAAGATGGGCATCTCTCATTCTCCATTGTTTTGAAGCAGGAAATGGCTGCAGAAAAGCCTCTTCTCAGCGCGCCCGGGCTGATGACATGGGACTGGTGGGATCCCTTCTGGTCAGAACATAACCCTCACTGGAACAATCAGCAATTTGGACATCCGAAAATTATTTTATTAAACAGCAGTTGTTAATCAGTAGGAGGTCTTTTTCCACAGCCATTCTTTAAAGCCCAAACATTTCCATGTTTCCTGTAATACTTGTGCTTAGTCACACATTGACAAATACAAGGGAAAAAACTCAGATCTGTATGACAGATTTTTGGAACAACCAAAATAATCTCTTTGAATTTTGCAGTCACTTGACAGCAGGAGTCCAGGAGGAGAGTGTTGAAAACAAAAACTTGTATTTATTCACTGGAGTTTTTACTGCATTTCTCTCCCAGAAAAGGATACCTATTATATTCTGCTAAAAATACATTATCAAATAAACCGACCACAGACCCCATTGAAGTTTAAATGTTGCCAAGTCCGCTTTTTGCTACCCAACCTGTAAGTCTGACAGAGAGAGAAAGGATGGTCCTTTGCAGTTCAGCCAGAATTTAAAACACTCAGGTATGGAGACCAAAGGTTCTGCCAGAGGACATCTGCTGAAGAGCATCCTGCCATCTCTCAGCTCACACACTTACATGAGCAAAAATTCTCCAGCTGGCCCTGGCCTCCCCTGCTGTAATACATCACAAGAAAAGAGATCACTAGGTCGAAATGCCAAAAAATCTAAATACTTGAAAAGTATTAAGTACTATAATTAAGAGTTATTAGTATTACTCTCTAAATACTTAGAGAAGAATGGTTGTGCTTGTTGGGCACAAGGCCATGTGTCACTAATCCATGAAACTTTTCTCCTCCACACCAGGCTGTCAGGAGGCTGGTGGCGGGTCTTGTTCAGAGTACTGTCCGTGCAAAGAGCAGGTCCACTCATTCATCTTTATTTAATGGTCATCCCAAAAGGCCATGACTTCAATGGAAGCGAAGGCAAATATCCCCTTCCACATTCACCAGTTTTGAGGCATGGAAGGAACAAGCACTGCATCTCCAAGTAGATTTTGAAAGAAAGAGATAAGCCTGGCTGTTTTACAAAGAACTGGCTGTAGCACAGAGCTGGGACTGGGTGTAGGCAGCTGAGGAGGGCCATAGCCTGCTGAGGATAGCAGTCCTGTGGTCTGCTCTGCTGGTGGCACAGGCCTGAGAAACTGGGTTTGCTGCTTGACCTTATATGACCAGCTCCTGCTGGTGGGATCCTCCCTCCTTCTTTCACCAGCCATACACCCAGGAGCAGCAGGCTGGGCTCTCCCCCAGCTCTCTGCCTCAGATTTGCCCTTTCCTTCTCCCCTTTCTCTCTCCAGGGCAACTCCAGTCTCTCCATCACTCACCTCAGACCAGGCTGGCTGTGTTGTTGAGAACCTCAAGCATGGGATGCTTTGGAGTCTGCCTCCAGGGGAGAGCTTCAGGCTGTGTCTCATAGCAGCCCTGCATCAGTATCAGAGATCCAGAAAGGCCTGGGGCTTGGACATACCCACAGTGTGTCCTACTAGTTTGTTAAGCAACATGTAAACATAATTTACACCTACTACACATGCCTCTACACATCCCAGAGTGTGACTGCTGTTCAGAGGTACTTCACTCTCCCCATGACATGCCTGTATGTCCTTGGGAGCCCCTCTAAAAAGGCATGGGTTTCGCCAGCCAATGCTGAGAGTCAAAACTTCAGTGTCTGTTGTGAATCTATTCCTTAGCCCATCCCATGCCCATCTACATATTATGAACATTCTGCAGCTTGGAGTAGTACTGTGAGTATAAAACACACTAAACCCCATAAGGTGCTTAATTCTGTGTATCTTTGGGGTCATTTTGCTACGATGGAGTTATACGTGCTATAGGGAAATGAGCACCCCTGCTCATCATCTTCACAGCATAGTCTGAGGTGGCCTTTGTAAACAAAATGTAAAATAAGACTCTCCAGCAAATATGGACTGAGAATTGAGACTTTATACAACGACAAATATTTCCTCACAATGAAGTATTTGTGGTGAAGACTGTGTTTTGAAATAATTTTGGCCAGGTGAACACGGTGCTGGCCATGATGTGGTAAAGCCATGGGGAGAAGGCTCGTGGAGAAGCAAGTAATGGTAGCTGGATGTGCACGACGGGTGCAGCTGGGCACCACCAAGCCTTCGTGGTGACCTCAGCAGGATGAGTAAGTAGACCCAGCATTTTCCATGCAGCAAAGAACCATTTATGTCACCTTGCAGCTTTCTCCTGAGGGTCCCGAGAAAGCAATTATTCTTTTTTCTAGACTGTTTCCAACTGCCATAGAGCTTCCCCCAAAATCCCTGTAACTCCTGCCTTATCAATACAAGAAAGGAAGGAAACATAAAATGATCAGCGTGACAGGTTCAACTGTTTTTCTTCTTAACTGAAAATGCAGGAAATTGGTGGTGGTAGGAGAAAGAGGTGAAAACACATCAGTGCAGCAAGATGACGTGTCTTTGCAAGCCTCCTGCCTCCCGCTCCCCTTCCATAGGCACAACCAGCCATGAACACAGATGCAATCCCCTGGTTTGCCCCATTATGTCTTCTAGCAGTTCATCTAGGAGCAGACCCCTTTGATCAGCGATACAGGGAAGATTAGATCTGAGCTGATACAATAGCTCATTGCGGGACAAGGCGTGTTTGTGTCCTGCCTGTCAGTGTGACGTGCCATGTCCATGGGGCTACTGCATCTGCGTAAGAGCAGCCACGCTGAGCTCCCACGATGTACAAAACTCATGTACTGAATTTTCCCTCCTTGCCTCCAGCCATCCCTGTTCTGCTTCTTGCTAACTCAATTAATATCTACCATACTAGCAGTAAAGAGCCCTTGGGAAAAAGGAAACCAGGGAGTAGGCTGGTTGTTCCCCCATCTAGGCTCGCCCTGTGCCAGTACAGCATATTTTCTAGAGTGTTTTTTACAATTCAGTTTAAATGACTCAGCTGAGGGGTTTTGTATAACTTTTGACCACAGCCTAACAGTTCTCACAGGAGGTAATATTTCCTAGTGTTTGGCATGAGCTTTCCCCCTTTTCATCTTAGCACTTGTGCTCCTTCAGCAATCCTTACCCACTTCTTTCCTTTCTTCGTGCTTACAGCCTATGACTGTGTAAGTGGTTACTGGATCCCTCAGCTTCCACCGAGCCCTTCACCACGCAGCATAATATATCACATTCATTACTGTTATGCAAGTACCTAGACAGACAGTCTTTATCTAGCTGTTTTAATCTTTCCCATAAACCAGTCCTTGAAGTCCAACAGTGGTTTGAGTTATTCTATGTGAATTGCCTCCAGTTTGTCAACATCAATCTGCAATGTTCTGGACTTTGAATAACTGGATTGTCACAGTGCTGACAAGGTGTGACCATTTTCTTTTTGGTAAGTAACCAACTACTCATTTGTTGCATTTTACTAATGGCTCTTAATTCTACCTCTGTTTTAACCCAGTTCCGTTACACTCTCCATATTACACTTTTTGTGGTAAGCAGCACCAGACACAATCGGATTCCTTACTCTGTCAGCAGCAAAGGTAATCACCGTAGATATTTAAAACACGACAAACTCTGATATATGGAACAATTAAAACCCTTTCAAAACCTGTCTCCTGGTAAACTGAATTTAAGTGGCAGCAAAGCAACCTAATCATCTTTCATTTCTGCCTATGTGAAATATCCCCCCTCTCTGCTCTATGTTCTTTCTCCTCACAGAGTGAGTAGATACTTGATTAGGTACAGATTTAAACACAAAAAGATTTTCCAAGCCTTGGTTCCAAGTTCCAAGCAATTACCCATTTGCTGGGTGTAACTCACTGCAGGGTCGCCCAACTGGAGAGCAGAACAGAGAAGGCTCTTTACAAAGAAAAATAAAAATATTTCAAGTGTTTCACCTCACAAGAAATTCTTGAAGAATGTGCTTCCCCCCAGAGACCTGTAGTTGTTTGTCTCATTCGAGTGAGTATTTTCCTCTCACTAGCAGACTGGCAAAGAGGTGGAGGGCTCATGCTGCAGAGTTAGTGAAGAGCTGTCCTGAGCTGACACTGGATTTGCATAGGAGCTCCTGAGGGCTCCACTTGTGTCACCTAATAGTGCTATCTGCCAGACACTGGACCATTGCACTCGATCTCAGGTATAGCAAGCAGGATGTACTCACCTTGACTGCTCTCCAGCAGCACTGGCAATAAAATAATTTTGCAATCAGGGCAAAAAGTCTCAGTCACATGCCTAGGTCTGCCCCCAAAGCAGGCTGTCTGAGAGGGAATACAGTTGTTAAGGCTGGTGATCTTCTGGTGACCCTGCAATGCTGTCTCTGAGGAGCTCGCCTGAAAAGCGTAAGAGCTAATATTAGTCCCCCAGGTTTTAATCAAGATTACATGTGATTTTTTTAACACTAAAACCAAGTCTAGAACAAGAAGCTAACTAGCTAACTCCGACTCGATGACACCAAGTGGTCATAGCAAAATTTACATTTATTATTACTGGAACACTTTGCAAAACTTTCACCCTTTGAACTGGAGTTCTGCAGCCTTGCCATTTGAACAATTTTATTTTTTATGTGGGAGCCACTAAGTCTGGGTATTTTGAGTCTAGGAAGAGCACTCAATATGTTAAAAAATACAACATGAATTGCTACCATACTCAAAAGCTGACTTACCATATATTAATAAGATACAGATTTTTAAGCACCAGTTACTAATTTAGTTAATTAATGGTTAATGAAGTGATTAATAACTGGCTATGCAATGGTGCTACTATAGAAGTCAATGAAAAAGTTCCTATTACTAAAACATCAGAGGTCTTTGGATAAGGAAATGTGTGGACTATTCAAACCTACTGAAGTATAAAATAGCAGCAGATCAGTTGCACTATTATTTCAGAACAAGTGTTTATCATTCTCTACGCTCTTAGAGTTATAATATCTCTCACAAGAGATATTTAAACATGTCTTTACTGGACAAGATACTTAATGATCTAGGAAGAGATGTCAGTGGTGTATTTTCTCATCCGTTACAATTTTGGTATGATGGAGAGTTATATGAGCAAATATCAAAACGTATTTTTAAAAGTTAGTCATCTGCTGGAATGTGTTCTGTTAGGATGTTTTCTTTTCTCCCTTAGACGACTCTGTGAAATACTTCCTTAGTCATTTTGCCAGCAACCATGAAACCCCAGCAAAACATCAGAAGTCCAGCCAACCCAAGACTGCAAAACTGGCTACATTGAACATTAACTCAACAGGTTCTTCCATTGTTTTTGAAGGGCTTAAATCCTCCCCCACTAAAGAGTCTGAACCTGGGCAGGCACACGTGAAAAAGGAGAGGGGTGGTGATGTGAAAGCAAATGCTGTCTATGCCCATGGGGAAGGGGAAGGCAAGGAGCAAGTGTGTGGACAAAGATGTGTGGACACGTGCACTTTGTACTACCTCTGTCCCTAGCCACAAAATTCTGTTCTCTTTCTACACAGAGTTACCAGCCTCTCTAAACATTTTCCGTTTTGACCCTGATCCCTGTACAAGGCATGTTCTGAATTGAAAAACGGCAATTTGAACAAGGAGGCAAGAACAGCGTGAAACACACAACAGAAGGCAACCCGTGCCGTCCTCTTTCTTCCTGACCTTTCAGAGCGGGCTAAATGGCCTGCTTCTGTCACTGACGGGACAGCGACTGGCTGTACCGTGAGGATTTACTCCTCTGGCACCTGCACAGGCTTGCCCCACAAGTGCAGCCATTTGACCAGCTGAGCTGAGCTATGGTGGTCACTTTATAGACTTGCTGTGTTATAAATACTCTGCCCCTCCATTCACTGGAACGCATCCCCGTTTCTCATGATTCACCTTGTGCCTTGGGCTGTGTTTCCTGAGCTCTCCAGGTTGCTTTCTGTCATGCCCATGTCCTCACTGCTATTACCAGGTCTTCTAAGTCTCTTTAGTATCACTCCAGTAGTCTGCTTACTTCCCATTTAAGATCAATACAGAAGAAATCAATGGACCAAACAAAATTCCCTCAGGCACTTCTCTCTAGACCATAAAGCACTGCTGGCATCTCCTCTTTGCATCTGGTCTGTCAGCTGTCTTCCTCTCTTTATAGCAGTGGTTTTATCTGAGATAATTTTAACTAGCAGAAAGTTAAGATTCCTGGAGAAACTCTGTTTGGAAGAATTGTTCTGAAAATCTAAATACATATTACTTGTGCTATTTTATGTTTTGCTGTATGGAACAAATGAAAAATTGGTTCGTCAATAACAGAAGTAATGGACTTCAGATGAGCCCATGGACTCAAAGAGGACAAGGACTCTGGTCTTCCTGAAACCACAGAAAAAGCTGCACTCCAGATGAAACTGTGCCCTGAGCCCCTGAGCCCTGCAGGGTACCTGGCTTTGGCAGCAGAACATGAGTGACATGTACCCATTGCGCGGGTACTAACCTATTTCAGATAGGCAGGTACTTGGAAACTGCCTCCAGCAGGGCACTGGCTCTGTGTGACAATCCCCTCTCCTTACTCAATACCAGCAAGAAGTTTTTCCCTTGTTCTCCTTATTGTCAGACTCCCTCTCAGAGCAGGAAGGTTTGCCCAGCACATTTCCTCAACACAGACTCTACCTGAGGAAATGTTCTACTCTCTCAGAGGAAATGTCCTACCTCCCTTTGCCCTCCCCAGCCCCATCTGCCTGCCTGGAATCTCCTCCCCACCAGCAGCAGGGAGCTTTCTGGAGCTTGTCCCTCTCTCCTCCCTCCTCCCTGACAGAGCTAGTGGGCTGCAGCTCCAGCTTGGAATTCCCCTATCAGAGAAGCAAATTCCCCCCTGACTGCGGGAACCCACATCTCCCACAGAGGTGAATGGGCGATGGAGTCCAAGTGCCACTGCTCTGACACATCACCCTACAAAAAAAGTCATGCACGCCGAAGTACCTCGATGTGGGTTTCCCAGACAGCCGGAGCTCCAATGTTGACAGGAACATTTTGGAGGCTTAGGGACATGGACATACCTAATAGTCCTGGGGGCACCTGAGCCTATACTTTGGGCCAGAAACAATAAAAAGGTAATACCAGAGATAAACTAGCAGTGCTATTGTAATATTACCTGGAGCTAGTAATAAAATGTAATAAAATACTGGAGCTAGTCTGCACTGAGGAGCATCTGCTGAGCCTGGAAAATCAGTATGGTGAGTCTGACCAGATGTCACAGACAACCATCAGAGCCCTCATGTTTGGGAGCCGCGCACAACCACTGCTAACTCTGTGTCTGGAAAATCCACCAAAATGTTTCAGAGATTCTGCATGCACAGGAACAGGGAAGGCAGGTAAATCTAACTTGATCAGACTAGTAGAAGAAGGGAGGAGAGAATATGGTAAGAAAAAAAGCAGGGGAGAGGGAGGGCTGGGGAAGGGCCAAGATGGTGAAGGCAGGGTATTTCAGGCAGAGCAGGAACAAGTGAGCCAGAAGGAGCGACAGGAGCGATGTGGCCAGAGCTATTAGCCAGAAGGATGAACTGAACATCTTTTCTAACAGTCCAGAAGCAGAGAGAGGAGACGTGCTTGGGAAGCCAGGCAGAAGCCTGAACAAAGTTTAGTCTATCTAGCAGAAGCCAGATTATTCTCTGCTTCTGTAGGAAGACCTGATAGCTACACTTGGAGACAACCTTCATGTCTAAGCAAACAAGAGGGCAGAGGAGGCACGAGCATTATAAGCCTTTATCACCAAGACTGGAAGAAGTGATGCCCTCAGCCTTGTCTGAGGAGACAGAGGAGAGGAGAGCTTCAGGAAGGAAGAAGAGAGGTTCAACACTGGCTGTGTAAAGACCAAAGATGGGATAGGGATGTAGGAAGAGGGAGAGCCTATCAAAAAAAGACACTATGTGAAAGTCGCTTCTGTGATGGGGAGAAGTCATTGCTAGAAATTGACTTCTGTGAGCTGCGGTCCATAAGACGTCCTCAGGCTGTTCCTAGAGATGGAGTTGGCTAAAAGGAAGGGAGCAAAAGGGGAGACCTGAGCATGTCTCATGAAGATAAATGGACAATCAGAAGTGGGAAAAGAAGCTAAAGAGCAAGTCTTGTGGAAGGCCAGGATGGGCAGCTTTCCAAGCCGGAGTGATGGCCTGAAAGAAAAGAAAGTTTCACAGACCTGAGATTTGGCTCAGAAAAGGAAGCTAAAATATTCACTTAAAAAAGCATTCCATGGTCAAAAACAATGTAACAGCAACTAAGGTGGGGGCTGGAGGGAAGAAATATGAAATAATAGCATCTGTTTTGTCCTTAACACCGGGAGAAAAACACCCGGGGACCTCATGGTGTTTTGGCAGGGGGAGTATCCATTTGCTGAGGCTCCAGAAGGGTCACAGGCCTGAGGAAGTGGTGCCAGCTGCCTCAGGTCCTGCGATGGACCCCAAAATGGGAACAGCATGGGTCCAAAAATGAAACCTCTGCTCCTTGCAAAGGTAAGCACCAACACCCGCGCAGAACCAGCAAGCACCAAAAGCAAAGTGCTCTCTCACAGCAATTGTAAATGTTCTTTGGTTAACATCTGCCATAAAAAATAAAACACAGGAAAACAACTTACCAAGCAAATGAAAGCATTTAGCATTTTGGAAAGCTTTCAGTCTGCACAGATTTTTTCATCTGTTGCACCACAAAGAACAGTGAACACTTTTTAAGTCACTGACAATTAGCCTGACATGTCCTCAGAGCTGCAGAGCTTTCCTCTCGAAGAGAAAGTCTGATGTCTTTTTCCTGTAATATGACATATTTATTTTCAACTGTGTATAAACAAAAAAGATACACAGAATAAAATTAATCAGAACATGTTAAACTAAAATACTACCAAAGTAATATAATATTTTGAAGGAGAAAAAAAGGTTTATCACCAGCAATCAAAAAAACCTTGACAGTATCCTTTTCTTTGAGAAGTAAGAAGAAAATTGGAATTAGGCCCAGTTCCTACAGAGAGTTCTTCAATTTCTTTATTGAAGCAAAAGTCATATTCAGTCAACACAGGTTTTCCTGATTAAGCTCAGCAGGATCAAATGCGATATTAACTAAAGAATCACAAAAATACTTGTTTAAGCACAGGCAGCTGTAAGACACGAGGCTGAGCACAACCAAGACACAGGCAATTTCTCTCCCTTGGAAAATGAGAGTGGTTGACAAAAGGGAACTTTCTGCAATTTAGAATAACTGTTCTCTGCATGGACACACATTCATGGCAGTATTTAAAACTTTCAGTTTGGGGAAAACTGGTTTCTCTCTTTGGTTTAAGATCTTGATCCAAACTCTTCTGTGGTGGAAGACTCTGGCTCTTGACTGGATTTATGCCTGCTTAATCTGGGTACAAATTTTATCAGTTGAATATTCGTTTTGACCCTACATGTTTTATTGCAGAGATTTAGAAAATGCTTTCATTAATAATTTTCGTTTTCCAGAGATCATAACTTTTTCTACTGACAAGTGGATGTTTAGCATGTCTGTTTACTTACCTAGTTTTATGGGATCTGAGTTTCACAGACTACTGTTACTGAGGAAGTTCATTAAAATATCTAGCCAGAGTATCTGGGGTTGCTTATTTTTATTATATGCATACTCTATATACAGGAGTATTTTTAGAGCATTAGGTGATGTGCTTTATTATTAACAGCTAGGTTTGAAGCCTGAAGGTGATACACTATTTTCTCTCATCAAGAAAACTTGGCTAACGCTACCACTGTTGCCTTAGCGCTCCCTGAAAATTCGTTTCTTCCTAACTCTCTGGAAAGTGTCTTGGTTTTTATTCTAAAATTTAACCAACAACAAAACTCAAATAGTGACAATTCCCCAGTTTTTGGCAACCAAAAAGCACAAAAGAAGTCCCATTTGGTGTGAAAACATTCAAGAAGGAAAGGAAAATGCTGAAGAACATTGACAGGGAAGAAAGAACTAAAAAAGAATTCCTTTAGTCCAAAACCCACCATATTTTGATAAAAAAAAAATCCAAGAAGGTCCCTATTTTCAATACAGGATGTGTTTATCTATCCTTGCCACAGTTACTAGCGAGTCAAACCATGTTTCACCACTGTGAAAATTTATTTTAACAGAAATGAGTTTCAATGAGAAAGCTGTGCTTATATGCTCATTTTTACAAGTACTCTACTTCCATTATAATAGGATAATTTTATTCTTGCTACAGCTCTATGGATTTTAATAGAGCTACCTCTAAAATAGATTGAAGTTCATCATTCGTGTTGTGCAGAAAACCATGAGACTAGGTTCTGTATATTTTTGTGAGGTAATTAAGTGGCCTGATTTCCATTAATAAAGAAAGTGCCCTAGTTCCCATTAACACCACTGAAGCCGTTCATTAAGATGACTAAAGTTAGAGAGTTCCTAAATCTTGGCCCATAGTCTTTGAAGAAAACACAGAGCCAAAGCCAAGGAGATGTTCAGTGAAAGTTTAAAATGCACAATGAGGCCCTAATTCTCCACTGCTGCATGTCTCCTGTGGTCATGTACAGCTGGGTACAGTCCTCGTAAAACACTACCAGGCAAGAATTCTGCACATGTGTAGGAAATCAAGACCTGGCTTTTGCAGAACATATACCCCGAGTATCAGGCAAAATGCTGCAGTTACCAAGACCCTTTGACACAATGACTTTAAAACGTTAGCAGGCAATTACTATTTCCATTTTACTGATAGGGGACGAAAATAGAGAGACAAAGCAAGCTAGGCTATATGGAAATGCCCAGGAAAATTAATAGAGTTAATTTTTGGAGTGGATTAGTTAAACCACAAACAATTCTGTGTAGACATCCATTCAAAACTAAAGCTGCTTTTATTCTATTCACTGTTATTTTATTCTGAAAGTGAATTAATTTAAATCAAATTGCAGCCAGTTCTGTTGCGAATAAAAGCATGCAAATTGAGGTTCAATACAGTTCACAGTCACTTTTAATTTACACCTTTTGTTAATTTAATTAATTGTCCTGAGTGCCTGAGCTCTCATAGGAAGCGTGCAAAGAGTTAAGGATGAGGCTCTCCGACTGCAGGGTTTGTCCTCTCCAGCAGCCCTTCCTTGGGGGGCTGCTCAGCCCCCCTCGTTATCACCAGAGGGCACAGCCCTGGGTCCTTTATTATGGGGGAGCCAGAGGAGGTTTCCCTGTCTTGCCCTGACACCTACGACGTACTGACAGCTCTCAGGGAGAGCATTTCATGCATTTAATGGGAGGACCGGACAAACATGCAGCACCTACTGAGTAGGGCCCAGGAGGAAGCACTCGACCCCGAGGGTGCGTTCATTGACCTCTGTAGGCACCAGAAGCAGCGAAGTAGCGTGACACATCACAGGGGACGCGGAGTTACGTTTCTCAGCAGTCAGCCTAAAAACCCGAGAGTCAGCTTCACTGCTTCGCCAAGATCACATTTGCGGAGGTGCAACTCAATGATAAACATTAAAAGATGTCACTGAGAAAGATCTATAAATATCCATTGCATCTTCCTTTCTACTTTTTGTTTTCGTTTTTTAATCATATTCGGCTTGAAATTGTAGTTTCTTACAGTAAGTCTCTGTGCAATTTTTATACTTCCCAAAACTGAAATAAGCTGAAGTGATCTACTGGAGTGACCACATCCACCTCAGGGTAGTGCGATTCTATCAGCATCTACGTGGTTATTGTAGTGCTGAGCAACCACCTATGGATCAGCCCCTACTTTGACCCACTGGCAAGAGTCCTACAGCCCCGCTAACAGGCAAATACTCCTCCACGATGCAAAAATGCGTGGGACGCCGTGCATCCACGCCCACCCGTGTGCACCCACTGTCTAGGCAAAGCCACACGTTTTAAGGTCTCGCCACCTTTTTTGAGCATTATTTCCTTCAGCTTCGTCGCACGTGGTTTCCTCAGTTCTCTGCTCCTTCTTCAGTCTGTCAATCCCGGCTTGGTATGAATTTAGTCAGAAAACATCTTAACCTTTTACTTACAATCACATCAGAGAAAAAAAAAAAAAAAGGCCAGAAGGGCTTTTCGCTCGTTTTTCAGCTTTTCCTGGCAGTTAATGATGAATCCATCACAAAAAAAAAATAAAGGGTCATTTCCGTAGTGCATGAATGCGGATTGTCTTTCTCTACTGTTCTTAGAGCTTCCTAACAGGAGAAAGTAACTTAAAAGTAACAGAACCGTTCTCCCTAAGAGGCTGCTTACTGGATGAAGGAAACGGGATGCAAACGTTTGTCTAAGAGGAGGGGTAAAGGATAAAAGAGGGGGTAAAGGATAAAAACCAGCTCTAAGACTAAAAAGTCTGAGCGCCTTCTCTGCCCAGTAAAGAAACTCGGGACAATCTTGACTCGCCTTGAAGAGAGCTGCTGGGTAAAACTTTAGCTCCTTCAGGGGGTCACGCTCCTTTTTAAGATGCCTCCCGGGGGCTGTCTCCGCCGGGGGAAAAGTTCTTCGGGGGGCTGCGGGGGCCGAGGGGCTCCGCGGGCCGGGGGGCTCCGCCCGGCTCCCTCCCTGCCGGCGGAGGGTGAGGGCGGGGGCTGCCCCGGGCCGGCGGCTTGCCGCGGGAGGCAGGGAGCCTTCGGAGGGAAAAAGCACCGGGGAAGGGAGAGAAACGCCTTGCTCCGGGCTTCAGACGCCTGCCCGCCAACGCTGCTTGCTGCCAAGTAAAGCCTCCGCAGCAAACGCTCCAGGGAGCCACGCTTTACGGGGCCACTGGAGAAAGAGCCACGCGAGTCAAAGGACATATTTCCACCCGGGATCTAAGCACAACAAGGGGCTTCGCCCCTCAACGGCGGCTCCCCGGGCGCGGCGGGCCCGCCGCCGAGCCCTGCCCGGGCCGTGGGTGGCGGTGCTGGCCCTGCCCGCGGGCGCCGTGGAGCCCCCACGGAGCCCGCACCTGCCATGGCCGGCGAGCCCGGGAGCTGGTGGGGGTGCACGGGCCTGCCTGCCCAGCTGCCTCCCGGGAAAGCCCGGAATTCCTCCCCCCAGGAGCAGGTAGATCTTAAAAAAACAAAAACAAATCTGGGCAAAATGAAAACAGTAGTTGCCTGCTGACATTAGGAGCTTCCCGAAGGAGGGACTTCAGCAAGGCTGCCAGGAGGATTTAGTAGCCGGATCCGCGACAAACGACGCTGACATAAGCTCTGCTCGGGCATGTAAACATAGGATAGCTCAGGTTTCTGTAGAAGAAAAGCACGGGAGACTTGCGCCCCAGGGAAAAAGAAATACCGTAAGACAGCACAAACTACTTCCAGAGTGAGCAGAAGTTACAAATCCAGAGGCACCGACGCGTGACATTAAAGATTTCTGTGCAAAACCCCGAGACAGCTCGGAAACGCACCAATATCCCCGGGTGATTAAAATATTTTAGCGGGGATTCCAACACCCACCCTGGAGCCTGTTGCTCCGTTTCGGAAGTGTTTGCAGGCGCATCTAGAGCAGCTGCAGCCCAGGCGAGGTAACACGGACTTTAACTAAGACAAATCCCCGCCGCCTCTGAACGACGATTTCTGCGGCCGGGCGTCGCCCCCGCCCGCTCCCGGGGAGGCCCGGCCCGAGGGTCCCGGGCGGCGGCGGGAGCGGGCCCGGCCTTGGCCCTGGCCCTCGCAGCCCCCCCCGTCTCCCTACAGCACAGACAACGAAGGGAAGATTTGGTAATTTTTTTCTTTTAATCAAGAAAACCCCACGCCGAGCAGTAAAACTGCTGAGTCTGCTCCCAGATTTCTAAAGCGCTTGTACTTCAAATTGCAGCCGGGCGCCGCAGGCTGCTCCTGCTATTCCGCTTCTCCGGAAAGGTCCGGATACTTTGGGGGGGTTTTGGTTTTGGTTTGTTTTTTTTTTTCTTTTTTTGGTCAGATCCCATCAAAGGGACCATTGTGGGGAATGCGTCCGAAGCTCCCGGGAACTGCCTTTGCCTTTCCCGCGGGCGCTCGCTTCTGTTGTGCCTAAGCAGCCGCGAGGCTTTTAGTAACTCTGCAAACACGGGCGTGAAAAGGATGTCCCGGTGGGGCAATGAGGCATGAAATCCCGCTGTTCCTTTACATAGTAGCAACATCCACATGCAAGCGCAAACACCCGACGTGCCACCAAATATCATTGCGTAGATGGAGGGTATTAGCGGGGAAAAAAAAAAAAAAAAAAGCTGGCGCCGGTTTCTCTTTCGCCACGGCCCTTTTCCGCACGAAGAGCCGCAAAGGAACCAAAACCACCTGTACCTTCAGCAGGATTTAACGGCGTGGAACGCGGAGCCATCGCCCCCTCCTCTCGCCGGCAGGTGCTGCCGCCGCGCTCCCCGGAACCCCGGCCGGGCAACAGCAGCCCCGGGCGGCCGCGGGGTCCCCAGTGGGATGGCCCCGCACCCCCTCGCCGCCCCGCCCGGCTCTAAGCCCTCCGGGCTGCTGAGCCACTCGCGGCCCGAGGGACGGGAGAACACGACGGTGCCCCGGCTGGTGCCCGGCGCCGCAGCGCCGACCGCCCCCGGCCCCCCTTGGCCCGCGTCCCGGCGGCAGGGGCGGGAGAAAAATGTCCCCAGGAAGGTGGCAAAGGGGACGTAGCGGGGACAGGCAGAGGGGGACAGTCACCCAGGGTGGAAGATTAAATTTCTGCGGAGAACATACCACTCCGAATGGATTTTGTCAGGAAGCCGGATTTAGCGAACACAAACAAACGGGGCGGGGGGGGGGCTAATCCCAAACAAAAGCAAAATAAAACCCGCCTGCTACAGACCCTCCGGTCACCGAGCCGCTAAACGTCTTCCAAGTCCTTTCCAGCCAGGATTATCGCCGTGCTTGTCTCCCGTCTCTGCAAGTGCCCGCTACCCCTCGGCGCGCCCGTGGGAGCCCTGCGGGACGGGGCGAACGGGGCCACTGGCCCGGCCGGGCCGGGATTTACACCTCTCCCGGGATTTACACCTTTCCCGGAATTTATACCTTCCCCGGGGTTTACACAACCCTCAAACCCGCGCTCGTGTGCCCTCCAAGACACCCCGCGGCACCCCAGGGTTGCCCGCCACCGCCGGCGGCTTTGCAGGACGGGGCGGGGGGGTTGATCCGGCCCGCGGATTACGGGGCAGCAAGGCCCCCCCAGATGCGGGGCGGGATAGCGGAGCCGCCCCCTGCCCCCCCCTTCGGTGACATGGGAGGGCTGGGAGCCAGAAGCCGCTTCTTCCCCGCCAAGGGCGAGCCCCGAGGTTGCCCCGGAGCCCCGCGCCCGCCCCCCCCGCCCCGCTCCGCTCCCCGCCTGCCGTGGGCCGAGAGCGGCCGGGCCCCCCGCGGGGCTGCCGCCCGCTCCTCCGCGCCGCTCCGCGGTGGGCGGCCCCCCCGCCCCGTCACCCCCGGCGGGGCGGGCCGTGCCGGGGGCGGGCCGTCGGGCTTGAGGCTGTGCCGCGGCGTGGGAAAGCGCCTCAGAGAGGGTTTGCTCTGCTGACGGTGCGGAGCCGAGCCGAGCCGGAGCCCCCCCGGATTTATTTATCTCTGCCCCCACCCCGGCTAGAAGCGGCGCCGCGTCCTGTGCCCACGATGAAGAGACCTTGCGAGGAAACTACCTCAGACAGCGACATGGACGAGACAATAGACGTGGGGAGTGAGAACAACTACTCGGGGTAAGTGAGGCGCCCCCAGCCCCCTGGGGCCACCGTCTCCGCGGGCAGAGGCGGAGACCGGGATATGCCCCGGGATGGGGCAGAGCGAGGGGAAAACGCGGCCGCCCCGTCGTGGGGGGGGGGGGGGGGGGGGAGGCGGAGGGGGCCATACGGTTTTGTCCCCCTCTAGGTCAACTCGCAGCTTGTTGATAGTCCCCCATGAATTTGCCCCGCAGTCTCGCTGCCCGAGCCTCAAAATTATGCGGAGCACTCAAGTAGCTTTGAGCCACCAGGCTGCAGTTCATTAGCTCCGCTTAATTTGCCATTTCCAATCAGATCTTTCCGAAAATAGCTCCTGCGCAGGCCGAACAACCGAAGGGAATCGGTACCGGTGGGAACCGAGCTGTGGGATCCACAGTAGTTGAACTTGAGCAGACCCCGCGTGGGAGCCGAGGGCGGGCCGAGGTGCGCGCTGCGGCAGGGCCGGCCTGCGGCCGCCGCGGAGTCAGCGCTGGTCTTCAGAGCTGGGCTTGCCGGGTTAGAGGCACATGCACTGGAGCCCCGTCTCTTCCACATCAGTGGCTAAATGAGTGTTAAAAGCTACTGGATGTTTTTGCTCGCTCACGACGAAATAAAAGCCTTTTCGAACTCATGGGTAGTATAGTTTTAAAAATGGATTTTGAATTCTGCTCCTGATGCAGGACGCTGCAACAGACCCGGGCTGGGCAGCTGGCTTTGTACTTGAGCATCTATTGACTGGTGTAGCAGTGGGCAGGAATGTCAAAACCTGGCAGGCCAGGCAGACATTGTGGCATCGGACACGTGCTTGCCACCACTGACAGCATATAGAGATGGTTGACATGGTTTTGGACTGGGTTCTCCAGCCGGTATTTGGTAGGCAGGGCTTTATATGTGATGAAAACGAAATCTGCTGTACTGGACAGTGAACTGTCTCCAGAAAGGGGCTTTATTTCCAACAGAGTGTTCTGTCAATTCAAAATGTATGCTGGGGCAATCAAAAATGAAATGTCTCTCTCTCACTTTAAAAATACCGTGCAGCGTTGAAAATGGCATGAGAGGGATTATGCATACTTAATACAGTGACCTAAGGTGTCTTCAAAGAGCAGTGTCAAGTTGTGCAACACCTGACATACTTTTATTGTGTCTTCAAAGAGCAGTGTCAAGTTGTGCAACACCTGACATACTTTTATTGTTTCACAGGCAAAGTAATAGCTCTGTCATTCGATCGAATTCCCCAACAACAACATCTCAGATCATGGCCAGAAAGAAAAGAAGAGGGGTACGTTGCGTTTAATTCTCTTCCCGTGTGACAGTTTGCATGTGTGCTGTGATTTTGCCCTTCAACATTTTTTATAAACTTAATGTGTTCTGTTTTTTTGGGAATAGATTATAGAGAAAAGGCGCCGTGATCGTATAAATAACAGTTTATCAGAGCTGAGGCGGCTTGTGCCAACTGCTTTTGAAAAACAAGTAAGCCCTTTTTTTTTTTTTAATTTTGTATCTCATCTGGCAATGTTAGTTCTCTTGTAAAACTCATTAAAATAATATTATATGTGTCCTGATCTGGCACAAAGCAGGCATTTCAATAAAATGCTTTCTTGTGGCGAAACTATTAGAAACATAATTCATTATAAGGCTGAAAAACATTTCCATTCTTTGGCTTGTTTTTCCCTTAAGGGTAACTGTGTTCATGTTGCCTCTGTTCTTTCGATGAATTCCAGTAGTGGTTTTGTTAAAAATGTGCTTTACTCCGTATTTAAAAAAAAAAAACCAAACGCAGCACAACTCCCCCAAACCTTTATGTCAATTAGCCTTCTGTCTAAATCTTTAAATATCATCTCCTTTGCCCCTACTTTAAGAAACCTTTATTTTTTTAATCTATAATTTCAGTTGCAAACTAATCAATCCAGTTTCCTGAAAAGGGAACAGACAGTCTGGATTATCCACGTTTTAAAATGACTCTTTAGCACCAGGTCATTAGGAGAGGGAATGGGCCCACGTCATGTGAGCTAGTGAAGTCAGTGATACGTTCAAAGTCTTTCAGTGAGAAAGTATTTAGTGGGAAGGCTGGAAGGATCCAGCTAATTTTGGTTCAGCTCCTTGGTCATGAAATTACAGACCAAAAACCTTAGAATACAATCTGTCCTGCAAAAAAGGGCATTTTGCTTATGCTATTCAATTTAAATTTTTTTTTACTTTTCCATACCTTGATTTTTAGTTTTTGGGCTTTGATTTAATATTTAGCCTTGTTCCTGTTTTACTGGAGGTATGTGAAGATCTATGGATATGTGCAACTGACATCACGTTTCAATAAAAAGGAACCAACGGAAAATAAAGAGCCTGACTTCCTTGTAATCGTAAAATAAAAAACAGAAGATAAAATTTGAGAGCAGGATTGCAAGTTACCACTGCTGAACGTCAGTGGTAACTGCGTGGCAAGCACCACACCGTATTAGGCCTGTTACATTCCTGGTCTGAACAAAAGCTAGGAAGAAATTTTAAATACTGTAATCGTGGTGAGAGCATCACTTGTGTCACCTGCAATACGCTTTTAATAACAAGTAGTTGTAACTGTGCCCTTCCATGGGTTGTGACAAAATGGAATGACAGAGGTATTTTGAGCTAGATAAACAGGGGCAAGAGACAACAGTTGTTTGTCCCATTTTATTGTTTACTTCTTGAAAACCACAAACATTATAAAACAAGTCCTACAGAGCCTTTGGAAATTACCCAGCGCCATGCAGTTTTTAGCTATTAGTCACTCTCACTGAGACAGCTTGTACTGTGTCTATGGAAAAGATGAAGTCTGAGAAAAATACAGGATGTAATCTCATGTAAAATGGGGAATTCTGACCAAAAATGCACACGTACACCAACCTGTGTACAAGGAAAGTGTCAAAAGCAGTAAGAGCATTGAAAAAAAATGTATTGGTGTAAAAATGAGCGCGCGCTGTATTTTGTTCCGAAAGCCTCACCATTTTTCTGCAATATGCCAAGGACCTTTCTCATGAGTCCCTTTCCAGCTCCTTGACATTCAGCTCACTGAAGTTTCCAAGTTGGAGGTTTAGTTTCGCTTCCGCCTCGCTCCCTCCCTCCCTGCCCAAATCACAGCTCTGCTCTCCAGAGCCCCTCGCAGAGATCAGCGCTGGCAAAGCGGGGCTGTGGAGGAGGGTGTGCAAGCCTTACCTAACTTCCACACTTGCAACCTGGGCGAAGCTGGTTGAGGCTGCAGGATGGCCGTCAGCAGTGAGGTGGCCCAGATGATAACTAGGAGAAAAATTTGGCTTGCAGGATGCGATCCACTGGTGGCTGCAGCTTGCGCAGCCCTGGTTTTAACTGATGCCAAGGGATGACTTCTTGCACTGGAGTAACATTTGCCCGGTAAACTTGGTCTTCTGGGTGTGCTACAGATATTGAAGGGAATGCTACCATGCAAAATAGTTTTATATAGAGATTAATATATTAATACTACCTCTTGAGTTGTATTTTATAGTTTTCCACCACCTATTGTAGTTCTGTGAGCCACGCTCAGCAACAAAAAAGATTTTTACTGACAGAGGAGCTAAACTCTTTCTTTTAGTTTCATGTCCCTGCAAGCTAGGCCTAACTTAAAATACTGTGGATGGTGCGGTTGCTTTTTCAGTCGAGAATGAGAATAGAATATTCAGCAGCCAAATGACATGTCGAAAATTAACAGGCGATTAAGAAAGAGGGTACTTCTGGGTGTGTGCCCACAGGGACACCTACTGGTAAAAGCAGAAAAAAATGTTGCAGCAGGGTCGTCGTCGATAACTGTGCAGACCTGTCCTGCCTGCGCTCCATTTGTGTTTGTCGTTAAAAAGAAAGTCCGCAAAGTTACATATTTCTCTCATTTCATAAAGGTGTCATCTCTACACCATCTTCAAGGCCAGAGCTACGCTGAGCTATAGCCTTAATAAAGCAAAATTGTGCTGGTGCTGCTAGAGAGGAGATGGCATTAGTACTTAGACAAAGTCTGGGAGGCAGATGCTCACAGAAGAATTAAGCTAAGAATGTCCTAATGATAGGGGAAATTGAAACCATAAGGCTGAGCTCAGTGGAAAGTATATCAAATTAAAGTTTCTAGTATTTGTAAGCCTTTATTTATATGAGTCTCTTATCTCAAAGGGATCTGCCAAATTAGAGAAAGCGGAAATACTGCAAATGACAGTGGATCATCTGAAGATGCTGCAGGCAACGGGAGGTAAAGGTAAGGAGCTGATGGTTTCTTTTCTAATATTTGGGGAAATCTCTGCAAAAAAGTGCTTTGAGGAGCTGTGATAGGCGTTTCCAGATTAAAGGAGTGGAAATCAATGCTAATGGCAGGATTGAACTCGTGGGAAAGAACTACTGGGACAAAAGAAGCACTTGACCCTGGGCTTGTGTTTGCTTTCATAACACTGTGGGAGTAAAGGCTTCATTCACAGGCAGCCCAGTCAGAGATTTGTTTGGGGTTTCCAAAGAGCACTGAAATCTGCACAAGGAGACAAAACAAATACACAAACACCAAACATAAACAGGAGGTTTGTGGCAACAATTGTGTGGCACAAAACTGCTGCTAAACCTCTCTATCCAGCAGCTATACCAAAGGAAGTGGATGGAGAGGAACTTTCTTTATTGTTTATGTATTTTCTTTGTTCTGGAAAGACTTTTAAATGCCAGGTTAGACCGTCTCATTCACCAGAACAAAGCCCAGTCCTGCTCTGTGCAGCCCCAGGTATCTGATAAAGCAGACAGGCGGACGGCTAGCAGTGCTCTCTGCACTCGTATTTATATGCTGTGTTTGTGTGTCAGAGGTCCGGGAAGCTGCCAGGGTAGTGGGTGCTGGCGTGACACAGGGACTGCACTGGCTGACCCATTAGATCAGCCAGCTGCCGGGAGTCGAGCGTACCTCGCTTGTGCAAGCTGACAGCCCCGAGGCTGGAGGCCAAATGGTTTCAGCCACCCACGAGGTACTCTGTATAGTCATGATTTTGGAACTTATTTGGAGTGAAAAACTTGCTGGCCTCCTGTAAGCACGGTCCCATGTCCTGTGCTATCAACCGTGGTTATGGTTCAAATTGGTGCAATGGAAACCAGCCCATTTTTTGTTGACACATTCTGCCATATACGTAAAGGCTAGAGCAGAGGCGTCTGTTGCTCTCTCTCTTCCTTCTTTGATTAAACTCAAAAGTTTTTAGCCTGTGACTGAAATACTGTTCCTCTCTGTACCTCACAGCGATTCCAGAATTCAGCTTATAATCGGTGCATGCTTAAAAACAAATGGTGATAGCAAAGGCTGGTATTCTGTTATTTGTGAAAATTAACATCAAGCTGACATACATATTTTCTAGGTGTTAAGAGGCTTTTGCTGTGAGTCCATTTAAGCTTAAAATTTATGGGCAACTTGTTCTAGAAGAGGTGAAAGGAATTTTATTGCCCTTCATATAACAGACACACCTTTTGATTCCTCAGAAAATGTACAAAATTTTAAAAAGAAGTTAATTTTTATATCTAAAAATATCCTTTAAGAACCACTGTTTAGTTGGTAAAGCTATGCTCTTGAAAGTTGCGAAATGCCAGAATTGATCGTGCTTGTGCAATTTGAAATCAGATCCTCTGTGCGTGTGCGTGATGGTGCTGGCTTTAATTGCGTGGTTGCATGCTGGCTTTCCACAGGCTCCGTCTCGCTTGGTGCACGGGGCGAACAACGCTCAGCTGCTGAGGGAAGCGGTGGCTGTTTCGCTTCACCCTCCCCGCGTGACATGCAGCTCAACTACCCCAACCTGACCCCTGCTTCACGCTGCACGTTGTTCCTCTGAAAAGCTGCAGCAGCTCCCACCCCTCCGATGTCTGCACCGACAGCGGGAGGGCCAGGAGGTGAAGCTGATCAGAGGCCTAATTTAATAGGAACCCTTCTTCCCCTGCCTCCCCACCCAAAAAAAGTATGTGGGCGATTATTTTATAACTGGGTCAGGCCAGGTGGCCCAGCTAGTGAGGCAGGGGACGAAGTGCCTGGGATTGCAGCTCCTGGGCAGAGAGGGGTTTTGACAGAGTCCCAGCCTCCGGCTGCGGCTGGACAAGATGGATTCTGTCAGCAGTCCCAGGTCCTGGCGTCTCTTCCCTGGTCTGCCACCACCGCCATGCCTCTCCGTGCCACGGCTGCCGGAGGGCGGCAGCGCAGGGAAGGACGAAGTGTCGGGGTGCCGGGAGGCAGTCCTGGCTTATGCCCGCAGCCACCTCCCACACCATGGTCCATAGTGGGTGACACAGCAATATAATACCCGATCGCTTCACAAATACTATGACTTTATCTTCTCCTTCTGACCCAGATATACGAGTAATCTCACTGCATGGATTAACAAACTTGAAAAAGAAGTTTGTGAGTTAGTACTGAGCAAAATTTAAGCTTGCGTCTCCTGCTTGCTTAATGTTTTACTTTGCAACCTAAGTAATAGCTTTAAATATAATTTCTTAGGGCATTTTTAAGGCAGATTTTTGTGTTTTTTGCAAGTGTAGTTATTCCCAGTTTGTAACTCATCTTCTGAGCCAGAAACTTTTTTGGATCAGCAAAAAAAATTAGTTCCAACTTTTTTCCTACGGACACAAGCTATTATTGCAGCAGGGAGAAATGGGTCCTGATACCCTTATGCTCCCCTGCATCGAGGGCTGGGGAGAGCTCGTCCTCTTCCTTCTCATGCAGAAATGGAGGACACCCAAGATGGGGAATGCTTGGGGCTAGGCAAGCCGGGGTGGAATCAGCCACTCCTCAGCGTGCTGAACCCAAGGTGGGCATGACAGGCGTGGCTCCTGTCCCTTCTCTGCTTTTTGGAGCTGCTCAGGGCAGGCAGGCTGCCACTTCTGAGGTCCTGTGTAGACTCCATGTTTCCGCCACCCTGACACAGGTGCGGGCAATGGTCTGCTGTTCACGTTGAATTATTATTTTGGCCTGGGGCCAGGGCTTTTGGCTGACAGTGCAAGCAAGCACAGGGGAGAAGTTATTTGTCAACAGCGAGTCACTTGCTGGGACCTCGGTGTGGTTTTATTGCAGTTTCACTGCAAATTTAGCTTGAGTGACTGACACCTGGGTCAGCAACATCAGTTAATACAACTCAAATGACTTAGTGTTCTTCATGCGGAGCAGGTGGGTTACCAGGATAGCTGAAGTAAACCTGAGACTTCCCATGCATTACAAAATGCTGGCGTGTACGCATGTGGGTGGTGGTGGAGGATGTTCTTGGGTTTTGGAAAGAAACAAGAAACAACATTTTTAAGTCTCCCTCAGAAAGGGGAAGCCAGCAAAGGGGAAACCTGGAAAAGATAACCATCAAAATCAAAACATAATGGAGCCTGGGAGTCCCAGCTCTGATCTCCTCTCTGTTTTCATGTCTCGCCCACCATAGGAGACTGAGAGGGAGCCAGGATCACCAGGACTTTGGGATAGCTCGTCACAGAGCCAGCAGCTCAGACTCAGGGGAAACTGGTGACAACCACATCCCCCATGTCTCCTCTGGTCCAGAGGGAGGAAGGCTGGGAAGCCCTGGCTTGAGCCACGAGCTCTCAGAATTCCCAGGCTGGCTGACTCGTGGCCAGAGCCGGGAGGTGGTTTTGGCTGCATGTCAGCCCCTCTGAAGCCGCTGGAGGTCCTGGAGCCTCCGGCGTGGAGGCAGTCCCCACGCCAGGCTGGCTGGCACCCGAGCAGGTACCCTGCTAGCCCGCTGCCGCTGGCCTGCCTGGCGTCTGCTTCTCAGGAGTTCACTCAAACCACGGCATTTCCACAGATCGCTTGGTTGCAGTGGACCTGGCAGGGAAAATGCTGGAGGAATCAGTGCTTGCTAACACGAGTCCTTGACCCCTCATGCTCACTGATCTGCTGTCCAAGCCAGTGTTTCTCTTGGGTTTGGTACAGCCTCAGATGAGCGAGGTGGCCTGCAGCAAAAGCACCATCGTAATTTGGCAAGAAGGGGTGTGAGGCGGGCAGGGGATTTGGGGAGACATCTATAAATGTGCTCAGGTTAATTCTATAATGCGGGCGTGCAGTGACGGAAACACTCCTTTCTAGCTTGAAAGTTGATACAAGTGAAAAAAGCCATCTAAGGTGCTAGCATTTTTCAGAAAGACACAGATTATTTCATGCCAGAGAGTACAAGGCCTAATGCAGGTATTGCTGCTGCATTCCTCCATAATAAGGGCACTTGATTTTTATATACTAATACACATCATAGTCATGCATACCTAAAAATTTTCACTGAAAGCAAGAGGAAAAAACACTGTGCCAGCTTGGGAGTGGATAGGACGTTATTTCCCTGAGGAGACTACTTTTAAACTAAAATAGGAAAATTCCAAAAACTGGAATAGGTTTTTGTGGTTAAAGAGCTGCAACTTCGGCACTAGATTTGATGCTACACCCTTTTAGAAAGGGAATATCTTTTCATGTGCATTTAATAAGACAATTTATTTTTCAAATGCTTTTTTGTAATGCCTGTGGAGTTCCAGTTGCTGTTTGTTGAAATACCTCATGGGCCATATGACTGTCAGTCTTCCATCTCCAAATTAGCAATGGCATTACATAAAACGTTTTCTCAGTAAAGCTTTTTATTGTGTGTGTGCAGAGTCATGACAAGATGTTTTTAGTTTGTAGTTAAGTAACACCGTATGTCATATTGTCTTAATGACTCTGTGAAGTAGATGGGACCCCGGCAGTAGTTACAACAACTATCTCACAATGTCAGGAAACAGTTTGAGAGCATTATGATGAATGCCAGTGCAGGGAAGAAAAGGCAGGGTAGTACATGCAGGCTCTCTGATCTCCAGCCTGTTTCGTTGTGTGGATAAATCTCATTCACACACGCGTGCAGGATCAACACTGCACTGCAGCAGCTTGCTGAGGAATATCAGGAGAGGCATTGTGTATCTTTTTAAGTATCACGAGTACTTATGGACTTAATTCTTTTCATTTGTATATTGTCTGCAGAAGCAACTGCAGCCTATTGCATTACAGGGATGGTCACACAAATCATTTATGGATCAGAGAACAAACTTCACATTGCAAATCATAACCCATAAATGGATTAACCCATAATCTTAACCCATAAATCTTAACCCGCAAATCTTAGCCCGGCTGAGTAAGGACTGGGTTAGCTGTGTCACCTAACATCGGCTGGGAAGCTGACTCGACACTCAACATATCTTTTGCCCTCCCCTTGCAGGCTATTTTGACGCTCATTCCCTGGCCATGGATTTCATGAGCATTGGCTTCCGGGAGTGCTTGACAGAAGTCGCGAGGTACCTGACTTCGGTGGAGGGTCTTGACACATCTGACCCCCTGCGCGTTAGACTCGTGTCTCACCTGAGCACCTGTGCCTCTCAGAGGGAAGCTGCCGCCATGACCTCCTCCATGGCCCACCACCACCACCCCTTGCACCCTCACCACTGGACAGCTGCCTTTCACCACATCCCGGCTGCTTTGCTGCAGCCGAACGGACTTCACGCCTCTGACGCCGCCCCGTGCAGACTCTCCTCGGAGGTGCCCCCCCACGGCTCTGCCCTGCTCACGGCCACCTTCGCCCACGCCGATGCCGCCCTCAGAGTCCCCTCCGCTGGCAGTGTCGCTCCCTGCGTCCCTCCTCTCTCTACCTCCCTCTTGTCCCTCTCAGCTACCGTTCACGCTGCAGCGGCGGCAGCTACGGCTGCTGCCCAGAGCTTCCCCCTCTCCTTCACGGGCGCCTTCCCCATGCTTCCCCCCAGCGCGGCCGCCGCCGCCGTGGCTGCAGCGACAGCCATCACACCTCCGTTGGCCGTATCTGCCACTGCCAGCCCTCAGCAGGCTGGCAGCGGGGGCAGCACTAAACCATACCGACCCTGGGGGACTGAAGTTGGAGCCTTTTAAGTCTCCCCTCTCCCTTCCCCGTCTGGCTCCCTCCTCTCCCTCAGCACACGCACGCGTGCACGCACACCCCCACGTGCCCACACACACCCGCACCCACACCCGAGCCTCCGGGACTCGGCATGTCCTTCCTGCTCAGCCCGGCCGAGCAGCCGCCTTCACCCAAAGGGCCTGAGAGGCGCCGGCAAGCCTGCCGAGGAGCGGCACAGCTATCCTCTTCGTTTTAGGCGTCGGAGAGGACACCGGGTGATTTCTTCTTCTTCTTCTTCTCAGTTTGTTTTGCTGGAGGTACCTTGAGGGAGCAGCAATGGCTTTCATAACAGTGTGACCATATCGGCACGTAGAGGTTTCCTGAGAAATATGTAGACGTTAGAACTAATAATTCTCCAGCTATGCATCCTTGTTTGGCAGAGAGGTGAGGGATTGCACCTACCAGCTCTCCCCAGGATAGAAAGAGTTCGAGTTTCATAAGTGCCTGACATTGAAAAAATAATAAATAAAATTAAAATTATGTATATGTGTGTTCTGCTAAAACAAATAACATTGCACAGGTATGGAAATGGTATGGGAGAGAGGCGAAATCCTGCATTCAACTTCAGAACTGGGATACCTTTCCAGGGAAGAGCGTGCTCTTGAAGGGGAGAGGTTTTTTAGCCAAAAGATTGCCAAGGAAGAATGTTCAATTTGACAGGCCTAGTTCTCACTTCCTTAGTTCACTTTCTTTGTACAGACTTGCCAAATTGTGACATCTAGCATAGCATTGGTAAAAGCAATTATCTTATCAGTGCTGGGATTAATGAACATTTCAGCACTGCCTGTGAGCCTTGAGGCACCCTTTTTCATGGCTTAAATATGGTGCTAGCTCTATCTGCACAAACAGTGAATTTGTCATGCACCCAGAAGTAACCACCTATTTAAAGTGTGCACACTTGGATACAGTCAGTTCATGCCAATACAAGAGACTCAGTGTTGTAAGAGTTCAAATTAACTTATTTAGCTGTATTTGGACATTTACTTTTAGCCGATTCTGTGCAAGATCCCTCTTCTTTTCACTATCAACTTCTGGGAGAACGATCACTCTGGGTATGAATGAAGTTATGGTAGGGACAATTTTTAAATTGGCTATTAACACGCCAACATTGTAATGTGGGTTTGATTTCAAACCAAAATGAATGTATTAAAGGGGATGTGAGTAAATTATTTTGTCAATACCCAGACAACTAGTGCTGCATAAAATGGTTTGCTTTCATTTTTTATTACAGTGACTTAAAATAACCTAAGTATTTTAATACATCCAGTCAAGAACTAGAGATTTTATGTAAAAAAAAAAAACAAAACACAGCATGTATTATTATGCACTTGATTTCTCTGCTGTGTGGAGAAAGCAATAAGCATTGAGAATGTTAAACATTATGCAAAATGTACTTTAAAATATTTGTTTTAAAAATACTGTACCTAGTCGGTCTTTTATGCATTACTTTGTTAACCTTTTTTCTATGCAAAAGTCTTTACATATCACTAATTAAACGAAGTCCTTTTTGACTGCGTTTTATGGATGATTTGTTGCAGTTTTTGTTTGCTCTTGAGGAATACTCGAGGGCTCAAAGTTAGTTTCTGCCACTGATAACAAGCCTCTCAGCTGCTCCGTCCTCTTCTGCTCCCCTCGCTCAGCCAGAAAGCCCATCTTGTACAGCATGCTCTGAAATAGGCAGAAAAAAACAGTCAGTAAAGCATCATCAGCTTTCAGGCTTGTAAACTGGTTCTGCACTGACGATACGCTTAATGATACAAACCCATCTGTCCATCTGGGAGAGACCCAAAAATCATTGGGGTTTCTAGGTTCAGCTTTCTTTCAGATCCTCACTAAGGGCCTCTGTTTAGAAGGGGGAAATTTTAACCCACTGACATCATTAAATATCTGGATTGTGAGAGGGTAGTTTTACCTTCCAGTTCTGGTCTTCTAATTTACCAGTTCTCTCTGAGGCAAGGGATCGTTATTATTTCATCTTAG
The DNA here is from genome assembly GCF_047716275.1 of Strix uralensis. Taxonomy (NCBI): domain Eukaryota; kingdom Metazoa; phylum Chordata; class Aves; order Strigiformes; family Strigidae; genus Strix; species Strix uralensis. The sequence continues at coordinate 60,087,139 of NC_133974.1, forward strand.
ATCTGCAAAGGCCATCCACAGAAGTTGTGTAAAGCTCTGTCCATAAGGATAAGAACAAGTTTTCACACGTCCAAAAGGCGCTGAAAGATTATTATGCCCAAATTACAGCTGATAAGACTGAAGCACAGAAACGGGTGACCACCCTATATCCAGACAGAGACTTCATCCCTCACCAAAATGCAGCCTCAGCTCAGTGGCTCATTCCCCATCATCCCTTTCTCCCAAATGTTAAACATGTAACCCATCCCCACCTGCATCAGCCTGTCTCTGGCACCCAGGCAGGGAGGGATTGTGATTTTGCCTGAACAACATGCTGTTCCATGGAGAAAACGGACAAAAGATGGGAAGGAAGACTCTCTAACCCTGAGCTGTAAATCATGCTTCTTTGAAGTTTTGTTGTTTGTTAAACATTTTTTGACTCAGGACACAAATGCTGCACTGCTATACTGGCATGTTCAGCAGCATCTAATTCAGGTGCCATCACTTTCCATATAAGCAGTTTCAAGAATGAAATTACATTAGTTAACTGGCAAGTAGATAAAAAGTGGTATTTATTTACGTGAAAAAGAGTAGGTTGCAACCCTACTTGACTTTAAGCTGTTAACTATTAACCTGCCCTCTGAGAGTCTGGTAGGTGGTCTCCCATGCATCATATCGTGTTAAAAATGGGCAGCCACTGACTTGGTTACATGTAAGGACTTCAAACTAATTGATGTGCCCCAAAACATTATCATTTGTTGCCCCAAATGTGACATTTTGCCTTATTCTAAAAAAAAGGGAGTTTGAAAAAATATTTCCAAGAGACTGTTTAGATGAAAGCATAGTTACTTTAGCATCCTGAAACAATGTGTCACGGATGGATTTGTGCAGCCTGTGTGTTTGGGCTTATCCCATTTTCACTCTCGCAAAACAGGCCAAATTCATGGACGCTGGCTGAGTTGTTGATGTGTCCTCTCTTTTCTTTTTTGTTGTCTTTTGCTTTGGTTTGTTTTTTTTAAGTCTGAATCCTGAAGGGACCAGCACATGAGGCAGGAGCTCAGCCTTCATGCCTGTTCAGTCCTGAGCCTCTGTTGGGAATGTTACCTCTGGGAGAGCAGATGAAGGTTTCCCAAGTGAGAAGTTAATGGAGAAGCAGCATATTTCACATGTGCTGTTGGAAAAACATCAGAGGGTAATAGCTTCTGATGGCTTTGGTTGTAGCTGTGGTAACAGGTCAGAGGTGAAGGAGTCTATGCAATTTTTAAAACAGAGCAAGGGAAAGTTGTCTCCTTGGCATAACCAAGATCCAAAAGGTAGGACTAGTGGCTGTAAGCACACAACCTTACTTCAGCCCTTTTCTACCTTTATTCTGCTTTCAATGATGAATGAACCTGTAGGATGAAGAAAGTTTGTAATTCATATAATTTAGGATCATAGCACATAGCACAAGAAAGCAAATCGGTCTGCTTACTCAACAGTGTATCTGGCTTTGACTAACTTTTCAAGGGGTGGGTTTGCAACCTTATATTCAGTTTTCAAGAGGATCAAAGGAAGTTATGCAATTTCCTAGAATGTTTTTCTTAAGAGGAAAAAGCTAAAAAACTATTCTGTCACTCAGCATTAGAAGGCTCGAAACCTTAGCCCTCAGCAGTGCAAATAAAAAGCACTTAGGCTGCTGTAGCTGTGGGACTGTGCCACACAGCACCGAGGGAAGATTATTACCTGAGAGGAGACGGAGAATTGGGAGGAGGTGCTGCCTGTCCTCCCTGTGCTCTGCAAGTGGAGGAAATCCGGCATTAGGTACTGCCCCAGAAGAAAAACCGGCTACTGTGGCCGAGGGCTGAATGCATATATTCAAAGCAGAATAACCGTATCCCGGCTGTGACTACATCTGCCTGAACAACTGCCAGGAGGTGCCAGTTCATGCTACTGCCTCCTTAGTGTGACCCTTCAAAATGTTTGTTTGCAGCTATTCTGAAAGATGATACTTCAATCAGGATGTCATAAGATAAGGGCATTTGCAGATGCTTAGGACATGGATATTGGCAAATTCTTAGGGCTATTGTAAATGAGAAAGTTCTTCTTCCTAAGGGAAAAAGGACACAAGCATCTTTTAATCAGAAGATATTACATCAGAACATACTACCGACGTGTGAAGTGGACTGTTACCAGCTCAACAGTTCATTAGTCATCCGCTTCTATAGGCACAGATAGCCTGAGGTCATATGCCTGAGGACCTTCGTAATTTAATAGTCACAGGTAGTTTTGTCCGAAAAGATGAAGAAATTGGTATAGCTTTGTTTGCAAGCTTCCTGTGCTCAGACTCATTTGTGTGAAGCTCTTGCCTGAACCTGAGTGTAATTTTACTCAACGCTGAAATTTTTACTTATGCTTTGTTCCTCTGCTTCACCATTTTACACAGCAAAGACTTGTGTCTTGGAAGCTAATGTGTAAAGGTCTCAAAAGGGATGTCTGCAGCAACACATCTGACCGTGACCAGAAATGGTAAGCAGAGGAGCACCAGGCAGGTAATAGAAATGCTGGGGTCTTAAACTAAATCTTTCCTAATTTACAAATGAAACAACATTTTGACAGATAATTATCTGAAAATAGGTGTTTTGGCTTTGTTTTGGGTTTTATTTTGTTTTTTCCTCTGGTAATTGCTACTACTGGAAGTTGTAAAGTGCTATTAAAGTGGAAAAACAATCACTTAGCATTCAGTTGCCTAAATATTTGCCATGTCCTAAGATGGGCTCCAACTATCACTCTGGAAGGTGCAGATCTCCCTTCTGTCCTGTGTCACCTCTGCCAGACCTGTGCAGACGCCTGGAAAACCCAAGGTTGTTTAAGTGGCACTAAATGCATATGGCCAGGCAACTGAATTTCTCCTTCTCTATCTTGCATCATCTCTGGAGAGATAGGATTTGAATCTTAATAATATTTTCACATGTGATCTGATTTTAAAATCAGCCTCCTTCTCACCTGAAAAAACAACAGAACAGTATCAAAATGATTTGATGATGATGCGTTGCTATCATCTATCGATCTTGAAAATAAGACCAGTCAACTCTTCATTCGACACTAACTTCAGAATTTCTCTTAATGGTCTGGCTGCAGCAGTGACGGTGATTATAAGATGATGTCAATATAATTTCTTTTTAAAGGGATATTTTTCTGCATTCATGGTGGCAGTGCAAAGCTGGGACACATGAATTAGTGTTGTGCCCTAGAAATTAAAAAATCAGAAGCAAAAGGAAATTAATACAGGAAATAAAAGGCAATGTGTCTGGTTGAATTACTTTCATGGTCTGGAGAGGCAGACTCCTTTTCTACAGTTACAGCTGTCGATACTGAATTCAAGCAAAGCTAAATGTTTTAGACAATGTTTATCTGAACAGTGCTATTTCTTATTCTACAGGTAAGTCCTTCTGAGGTGTTGACGTAATTTTGCTTTCCACATAGTCCATATTCAGCATTTTTCTCTTCTGCAAAGGAAAGTCTTCAGGGTGAAAAAAACACCTTAATGCAACATTGAAATTGTGATTGCAATCTCCTAACAGCTGGGAAATTTCTAACTCTGCCCATGTCTTCATGTATGTTACACTGCAAGACCTCCTTCTATGAAATCAGCACACTATTCCAGGAAACAGTATATTACTGGAAGATGTAAAGAAAAGTGTTTTACCTGTAAAGAGTACCCATAAAAAGTATTCTATATTACTGTGTGGTAGGTGAAAATCTAATAAATTACTACAATGAAATCCATAAACACAAGGGGACAAAATTACGCTTAAAGGCCTATACTTTTTTTTCCCCTTAGTTTTGATTTAACTCTGAATGCTGTATTTTTTTTCATATGTCAGGGAGCCAAGTAACTTGATTTTTCTTTAGGAGAAGGGCTCTCCTTTGGGGAGTTTAAAACAAAGTGTTATGCATTTAAGATACACTTCTGCAGCTAGATTAACAAGATGAGGTCTGGTGTGTGTGGATAGTTCAAATAGTTTTTAATAACACTTCCCAGCACAACAGTTGGGTTTAATATACAAGCCTTAAAATAACATTGTTTTTCTCCCCACCCCACTCTCCCTCTGTTGCTTTCTAAATGTACATTGGTGGAGGAGAAGGGAGTTTATTTTGTTTGGGTTTTCTTGGAGTTGTTTTTCTGAAGAGGCACCGGGGTGGCAAGGGGGAGCGATGGCGGGGCACGCCGGCTCCTTGGGTGCGAGGAGCATCTCCTTTCCTCTAGGTAGGCAATGCCACTTCCTCGCCTCTTCCCTCTCTTTTTGGGCAGCCATCCCACCGGGCAGCCCCCTCCCTCCTTTCCCGACACAAAGACAAGCCAAATGGGTTGCAACAACTGCAAAAGACTGCAGTTTCACCATGCTGTCCCGGTCTCTCTTGCTGCGCTCTCTTCCTTTTGTCGATCATAAAGGCTGAAGTGTGTGTTTTTTGATAGTTACCTCAGGTCTTCAGTCATGACCTGCCATCATCCATGTCTGCTTCCTTCCCTTCCCTCCTATCACAGGTCCAATACCTGCCCAGCTACAGTGACTTTGTCCCTTCAATTTATTATTGCAGTTAGCGAATAAAATGCTACAAACGGGAATCTCAAAACAGAACAAATAAAAACGTTTCTCGATACTGCTGAAAACTGACCTTCATGTGCCACCCTGTCCTCCTTCAAGGCCTGGTAAACCCACAAGAAAGATTCCCATTAGTAAATCACTATTGGATCATTAAACCTTTTTAAGGCAGTATGTGCCTTACCGAGAGAATAAGGATTACGACACAGCAGTGGCTGCTGCCCACTGACAATCATGGGAACCGACCTCAGTAATAAATCCATGAATTATCTGGCTCACTTTGACCGGTTCTCACGCCAGAGCAGCTCCTTTGATGTGACCGTCAAAACCCAAGGATGCCCAATAGCAGTAGCCACCAACAAAACAATAGAGAAGTAATAATTCAATATAAATATGTAAAACCTGCTTGTCCATATGCCCAGCTTTTGCAGTGGGGTATTTCTGTGCCTGTGGTTGAAACTGGAGACAAAAAAAGGTGAAATAAAGACCTTTTTTTCTGTATATAACCTTTTAAGGGAAGAAAAGCTGGGCACATTACAGAGATTTTTTAGCTACCATTGATGTGCACAACTTTTTCAGCTAAGGCGGGGTTTCCCTGTTGCTTTTCAAAATCAGTCTGATAGTTCATCACCAATATGCCCTTAAGGACTGATCCTGCAGAGGGACTAAGAATGTTCCTCTGAGGGGCACAGAGAAACTATTCCTCTTCAGTGGGGCTATTCATATAAATGAAGTTACTCATGCTTTTAAGCCCCTGCAGGACCAAAACTTTAGAGGATGTATTCTCATTTGTCTGATCTGTAAAAATATTTAGGTGTCGAGCTCCTTTTGAGTGTTTAAATACATCAGAAATACAACTGTTTGTTAGTCTGCTTCTTGGCTACCCACCTGTAAAGTTGGAATACTGTTATTTAGTTTCTTGTCCTTGATCTTGTCTAATTAGACCTCAGACTCCAGAGGAAATACTGTCTCCAAACCCATGATCATCTTGTCAGCACCCTTAAGCAGGGTTTCTAGCCCTTCCCATAAGCCTCCAGTTAACAGAAGATAGTAGCTGTCCTGGAGCCCAGATGCTACTGAGGGAGGCAAATTTCTGATGGCATAAGGGATAACATGGAAGAAAAATCCCCTTCAAATTGTATGACCAGAAGAGAAGGAGAATTTATTAAATTACTTTTAACCGTACATTTTTTTACTCTTAAAGCAGGATCAGCAAACTGTAATGAATACTAGGTACAAAAGATTTTAAGATACGTGGTTTTCAAAATTGCTGAAGTAACTGTAAGGATACCAACATGATGGGAATGAATAAGCAGAGGACACTACTTCTGGGTATTGCTGTTCTGAGCTGTCATGGGGGGATTGCTGCCATGCGTGGGGTGAAGTAACTCTTGCCCGCCTGTAGGCATCACTCCCACTGCCTGCAGCGTGTTTATCTCATGCTGCTGTGAGTTACCCACTCCAAGCAGCCAAGCAACGGAGTGTGGTCACCAAGAAAGCAGACAGGTGAGGGGGATGGGTGCCTCTTCTAAATTTCTGCGTTTCTGAAGAAGTGTGGCAGTACAGCGTGTCACAGCAAGCTGCTGCATATTGCCTGCATTCCCAGCCAGAGCCACCAGCAGCTCCCGTCAGTTGTTTCTCACCAAACCCAGACTTGGGGAGGTTGTTGTGGGGACCCCAAAGGTGAGCACTTCAGAACCAGGCCTGGCATGCACACAAGGACTCCCTGTGAGCCTTGCAGCAGGCAGGGGAGTCACAGTGATGGGAGCCCGGGCTCATCGTCTCATGTGCTTCACACTCAATTTCAGCTTGCTTACTTAAGGGGAGATGAGTGCAGTATGGTGGGAGGGATGAAAGTCACACAGCAGGCTACAGCAAGATGCTCCATTTCGATTGACCCAAGGCCACAGTCCAAACAAATCTGAAGCTGAGACTTTCCACCCAACATGGGGTTGAGAACAAATAAATTGAAGAATATATACTGCAAAACTTCATCCTGATAGAATCAGACAGGCAGTCTCTTATCTGAACGGAGTGGAAGGTCATTTCTGTTTCTTTTATTTATTTTGCTGGATCTCTTGCACAGAACTGCAGCTTACACAATACCAATTAAGCCATTTATGGAACACAGAGTTGTCGTTTATGTCAAAAAATCCCTTGCAAAGGATGCAGGGCCAGTTTGGGTGCATAGCTGCTTGGCGGCAGAGCTGCAGAAGGCACCCTGCCGAGGCCACACTCCATCAGCTGTCTTGGCCTTGCCTGGGTCACTGCTTTTCCCTGTTACACGCAGCGGGCAGCACCATCAGCCAGAGCATGTGTTGTAATATCAATTTATAGTCTGTTATTATTTTTCTGCTTTCGGGGGAAGCTGGCACCTCCCAGCTCCATTTTCCTGCCAGCAAGACAAAGATTAGGCACAGCATAATAACGTTGTCAATATAGTTTACTAAAATGTGATTAATCAAAAGAGCACATGGGAAACAAAGCATGAAAAAGCAGAAGGTAATGATTGACTGTAGCCACAGGGCAGTAATAAAAAGGGTCTAGAAAGCAGATTTTCAGCACATAAGTGAAAAAGCTGAGGCTTTTAAAAGGATCAGAGCTTTCATAATTTCATGATCAGAGCACTTCTTAATAGGACATGGCAATTGCTCCTGTAAAAGGACTTTTTTGGAAAATGGTCCTTGGATAGTATTATGTAGATCTGTGTGTGGTAATTAAATCTTCATTGGACTTTCATTACCATCACCTTAAATAAAATGCCTTGGTTTGGATAAAATAATTTCTCTTAAAATATGATTCAGAGTAAATTTTCCAACTGTAGTTCTGGAGGGACAGTCCTAGCAGGATTTGAAGTGAGGTAGTTGTGGTTTTTTAGTTTATCTTACTGTCCGGGAGGTGTTGCATAATTAATCTGTACCTAGGAAAGAGATTTACAGTTATGTTTTAAGACAGCAGTATTTTACAGAAAGGATCTTGGGGAGAGCTAATAGGAGGAGTGAAAAAAAGGTCTGGAGAAGGGATTGTGTGCCTGAAAGCATCTTTTTTTTTTTTTTTTTTTTTTTTTTTTTCCCATCTCAAGCAGTTTAGTAAACACTTTGCCTTGTTTGTGTCCTTTGACTGCCATGGTGACAACAGCACTAAAGTCATACTACAGACTGCTCCCATGGTTCACCAGCCTTGTGAATCTGTGCAGGAGGGAACAAAACCAGACTCTTCTTGTCTCCCCAGGCAGCTGATGCCCTGGGATCCTGACCTGTGACACAGAAATTCTGGTTCCTTCCTTTGCCTTGGCACAGACTTGCTGCATGATCTTCAGTTCAAAATCTACAGGTAAAAAGCAGAAATGTCGCTGGCCCCTGAGGGAGCAGCTGTGAGGATGTCCAGGGTCACAGTGTTCTTTGTCACTCTGGTAATGGCATGTATCATCAATGTATAAATGCCACAGGTAGACTAAGGTGTTAAAGAATCTGAGTCACAGTCCTGATAATCCTTTGTAACCTCTCTTTTTTAAATGTCACATTAAGGCTGTTTAAAAGGCAGCTTCTAAAGCTTCCATGCACAGCCTTAGACTCAAGGAAACACCTTGCATATGATTTGGCTTGATTACAGCTTCATCTGTACATAAAGTTGGCTTTATCAGCAAATACAAAGCCTTCATTACTGTATAGCTCATCGGAATTAAACGGGCACAATGTTAACCTATGGAATTAAATCTGAAACCTTCAGAGCAGGGACCATGCCGGGGGGTGCGGACGGCTGGTGGCAGACACGGGACTGGGGTGCCACCTCGTGGCATGTTCAAACGATATTTTTATCAATGAGCAGAAGCTTGTTGCCCTGTAGATAGCACGAAGTTGTACTTGTTTATGTCCACAACAAAAAAAAAAAAAAAGGGGGGGGGGGATAAGCGGCCACCAGAATGTCCTGGGAACAGAGTAAATCCAATGACTGCATGACTGTATGTCCTTCAGATAGAAGTGAAATATGAGGGCAAGTGGAAAATGTGCCTTTAGAAAAAAACTGAGAGCTTTCATTTTCTAGAGTCTATTGCTTGTAAAAGTCTTGCAAAATTTCATGCTCACTCACAGGCAAGGTATTTCATATGAGATTAGAAAAAACTTTCGAAGCAGAATTAAAGTAGGGCTATAAATGAAAAGTGGTAGCCAGAAAGAAAAGTTAATGCCAGAGATAAAAGATCAAGTTTGGATGCGAAAGCTCCTGTTCCCAAATTTTCCAATAAAGCATAAAAAGTGAGAGTTAACAGTCTTAACCAGAAACTCTGCTGCTGGTTTAAATTGATCTACAGTATTGTCTACCTTCCTTATTTCTACTGCAGTGCATTCCCATCAACCTTTGCTGTGAGATGGAAGGCAATTGGTCAAGCTTTTGAGGAAGAACAGAAGTGAAAGTAAAAATATTTGTGATCTAGTATCTCAGAATATATCACAGTTAGAAGAAAATTCAGCTACACTTTGAGAATGTGATGCTTCAAATTATAATAAAACTAATAAGAAAACCACATCGATCTTATATTTGTTTCAGATACCTCTGTTCTAGCCTGTGCAGCCATGTGCCACATTGCTTTTATAATGTTCTTTTGATTGTACTGCCAGTCCTCTGCAAAATAGCCTACCTTTTCTGGGGCCTCAGCATGCCAGTGTCATGAGTTACTTCTTTAAAAATATCAGCAAAGACTCTAGGAAGGATGTTTCTTCCACCTTTTAAAAACAAGTACCCTGTTCCTTCCCCTCTATCACATTAGTCTAAGGCCCAGGAAACAGCAAGTCAGAAACTGACGTAACTGTTAAACCCACACTGAAAGTGAACAGTGATCCTGGAGCCTTTTCACCCCAAACCTTTAATTACATTGGGACCTGAAGTGGTAGGACACCAGCAAGAAGACTGGTTCCCACTCCTTCCCGAGTGGATATTTATCCTCAGCACGAGGGCAAGTTTCAGGTCTGGCATCAGACTGAAAAAGGATTGGGAAGGCCATTAAGTAGCCTCTTCAGAGGCTATGCTTCCGTTCCTAGCAATGTACTGGAAATGGTACTCCTTCTTTGTGTGCAAGAGCTATTCTGGTGACTTCTGCCACGTTTCTAAAATCTTACATATGATTATCCTTTCTCAGATGACTCTAAAGCTGGACTCAGGGTGCTAAGAGCAGGCAAATATATGGCTATAAAATGAGTTAAAACCAAAGGAAATGCTTCTTTTGTTCCTTTCTGTAAAACCATACCTAGACATTTTATGGTAAACTAGTCAACACCTCAGATTCACTTCAGCTGCTTCTAAAATGACCCATCATTTTCTGAGGTAGAAAACAGCAACTTCTTCCACCAATTTGGTAAGGCATTTCACTGAGACTGAAGAGAGATAGGGAAGTCTGAGGGCCCTACAGAGCTATCTCAGTGCAACGCATGTAAACTGATAATTATAGTGGAAAGTCCAAGACAAAATAATAAAATTAGGACTTCCAGGATCTTAGGAGGCCCACTGAGCTATTCCATTGGCCCAGTCTGAGACCGCTGACGAGATGCTTGCCCAGCCCACTGTTAACAACCTCCAGTCATAGAAAAGCAGTAGTTCCTTAGGTTGCATCCTTTGGTCCTTGTGTTTAACTATTATTTGGCAGCTTTTCTTAATATCTAAAGGGTGATGACAGCCCTTTTGATTGTTTGCTTTCTGCCTTAGCAAAGGTGATCCTATCCCTTTGCACCCCCTTGCAGCTTCTTTGTCATAAAAAATATAGTGGAGGACCTTGGGATTTCTTGTGAGACACTTCTATCTGCATTGGAGGACAGCCCAGACTGCAGTACGCCTCTGGCACACCCTGGGAAAGGCAGCCAAAGCCATTATTTCCAGTGGTGTTTTCACATCAGGGCAAAGTATTCCTGCATGAAGTGTGGCCTGCCAGTATTAAGGAGTTATATGGGTGATGCAAGGGCCATAGCTGGATCCTGGCAGCAAGGAGGATCCCTGCTAAAGCATAATCCACCAGGTGTGCTCGCCTCTCTTTTGCAGTCTGTCTAAGCTATTATATTCATTTATTATCGGTATTTCTTGTTTTATCTGCAGCAGCGTAATGGGTCTGGCTGGGATGGAGTTAATTTTCCCCATAGCAGCCCTCATAGTGCTGTGCTTTATATCTGTAACTAGAAGGGTGTTGATGACACACCAGCATTTTGGCTACTGCTGAGCAGTGCTCCCACAGCATCAAGGCTCTCTCTCCAACACTCCCCCCTCCCAAGGTCAGTAGGCTGAGGAGCAGGTGGGGAGAGATTGGGAGGGGACACAGCCTCGACAGCTGACCCAAACTGACCAAAGGGGATATTCCCTACCATAACTGTCATGCTCAGCAATAAAAGCTAAGAGAAGGGTCAGAGGAAGGATTTGTTTTTAAGGCATTTGTCTTCCAAAGCAGCTGCTATGTGTACTGGGGCCTTGTTTCCCAGAAAGTCAGCGGGCATCACTTGCTGATGCAAAGTAGAGAATAAGTCTTTTTTTCTTTTTTTTTGCTTTGCATCCACACATGGCCTTTGCTTTCTTTCATTAAACTGCCCTTATCTCAACCCAGGAGTTTTTAATCTTATTTTCTCCCCATCCTGCTGAGGAGGGGTTGTGAGAGAGCAGCTGGGTGGGCACCTGGTGGCCAACCAAGGTCAGCCCACCACAAGCAGGCACTGATCCAACATCAAAGAAAAGCAGCTCTTGCTGGAGCCCTGGGTGTGGGTTTGGATGCGCAGGTGATGTGATGTGCTACAGGACAGAGCTGGGAGCTCCTAGAGGAGGAGGGGAGGCACCCTGCTGCCACAGGACTGAAAAAGGCTTTACCCCATTCTCATCACCTCTCTCCTCCCCACCTGCCAGGGCACCTACACTGTTTTTAAGGAGCTGAGAAGGTGTGATGATGTTACCTCTTACAGTGAGGGCTTCATTGCAGGAGGCAGTGAATATCTAGGATCTCTCTTGCCACCCTAACCATATACCCAACAACCCTGATAGTGGGAGCTGTGCAAATACACTGCAAAGAGACAGTCTGTTTGCTCCTCAGGTGAGCAAACACCATGAAGAATGGCAGCCCTCCTCCTGCCAGGACAGACACAGGGGACAAACCCTTCCCACCTTCTCTGAGGGAAACAACACTCGGTCAGAGAGGCATGCACACACCAGCGACAGCTAAGGGGGTCCCCACTGCCATGGCTCAAAGATTCATGATGGCACCAGGTGATCATTCCATCTGTGGGGGGATAGGTGTGGCAACACCCTTAGCTGTCAGAGCAGCCAAAAAACCCATTGAATATGGTATTTTTAAGTGCTGGCCAACAGGCCTGCCAACGCCCCTCTAGGCAGACATTGCTCAGCAGCCCTCTGCTGAGTCCTAGAAATCCTGTGGGTGAACGTGGGGTGTCCACAGGCAGTTTTGTGAAGGGAAGATGTCCAGACAGATGCTACACCTGGGCAGGCTTCCCCTGCCTGCCCGCCCTGCACAGGGCGCTGAGACTTTGCACACTCCCTTCATGCGTGACTCCTCCAAAGCACCAAGCGCGTCTTACAACACGCCACTGGGCAGCAACGCCGATGCCTCGGGCTCGCGCAGCAGCCGGCCGAATGCTCCCTGAATTGTAAAAGCAGAAGGAGAGGGTCGGGGAGAACCCTAAAATACAAAAGAGTCAGAAAAAGGGGAAAAGAAAAATTACACTTCCCTGACCGGGAATCGAACCCGGGCCGCGGCGGTGAGAGCGCCGAATCCTAACCACTAGACCACCAGGGATCCGTACATAACCCTCTATCTCCTTCCTCAAGAGTGGTCTCTTCCCGAGCCTTGTCGCCCCTCTCCTTTCTCCTCTTTACGCCCCCCCTTCCGGGCGGTACCAAGCCCCGGAGGCAGCTGTGCGTAGGGAGGGACGTTCCATTCCACCCCACAGAAGGGGGGGTTGGCGGCGGGGTGGGGAGGAGAGGGGGCGCCTCAGGCGGGGCTGGTGAGGGGCCCTCGCCGTGGGCGGGAGGCGGGATGGCGGTGGGCGGCCGGGCGGGACACAGCCCCGGGCCGCGCCGCCAGCCTGGCGGTGCGGGAGCGGCTGCAGGTGGGCCCCGCGCAGCGCGACGGGCGAGAGCTACGCGGCCGGGGCAGGGCCGGGTCGTTGGGGGGAAGGCGCCCGGGGCGGGCCGGGTCTCTCTTCGCCCGCCGGGGCCCTCCCGCCGCCCCGCGCCTCTGGGCGGAGGCAGCCCCCGGTGGGAGCGAGGTTGGTTTCGCTCATTTCGTGTTGCCTGTTCACGCTGTTCCTTACAGCGCCTGTCTGTGCGGGGTGTTGCTGTAACGGCTCCGGGCGGGGCCTCCTCAGCCAAGGGCTCTGCGCTGCAAATCCCGGCCGGCCGCTCCCGGGAGGGGAGGGCCGGGCGTGCTGGTGGCTATTTCCTCCGCTCCGTCTTAATCGTTTTTTGGGCAGGCTGTGGAAACAAAGACCACAGCTTCTCCGGTTTTCGGTGTTTGGTCTGCAGGGGAGAGCCGATCAAAAGGCCTACTTCAGGTGGAAGGAAGCCCGGTGCTCCACAGGGGAAGCCAGATTGGCGGTTCGCTTGCCTGGGGCTGTCAGCGCCCCCTTACATGATAGACAGGGATCTGTGACTTTGCTTTGTTCGGTAAGGTTTCTGTGAGAGGAGTGAAAACTCTGCCATCGATGCAGATTACATCTGCATAAGTGCTTTTGCCTCTGGCATGTTGATTTCACGAGCAAAGTAGATCTGTGAGCTGTACTAGCAAAAGTAATTTTCCCTGTTTAAGCAGTGGCTGTAATATAAGAGGGTTTGCTCTACGCAAGAAAATTTCTCTAGTTCTCAAACCCTCTGCCTCTGAAATGTATTATATAAGGAACCTTTTCCAAGTTAAGATAGATAAGCTTCAGACTTCATGCCTGTGGACTCTGCAAATACTCCTTATCTGTAAAAGCTTTAAAGTCTGAAAGCAAATTTAAGGAGACCTCTTTCCTCAGGGATTTACTCGGGAGGTTTGGGTGTTTGGTTTCCATCTCGCCAGAGTTCTGTCTCGCCCTCTTCAGCCAGTGGTTCATTTCATCCCAAACCATTCAGAGTAGCAGGCCTGAACAATTGCGATGGAGCTTGCTTTTCTCCAATGTGAGCAATTTTACTGTGCAATGATGTAGGTAACTTATAAAATGTGAGGCTACAATCAGGCCCTATTAGATACAGTCAGATATCTTACATACTGCAAGAACTGTACTGGACGTCTGTATAGCTATAGCAGCTTCTTTAGTAAAACTGGGGCATTTCAGTCCTTGAGGAGACAAAGCTGTGGAGCGCTGGAGGCAGAGGACAGCTCAAACTGAGGCACCACCAGGGCCTGAGGCCACTGCAAAGAGGGGGATGTGGTTAGGTGAGAGAGGTCACCTGGTCCCAGCAGGTAATCTGTGCCCCTTGTTGAAGAGCAAGGCAAAGGGGTACCTGGTTTCCTGTAACTCTGAGCCAAGGGGAAATTTGCCAGTGTAAATATAGTGATGATTTTGGCCCCAGAACCTGCAAGGTACACCAACCAAATATTAAGGTGGTTCTATACCACAGAAGCCAAGCTAGCTTTAAAGGAGTTTGTATGCTTCAGTAGCTCCACGGTCTCATGGTTAAAAGCATAGGCTTCCCCACCCTGGGTGCTTCTCAGGTGGGTTTTGGAGGGGTACTGATTTCTGTGCTTCCATGGCTGGGATGCTGACAGCACTTGAGACAGCCAAGTTAAAACTAGGGTAGGTCCACGTCAGCTGGATTTGCAGGGTTGGAGATGTGTGTTACAGAAGGATCACCGCCACTGTTTCTTCTTAGAGTGCCTCTGTTTTGCGACACCTCAGAGGAAGGCAGGGTTGAGCCCTCTGATCCTTAGGCTGCCTGAATGTATGTACTAGATGTATGTACTAGAAGAGTTTCACTGAAATAAATCTTTTCCTGGATGTGAATCCAGGTTGTGGGGGGCGGGGGGCTGACCACCAGGAAAGTAGCGTTGAGAGTCACATGCTGTCTAGTTATTTTTAGAAATAGTTTTCTTTTCATATCATGTTTTCAAGTCATGTGCAGTGACAAAAGATTATGCCTCTTGTCTGGCTTCCTATATCCGATAGAGAAACGCATCAGTGAAACTGTCAGCGATTCAGCCTCCTGCCAGCGCAGAAGCAGCCGGTGCCTGTGCCTGCATCCCTGTGATGCTAGTTGGAGAAGAATGATCTTCCTGAAAGCGCCAGGGAAGGAATGTCAGAGGCCGATGTTTCTTTTCGCTTCACGCAACGGAACAACGGTGTGTCAGTAAAACCAAGTGAGTAACATTCAAAGTGAGAGGTACTGTACCCCAGCTTTCCGAGTTTGGTATGCAAAGCTGAATTTTGGCACCTGAAAAATCAGAGCAATTACTTTAAATGTATGCGATTAACTTTTCTGTTCCATATGAATATATTACATATTATTATTACTTTAATTTGCCATGTTAATTGTTGTGTGACAGTGGGCTTACTGTGTAAAAATGAGTACGAATAACATCAGAGTAATGTGCTGATTTACTGAAAGTATATTATTTGGGTATTTGGGTATATTTCTGCTATATAATGGTAAGTACAAATTGTCTTTAGTACCTGGGGTACATGCTTCAGCAGTAGTGAATTTGCACAGAAGCTGTAAATTATTTTTATAACTATGTGTAATGTGTGCATTTATCACTCCTCTCTTTCCTCAGCTGTGTATTTGATCTGGAAAGTCTTGGCATCAGCTTTTCTTCTTTAAGTTAGCCTCGTTTAAAATGTACATCATCCCAGTTTCAGGGAGGTGGAGAGGAGAGGGAAGGAAAAGATGATGCACAGTTTTTTGCTATTTTATGTTTAATTTCCATGTATGGTCAGAATGGTTGCTCAACTGTTAGATTACAATGATTTTCTGGGAGGAAAAATGCTATTGTAGTTTATATTTCTTCTATCTATTTTTACCATAATAGTGTTTTTATGGACATAATCTAAGGAAGATCTCAAAAGGCGTTGTCCAAATGTTACAGCAGTTCTAAATCTCCTTGCTCCAGGATCATCTCCCCAGCTGTGCAGTGACTTGCTCTATCTTCTTGTAGTTTAATTTCAGTGGGGCTAGGGGGCGGTATGTGAGAATTTGCAGTGTCATTTCTTAATACTGTGCAGACTAGCCATTTACTGTTTACAGAATATTGCAAAGATCCTGAAGAAAAATGGGGAAGTAACTCACCAGCAATATTTTTATAAATACTTTTAAAAGTTCTTGTATTGTTTTCCTTGATCTTCTGTTCTTCCCCAACACCATAATTGATCCAGGAAAACCTGTGTCAGCTTTTTTTCTCTCAGCCCGTGTTAAAATGCACGTGATTCTGGGGTTTGGGATAAGGTATGGCAGTGTGGTGCTTCATCCAGTGTCCACTGAGCTCAATAAAATACTTTAGTTGAAACGAGTATGACTTTTTTATTATCTCCTCATGTGTCTCAGCAAATTCCTTTTCTTTTACAGTCTTTGTTCTGCAGAACATTTTGGAAGCAACTTCTGGTTTGCTCTACTAGATAGCAGAAACGAGTGCATAGAATCAGTTATTAGGGAAGAACTTCTTATAGAAGTTTTAAGCTCTGGTCTCTTTCATTTTTGTGAAACTTGTAGAAATTTTCAGTACCTCTGTCAAATTGAGTTATATCTAGACAATCACTTGAAAGTTACAGGGTTACTTGGGGACATTTAGAAAATTCATCATTACATAAACCAAAGAAACCGGGCTAAAAATAGCAATGTATTATTACAGAAGTCAACCCCAGTGCATGGTAGGATCAAGCAGAGCCTCAATTCTGCATAAAAGTCTGAAACGTATAAAAGTGTGAAACCTGTTTTGTGACTGCTTCATGGTGAATAATTGTAAGAGTAATTGGGAAAAACAGGATGATTGTTAATGGAAAAAGAAAAGATTGGTGTCACCTTTATACCTTTTCAAAACTGGACTGTCGTATTCAAACTCATCGGTGTAATTCTTTATGGCAGGTTGTCTTCCTTAAATAAATGAGCCATAAGCTAACAGTTGCAGATGTTCATGTAAATATTTTTTTTAACCACACGTGAGCAATACAGTATTTTTTTCTGATATTAGTGTTAGCTGATCTGAGTGCAGGCCATAAACATACTGCACTTGTGACAATTTTTTTCTCTGTAATGTATGCAGCTCTATAAATATACGCTGAAGTACATATTGTGGGAGGTCAAACCCCATTCAAACATTATACTTATGTATCCTAAGTCTATTCTGTCTTCCATGTGTTGTTATGCATGTGAGTTTGTGTGAGAAATCTTCTAGGATAAAAATTGGCAATTTGGGAGTGATTAAAAAAGCAAACTTGCATTTTATCTCCATGAAAATAGTGCAATTCATGATAAAACAAATTTGCCCAATCCTGAAATGAATGAGTGACATGAATTTAAGATTGTCTCAAATATTCTAAGCATTGCTTTCACAAAACCAATGAATTAAATTATGTTAGATCATTTGTATTCAAATCAGTTGCCATGGAACATATTGCCACAGGAAAGAGCAAAACATTCAACCATCTTCTGTCCTCTGTGCTGTAGGGACACCAAAACAGAATTTCATTTCAAAGGGTTGGGGGTGTGTGTATGTGTATATATATCACGTTAAGCATTTTAACAGATAGTCAGGCATTACCTCTTGCTTCCAGACTCAGTAAAATAAAACGGTGTATTAGATCCTGCTCACAGAGTTTCTTCCAATGACATGCAGTCTGTGGGTTGAGCTCCAGGCATTAACCCACAACGCTGTAGCCAGAACTTGTATGAAGCTTCTGTTCCAGTCCTAGCCTGCTTATTCTGCTGCTCTGGCAGGGGTTTGAGTGATTTCTTCCCCATGCCAGTAGGCTAGAATATATTTGAAATGCTTGGGGCAATGTAAATACTGTGGAAATGTGTAGTTTCTTTGTCTGCTATAAGGAATCTATGCATTGTCCTCATAGAGCTTTCTACACAATACAGTAGAGGTGCTTGGAATGATGATGGACAGTGAACTGGTACATTAGGACAGAGACAACTTTTCCTGGAGCTAAAATAAGGTGTTAGTCACTGTCATTGTTGTGCAGGTTCAGCTAAGAGATAAGTAGGTTTTCCACCACTTTGATGGATAGGGCTGCATATCTTCTACTGCAGTTTGGCAAATCTGAAAGAAGTCAACTAAGTGGTACTATTTTAGGTCTGCAGTTTTCTTCCTTTTTCCCAATTTTGTTACCTAAGCAGTGCTGGAGGAGTAACTGAGAGCAGGACCCCGTTCTTCTGTGCTGTGTTAGAAAACCCTCGTGCCAGTGAGGTCTTTCAGATTTTAACCAATGTAACTTTGGGTTTGCCCATCCTTTACCTGGGTAATAATATAGATACAAGACATACTAACTGCAGCGTGCTATCCAAATGTATCCTCTAAGCAGGAGACTATGTTTTAAAGAAGGTCTGTATCTTGTAAAAGAAACGGTTTTGGAGAAAAAAATAAATAAAACAGAGACAAACTTCAATTTTATCTGGAAGTAACAGCAGTGAGTTTAGTGGAGGAGTCGAGACAGTTATTGTCCCAGTACTGACACTGCGTGGTAGAAAGCATTTGCTGCGGGTAGGGTAGTGGTAGTGGTGGGAGATGGCTGCGTGTCCACAGTACAGTTGCATTCAGTCCTGAAATCATTGATTTTGAAATGGATCTTTAAGCAGCTGTTACCTTAAAAAATAGGCTGTTGACAGATACCTCTTACTTAAAATTAAAACTGTTTGGATTTTTAACATTTTAACTAAGAAAAATGATTCTTGAGACACCTGTGCAGCACTTGCTATTTTATTTTTGAACGTTCTTTCAGCATCTGTATGTGTATGCATACACTTTGTGCTAAGTTTTCATTTTTGCAGGTGTCTGCCTATCTTCAGGCTTTTGAACTGCAGAACTGGGGATTTAATGGTGTTACAATACCGCAGGCCTTTTCCTAAGCTTTCCAGTCTTCCAGAGCTGGTTACTGACCAAAGGAGGGAATAGGGAGCTAGATGTTTAGGTTAGCCACAAAGGTCTGGAAGGATTACCTGGAGTCATCTCGGGTCAGGGAACCGAGTTTCTGGTGCCTGTAGCAGGTTTGGGGGCTGGGTGCCGCAGCCTGCGTGCCGGCAGTCTGCAAAGAGCGGATTGGGTTTGCAGGGTTCCCAGTTTCCCAGGGATCTAAAGGCTTTGGCTAACCTCAATTTCCAAAATTGGTTGTTTTGTTTTAGTACTTCCCGTCAGAAAACTGGAGTCTCCAGGGGCAGAGCCCGGCGCTTGGGCTTTATGAAGAAATACGCCCCGCTCGGCTATTTTTTTGGCCCCGAAGCCAGACTCCTTTCCCCAGGACAGGGCTCGCCGGCCCCGCGGCGGGCGGGCGGTGCAGGGGCCTGTGAGGCGGCTCGGCAAACGCGCGCCCTTCTCTCGCCGCTCCGCTACGGGCCCGCTCCCGGCGCGGTGCGCCTCGCCGCAGCCCGCCGGCCCCGGGGCGACCGGGGTCCTCTGGGGCCGGGGCCGGGCCGGGGCGGGCGGGAGAGAGGGAGGCGGGGTCGCCGGGGCGGAGCCGCGGGCCGGGGCCGGGGCCGAGGCCGAGCCGAGCCGAGCCGAGCAGAGCGGCGGGGCTGGCGCAGCTCCGGCCGAGCGCTGCAGCCGGCGGTCCCGCAGCGAGGTGCTGCCGCCGCCGGGAGCGGGGCCTGGGCGCAGCGCCGCGGGGCCGCCATGCCGCCCGCCCGTCCGCCCTGCAGGTGCGCCCCGCGGGGGGAGGGGGTGTGGGGGGCGACGGGTCTGCTCGGCCACGGCCTTGTCCCCTGGCGGGGGGCGGCGGGGCCGGGAACTGAGCCCCGGCGGGGCGGTGGCGGCGGCGGGCAGGGTCCCTCGCGGCCGGGGTGGCGGCGGAGGAGCTGTTTGCCCGCTCGCTGGTTTCAGGAGCCAGCCCGGCATCGCAGCGCGGGAGGCGAGAGCCGGCCCCGCGCCTCTGGTGTGTCTCTCCCGGTGTGTGTGTGGCCGGGAGGCCCGGGGCGGCTGCGGCCACCGACCGACCGGGGCGGCGCGGGCCCGGCTGCCGGCCCAGGCGGTGCCGCTCCCGCGAGCCCGGCTTTCGCCTCTGCCGCCGCCTTTAACCAGCTGATACAGCTGAATGAATTGCTTTGATGGCGTTCACGGCTTCAAAGCTCATTTATTTTCTCCGTCCCCAGATCTTGGATGATTTACTGGAATGTTCCAGGCTCGCGCTGTAATAATTTGTAGTCTCTCAGGTTGTCATGATTAAGAAGTGCTGCCGAGTGCCAAAGGTGTCTTAGTAACAGATTTTTGTCTCTTTAGTCCGTGCAACGGACTTTCCTCTCTGTCTCTCATCATGCACTACTTCAGAGTTGTTTTTTGGCTGGAGGGCCTTACCTGTGTGTTGGTGATCTGTGTGCAATATTATGGTGCCAAAGGATGCGGTAACTGTTTGTTTGCCCTCTAGGTGATGAAATAAGATGATGAACACTTAGACTCAATAACAGGCTTTTACCATGTGTTTACACGCCACAGTTATCGTTGTCCCATTAAGTAGTCATATATTTCTTGTAATAATGCGGAATGATGGACTTTTAAGATGGGTAGGTGCCCATTAATCGATTATGTTTTGCCTCAAATGCAGTGACCCAGACTAAGGGCCTGTGCTTGGATGATACTTAAAATGCATATTGATGAACTCTCTCAGCATATTGTAGCAGCAAGTGTTTACATAGTGTGGAAATCATATTTTGCTAATATTGTTCTTTTGGATGTGTATGTATACACATGCAGACTTCAGAAAATGAATGGAGAAGGCAGTAGAAAATGCCAAGAAATGAATGTGTGCGTGTATGCTTTCTGAATGAAAATTACTTTATCAGGAATATATGTCTTTAAATGTAAGTCATGGTTAAAAATATTTAAGTCCTAGTGCATTTTAGGCTGCTTTCTCTTTTACCTAGAAAATGTCCACAAATACATGCAAAATATTTTAAGGATCTAAAGAGGTAAATAATGTTGGTGTTGTAAAGAGTTGTGTTGAAGCTGATGGGACTGCTTGTAGAAAAAATGCTGTCTGATGGCTTTCCCCTTCTTCCTTTTTTTTTTTTTTTAATATAGATCAAAATCTTGGGTTTAGAAGGAAAATCTGTGCTTCAATTAAATTTGGTACCTTTTTTGTTGTGTGTTATGTTATAAAAAGAAAACACTTCTAGAAAACCTAACTTGCCTAAGTCAGTTGTGATGCAGTCTCTGAGTCTCGGTCCTCGCCTCTGGCCAGTGTCCTTTTCTCACCGCACCAGTGGCCGCACTCCAATTTGGATTTGTTACATCTACTGCTGAAATTGTGATTCCCTTTGGACTTGAAGTGCTTTAGAATTGATTGGAACAGTCCTTGTCTTGTTGTATAGGAATACAGCTTTGTTGTTTTGTGTATTCAGGATTTTGAAAGAGAAGAGTAAAATTGGCTAGGGATTGGCTCTAGTAAATATTTGGTTAGCTTATGGTCCTGACTTCAATGGACAGCTTGCAAATCTCGTACAGTGTTAGGGAATAAGTCCCTCTATTTGAATAGAGGTGAATTCATTGGAGAGTGATTTGGGTTGGAGAACAATATTTCTTCAGAAAGGTTATTAAGAAAATTGTGAGAATCCTATAGATGGATACTGCAGCCGGAGTGGCTCCCTCTAGTCACCCATCTGGGTGAGTGTTTCAAAGGTGGGAAATTAGTGTGAGCCTCTGCAGCATGATCTGGCACAAGAAATTGCTGCTCCAGGCAGCCAGAGATGTTTACAAATGATAATTATGATGGAAATGGGGGGCAAAGGGACTAAATTTCCTTTTGCTTTCCAGTCAGCATTGAACGAAAGCTGGAACATAACCAGTGTTGAGAAGGATGATAAAGCTGCCCTGTCTGATACCTGGCTTGTGCACTCTCTGTCTGAGCAGGTGCCCAACACAGCAGCAGGCAGTTGTGGCCCTCAGCTCTGCTGGCGGGATGAATCTAGTGTCATCACCCAAGAAGCAGCAGACTGACAAATCTCTTTCTTCTCATGATCAATAAGCCAAAAAAGCCTAAGGCCTTACAGGCGCAGCCCTTGTTGTAGTGAGGTATCCACTTGCTGGTGTCGTTATTGACAGTGGGGATGACCAACTGCCACAAAGTTGATGGTTTCTCACTCCCTGCTGCAAGGCAGCTGGGCCTCGGGATCTGTGCCCTCACGGAGGAAAATGAACAAGTCACGCTGCTGCTGCACATTTGTCCTGGGCATTAAGATCCCTTTCCCAAAAAGAGGAAACATAATGCTACAGTTGAGGAGTGAAGTCAGCATTAAGAGTACTCACTTGGGTGGCCTCCTTTGACCAGGATGGGAGAAACAGGTTTTCAGATTTTTTTATTTTATTTTTAATCTGACTGTTTCCCTTATTGCTGTGTTATTTTTCCCTAGCCAGATTCATGAAACAGTGAGGCAATGACAAAATTCACAGCAAGCTGGAGGGATTACATTCTCCCCGCAAACATAATGTTTCAGATTGGTACATTAAACAATACATGGGAGTATTCTTTTTTTCCCCCTTTTCTTTGCAAACCCTTCTGACTGTAGGCGGAAAGCTATACTTCTTTGTTCCTGATCAAAATGTCAGGCAGGTGTGAGCAGCTGTGCTGCTGATGGAAGGTATCTGTTATGAACTGTTTGTTCAGTTTTGGGGTGGGCAGCGCAGGGCAGGGGGCTCTGGTTGTGTATGTGCTGTCTCTCCTCTGCTTGCCTGCAAGGGCAGGGTGCAGGCAGGCTTCGTGGGGTCTGTAGGTACTTCCTGAGGGGTTGTAATGCAGAAAGTAGTAGTAAGTGCCAAGAAGGGTGAGTTACTCCAGGAGCAGTGCTTTGCTCTTGCACCTGTGCTGCTCCCAGTCTCTGACCAAGCTTGGAGAAATAGTACCAGTATTTCAGCTTTGTACTGTGTAACATCCTAGTGACATGGCTGTACTTATGTGAGACTTAGTGACTCGTCATGGAACCACAGTTTGTCCTTTAGGAAGACTTCTGGCTTAGACTTGGAGCTCTCAATGGATAGAATGCTCATCATAATCTTAATAAGCCTTTCTGATTGTTAATCTTAGTTTTAAGATGCGAGCTGTGCTTTCAGTTGCATGCCTCAGATTCCGTGTGCTGTGTGGTCTTATGGCCTTGTCAGCTACATGAAACTGTTCACTGCTTTCTGGTAGTACTCATACCTTTAATTAAGAGTTGGACCTCCTCTTTGATATTCTACATGTAGGTCCCACTGAAGTGCTGCTTTTTCTTCTTTTGTTGCCTTTATTATGGCTACTATTGTACAAGGGTTTTTTTCAACATCCTTTTTGAAATGCAGGCTCTATGACTAAGCTGAGCAGGGAAGTTATACCTGTTTATACAGGCAAGAAGTACGTTTACCTTTTGGTTACAGTGTCAAATTGGGATTGTTTGTTTCATTCTGTATTCACTTAGCAGGATTTAAAAGCTTTTTATTAATAGCAACCAATTTCTAGGAAGGAAATTTTCCTAACAGTAGTCCCACCCATTAGTGACTGATTTTGGGATCTTCCCATGGTGTTTCTGTACACATCTGAGAGCCATTTCCCCAAAATCTAAGACTCCCCA
This sequence comes from Strix uralensis, assembly GCF_047716275.1. Classification (NCBI taxonomy): domain Eukaryota; kingdom Metazoa; phylum Chordata; class Aves; order Strigiformes; family Strigidae; genus Strix; species Strix uralensis. The sequence goes on from NC_133974.1 coordinate 60,110,403, forward strand.
GGTAGACAAAGAGCTGTCCCAGTGCACCAGTTAGAGGAAATCACAGCTTTGTTTTACAGAAGTTCATGGTGAGAGCTACTACTTCCTTGAACTCAGCCTTATCTTAAGAAAAGGTAATTTATTCCCTGACTCATTTTTCAAATACATTTAACCTTTTCTAACAGTGCTCTCTCTATCTGCCACTACTCCTGTCTGGTTTTTTTCTGCTTTCTGTCCCACATACCATCTGTCTTATTTTCTGGTTTGTTTTCTTTTTAAATACTCTAAGCTAATGCAGCAGATAGAAAAGAAGTATGAATATTTATGAACCATCACTGCCACCTCCCTTCTGAGGGAAAGAGGTGTGGATGGCTTCCTGCCAGGTCAGGTGATGCTGTGATTGCAGAAACTAATTGGGATCTGCCTAGGTTATTACTTGAAGGGGATGCTACAAAGATCCTCAGTGGCTCAGCAGTGCTTGCATGCTGTGTCAGTAGTCACTGTGCACAAATAAAACGTAGTCGGTAGCACTAGTCTGTTGCTGTAGTTAACTGTCTCATGGTCAAGTAATACCCCAGTCTGGTGACAAGGGCTTTATTTTACTGTCAGCTTAATAAATAGCATTTCTGTAACGTTTTTGGAGTAGCTGTAGTGATGCCAAAGACCTGGGCGCTACTGATAAAGCTGGGTATAATTCTGTGTGCAGCTTCTGGAAGCTGTAACAAGCTCCGCAGAGCTTTGTAGGCTGGCGAGTGGCTTGAGTTTTTCCTTCATACTTTCTCACAAAGGTTCAGATAATTCAGATTTAATATTATTTGCATGGTATTTTGAATATATATTAAAAAGGAATTCTTCACTTGTAATATATAAGCAATGTTTGACTTTTTGTACTCCCTTTTTTATCATCCTGGTTGCCGATCAAACCTTTTGCAGTGTAGCTGCTGAAGACGCATGGCTAAAGGTATCAGCTGTGATAACCCGTGACATAAAATCCAAGCAGTTCTATCTGTACCAGCTCAAAGTTTCTGAAATGCAGGTGTTGTCTGGTAGATGTGTGGTGTGAGTGGTGACATCCTGGTGACAATGAGTGGAGAAGCAAGGAGATAAAACTTTGACTCTTACTTTGTTACGGAACAGCATGCTGAAGTGTGTCCAGGTATGTGGTGAAAGATTGACTTCGCCTGCTGTAGCCCAGTCACTTGTGCAGATATTGCCCAAATGACTAGCAGCTATGCCACAGCTGATGAACATGAAAGCCCCCTTGCCCGCAGATGTGCTGGGATCAAGTAGAAAGCAGTCTGAGTAGTCATCAGAGCAGTCAGGAGATGAATTGAGAACCACAAAGGAGTGACAGGGGTGGCTTTCTGCCAGTGTGGCGAGTTGTTCTCCAGTCCTTGTGCTTAGGTATCAGCTGAAGAAATTTAATTTGATTTACAAGTAACTTTTTTTTTTGTTTGGGTGAGGTTGACTTTTATTTTTTTAGTGTATGATGTTGAGCTGTATTGGTTAGGTATGCCTTGTTGTTCGGGCTGAGTAGGTGGTGGGAGGTGGCTGGCACTACAGAGGCTAGGAGGGAACTTGCGGTGGCATCTACATTTGTGTCCTGCTACAGGCATGCTTACAGGATGGAAAGTAAAGTCTCCTGTGTTGGGCTAGTGCTGATGTGGTTGCTCACTGGGGCACGTTTGTTTCCTTGTATACAGGAATTCTGGATTCCTTAAAATTGAGCCCTGCTGCTGACTGATCACTCGATGAATAATTATTTTTGAAAATTGGATTTCCCTTTGTAATGTATAATTTCTGTTAGTACAATTAACACATTAATCTCTTTTCATGACGACAGAGGAGCTGAAGATTAGTTTTCTGTTCTCCTGCTCTGTTGACACTGTGCACTTGACTCTATTGTGTGAGTAGTAAGTTTCAGTGTTTTGTCAACTAGTTGTGTCCTTTCCTGAGCCCTGCTCTGGTAGTTCCCGGTCCCAGGCTGAGCCTGGCAGGTAACAGTCAGGTTTTACAGAAAGGGGACTAGAGACTGGTCTTGAGACCAAAATGGTATAGCAAGTACAAGAAATTCAGCCTTCTGTAGGGGAGATGGGAAGAGCAAGTAACATGAACCCCAGGAAACAACCAGACCTTACGCAGTGGCGTGAGTTGGAGAGTTCTCCTGGGCTCCAGGAATGGTGAGCTGTGGAAAAAATGCTGCACCCAGGAGAGTGGTTCCTAGCCCTTCTGTTCAACTCTGAGCACTCTTTGGATTAAACTTGTGAGAAGAGCAAGGGAATTCTTCTTCGTTTTCCTTCTGGGAAGGAAATACAGACCCAGACCCAGCAGAGCAGGGACACGCTGCTCCTCACAGAGTCGGGCTCTGCTCTGCTAGGAATGAGCCACAATTGAAGAGTGCCATAGTGGCCTGCACAAATGCTAGCGGAAAGCTGGGGAGGTTTGCAAAAGGAACGCTGGCAGAGCTGAAGGGGCCACCTGTAGCGCCAGACCTGATTTTAAGGTGTTTCTGAGGAAATGTGTATTTCTTTGTAAGTGGGAACTGTAATGTGTTTGTTTTGTCACATGGACCAGTGTAGGATTTGGGATGCCAGGGGTTCAAGTTACAAAATGTATTTCTTGGGCAAAATTGTTGTCATCCCTCAGTAAATGGTAACAGGCCTTTAAAAGCCTCTCTTCTGGCTGTATTTTTTTGGGTGTGGTTGGTTTTTTTTTTTTTTTTTTTAGTATCTAGAAACTTTGTAAACAAACTTCCATGGTTGTCACTGAAATCAGGACTTCACTTTTCAGTACTGAGTACAGTTTTCAACTCTTAACTGCTTTGCAGTCAGCATTATATTGCATTTAAAGTAAAAGTTTCACCTGGTACAGTGTTTTGTAACTGTTGTTTAAGTTTTGGTTTCTTCATCTCGCATACTATTTGTTGTGAATTCTGTGATGAAAGAGCTGTGGATGATTATTTTCTCACAGAAAGGCTCTAGGATGACAGCATGCTGTGTTATAAATTGAAATTTACTTTAGCTGGCCTTGAAACATATCTTTATTCCTGCTTCTCTTCACTTTTTTTCATTTTACTTCACCAAGTCCAGCAAGCAGATAGCTCAGAAAAGCAATTTTGACCTGTGGAAGCTACTGCCAGGTATTACTTGTTCATTAGGTTAACGCAGCCATGTGTCTGAGATTGGAAGTGTGCATTTTAATCCTAGGCCTTGTAATAATTATTGATAAGAACATCAATCTAGCTCTGGGGTAATACACTTCCCACAGGTAACACGTCAGTCCTTTTTAACTACAAATCATTAATGTGCCCAGATGGGATAGGTGTAAGATGCTTTCTTCTTTTTTTTTTTTTTTGAAAAGCAGCCTCATTTTTTTTTTCTTTTCCTTTTCCTTTTTTTTTTTTTTAGGTGTAGGTCTCTTCCCAGATTTTTCAGAGTAACTGTGAAAAGGTCTGAATTGCTCTTCACCAAATTTTAAGTTTTAGCACCAAAACTGGAAGCACTGTAGCCCCTCAAAAAAAAGAGGCCTTAACATGGACCAAAAAAACCCTCCAAAACTCGTTAATGCATTAACTGTTTTGGCTGGTTTCAACCTGAGGAAGGGCAAGCAATTACTTTGATATAGCTGTAATAAAGTGAAAATAAGGTTTTGTTTGAAACATGTTGGGCAATCTGAAACTCTCACCATTACCAGCTATGTCAGACATAACTTGTGGCGAATGGAAAGTTAGCAGCTTTCATCTTTGGGCCCCAATTCTGCAAATGTGTGCTTCGCTATTACAAGCATAACTTGTGTGAGTGAGTCATCCCTCTGAATGCACTTGGTACTTGAGTAGAGAGCTCAGCGAGGTTGCAGTACCTGGTGATGTGGCTGAGATGATGTCCATGAAAATGCAGCACTGGAGGAATTGAAGCTATTCCTGAAATTAGGTCAAATTTTGTGAAGGTGTTTTCTTTTTTTCCCCAGCAAAAAGAAGTATCTAGGTTCAGAAATGCTGAGTTACTTTGTTAATACTGTCAGTGTAAGATGTTTGAATTTTAGTTTCAAAATCAGCCTGTTCTGTTCAACAGGAGCACCTCAGTTCAATAATGATGTTTAAAACACTTGAGTAACCTGAAAGTGAAATATATACTGCTATTTTTTTACCAGAAAATTTCTACACTTCTGGTTTTTATGCAACAGTACTCAACCTTAATTCAAGTGTATTTTAACCTTCTGTTGTTTTTTTTCTAAGCTGTGAACCATCCCACAGACTGAACACATCCAGAGTTGAGCAAATAAAGTGCAGATTAGATATGCTGAAAAAAGGATAGCATATAGGTGTGTTGTATGAACCATTCTGTTGTTCTGTCTTTTCTGCATACATAGAAATAGGTTGCTAACTCTATTTACCTGAATAATTTCGAGTAGACACAGCTGTGCACCAGTGGTTAGAACACAGAAAAGTAGAGAACACTTAACCTTTCTGTTTCTGGAAAGAAGCAGGCAGCTATTCAGAGACACTCTCTAATTAGGTCGGTATATGTAACTGTGCTGTGGTACATAGCAAGGGGAATTCAGTTTGAGAGGGGAGTTTTTGCTTTGCATGTAGTGCAGGGTGGTTTGCAGTGCAAGGCCAGAAACTGTGTGTAGTGTTATACAGGAATCTGCAGATGGAGGAAGGAAAAATGGTAAGATGATAAAGGTTTTAAGGCTGTTTCAGAAGAGCAAGAGAACTAATTCATTCTCAGTTACACAATACCTAAAGGAATTTTGCAAGGAGGAAGGAAATAGAGACACTGCTGCTTTTAAAACTGGCTTCAGACTACGCAGTGGGTAGAAGGTACGATTTACTGTCGATTGTTGTAATTTTAATGCACCTAATGCTGCCAACATCTGAGCACCTGTGAAGCTGCGTGTGCTGGTGTAATACAAGGTCACACTCAACAGACTGTAATGCAATAAATGTTGCAGGTTAAGGAATTGAAAAATAAACAATGAAGGTTTCCAGTGTTAATTTTGTACATTACAAATGTACAGGATTTTCTGTTACAACTAAACTGTTCAATATGTTGCTTAATGTACAGTGTATGCAATGTGACACAGTTAAGGTTGCTATGGAAACCTGGCATTTTGGTTCTGTTAACGGTGTTTCAAGCAGGAAAACATTTGCATTGCATTACTGTGAGACTCCTTTCTACCCCCACTCCTCAGCTCTTTTGCTTCTTGTTTGAGAGGAGGGTGACAGAGAAAAAGCCATGGCCTGGAATTTGCATGAGTCAGGGTCTGTTGAAAAAAGGGATGTTGAGCTGAAACTTAAAAATTCTAATTTTACCTTCAAGTAGCTCTTGTGTCTTGAGTCCCTTTTTGAAGTGAGGAAGTACTTAAATGTTAATCTTTCACAGTGTAGTGTTAGTGGGCTGTTAATTTGAGGGTCTTTTTCTAAAAACTTGAAAATGATGGGTACTTTCTACTGAAAAGTTTCCAGTAATTTTCACAGCATGATTATGAATATTGTTGGAAATGTACTTGATCTAAAAACCAGTGACCAGTTCTAATACTTCCTGTTAGATTGATGGATTTATTCATATTTTAACACTTTCTTGTTGCCTGGCCTTATTCTGTAAAGCACTGAGAACATGTTAACCAAGTCTCATTGAGTACAGTGGGAATATTTACAAATATAGACCTAACTTTATACTTAAGCATTTTGGGATCTAAACTAATTGTAAGTAAAAGATGATTTATGGTACCTGTGATTTATGGTACAGGTATTTTTGCCAAGCATCAAGCCATATAATTGTGGTTTAAGTGACTCTTCAAACACCTGTGTCTCTGCTCTACCTCTACTTTATTTACCATTGGTATAATGCCTTTATCGGGTTGGTGGGGAAAGAGCTGAGAAGCGAGAGACCAAGTTTGCTGTGTAGCTGAGAACATGCATTTGTCTGCCATAGTCTGTTCCTCATCTCATGAATGCCAGCCGTAGGTCTCAGCAGCACTCATCTTTCAAAATGTGCCATTGCTGAGGCCCACTGAATGAAGTCACTGCTCAAGGAGTTACATCGATGGTTATCTGCTCAAGTTTTCTGCTGCAGGTCTGCCTTCTGTGGCAGAAGTAAGGGTGTACTTGCAGTTCATCTGTGTGTCGCAAAACCCACTGGAAGTGGGTGTGAGCTGGCATGGAGGGATATAAACTGAACTGCAGATACAGAGCTGCTTCTGCTGGCTCTGCTGCAGGTAATTTGTGTGGTTAATTTTGGTGGGGGAGTGGTAGCAAACAGCTGATGTAGGTGAAAGGGAGGAAGGCAAAGGGCAGTATAACTTCAAACTGGTAGCTGCTTGCTGCATGGATGTATTTTAACAGCCTGAGAGACGTGAGTGAAATTCCAGTTTCTTTGGCTTGGCACTATGCCTGGCCAAGGTTTCCTTGATCACCAAAGGACCTGTGCTGTCCATTCATTTGCAGTGGTGCTGCTGTTTTGCCAGTGCAAATCCTGCTTGAGCCCTGCATAAGATAATTAATAGAAGCAACTCTGGAGTATGGCCAGGCCTGGGTTATGTGACGCTGTGGATCCAGTGGCCCATAACAGCATTCATGTCTATGTATGGAACGTAGGACAGTTGTTCTGGCAGCTCACCTGGCATGCAGGTGGCACCAGGCAGTCGCCTGATTTTGTTTGCTACCCGACTTGCTCTTGTAACATGCTGCCATGTAAGAGTGCTGAGGATAGAATGACTTTCTGTTCACTGCTTCTGTCCCTTTGCTTGATTCAGAGAGGGGCATCTAAGGAGGACTTGGTCATGTCCCTCAAACCTGATAGAGAACCTGTAATTCATTGGCTCTGGGACTGAATCTGTATGTGTATGTTTTGACCTTGTCAAAACACATGTGCAGGCTTTCTTTGAAATGTTTTTAAAGCAAACTGTTACAAATTGTAGCAATTGTTACCAGCAAGGAACATGGCTGGTGTGAACTGCCAAATCAGCAAGGTAGTGCTAAGGGGATTCTCTAAATGCTAGTTGATGTGTTGAACATTTCTCAATTTTTATTTTTTAGAAAACTGCAAATACTTGGTGTTTTAGTTGAACGCTGCTAAGCACATACATAAAAGTCCTTTGTGTGTGTGTGCCTGCGTACTCCTGGGAGAGGTAAGAGAACAGTGACATCTGTTTCATCCTCTCCGGATATGGTAAACTACATCCTCCTCTTGTTCTGTGGCGGTGGAACTATGATGCTGTGCATCAGTTTAGGGTCTGGCTCAGAAATGCAATATAAACTGCGATAGAAATGCCTTAGTATGTGGTGTAAGCACAGACTTGATTTCATTCAGCAGGTGTCCCAAGGAAAGAAAGGCACAGAGGGTAAGCCATTTGCCTTGCAGTTACAAGATGTGTGGTTTTGTAATAATTTTGTAGAATGAGCACAAGGTCCTTCTGGATCTCAGTCTCTCACCTGTAAAATGAAAGCAATGTTCTTGATGAAGAATGTTTGAAAGGCTTAGCTTTTTAACCAACAGTAGCTAAAATTTACTGGAACTAGCACCCTGCAAATTCTTGGGTGTTTCTGTTGTTTACATGTATGCGGTTTTCTGTATTTCAGTGGCTATAGAATTCGTTCTGTTTATCCAAATGCTAATGTTTTTCTGCTGCCTTTTATTACAGTATTTGGTAGGCAGAGACCAGTGTTTTCTGCCAACAGTCTGTGAAGATGCAGGATTTGGCATTTAAACTCTGCATACTGCGTATACCTGTACAATGTCAGCATGAAAGGCAGCAGGGTTCAGAAGGCTTGGGCTTGACACTTAATTGAACGGGGGTGGATTGAAACAGGGGATATAAGAAAATTAAAGTGTTGATTATTTTAAAACTTCTGCAGCAGTGTTCTTGTTAACTTAAAAATGAAATTCTTCCCAAGTGGCCTGATTTCAAACAGCACTGCACTTTTACATTTGGTATGGCATAATGCTCTACCTGTTAATAGTTTGCATTGTGTTTTGTAACCCATTTCTGTCTAGCAACTGCAGCTGAGTTACACAGTAAAAGACATTGTTCCTTATGGAAAAATGCATCTGGTGATGTTCAGCTGCCAATGAGGGAAGATTAAATCTGGATGTTTTTCTCTTGACAACCCTCACAGGTGATATGGAATTTCTGGTAGCTCTTTTACTTCCCCTTAATTCTCTGTGAAACATGGCAGCCCGAGTTAGTGAGTAAAAGTCTCCTCCCAGTAGGAGAATAGGTAGGAATAATTCGTCTGGGGAGTCCACTGGAGCTCAATCAAGTTTTGTTACTGTTGTTCTGTTTCTGAAACGGAAATGTTTCTGTTACATTGATTCTCATTTATTTTATTTGAACTTTGTTCATGTGGAGAGGTTGTTGCAGGTCCAGCTGGTGAGTTGAAGGTGATCTCTGCTTAGCCTGTTGTTACTGCATTAGTAGAGAATAAAAATGCTTGGTCTGTTAGCTTACCACACCTCTGTAGTGGGGATAATAACCTTCTAAAAGTTGCACCCAGTTCCTCAAGAGCAAGAGTGTTTGTTTCCTTTACCTATCTTATCTTCAGATCTTATCTTTGCTGTCCTTGAGAGTCCACAGGGTGCAATAGCCACATTGAATCTCTATTTCTCTCCAGTTGGAGGTAGAGAAATGGTGATACTGTTGGATTCAGTCTGATCAAGAAGTCCAGAAATCGCTTCTGCATACAAATTTATTTTCAGTCTCTTAATTTTTGCATTTTAATTAGTTGGGGATTTTAAGATTGCACCCTTGTTACGAGAAACATGACAGGCTTAATACTTTAAAGATCAGTGGAGTTGTGTGCCTAAATAAGGGTTATTCACCTAAGCAAGGGTTGAGTCATGAGCCTCAACTTCACTGAGGTGGAGAAGCTCTCCTAGGTTAGTTTAGCACCCTTCAGTTACGTATAATGGACTGGAACCTCTTTATAGAGCTTATTAATGTTTTGGAAATAACATTACACTTTACATGGTAAGTATAATGTAACTGTATAATTGTATTAAAATAATTCCATATTCATCTTAAGATAGCTTTAGAATAAACAATATTTTGTCCATTCTACTGACTCTAACTTAATGTAATTACTCTGTGCTGAGTTTTACTGGCTTGTGCTAGTGCTTTCCTGAAAGCTTCCAATCTCACTTTTAGTTAGGTCATTCTACCTGAAAAAAAGTAAGTTGTAGCTTACTCTTCTCTTTGCTGGCTCTGAATTTCTGTTACCTTTCATCATGAGATGCTGCAGTGTTTATTCTGAAACTTTTATCTTTATGCTGAATGAAATACACTAGCAGAATATAAAAGCAGTAGAACTCAACCTGGTTAGTCCAGTCGGTAGGCATTAATGAAATACTGCAAACATTAGCATTAATCGTAAGGTGCTAATGTGCTTTCACTGTCCTGTTTTTAAAAATATGGGATGTCTGTTGAAATGAATGCTGGAGTTGGTATGGGTGCTTTGGGTTGTGAAGTTTAATCATGTGCATTTATATGACCCAGTAGCAAATTATAGCATGGCTCCCCTTCTGTGTTAACCTGTTTCTGTTGTCTTTTGCTTGAAGGTGTTGTGTGTGACCCTATACTGCAACCTTGTTGGTGTGTGTTTGTCTCTGTTTGCAGCTACACAGTGCCCTGGAAACTGCTTTGGTCTCACCAGAGGTGCAGATAGCAGTCCCTAAGGGTTCAGTTTCAGATCTAATACACTGAAAATGCTTCACCTCTATCTGTGATTTGTTCTACAATTTCTTATTCTGCCAGCTTGATAGACATTTTGAATATTGCTCTTGAAGTACTACATACATATCTTTCCTTTTTTTGGTCTTAATATTGACTTGTTGATGTAATCCTTGTCATCCCTCATGGTGTTTTTTTTTAGGGGTCAGAATTAGCACATGTACCCAGAAGACTTATTATTTGTAAGAAGACACTCTGCTGCAGAGTTGCAGACTCAAGCAGAATCGTTAGTTAATGTTTCATGTCCGAAAATGACACTTTCATGTCATTTGGCACGTGGCAACATTTGAATGTTCATATTACAGCAGATGATAGTACAGAAGTGTGCGGTGGTATGAGCAGATGCCTGTAGTTTCAGGGACAGAGGTAAAATAGAGAAGCAAAACTAAAAAACTAATGTTGTGTGTGATGCTGCACCAGACAGCAGGTGAGAGCTATGTGGTGTGTCTGGGCAGCATCCTGTTCTCTCAGCACAGCGGGGTCTCCCTGTTACATCCTTGGTGTGACCATGTCCACTTGGCTGTCTCACTGGGAGTCTTCTGCCTTAATCTGCTCCGTCTTCCTAAGAGTGAAAAATTTGTGCTTGGGCCTCTCACCTTCTGTGTAAGTTTCTCACAGTGTGATTGCTGCCACCATTGATTGCCTTCTGGGGCACTTGCTAAGCTCCGGGTTACTACCCTTGACTTATTTTCCCTAAAGTCAGCTCATTGCTTATTTGCATATTTTCTGAAGGAACTGAAAGCACCATTTAAACCTAGATCCTCAGAGGAGCTAGGCTTTTTATTTCCTTTTGTGGATCTGAGCTTTAATTTCAATGCATATTACCGTAGAGCCAGATAAAAGTGAGGCTGTGCTATCAGCCTCCAAAGTTTGTCAATTTAAATTTTACACAGAAAATAATAACTGGCTCCTTGTCAAAGTAGTCCACTCCCTTGTACTCACTGCTGCTGGTTATTGAGGCTGGCTGGGTTAAAGCTAATAGGAGGTTACATGCACACATTGTTCCGCTCTCATTTGGGAATGTGGAGGTATTTCATGTAGTTCGGTTCCGTATTTGCAAAGTAGGGAATTACAGCATTTTCCTACCTCATGAAAGGTTGAGAGATAATGACTCTACAGGGTCGTGAAAATATATCTAGAGAACTGCATGATCTTGAACTTTTTTCTCTGTATGTCTTTCTCGGACTTGCAGTGGGCACAGATGGCCAGAGACAAGCTATCAAGTCTGTTGAATGTTCTAAAAATAATCAGATAATTCATTGGCTTCTGCATTGCTAGTGCTGTTCGATGTGCTCTTGTTCATGTGCACAGCTTTGGGAAGTAAAGCTCACAATTGGACAATTGATCATTGATGCTGTAGAGACAGCAGACAGGTGCTTACCCCTGAGTGCAGCAAGCAACTGGAAGTAGCAAGGTATATTATTCTTCATGTCTGAGAAGGGAGGGGAAAAGAAGAAGAATAGTTTTTAAAAACTGATAAAGTCTTTAGAGGACTTAGGATGCTCTTTTCACATACTTACTTATTTTTAGTGTTCCCCTCAAAATACAGTTCCCTTCCTTTTTGTTTATCCTCATACTTAGAGCATCTTCCTCTTCTGCTGCTTTGAATGTACCATAGCAGGATGCTGCTGTCCTGCAGTGTCAGGTGTCAGAGCAGGCAGCAGGAGCTGGAAACAGAATTTCTTGAGGTCTTGGGAGGGTGGTGACAGTTGCAGTGGTGTGGGTACCCATGGTCAGGAGTTCAGTCTGTTCCTGTGATTTTAATTAATTTTTTTTTTGGTGACCTTGCTGGAGCATTCCCACTCTCATTACAAACTCCCAGTAGCATCCCCAAAACTTCCTGGCAGCAAGCCTAAACAGACAAAGCAAGTATCCAGAAAAATGCTAATATAAATGAAAAAAATCAGAATAATAGGATTAGCAGCAAAAAATACAGTATATTTTTATGAATTTTGTTCTTCATATAATTACCAGGTGTTGACATTAGCTAAATTTGGAGAGTAGCAAATTTTTAACAGAATCCTTACTTAAATGCATTGTTGTCCATCAGGAATATCTTTCATCTTGAAATTACCTAATAAAAGAATTAGCATTGCTGTAGACATGTAATACAAGCTTTTCACTATCTTCATTTCAGTGTAGAAAGGGTTAAACTGAGCCTGAAATTTCTGTAAAAGCAGCTTTGTCATCATTTGAGTTTGAACTGTACTCATGATATATGAGTAAGATGTCTGTCTCCCAGAGTATAAATATCCCCCAAATATGTACATTTTTAATAGTCTGCCTGATTCAGTCTTTGTCTCTACCAGAAAGGAGCTACTAGGAAACGAAGATTCATTTTAATCATATATCCTTAGTGTTTTAAGCAGTTAATAAAGAATACCTGGGATTTCTTTCTTGGGAGATATCAAAGGACAGGTAGGGGAGAAGTGTAGAGTAGGTTTGGTTTTTTTTGATGTAACTTTAAAACATTGGTGACAACCTATAAAATAAACGTGGTTTTTGTACTGTTACTGCTGAAAGAATTAAAATGGAAAAGGACCTTTCAGAAATACTAGTTTTCAGTGGCAATTACTACAGGTTATGCTGTGATCCTCCTAGCTTTCAGGCTTTTTTTCTTCCTTAAAGCCAACTAGTACATGAAAAGTTCCCAACAACAGAAATTGATTCAGATTATGAAGTCAGCACTCCTAATCAGTTTGCTTTTCCTAGTAGTATATTTTCAAAGTATAGTTTTCAGACTTAAATATGTCTTCATAGAACACCACCTTTGTTTATTCTAGGAAGGTGAGCTAAAGTTTTAAGTCAACAGAGTGGGACCTGTTGTTAAATTAATTTATTTGGAAAAATCTTCATTAATTGGAAAAATCTTCATTAATTGGTGACTGGATACAAGATCCCTGTGTATTTTTATTAGGAAAAAAAAATCACCTGAATGCCTTTGTTACTTCTGGTCTATGGATAACATTCCAATTTTCTGTTCTGAATGTTGTGGCGTTTTTTTAAGTGCTTGATTTATGTCCCCTCACTGTGTGAAAGGACTTGGGAGTTGCATTTAGTTGATATGGGTAGAACAAGCTCCATACCCATGTTGTCATTGCTAGTTTTGTTTAGCATTGATGAAAGCAAACAGCAAACCTTACATTTGGCGAGCTGAGCAGTGCTACGCTGGTTTCGTGCTGGCACCTCCTGCAGCATCTGTGGTTAGGTCTGCGCTTAAGCCCTACCTTCTCTTTCTTCGTGCCCCTCTCTGCTGAAGCAGGGATGGTGGCTCTGGCACTGAGCAAGACAGGGCTGTGGGCAGGCAAGGTTTTTTCCTCCAGCTCCCTGGGCAGTGGCACTTTGGTCATCTCAGCACTGTGCCGGACCAGTGCTGGTATTCCCCTGGATGGGGTCGGTAGATCATGGGAGAGGAAGAGAATGAGTGGAAGGAGCATACTGCTGACTTTTGCACAGGGTGAGGCCCTGAGGCCAGATCTCACTTCCCTCCATTCATCCCATCTGATCATGTTTCAGTGAGGTGAGAGGGGCTCTTCCCACTTCCCTCTTCTCATTCCCATGGATTTTGCTGTCCTCGTGGTCATGGGTTTGATGTTATCTGAGTGCTCCATGGTTATTTGATAGTTCCTGGTGTCAACATGAGACTCAACTCTGGCCCATCAGTGCCCTTGAGCACACACTCTGCAGAGTGTAGTGAAGGCAAAGCAGGCAAAGGGGAAAGAGTGGTTCCGCTTTCTTCAAACTCTTTGTAGTTTGCTGTAGAGGTTGTAGTTGTACGCTTTGAAAGATTTATTGTAACTCTAAATGCAGTGCTAACAAAGCCACTGTTTTTGATCCTCTGAAAATGTAAGGACCTGCCCCAACAGGGAAGATAAGGATGCATCAGAATTCTCAGGAATTATGTGATGTCATCATACAGACTGGACATCTGAGCAGGACAATTTGTTTTGATGCTATTCTTATGCTACTATCATGTAGGTTTCTGTGTCTGGCTGAAGACTGGGACATGCATTAACTTGCAGAGATGATATTCTCTTTATAAAAAGCCAAAGCTGTCATAGGCAAATTTGCCATTTAAAGAGTGAGCATTACTGTAAAACTCTACCTGATACATAAAGATCAGAGAGACTAGATTCTTTCTGATGCACTGGATGTATTCAAAATTAATGAGTATGAAAAAGTGCGTTTTGAAGCAATGGACTTTAATTGCTGTGGACTGATGCTTCATAAATATGGAGAGAAAATTATGGCAAGTATTTCTGAGAGAATCTAGCATGATATGTTCTTGGGCTTTTCAAGTAGATTAGTCTATTTTTACTACATTATCTCTTTTGTTGACATCTGGCAGTTTGTTGCTGTTGCAGTTTAACCCCAGCTGGCAACTAAGCACCATGCAGCTGCTCTGGCTCTCCTTCCCCTCTGCCAGCTGGTGGGATGGGGAGGAGAATCAGAAAAAGAAAGTAAAACCAGTGCTTTGAGATAAGAACACTTTAACTGAAATAAAATATAATAATTTGTAATGAAAATGAAGATAACAAAAAGAGACTGAGAAATAAAATCCAAGAAAGACAAGTGATACACAGTGCAACTGCTCACCACCTGCTGACCCATGCCCCAGCAGTGATCCGCCCTTCCCATCCAACTCCCCCTAGTTTATATACTGAGCATGACATCCTATGGAATAGCCCTTTGGCTAGTTTGGGTCAGCTGTCCTGGCCGTGCTTCCTTACAGCTTCTTGTGCACCTCCTCGCTGGCAGAGCATGGGAAACTGAAAAGTCCTTGACTTAGGATAAGCACTACTTAGCAACAGCTAAAACATCAGTGTGATACCAATATTATTCTCATACTAAATCCAGAACACAGCACTGTACCAGCTACTAGGAAGAAAATTAACTCTATCCCAGCTGAAACCAGGACAGTAGCTTATGATCTTTTGATGCAGGGGAAAATAATAGGAACTGATCAGGTCCCAGAGGAATTTTTCTTCTTTTGCTACTAATTGTAATTTATGTGGCTTCCATTTCTTTGTTATACAGCCCATTAGAGTAAAATGTTTAGTAGTAACTTCTAGTTTGAACTTTAATCTGGAATACTGATAAAGAACTCTTATTTTGTTTGTTAACTAAACAAAGCTTGTTAACTTATTTTGTGCATGTGCACAAGCCATTGGTAGGTTGAATGAGTGTTGAAGAGGGGAAGAGGGTAAAACATTTTGGCAGGAATCTTGGACAGCAATTGATGTGGCATATTGTTGGTTGCAGTAATTACCAAGCAGTTCTGAAATTCCCAACTTCTGTTTGCCAGGTGCCTCAGTACCACATTTACGAAGAGGTGGTGTTTTCCATGTCAAAGCCAGTGTTACTGTCTCCTTTTCGAGATCCATCTGTTTCTCCCTGTATTCTCATTTGAACTTGTGTATTGTTCACAACAGTCAAACCTGCGTAAAGAACGTAGGTCGCTCTTATTTTCTTTACATTGTTTTAAAACTTTCTGATTTCTCATTATTTTACAGAATTTTTATAAAGAGGGTGTGGACAGCGGTGGCAAACAGGTTGTGGCGCGGCAGTTCGCACAGGCAGGGCGTGCGGACAGGGCACAGTCCCTCTCCTGGCTCTAGAGCTTATCTTAGTAGTCATCTCATTGTCCTCCACAAGTAGACTGAGCTATGGTCTCCACTCGAGTCAAAACCAACACCAAAAAGAATGTGGCAACCCAGATGGAGCTGCCACGCAGATATGCAGTGGTCCAGGTCCCAGGCTGCCGGGAGTGCCTGAACCTGTCAGTCCTGTCGGAGGGCAGCAGTGACAGCACCTGTCTGCACTGTGATCAGCTGGATGACCTGCTCAGCCTGGTGGCAGAGCTCAAAGAAGAGGTTGAAAGATTAAGAAATATTAGGGAATGTGAAAGTGAAGTTAATTGGTGGAGTAACATCTTAGCACCCCTGAAGCAAAAGGAGCAAATGGAGACTCCAAAAGAGGCAGGTGACCCTCACCCTCCTGCTACCAGGCAGAAGGAGGGGACCTAAGAGATGAGGGAGATTGGAAACAGGTCCCTGCTCAGGGAAGTAGGAAAATCCCCTCCCGACGTCCCTCGCCTTCCATGGAGCCCCTTCACAACAGATATGGGGCCCTGGAACTTGTGAATGAAGTAGAGAAGGATGAAGAAAACGAGTCAAATAAGGAGGAAGATGAAGGTCCACCAAGGCTGGGTCACCCTAAACCATGTATTAAAACCAGTTCTAAAAAGAACCCCAGAAGGGTCATTGTAGTGGGTGACTCCATTCTGAGGGGTGTCGAAGGCCCAATATGCAGACCAGACCCGATTCATAGGGAAGTCTGCTGCCTCCCTGGGGCCCAGGTGAAGGACCTCACAGCAAAACTCCCCACTCTAGTGAGACCCAAGGACTACTACCCTCTCTTGGTTTTTCAGGTGGGTAGTGACGATATTACCAGGAGTAGTCCAAAATCAATGAAGAGAGATTTCAGGGCCTTGGGGAAACTGGTTAAGGGGTCGGTGGCACAAATAGTGCTCTCCTCCATCCCTTCAGTTGCAGGGATGGATGAGGAAGATTACAGAAGAAGTCAACAGATGAACTTGTGGCTCCGAGACTGGTGTTACAGGCAGGGCTTTGGATTTTTCAATCACGGCTTAGTATACAGGATGCCAGACCTCTTGGTAACAGATGGGACGCACCTGTCCCAGAAGGGGAAAAGGATCTTGGGGCAGGAGTTAGCTGGGCTCATTGAGAGAGCTTTAAACTAGATTTGAGGGGGGAAGGGGAAAAAACTGGAATTCCCAGATATAAGCCTGAGAGAAGATTACCAGTTTCTGAACTGGTGTGCCAGCGATGACCCTCAACCTGCCATCTCAGTGGAGGGAAGGAATGGAGACATGCAGCACAACAAAGATGCAAGGGATATTGATGGATCAGTAACTGTGGTAACACCTGTGAAAAGTCAGGCTGGAATTAGGACCTCTAAATGCAGAAAGGTGCTGGGGACATCGGCCCATCTGAAGTGCATCTATACCAATACACACAGCATGGGTAACAAACAAGAGGAGCTTAAAGCCATGACGCAACAGGAAAATTATGATGTAGTGGCTATCACAGAAACATGGTGGGATGTCTGCCATGACTGGAGTGCACCAATTCATGACTACAAGTTCTTTAGGAGGGATAGGCAAGGAAGGAGAGGCGGTGGGGTGGCACTGTGTGTTATGGACTGTTATGATTGCTTTGAGCACAAGTGTAGTGAAGACAGGGTGGAGTGTCTTTGCATTAGAATCAGGGGGAAGGCCAACAGGGCAGATGTTGTAGTAGGAGTCTACTATAGGCCACCCAGCCAGGACAGAGAGGTAGATAAAATATTCTGTAGGCACTTAGTAGAAATCTCATGATTGCTTGCCCTTGTTCTTGTGGGAGACTTTAACTTCCCAGATATCTGCTGGAAATACAACACAGCAGAGCGGGACCAGTCCCGGAGACTCCTGGAATGTGTGGGAGATAACTTCCTGACACAGCTGGTGAGTGAACCGACCAGAGAAGGTGCCCTGCTGGACCTCCTCTTTGTGAACAGAGAAGGACTGGTGGGTGATGTGGCAGTTGGAGGCCGACTAGGGCACAGCGATCATGAAATAATAGAGTTCTCTATTCTTAAGAGAGGCCAGGAGAGGGGGCAGCAGAACTGACATCCTGGACTTCCAAAGGGCTGACTTTGACTTGTTTAGGCACCTGCTTGACAGGATCCCTTGGGAGACGATCCTGAAGGGTATAGGGGTCCAGGAAGGCTGGACACTCTTTAAGAAGAAAGTCTTAATGACACAGGAGCAGGCGGTCCCCAGGTGCTGTAAGAGAAGCTGGCACCAGAGAAGGCCACCCTGGCTGAACAGGGAGCTTTGGCTGCAACTCAGGGAGAAAAGGAGAGTTTATGGCCTTTGGAAGAAGGGGCTAGCAACTCACAATGATTACAAAGACACTGTGAGGCTATGCAGGGTGGAAATTGGGAGGTCTAAAGCCCAGCTAGAAATGAATCTGGCTTCAGCAGTCAAAGGTAACAAGAAATGTTTATCAGTACTTCAGCAGCAAAAGAAAGACCAGGGAGAGCCTCCATCCCCTGCTGGACGCAAGAGGAAACATGGCGATGAGTGGTGAGGAAAAGGCTGAGGTGCTTAATGCCTTCTTTGCCTCAGTCTTTAATAACAAGACTAGTTGTACTGAGGGAATCCAGCCTCCTCACCCAGAAGACAGAGACTGGGAGAACGACCCCCCCACAATCCAGGAGGAGATAGTCAGTGACCTGCTGCATCATGTAGACACACACAAGTCTATGGGACCGGATGGGATACACCCGAGGGTGCTGAAGGAGCTGGCTGGGGTGCTCGCCAAGCTGCTTTCCATCATTTACCAGCAGTCCTGGCTGACCGGGGAAGTCCCGACAGATTGGAAATTGGCCAATGTGACGCCCATCTATAAGAAGTGTCAGAAGGATGATCCGGGAAATTTCAGGCCTGTCAGCTTGACTTCAGTGCCCGGAAAGCTGATGGGCTCATCCTGAGTACCATCACACAGCACATGTGGGACAACCAGATGATCAAGCCCAGTCAGCATGGCTTTATGAAAGGCAGGTCCTGCTTGACAAACCTGATCTTCTGCGACAGGGTGAGCTGCTTATTGGATGAGGGAAAGGCTGTGGATGTTGTTTACCTTGACTTTAGAAAGGCCTTTGACACCATTTCCTACAGCATTCTCCTGGTGAAACTGGCTGCTCGTGGCTTGGATGGGTACACACTTCGCTGGGTAAAAAACTGGCTGGATGGCCGGGCCCAAAGAGTTGTGGTGAACGGAGTTAAATCCAGTTGATGGCCGGTCACGAGTGGTGTCCCCCAGGGCTCGGTTTTGGGGCCACTCCTGCTTAACATCTTTATTGATGATCTGGACGAGGGGATTGAGTGCACCCTCAGTAAGTTTGCAGATGACACCAAGTTGGGTGGGAGTGTTGATCTGCTCGAGGGTAGGGAGGCTCTGCAGAGAGATCTGGACAGGCTGGAGCGATGGGCTCAGGCCAACTGTATGAGTTTCAGTAAGGCCAAATGCCGGGTGCTGCACTTGGGCCACAACAACCCCCAGCAGCGCTACAGGCTTGGGGAGGAGTGGCTGGAGAGCTGCCAGTCAGAGAGGGACCTGGGGGTGTTGATTGACAGGCGGCTGAACATGAGCCAGCAGTGTGCCCAGGTGGCTAAGAAGGCCAATGGTATCCTGGCTTGTATCAGAAATAGCGTGGCCAGCAGGGACAGGGAAGTGATCTTACCCCTGTACTCGGCACTGGTGGGGTCTCGCCTTGATTGCTGTGTTCAGTTTTGGGCCCCTCACTACAAAAAGGACATTGAATTACTGTGGATTACACATTGGAGCATGTCCAGAGAAGGGCAACAAAGCTGGTGAAGGGTCTGGAGCGGCTGAGGGAACTGGGGTTGTTTAGTCTGGAGAAGAGGAGGCTGAGGGGAGACCTCATCGCCCTCTATAACTCCCTGAAAGGAGGTTGCAGAGAGCTGGGGATGAGTCTCTTTAACCAAGTAATAAGCGATAGGACAAGAGGTAATGGCCTCAAGTTGCGCCAGGGAAGGTTCAGACTGGTTATTAGGAAGTATTTCTTTACAGAATGGGTTGTTAGGCATTGGGATGGGTTGCCCAGGGAGGTGGTGGAGTCCCCATCCCTGGAGGTGTTTAAGAGTAGGGTTGACATAGCGCTGAGGGATATGGTGTAGTTGGGAACTGTTGGTGTGAGGTTAATGGTTGGACCAGATGATCTGGTTTTTCCAACCTAGGTGATTCTGTGTTTATTGGTTTTGTCTCATTGTATGCTAAATGGATATCACATGGCAAGCATTGACTGGTTAAAGTTTTACTTAGCTTTGTCACTGAGTCAGTTGCGCTTCCACAAGCCTGTTGGTTTTTGTAGGTGTTGTTGACATGTTGATTTATGAACTTCCTGTTTTTAAATTTTATATACAGGGGACTCTGTCTGGATATGAGATACTGAAGGGAAAAAGAGCATCTCGCTTGGTTGTTCACCTTGCGCATTGGACTGTACATAATGGAGACCAAGGACGAGAAGAAGGAACGAAGACAAGGCTATTTTGCTCGGTAAGATTACAGGGTTTATTTCAGTGTTGATTAAAACATGGAACTCCTCATTCTGCCTTTTTCAGAAGGCATTATGATTTTTCAAGTAGGTATAAAAATGAAACCCATGCTGCATTATGTATCCAGAAGGTGCTTTCCTTGCTGTGTCCCTAATATTTTTTCGTTTTGGGTAGTGGAGATAGACTTGAATTGTAATTGTTATTTGTAACAGAAAACTGTTCTTGGGTACTCAGTTGCAAATTGCATTGCATTTGAGCTTCCAGTATCCAGCTTCTGAAGAGTGTTTATAAAAACAAGCACATCTAAAACATAAACATGTCTAAACCTAAAGTTTATCTGATTTCAAATAAAGCAGACTAAGTAGTATTATCTCATAGGGTAAGATCAGCTAAGGAAGGGTAAGATGCCTAGACTGTATCATCTTTATAAATAAAAGCAGTGTTTTTTTCAGTCAATCATTTTTATCATTTGGAATTCATGATTAGTAATTTTTAAGAAATAAGTGACGCTGATTTCCTAATAACTTGTCTTTGTTAATTTAGCAAGTCTGTAATCACCTCTGAGCTTCAATGTACAAGAAGAAATAAAGCTCGCTTACTCTTGGGGAGGTAGGAGGGGGAAGAAATCACTATAAAAACCATCTTTGACTCAAAGATACTTTCTGCACTGTTTGATCTCTATTCAGTACTAAATAACTGTTATTGGAACTGCAGTAAAACAGTAGTCTTAGTGCATTACAGACATCTAGAGACATGCCTGTTGCACCACTTAGAAGTAGTAGCTGGGGAAAAAGTTGCCACACTTCTTTCTTGCTGTTCAGGTGGTATGTAGTGGTGGCTAAAGACTTAAAAGTTTTGTTGTGAAGCACATCTGTTCAGGCCAGGTAAATTGCTTTCCATTTGGAGAAATGCAATTATGTTGATGTTGACAGAAAGGAATAGTGCAATTTTGGGTTTTGAGAAGGGGGAATAAACAATGGCAGAGAAGGTATCAAGAGGGATAAAGCTGAAGCAGCTAAAGAGATTGTATGAAGGAACAAGTAATTTCTTGTTAAGTCTCAGGCTTTGAGAGGGATGTCTGAGCAAGATGCTTTAGTATTGAAGAGACAGTTTTGAGTCTTTTCTAAATGTTGTCTAATGAATGAAATTGAAAGCCCGAAGAGGCTTTGAGCAAAGTCCTTGACATTTTGATTTAATCTGTTTTGCAGCTTTCCTGTGTCATCTGTGGCTATTCTCTTTTAAAAATTCACAGGGTCATTGTGTCTTGTATCGGCATAGGACATTAGACAAGGGTCAAAAAGACCTGAAATCAATTCTTAGTTCTACCCCTTACCTGCTATGTAACTTTGGGGAGGTCATCTGTCTCTTTCCCTCCTGACTTGCATCTTTTTTCTTTATGTGGGTTGCAGGCCCTTAAATGAATTTCCCACTCTAAGCAAACCCATGTATGATTTCTACAAGAATGTTCTTGCAGACCCACAAATCATGTTTTAATAGAAGCTAAAGTGGGTCAGAAGGTGGTATGCCCAACTTACCTTCGCGTACATTGTCTGCATGTGCAGTCAGGGACAGAAGCAGAACTGAATTTACATGTCCTTGCTTTTAGTCGAGCACATTAAGTCTAGCATGTTTCCTCTACTAGACAGGTGTCCCAGCATCTTGCAGATGAATGATTTGAATGCTTTACATGATGACCCATGTAAATGTCATATAAGTACCTGAAAATAATAAACAGCTTATATTTCCTTAAGTACAAAGGCAGTTCTAACAATGTCCCTACCTGTTTTTTTATACTTTTTAACTTGATGTAGACAGAAGTTCCCAGCTTAGCTGCCTCATATTGGGACACAGATGATTTAATTGGATGTGTGCTTTGATGTTGCTGTCAGTTTTGGTTGATTTGTATTATAGAATCTGTAGACACCTGTTCTGTCTTTAAATTTAAACACCCAAGTTTAATAAGTTTTGGCCCTTGTACTGTTTCGTGTGCCACTTCAAATGTCCTGCTTTTCCTGCCAGCTTGTGCTCATATTTATTAAGCGAAGATCAACCTCAGCTGGTTCCCCAACACACGCATGCCTCTACTTCCATTACTGTTCCTCCCCCGCCCCCAGCCTGAGATGATAATAGTATTTACAAAATCTAAATTTATGTATAGTAAACATTCCTATGAGACAAGGACTTTCCCTCTCACCTTTACCTGAATCTTGTTATCTTTGCCTATGATCGGATGCTCATGGGAGAAGACTCTGCTGCTTACCAAGGAAGAGAATAGGAAACGGGTTAGACTTTTTGCCAGCAGGAGGGAAAACTGTGCTGTGTCAGGAGGGTGGGGAAAAGGGCTCTGCTCCACCCAGGGCTGAGAAGAAGGGTTCTGCTTATATCCTGGTTAGAAAGAGAAAATGTGTATATTCAATGTGGATGAAATAAAATGTTTTATAGCTACCTTGTGGACTATATTAATGAAAACATACAAATTTTAATAGAAAACTTCACTCTTTAATGTGAGGGGAAAGGTTATTGTGGTATTAACAAGGACAAAGGCATTAACTGAAAATGGGAGATGATAGTTCTTTCTCTGAAGCTCCTGCTAACAGAAATCCAAGTTCTCTGTTGGCAGAGTAAGGGACGTGACAGATGAACATGAACAGCGGGAGGCAGCAGCCTTGCTGCCCTGCCAGCATCCCAAAGTGTCTGACTTCTCATCAGAAGGTGGCTTTTGGCCTTCAGGCTAGTGTAATCTTGGCCCCTCCTGGACAGCTTTTGGTAGAGGTGTTGCTCAGTGTCTCAGTGGTTATGCTTACAATCGTTGGAAAGGTTAGCTTGAGAACCCCAAAATACTTGAAGTGGTTAGCATGGTGGTAGTTATGTGCTGACAAACCAGCTCTTGAACTGCTAGAGAGGAAGCAAGATTAGCATGAAATAACTGTCTGCATCTCTGTCTCCCAAATTTAGTGTTGTAAATAAGCTAGTTTAAACACTTATCCTTAAATATTTAAAATTTCTCTAGAGAAGATCTCCACCCAGTCATTGTATCTTTCCACTACAGGTCTTTATGACCTGAGTGCCTCATTTTTTCCAGGTTTCTTCCCCTCCCTGTGGCAAGTAAAGCTGAAATAAACCCCTCACCATCCATTTTTCTTCTTACCAAATGCTGCTTTGCCCACTGTGTTTTGTGGTAAAGGGCTTATTTTTTGCCTTGCTTGGCAAGAAATGAAACAAGTAACTTTTCAAACAAAATAGAAATCTCTACAAAACTTTTTAAAGACTGATTTAGATTCCTTATGCAGATAAGATGTTACAGCTCGTGGGAGTTTAACAGTCAAGAAGTAAAAGTATAAGAGTAACATGCAAGCATAAATTTCTCTTATGCAATAGGTCCTTATTTAAGACTGATACTCCTACTTAAAGACCGTGTAGTTAAGTTTTCTTACCTAGTTCTTCAGACCTTGTTTTTAGGCTTTTCTGTGTCATTAGCTCCCAAATGGACCAGTATTACTCCAGCTTTTGCAAAGAACTGTCTCCTCTTGCTGTGAAGTCTGTCCTGGTATCTAGCAAGTCCAAAAATAAATGGTACAGTGTAATATAGATGCACAGTGGCACATCTATGTGTATTGGGTCCCTGACTCTACTGTGACATTTGGTACTTTTTATTGTGGTTATGTGCCCTTG
Source organism: Strix uralensis (assembly GCF_047716275.1). NCBI lineage: Eukaryota > Metazoa > Chordata > Aves > Strigiformes > Strigidae > Strix > Strix uralensis. The sequence goes on from NC_133974.1 coordinate 60,133,927, forward strand.
AATCCTGGTACAACTTGCCATTTCCCTCTGCCCGTGCTTCCTTTATCTTCCCTCTCTCCTTACAGAATGGAGAACCTCTCAGTTTTCCCCTGCCCATTTCATAGGATCAAGTTAGATGTACTTCACCCTGTGAAATGAATAGCTATTAAAATCTTAATTTAAAAAGAAATTACCAAAATGAGTGACGTGTGTCACGTGGAAAGAATTGCCTTGGATATAAATTGGTAGTCTGGAACACTGAATGTACAGCTTGAAACTGGAATTGCTTTGCATGTGCTATTGTGTGATACTGGATATATTTGTACAAGTTCTAGGAGATGAGAAAACATAAGGGAAGTGTTTGAGTTTTCTGAAAGAATGACAAAAGGGGGTCTTTTAGTTTCAAGTTTTTTTGTGTCTCTTAACCTTCCTTGCTGTAAGTTATTCAGCATTTTCCATGCTTTATGATCTATCTGATCTATGTCAAGTAGCTCTCTACTACTTTCTTAGCAGAGAACAAGTAAGTAGTGCTTTATTTGAAAAAATGTTACTTTTCAACAAGGTGACCAAGAGCTCACATAATTTTATTAATAGTTATGTTTCCAACTTGTGGTGACCTTAATCTGAAAAATGTTGTATAGAGATGAACCGTAAAACTGATACTTGAGTGATTTTGGTTTTTTTTTTTTTTTTTTAAAAGTTTCCAGGGGAATTATGAATTTTAGTTCTAAGTCTCTTTTTTTGGTCACCACTGAGAGCCAGATTTCTTAAGTCAAAGATGAAGTGCTTGTATTAGGGAAAATATTCTCACTGGGATTTGGCTGCTTTTGTGTTTATTGAATTTACATTGGTCTTGTTACCATCATTCTTCTCAAAAAACTACATAAATGTCTGGGACATGCTCCAAAGCCCATTTGAGTAGGCAGAGACTCCCTTTAGCTCCAGATTGCTAATACTCTGTCAGAACCTGAATCCAGTTGTACAACCTGATGTTCACCTCGTGTTGCCTTATGATGTGAATATTTAAGGGAAATAAAGAAATTCACAGCATGTTTTAATTTAATTTAGATTCTTTGCTTAGATACCTAAATTTACATTCATACCAATTAAGATTTGTACGTTAAAACCAAGATTTGCAAAGATATATATGAATGTTTAGTACAGTTATTTACTTGTTACCAGGCTCTAATTTACAGCTTCTTTTCTTCTCCTGATTATTCTTTAATACCTAAAAATAAGTAAAACAAACCATACAGAGCATTCCAATCACACTAGTTGTTTATGACCTAACCTTAGCTTTCCTTTTAAACAGTCATAAGCCATGACAGTAGGAATCATTAATGCATAGTTGCTGAGCTAGAGTCTGGAAAGCTTAGCTGGAGAAGGAGTCATGTATACTCCTAATATTGTTATGGTCTTTCCCTGGTCCTTGCTCTTGGCTGCTGTTGGAGGTAGGATGTTGGCTTGCACAGACTCTTGGTCTGACGCACTATGGTCGCTCCTTTGGTCAGTCTTTTGCATTATACAAACTAACAGGTTTATAAGCATCACATTTGGAATTTTTATAGCTTTGTTCTGGTTTATTTCCATATTGAGTATGCTTCATATTTTTTATTCCTGTGGCTATTAAGACATAGGATGATGATGAAATGAGAAAAATGCAGTGAACATAGAGGGAATGTGTGGAAAGAGAGGGTATCCGTGGTGACTAGGAAGGAGGGAAACCCAGATAAGGAATATATGCACAAACATACTTTCTTGAGGGCATCTCCTGTATGTGGGGCTTTGTCATAGGTTTTTGTTAGGTGCTTTTCTTGTTGGCCAGACTCTTTATATCCACAACAGGCTTCAAATGTTGGGTGCTCCTCAGATCACTGTTTCTCCAGCAGTCATCTCTCTGCAGTTGTCTTGCTCTGCTGAGCCAAAGTGTTGATGTTTATTCAGGTTTCCTGTAGCACCCATAATTTATTTTTTGCTTTTAGAAGGAAAAGTTTCCACACATTGTTTTTAAAACAAACCATTGCAGAGGTTTATCTTGGGTGTGAAGACTAGTCAAGCCAAGATCCTGGAGATGCTTACGTTTTTTTAAATGACTCTAGGAAATAATACATCATTTCAGCTCATCTGTATAATGGAAATTTCTTAGCTCGGCTTCCAGACATATAAACATTACTTCATAATCCTGTTATTGAAACTAAAAAACAGTATTGCATTTTACTTACATTGTTTCGATCAGTAACATGTATGCCTGAGGCATTTTATTTTCTAAGAAAGAAGATGAAGATATCACTACTTCAGATATGGGGTGCAATGGATATTATTTACTGTTATTTAGGGGTGTATGTGTGGGATAGTTGGTTTGCTATGTTGGATGCTGAGAGAAGCCATAAAACAATTTCTGAAACATACAGTATGGTGATTTGCCTTCCAGTTACTTAAAATGGAGGTTTTCAATGTTTTTAGCAGGCTTTCTGCCTGCTGCTGTGTAGGTTAGTATTTCAGCTGTCCTTTGCAACCATTGTAGTTCTCAGACATTAAAGAATGTCTAGAATTTCACAGACAGCAGTGTGAGGAGCTTTTGAGTAAACTTTTGGGAGGTTGGTCAGGTCCTTCAGATGCTTGAGACACTTGCTGTTCATTGCTCATCAACTTGCTGTTGTGTATATATAAAAAATAAGAAGTTTTCTTTTAATCATAGGTATAAACCTGGAGAGTGAGAGTTGGATGGAAAATTGAACCTCCTTTTTCTGACAAGTGTTGCCAGTGCAGGAGAAAAGTATGTGGAACAGCTGCTTATCTCAGGGACTGTTTCCTCATCATTTCCTCATCCAACATTGCTGTTGCTTTCTGGACTCTGAGGTTTTTATATTAGTGGTCTTGTAATTCTGTGGTGCAGGATGAGAGTCAGCAGAAGAGCATGAATTACTGTCCTCTACTTAGCCTGTGAATCAGAGTTATTCCCAATGTGAGTCCTTCCTCTGGGAAGCATAAACAAGTCAGTGGTTTCTGCAACTTTGGTTCTTTCCAGTGCTTTCATCCTCAAGAGTAGTGGAGTCATTTAGGATTTAAGAAGAATTTTGTTATTGGATAACAGAGTTAGTGGAAGTATCTGATGGGGCTCTGAGGCTTTCTTCAGAGTTTTTAAAATTTTCCAGTACCAGAAGTGCTATTTATGGAGATACAAAGCTTGCATAAGACAGGAAGCATGGTTAATCTCCTCACCCGTTCACTTCCCTCTGCATGTGAAGTGAGACTGGGTAACAGTGTGGGCTCTGTATAAAGAGGCTTTTTTTAGGAAAGAGAAGAAAGGCAGTTTCATGACGTTCTTGATTTCTTTGAGGGCTGGCTATATCACAGAATATACAGAGAAAAGACTTTCTGTTTGTTTAATCTTCAAACATGCTGTCTCACACCAGCAATTTCAGAATTTTCACTAATCACCTTGCAAGAAAGGTGTAAGGCTGGCTTGTTAGGCAGCAAGCATACAATGACCTTATATTTGCTTTTCCCAAAGGGACCTTTGGGTGTCTCTTATCAGCCTGTAAAAAGAAACTGCAAGAAAAGATTTATTTAGCCTCCTTTTTAGAACATAAATAGTTACACGATAGGTCTTTTGATGTAAGAGTCTGTACAGTTTTGATAAGAGTTGCTATTAACGTAGTTGTAATGTATTTTGTTGTCTCTTCCCTGTGGCCTGTAGCTGTGTATGCCGGGCAGGAGGGGTGTGCTGGAGGCTTCTAGTGGGCTGTGCTATTTACCTTTTCACTCTTGGAGGGATTTAAAGATGTTGTATCTTAAAGTCTGTAAAATTTGGGGGCTTCAAAAGACGGCCTTCTGAATAGGTGAGACACAGACTTTTTACTATTGTCTGTAAGAAACTGATATAATTACCTTTTTAAATTACATGGTGTTTCTGTAGCGTCTGCAGGTATGGTCTTGTCCCTTCAGCCTCACAGACATGTCTTCTCTTTCGCTCTTAGGACCTGCTGCATAAAATTCTGCTTAATCCCCATGAACTGTTTTAAAATTAAGCCCAGTTTAAATGCTGGTGGAAACTTAGCATTAATACTTGGCAGATGTGTGGTTCCATGGTCAATTTTAAAGCAAAGCCATGTAAGATGTTACCAAAAGAGGTGGTCCCACTCAGCCTTCTGGTTTTGCCATGTCTCTTATGGATGGCAGAGCTGCCATCAAGGAGCAGCTGTGGCCTGAAGGCCTCTTATAGAAGCAGCCACAGTTTTGTTTAAGTGACATGGAGGCACACACCTGAAGAGATGCCTAATGGTACTGACTTCTTGGTGGTGCTGTTAAACATCTCTTGCTCGTGCTCTGAGAAATCCCAGCTGCCTTACCACCCTGTGGCAGCAGTCCTGGTCAGCTCTCCTGTGCTTTGTACCACATGGTAGTAGGGAGTGGGGTGTACAGTATTTTGAGAAGGAGAAGAGTCAGTATCGTGAGATATGTTAGAGTTTGTTGGACTTAAGAAAACCCGGGTTGATAAGAAGCTAGACGTGCCCTTTCAGGGAAAGTTGGTGTTTCTGGCCCACAGATGAAGTTGTCTGCCTTGTGTCTGCTGCCGTGATTCAAGACTTTTGCCTGTTTTTCTGGCATGTGCCATGCTACATTGGATTGTTGATTTGGCTGGTGGGATGGTCTATTTCTGGTAATGGTGCTGCATTTTTAAAAGTAAAGATATGAATAATACCTGCAAGAATGTGCTTTTGGAGAGAGGCGGTTTTTTCCCCTCTGTCCAACAGATTGGAAAGCATTATATAGCGAACTAAGGGAATTCTGTCGGTTAGCGAAGAAATGCTGTGGATCCTGCATGGGGACACTGGATGACCGTCTGCTTGCACTGTATTTGAACTATTGGTTGCATATTCTGCTGTTTCTGCTGTTTGCCTGTGGGCGCTGAGCTCCCCACTCCTGCCTCCCCCAGGAAATGAAGCTTTTTCCCCTCTTCCCTGGAGCTCTGGACAGGGGTAGGAGGCTGTGTGGATATTCTTGATGGCATTAGACAGCCTGTGGTGCCAGGCTGGTAGTTCTCATGGCCTCAGCATTAATCCAGCTTCCAGCCTGAATTTTAGATGGCATTTCTCCCCACCCCATTCCTGCCAGTCTGATTATGGGGAGGTGGATTGTAAGTGTAGGTTTGTGGTGAGTTTTTTTTCTGTCTACTCTGTAGTCTGAGCAGGGAGTGTTTCCTAGGATCATCTGAAATTTAATGTTAGCTATGCTCTAAGTCTCATGCTATTCCATTGAGGTCTGTGGGATTCGTCGTCTTGATTTGTGTGAGAGAAAATCCTAAGGAGAGCAGCGGAACTGTTTAGGAATTTGGGGAGGAGGGAGAGAATTGTCCTTATACTGGAAAACCTTTGTAATGTATATGAGTCATAAATCAGCTCTCTGGATGTCTTAATGCACTGAATATTTTTCTGTCAGACAGCAGTCTCTGGCACAGAGAACTTGTCTTGTATAGCACTTAATATACTGATAATAACTCCAGCTTTCTACCACTATTTTACTAGAGTGGCTGTTTTTATTTCAGTGGGCATAAACTTAACTAACACCTAGCCAGTCACAGGTAAACTTACTTTATATTTTATGTTTTTGACATAACAGTGCATTTCTCTCAGCTGCTGGCTTTTTGCTTTCAGTAATGCTTCTATATGGCTTCAAGATGTTAATCACATGTTTCAATCAGACAATCTAAAAATCAGATCTCCTTAAGCAGAAGATTTATCTGTGTTCAATATCTGTGTTAAAAAGATGATGCTCCTCTTTCCATGCGGACCACAGCAGGTGCTGCATGTAGCAGTTCTCCTTGCCTGAGGCTGGGATGGTTGGGGGTTTTTTTGTTATAGAAGTGGTTTGTGTTACAAATGCTGCCAAACACCCCACCCCCCAGCCTTTTTTTTTTGGCAATCCTACACAGGTTTAAAACTACAGCATATGACTCTAGTCCCGTGAATGGACTCATTTGAGCAATTTTATGCATATGAAGAATCATAGTGTTAAGTTTAACAGAACAGTGAAACAGCTGTAGCAAGGGTGGCAGGAGCTGGTCCAAGGCACTGCTGCTGCAGGGTGAAATGCCAGGGCAAGGGAGAGGGAGGGAGGCCAGCTGCTCCCCACCGGCCTGTGGTAACTGAGGTAGGACCCAGCATTCGAGGAAGCTTTCCTTCCCAGCCCAGAAGGGAATGGGCAAGGGGGGACAGTGGTAAGCGGTAGGACAGGGTGTTGCAGAGCACCAGCCTCATCTGGCTCCAGCTAGACAGCTGAGTTGGCTGGGAAGCCGTTGTCCTTGAACGCAGCACGGGATTGATGATAGCTGGCCTGCTTCTCCCTGCCACTCTCCTGCTCCGCTTCTGTGGGGAGGAGGCAGCGCTTAACTTCCCAGCCATACTGCAGCCTGGGTGCATGTGGTTGCTGCTGGCAGCAAGGCCACTCAGGGTTAAGCAGAAGGGCTGCCTTATAAGATTAAATTCAAGAGCACTGTAAGTTTCTGGTTTCCTTAGCTTATTATTCTAGTTCAGTGTCTGCCTGAAGTGCAGTGGGACCTTTTGGACTCTCAAAGTCCTGAGAACATGGAGATGAAGCAGAACCTCTTGTGTCCTTCTGTCGCCTCTTCTTGCAGCGTGCTGACAGAGGGCAAGATTTACTTTCTGCGTTTTTTTTCCCATGTGGTAATTGCTTCTTCCCCTTCATAAACATTTTGATTGTATGTTTAAAGTGAAAAGTAACTGAGAAAATCCAAACTATCTTTCAGTCAAAAATAAGAGCATAAATAATATTTTTATATTAAAACCACTGAGAAACTCTAAGACCTAGTAATTAACACACATTTTGTCTCTTATAGTAAATATAATGAAGGACCTGCTACACTAGTATAATGGTATGGCTACTGAAAAATATCAGACCATGCCAAATATTCATTTTAGCATAAGGTATACACATATGAGAAGTTGCACTAGTACATGCATGCCATGTGACTGTCCCACGTAGACAAGCCCTACCCTGTCGTGTCATTTTTATACTTATGGTTAATGATCTTTTGACCATAGTATTGAAAAGGTGGTGCCATATTATTTTGTATAGAAGCTTTGATGGAAACACCTCCTCTGGGTGGAGGGGGATTATCATTCTCACTTATGAAGTGTCTATTGTATGAGACAACATCACTCATTATTCCAAACCTAAAGCTACAGGTTCCTTTTTTTCCCCACCCATTATCAACATTTCTGGGTGTTTCTTTGAACTTTAATCAATGTAAGAGGATCTTCAGTACACTTGGGCATTTCCTCTTCTGTACTGAGTGAGTGTCAGTTAATGAGAACTCTATTCAGGAAGCTAATTAAACTGCTCAACATGCAAAATAGGTTACAAGTTGTTTGGGAACGATGAATGCAAACATAAAACTGAGACATGAGGTGGGTTGGTTGAGATTTGTTTTTAACAATTACTCTGAAATACTCTAAACACAATCTTTCTCCACTTGTGTCATGGTGCATCTTGCTGTAAATTTGTTCCTGAACAGATGAGTTTGCCACCTGTTCATAAGCATGTGCACAGCATCTCTTATAAGATGCAGAATCCCTGAGAAATACATGGTGGCGTTTGGATAATTCTTGGGTCATCATGAAAGTTAGCATTTAAAACCATTAGTTTGACTTCCTTTTTAGTGCCTTTTTTCCTCATTCTGGTCTTCTCTATTAATAATAAGAAAAGAAGAAGTTGTATGGTTTTTCTTTTTTAAACTACATTTTTTTTAACATGGTTAAATGTGTAGTTTCATGCCATACAGAATGGTGCAGTGATGCAGAGAGCCTTGACATTTAAACGTTAAATTTCAAAGTAACTTTGTAAATAAAAGTAAAAGCTGATGGAGGCAGGTGCTTTAAGTCCCCTCCCTCTCTAAGATACCCCTTTTAGTGGTCATTTAAGTAAAGAAATAATTGAATTTTTGACTTGACTTTGTCACTGCCTTCTTGACCATGGTTACTTTTGGATCCCCCCGACCTTGCCAGTCAGCCAAGTCTGCCAGGTGAATTCACTTATCGAGTTGAGTCAACTTATTCAACATTAAGATCCTCTTTATGAAAAAACCAATGAATTCTTCTCTTCCTGCTGCTGTTGGAGAAGCAGTCACTGTTTTCTTGCTTTTTGCAGCAGGGGAAGCTGCCTGTCTCCCAGCCCTTGCAGAGCAAACCTTCATGAAAATTTCCCATCATCAAAGCACCTTTTCTGGATAAGTGGGAAGAAGCTGCCACAACTGCCTCAGTGCTCCTGTCCAGAGGTCTGTTGGGCATTGTGTGGCCTGTGTCTGGTTTGGCTTTCTGGCTCACTCTTTTTGCTGATCTCAGCCTAATGTTACAGAGAACAAACAAGGCTGTAGCTTGACAAGCCTTTTGGTCTAGGCAAAGTGTCTTTGAACTGGCACTGCTGCTTGGAGGAGCAGTCTTGTCTCCTCTTTTGGCCTTCTCCTTTATGTTGATACAAATGGTAGCACAGCCAAGTGGGATCTAGTTGGGGGAGTGATCTGATTTTGAAAAATTAATTTATGTATTGGCACTTGAACTTCCCAGATCTGGTCCCTATGGAGCTGCAATAAACGCTTGTGTGCAAGAATGGGGACAACTCCTGGGGACAGGATCAATGGTGAGCAGAGAGAGGCAGCTTCTTTTGTTGACGAAAGTGGCTTAAAACACTTCTTTGAGCTACAAACTTTGAGGTACAAGCTTTGAGCTGAGTAGTCTTTTCCTCCAGTAGTACTGTGCTCCTCCTTTGCTGTGCTTTTTGCCCCATTAGCACTGCACTCACTGTGCTTTATCTCTGATGGACCAGTTGGGGATGCTAAGAATGGAGAGAGGAAGAAAAAAAAAAAGTAAATGAATGCAGGGATCCTTCATGAGTATGCCCACAGGTGTACAGGCTTCTAGCAGTTTGCAGTGTAGGTACCTGATGAGGAGAGAGAAAAAAAAAAAAACCCTGTATCTCTGTGACTGTGTTCTCCGTAGTCCTTCATAGGCCCTGCCATGATGAATTTTCATAGTTGCTTTTTGTACCTGTTTAGATTTTTGGCAAACACAGTATGCCTAAACTATTTATTTTTAGCTGCTTTCCACCTCATCTGAAAGTATTTCTTGAAAGAATTTATCATGGTGCCCTTGGTACTTCTCATATAAGAAATACTAGAATACCATTCCCTGAGATTTTTTTTTCCTGGAGGTGGGTTCCAGCTACATTACTGTTGGATGATGTATCACACATTTCCTGTGGATTTTGCTTTAAACGACCGTTGATTTTCATCTACTGTTTCATCAATTCGTTGTAAATGTTTATTGCCATTTGAGTCACTGAGCACTAAATTTCCTTCTGACTGTTTGCCGTCAGTTTAATCAGTACTGAAACTGGCTCTGTATTATCAGGAAAAGTTTGGCACTTACCTGATCTGAGAAAGGGGGTGTGCAGCGATGACTGTATGGAGTGATACACATCCCCCACAGCTCTCCATGTACCCTGTCATTGTCTGTCTTCTTCTGGGTAATTCTCAATTCTTGCACTTTGTCTCCCTGTGTTAATCAATTACTAATTTAAAAAGGCCTTCCTCTTTGTTTCATGGAAGTTGAGTTTCTTGAAGAGTGTTCAACTGAGGCAGGGAAGGAGGAGTTTATCAAAGTTTCAGGGAGAACTGGAGATGTGTTTCAGCCAGCCACATCACCATGTGTTTATTGTCCTCGTCAGGTAATCTTAATAGTTTTAATATGGTGTGACTCTCCTGTGCAGAATCCGTGCAGCTTCTCTGTAACATCCTCCTTTGCTGTGTAACTGCAGTTCCCTTCTTACAGTTTCAGCCAGCTGATGTCCGGGGGAGCGGTGGCTCCCGGAGCTGGCACTGAGGGTGGAAGAGCAGCTGGAGCCCAGCACTGGGTGGAGGTGACGGGACAAGGCCGGTCCTCCCTGGCCAGGGCTTTGGTGCAGGGAGTCATGCTGAGCCACTTGGGGAAGAATTCGTTGCATGTGTAGGAGCGGTTTGGGGTGATTAATGAACACCACAGTAGGAGAAAGTATCTGGCATTGTTAGCAGAGGAGGAGGAGCAGGATGGGAGTGTGGTAAGAGTCAAGTTGGTATTTGTGACAAGATAGATCTGTGGTGCCTGTTCAATTGAACAAGCCTGTTAAGTGAACTTCAGGCAAAGTTAGAGGAGTCATCCGAAGCGAAGGATTTCTTCATTTTGCTTTCTGCCTAAAGCTGTTCTTTGAGAGCCTGCAGTAATTGAGGTTATAAGAGAAGGAATTAAATAGATGTCTAAATCATACAAAACAGCTTTCCAAAATCCCTTCCCTATGGAAAAGATTTTATTAAATTGTTGTCATGGTAATGGAGTGATGAATACATCATAACCTCTCTTGCTAAGTAAACAGAAAAGATGGGGATACTTTTTGCCTTTAAAAATAGATTATTAAGATGCATGGGAACATTGTATTCTTAAAAGTAAGAAAATAAAAATTTTGGCAGCTCAAAATTATTGAGTTTTACCCTGGGAAATTGTGTTTATTTCCCCCTCCCCCAGCCTCGTATCAGTCAGAAGACTGGAGGAAAAATTAACATTTTAATTTAATCTGAGAACTTTTTTGTATCAGAAGGTACAATGTCTTTAGAATTCCAGAACAGCTTTACTACAAATACTTCCCTCCTCATTACAGATGATGAAGCAGAGGTAGAGTGACTTGGTTTTGTAAGCTAATGGCAGTATCAGGAAGAAAATGGACATACCCTGATTGTCAGTACAGCACTTTACTCTTTGGAACATGCCAACTTCTTTCTTGAGCATTGCTGATGACTGACCATGTGTGAAACCTGGTGCTGGTATTTGTTGTAAATTAGTAACAGGAGTTCCAATAAAAGTGAAATTTCCAGCTTTGACCTGTGCTACTAATATCAGAGCTTTCTGCAGTTGCTGCGTGTCATTTGGACAGAAGATCCAGAAGATGGATGCTTCTCAGTGTCCGCAACCACCATACTGCAACCACGCTGTTGTCCCTGATAACTGTTTCAGTTACTTTTTTTGTAGTTTTTCTTCCCCTGCAGTTAATTTTTTAAATCTCTGATTAAAAAAAAGTGTGCTATCCCTTATTTTTGCCTTAATAGGCAATCCTGTTTTAATAGTAAACCTACAGCCTTGTGGCTTGCTCATTTCCAAAACAGGATGCATACCAGCATGTTCAGTGTTTCATGGAGCACGCTTTCTTGTGGGGTGGATGCTGTTTAGGTTTAGGAAGATTTCTCTCTAAGGATGAAGGGTTTTGTATTCCGTTCTGTTGAGAAGTGAAAGCTGCACCAAGGAGGTCAGGAGCAAAGTGTTAAGGTCTGTCAAGCAGTTTTACTTACTTTGGCTTTGCAAACAGTAATGATTTATTTTGTCTGAAATTGCTTGTTTGTCAGTTTACATCAGATGGGATGAGAGCACAGCCGTGCCCAGAGCTGGCCAAGTCGTGCTGGCGCTGAACTGGGTGAAGGGGAGATGGATGTTCTGTGTGGGCTGGAATAGAATAGCTGAGTAGGATCAGACCAGTGGGTGCTTAATGGGGATTTTTACTGTAAGGTTTCTGTATGTAGTTTGTTTTATATGTCATAAATTTGACTGACTTAGCTGTTTTGGATGGGTGGAGAAAGGCATGTAGGGTACAAAGAAATTAGTACATGTTATATTGAGTGCAGAGATTTAAATTAAGATGAAAATGGTTAATTCTGAATGAAATAACTAGGGTGTATATCGTTTTGTATACCAAGTAAATTAACAGGAATCTTGATGAGAACAAAAGAGATTAAGATGTTTGAAGTGTTTTAAAGTTCTTTTTTACAAGATCTGTTAATCTTCTTGCATATATGCATAAATGGATTAAAAAAAGTCAGCATTTGTAGAACATGATCTGTTTGTGCTGTGCAGGATGTTAAGCTGATTGTATGCCAGATATCAAGGCACATTTTAGAGGATGCACATTGTGGAAAATTTCCCAAAAGGAAAACCGTGTCAGCTTCAAGATAAAATGAAGATTTCTTCTCCCTTCCCCCTTCTTTTTTTACATTTTTTTGGAGGACCACTTTGTTAGATGCTTTTTTTTCTAAAGCAAGAGTTGTCCATGCTGTATGATTTTTATTAATGTAAATACATCATAAAAATCATGCCTTACTATCCTAGGAGTTTTTTAGAACATCCTACAATGTGGATCTAGTGCTCTTTGTCTGTGATTGATTATTATATATCAAATGAGGTCCTATTCAATTGTTTTGTTAGGCAACTCTGTTGAATAAGTGTTAACCAAAGCAAATGGAATTTCTAGAAAAAATTGTCAGTTTTACATTTCTCTATTGTCTCAGTGTCAGAGTTGCATAGCTTTACTAGTTGCTTGGTAGCCTTCTAGTGAAAGTTAGATAACATCACCCCTTCTTTCTCTGATCAGTTTTCTTTTTACTCTAACCACCTACCTTGTTAGTGTAATGGGAAGTTCAGGCAGTTCTATTCTGAAAATGCAGATTTATTTGCCTTCTGTAGGCAGTCAAATAGACTTGGATCTGGAAGATGAAGTAGGCCATTTCTTGAAATCTTTCCTGGCTCTTTTCCTGTAAGTCAGTGCCCAAGCTATTAAGCAGTCAGTTGCAAATTAATTTAAGTGAGCACTGCTAACCTTGTGTTTACCTGCCTACTCTGAGATTATGTCCATTTCAGATCATTAGTCTTTATTAAATGATAAGAGAATGGTCTTTGTGTGGCAGAACGTTTCTGCTCCCTGTTCCTTCTGTAGGGTAGATGCCCAAAAGGTCCCTGCAGTCAGCTCACAGTGCCCATTAAGAACGAGTTCCACTGATTCTCACGGAAAAAGTCCCCATGCCATCTGCTGTGCACAGTAACAGACTGAAAACTTTTACTGGGAAACTCTGTATTTGAATGGGCTTAGAAAATGGCTTATCAGTTGGTGCTCAGAAAACACTTTGAGGAGCTGTAGAAGGATGCCTCTATATAAATTCAAAAGAAATGTTTTGCTTGTCAGAACCAATTAGCCTGAAAAACGTTATCTGGAGTCCAAATGAACTTACAGATGTGTAGGACTCTTCAGAAACCAGAGTGTTTTTGCAGATAAGCTGTTTGTTTCTCCTGCCCTCCCTTTTTCTCTCTCCCTCTTCCTTCTCCCAGCAACTCTCCTAGTGAGACACAACATATCTATTGACTCTGATACTGAAAAACAAACATCATCTGCAGTAACACCTTCTCCATTTACTGGAAAAGATGCATATTGTTTTATCTGAAAAGCTGATTTAATTGCAAAATCTGACACTGGTCAAACTGAGGGTGTTTATTTATTTATTTATTTGGCCTTCAGCTCCCTTTTGCTCTCATAACCAACATTGTCTTGTCCTAATGGTTTTATTCAGAGAAATCTCCTTTAAAACTGAACAAAACAACTTAAAATCTTCCGAAGTAGTTGAAAAAGGAAATAATTTGACAAATGGTATTCTTAAATCCATCTTCCATGGCAGCTCTTGCCATTAAGGGTGGGAAATACCTGAGACCTGGGAAAAGAGCTGATGAGACCTTCAGCCTCCAGCTTCTTCAGGAGGTGATGGGTTTGAAATCTGAGCAGGAGAGGGGCTGGCAGCTTGTGTGGGTGCCCAGTCTGCCTTGCTGGGATGTGCAGGTCAGTGTGAGAGATGGGTGAGTGGAGGCTGAAGGGGGTGCCTCAATGGAATGGAGTTTTGTTTAACATGCAGTAAACCCTCCAGCTGTGTTCTTTGCAGCCCAATCTCTGCTGCACACTACCTGAGTGTGTTAATAATGAGTTGCCTTGTATGTATACAGGACTCTGTATTTGCTTTACTAAGAGCAGGCACATAATGTCAAAAAACTTAGTAAATTTGAGGCTGCTTTATGGTTTTAAATGCTGTTGAAGGCTTGTTTTGGTTCCCTGGGATATTATAGTTGAGGTTTTTCAAGAGTGAATGAAGTGGAGGATTTGGGGTAATTTTGGCCAGGCCGTAGAGACCTCTAAAAGCAACATCTTTCCAGCAGAGATCATAACCCTATGTTACGACCTGGACTGGGAGCCCAGAGAGTCGTAAAGGTTCTGTGATCCCCTTGGGTTAAATTAAGGTGAAATGATACCAAATGACTGGTTAAAATGTTTTACTTACAGTAGAAACAACTTAAACTTGGAAAAGGATAATAAGCAATGTGGTCTCCTATAAATCTGTGAGAAAGAAAAGAAAGGAAAGAAAAGAAAAAGAAAGGAGAGAGTCAAAGAAATCTGGATCACCACCCCTAGGTCCCAGCATTGTCTCAGGTCCAGTAATCTTGGGTGGTGGGTGCACACCCGGCAAAGTTTTTCTGAGGCCTTTTAAGTTCATCTTATCAGCTGATTAGCATACTAGACCAAGAGAGGCAGGTATTCCATGAACATATTTCCATGAGAAAAAAGGTGGACCATGAGTTCGGTTGCTGTGCTCGCCTCACACGCCTTTATTTTTTTTTTCTCAGTTTTTGCTTCGGTCCATCTGGTGCTGGTTATTTATCTCTTACCAGTCTTCTAGCTCTTCTTCAAGGCTATAGTCATAAATTAAGGTGTAGGCATTAACCTGAACATACGGTTTTACTCAGTCTCCCCACTTTGAGGCTTATCTAAGGAATTTGCCTATACAACTGCAAGGGAGCAGAGCCATGTACCCTTCAATACACTCTGCACTTCCCTAGGCAGACAATTAATTCCTTAGACTAACCACAAAGGCCACAATTTGTCCTTGAGGCTTTCTGTGTCAATGAATGTTTGAGGCATTAATTCCTTCAGTTCCTTGCACCCTAGGCAGAGTTGCAGTAACTGAGTCCTGTGGTGAATGTTGTGGATACTTGGTCCTCATGTGGTATTTTTTGTAGCGCCAAGGTTGCTGCTTTCAGAGTTGGATAGTCATTGCCTTGAAACAGAGCAGTGGGCAGGAGGAGTAGGCTTGGCGCTATCTGAAAATCTGATGCCTGCCATGAGGACAGAATAGAAATTATGGAGTTGCCCAGATTCTTGGTAACTCTTACTTAAAAAGTGCCTGTGGCACTGTCCATTCGCAGCAACAGCTGCATGCTGGGGATGTTGTAGGTTGTGTGATGAGCTCTTGGTGGGCTGCAGTATGTGGGAATCAGGCAAGATTAAATACTACAGGGAGAAGCATCAGTCAGTTAAGTTGCAGTCAGTCAGTTCAGATTGTCCTTTATGCTTTCCTTCTTTCTATCACTAATGGACCGGTTCTGGTTTAGCTCTTTATTCTTAAGGTTGCCTGGGGCAACTTTGAAAACTCTAGTTCAAATAAGTATGTTTTAAGGAAAGTGCTGTTAGTATCATCTTGAGGACTGTTGACCTCTAGAGAGGTCTCTTTTATTCTTTTTTTTTTCCCCTCCAAAAAAGGGTTCTGTGTTTCCATTAGCAGCTTTTTTTGTTGTTTTGAGATACTACATTTATACTACAGAAAGCTTACTTAACAGAGTTTGTGATCAAAACAAATAGACTAGGAATCTAAGGACAGAAGTCTCTCACGCGGTGTGAGTAGAAATGGGGCTGCCAGTGGGTGCTTGCCAGTTCTTGTCTACTGAAGCACATGATTTGGGTACCCTGTGATATGCACACATACAGGAAGGTCGTTGAGTCACTAGAGTAAAAAGTCAGGGATGTGTCTCATTTACAAGTCTGGAATCAAGTACAACCATGGTAGGGATATGCCATTTCAGTGTAGAGGGCTGCTTTGCAAAGATTTCTACCGGGGCTAAATATAGACATTGTGTATGCAACGTGTCTCTAATGTTTTGTGGTTGCTACAGCAGCCTTTGATCAGGACTGTGGCTTATTAGTCAAAAATAAGCTTGCTTTGCATACACGAATTTTCATTAGTCTAAACAAAACACTTCATTTGTTATATAGGTATATTCACTTTTACCTTTTAAAAATCCATCGGTTGTTCTTATGTGTAGTCAGGACCTGATCTCTAAAGTTTCTAAACTCGACACACTAAATCTCGTTTGCCTGTGCAGAGTATGAGCTACTACTCACTGTCTTACAAATCAGTGGGTTTGAATGAATGGGGAACAACAACATCACACTAAGTTGGCTGCAGAATGTGAATCTGCTATCATATTTTGGGAAGCATTTGAGAAATATGTATACATACGTATGTGATAGACACAGCTTTTGCAAGACAATCTTTTGAAATGTTTCACTGGAAGGTGTTGGTCACATGTGGTCTGAGAAACTGACTCCTTTCAGAGATCGCAAGCTGGGTATTCTAAACTTGGGAACTGTTTTTGATGTTTTATTAAAAAAAGTTTAGCCTGAAATGTCTTAGTATAATTCTCAATGCTCTGTGTATTTATTTTTATGTTGTAGCCTGAAAAGATATATTGATAGCATATAAATATAAAAGAAGGAAGAATCTCTGAAATTCCTGCCTTATATTAGTAACTTAATGCATTACCTTTTCCCTTAAATAAACTACTGCTGTGAGATCATGTAACCTTTTCCCATTTGTGGTGAGTCATTGATTGCCTGTATTTTCTATGCATAATTCTTCCTGTGCACATAACAGAGTTGTTAGCATCCAGAAGATTAATATACTACTCCCTCCCTTAGGTACCTTGTAACTAAGAAGTTAATGTACTGAAGAGGAGGACCATTAGATAGATTAGTTTTTCATTTTATGTGGTATGTCTCAGTGATTCTTAATTGAGGACTATTTTAGTGACACTGACCCTCAGCCGGTAAAGTCAGCCTTTCCTCTCACTAAGCAAAGGCAGTGCTAAAGATGGTGATTTAGCAGAAAATTCCGTGTTAGGATTCCTGAAGTGTCTTTCTCACTTGCGCTGTGCTTTAAGGAGTCTTCTAAAAGAAAATACTCTTGTTGCTATAGTGATAAGTTGAAAGATTTATAGGCAGCTCGTTAAGATTTCTCTCAGAAGAGCTATAGCAGCTGGAAAATGTTCCTGCACAAGCAGTTTGTGGCCACATCCGTTGTGTTGTGGAAGGAGCTGCTGGGTGGTACATGGAGTACCAGCTGGTGTGGGTTGTGCAAGAACAGATGTGGAGTAGTGTGGGTGGCCACTGGGAGATAACCTTGGACAAAATGGAAAGAAATAACAAGTTTATATCAAAACAAGTAGCTTTATAAAGCAGGAGCAGTTGACTGTGAAATTGTTATGTTAGTTGTTGCATTATAATACATTATGATCTGAGGTTTTATTTCATCCTAAGCCTCATCTTGAAAACATGATTCAGTATCTTGTTTCTACATTTAGATGTATGGTGGTTTAGAACAAAACAGCTTTTTGATTTTTTTTTTGTTTCTTTTTCCCTGTTCCTCCTCCTCAGTAAACAACAGTAAAAACTTTATTATCTTCTTTGATATTCTTGAAGATATCCTTGAGATGATGATATGATTGAAGAGTATGCTGTAGGATAATCTTAGTTACCAAGTCACTAACGCAAAGTGTATGGTTTTTACCGAGTTGTAAGGAATTCTGATATTAAATTCATTTTTTAAAAATCAAGTTAGCAAGTGAGTTAACTTGTCTGTAAAAGTTGGCTACATCTTAATGTTGTGGGTTTTTTCTTTATGCATAGTTTGAAAAAGAAAAGGCAAGCCAAACAAAACACCGAGACTGTCTCTGCCAATTCCCCTGGATCTCCTGTTTCCAAAACACCTTCTGAGAAAGATGATGAAAGTAAAGTTATTTTGGAGCAAATCAGTTCCTCTGAAGATAACTGTAAATTTGCTGGGGAAAAGGAAACTGCTCCAGACAAAGAAAAGAAAAAGAAAAAATACAATCAACTGAAAGACATCAGACGCACAGAACTTAAAAGATACTATAGTACTGGTGAGTTATGTTAACGCTATAGTATTTTGAAATATGTTTGTTTTGATACCTTGTTAATGAACTTTTCTCATATTCTGTAGGTCTTCCTTAAAAGGATAATTGACTTTGGATATCCTTCCTGTTAAAAACAAACAAAATTACGTAGTTCTGAATATCATCTGCTTCTAACTTTAACCTTGCGGTTCTCAAAAAAAATGTATTTCTTGTTTCTCAGTTCTAAAATTCAGCGTTGTTATAGGCAACAATTAAGTTTATTCCATTTTGTTTTAATTATTTTTGTTTTCTTTTTGGTTTTTTGGCATTGAGGTTCAGGTTTTTTTGGTGGGGTTATTTGTTTCATAAATTCATGTGTACTGTTTAAGACTTCAGTCTCAATTCATATTCATTTTGTCTGTTGAAGCATGAACAAGTAAGTAAATTAACTACATGTTTTTAAGCAAGATGTCAAAGGGCTTGTGTGCTGGAAAGCTTCTTTCCCCCTCACTCCCCCAACTGTATCTGTACCTCAGTTAATCATAAATACCTTTTTCAAATTTATTCTTGCAAGTAATTCAGAAAAAATTCAGTTTGTGCATAAATGAGATGAGTCATATACACATCTGTTTGCAGTTCTGGATTGTAATTTGTTAGATACTCTAAGTAATTTTAGATATGATTTATGAAATACTCCTCCTTCTAAATTTTCTCTTGGTATTTTGTAGGAATGAACTCTTAGATTAAGAGAACTCTGGTTTCATCTTGTAAGGAATCCTCCTTTGTAAGGAATCTCTTTAAAGAGAAGGAAGGGGATAGAAAATTCTAGCTATCCTCAAAGCAGACTGTTCCTGCTCACAGAGTGTGTGCATGAATGGCTGACCCCTAAGGAGGAGTCCTCTTTAGGAGAAAGAAATGAATCTGCAGTAAAAACGTTGTTATGCATTGACTGACACATGCAGACTAGTCCACACCTGAAGATTGTCTTTTATAAGACAGCACAGGCCTTGCCAAAAAGAAGATAAATCTTGGAGGAGTGTTTCCTAGCAAACTCAAGAGTTTACAGTGATTTATTGATCAGTCTATAACTTTTGGTAGGTTTGAATCTGATGAGATTAATAATTTGGAGACTGAAAGAAAACATGCTTCTCTTCATCTGAAGTTCTGACCACACTGTTCTTGAAATAAAATCTGTAGAAGGGAAACTGGAGAATTGTGAATGAATGAACCTGTGAACTCTTCTGGTTTTGCTAGTATGCTAATTTAAAAAAACACAAACACAACAAAATATAAACTTCTGTGGCATTCCTAGTAAAGTGCTTCTGCTAAAAGCAGTGACATTGTTGGTTTGTACCCAGAGGAATTTGGGGTTTTGTGAGGTAGCTGAATTTTGTTTCTGTAGTGTTTCAGTAGTTTTGTGAAAAACACTGCGGCAGTTGGCACTTGTAGTGGCAAGATGGGGGAGAAGGGGGATGATGGCATCTCTCTCTCTCTCACTGAAGAGTGCAGCAGGGCTGGCAAGGGAGAATATAAAGCTGTCCAGGTCTTTTTTTGACTTGTGATCCAACAATCAATACAAACTCAGGTTTTACTAATGTTTGTTTCTTAAGTGTTCCCATGTTTCGTGTGGACTAGCATCATTGCAGGGATGACTTGAAATGCTACTGGTCGTCATGCATGTGTGCAAAGGCTCTGGGCTCTGTAGAAATACAGAATTTCTGTTGTGAAATACAATAATTTAATGCTGCGGGTGAGCTGAGCTCAGACCCAACTGACAAAATCCAGAGAGAGAAACCTCTTTGTTGTTCAAATGCCTGCTTTTGGTTATTCCTAAATAAAGACTTTTACCCAACTGGAGCATCAAAATTGTGGAAGTGAAACTTTAAAGAGAGATGGAAAACAGTTGATTGTGAAACAAGTGCAATAGCTCCACGTTCCCTATGCAACTCTCTAAAGGAAGTCATTTCTGTGGAATCACCATAGTATTGGTCTGCATGTCTTATACCTGCCTTCCTCCACTGCACCTGTAGTTGGCAGTGGTTACCTGCGTAGCCGTTTTTACTGCTGCTCTCCTGAAAGCTACTGCCTTCACTAACATCCTGAGCAGTTTCCGAGAGCTCTCCCTATACCCATAGCAGCCCGTAAAAACTGGACTTGTTTAAATAGTTAGCCTTTACCTGCATGTGGCAGAGGACAAAACCATCAGTCACTGCGTTGAGTTCTGCCAGAAGGTGTGTGTTCAGCACTTCCCTGCTGGAAGCCGTGTTAGCTGCAGTGGTGGGAAGGTACTGCCAAACTCGTAAAGACTTTATTTTTTAATTGTTGATATGCTTTCATATGAAACTGGCTGAGAGGGATTATCCATGCATACACATCTGTCTTCATTATATAACATGGATGCATATATTTCAATTTTTTTTCTTTCATGTGATTTTTTCCGCTCTGAGTTGTCCCTTTGTTGATGTTTCTGAGGTGCTCTGAATAAAATAGTCTCTGTTACTCATGGTTAACCATTTTTTTAGGTGAGTTGGCACAAGGGCCTGGAGGTTTTGTTTGATGGTTGTTTCTTCCCAATTACCCAGCTTTGACTTAATATCTGGAACTTTAAGAAAATCTGATACAGGAATTACTAATTCTTTTTCTGAATGTTTTCTGCACCTTGCCAAAATGCTTAGGTTTTTTTCTAGTCAAAAGAAAAATGCATTAGATGTAGCAACAGTCTTGCATAATCTCATCTGTGTTGGTATGATAATGCATATATACTTTGTGCCTTAATGGAGGTCTTGTCATAAGATGCTTTGAGCCTAGAAGGGTCGTGTCTGTCAGTCTAACAGAATGAAGACCCCTGTCCTGTGAATAATCTCCTTTTCATGTTTTACAGGACCATAAATCCTTCTTTATTTATTGTTCTAAGGGATTAGGGAAGGAACATCACATCTCACTGTAATTTGTTCCTTGCAGACAATGTCCTGTCATTAGAAGTTTGTCAATGTGTTTGCCTTTATGAATTTGTAAATGCTGACAGTGACATCCTTACTCTTTTGCTTTGAATGTCATCTCTTTTAATAGATTTATGCAAGGGCTGATACTCTGTCAGAAGGATTTTGTTGACTCAGTAAATCCCTCTTCTCCGGTGGAAAGACCATAACGGAGTTTCTGAAGGCTGCAGAGATCTGGAGGTGGTGGTGCTCCCTGCCCCACTTTGTAGGAGAGAGTGGTTAAAAGACTTTTCTTGAAGAAAACGGAAGCACAGCGATGGAGTGAGGAGCTCCTGGCCTGGTATCCGAGTGCCGTGTTGCGTTAATGCCTGCGGCCGGTGGGTGGCATCGCTGAGCCAAAGAGGAGGAGGACTTGCGACTGGGGGCATCCTCTCGAAAGGGATCCTCCAGTATCCCTCTCCCCAGCCAAGATTGTTCTGTACAGCATATCTGCTAGCACTGTGGTGGCACTGTTAGAAATAACCTAATGGTATGAGGTATTTATCATTTCTCTTGAGGCACTGCTAAATGGCTGGACAGGTCCCACTGCCAGAAGGTTTCCCCAGTGTAGGCTCATATTCCCCTTTTCTCTTAGCACTTGTATTGTTCTTCAGTGGCTCTATAATTCTGGAATAATTTGTACCATTCAGTCTCCAAATCTCACCCTGTAAGACATTGCTTTGCAGATATAGTCCTCATTTTCTTGCCTTAAAGAAACAGAAGCGCCAATACTGCTAGTTCTTTCCTGAGGAACAATGGAAATAACACTCCTTTCACCTTATTTTTGCCTCATTTCTTGGCTTATGTGGTAATCGGCTTCTTAACTTTCTTACGCTTTCTGTTGTTGCTGCAGTAATCTGCTTTCAGACCTCAAGGGCGTGTCTGTCTGGCGCGGCACAATGGTTGCGTGGGCACCCTGGCCACTATACCCAGTGTCCAGGATGCTCTCCCCTTCTTCCTGTGATAACCTAGTTGACCTGCTTCTGCAGCTTGGCTGCTTGGTTCGATGCACTTTCTGTGGGAAGCCTGTTTTTGTGGAAGATGTGGACTTGCTAAGCTATGATATTTATTTTTCTTCTCTCTCTTATTGTTTTGCTTTTTTCCCCCCACTTGTCATGGGCTCTAAAACACTTTCACAAACACTAGGTGAGTTTAGTAAGGCCTTTGACACTGTTTCCCACAGCATTCTCCTGGTGAAACTGGCTGCTTGTGGCTTGGATGGGTACACACTTCACTGGGTAAAAAACTGTCTGGATGGCCGGGCCCAAAGAGTTGTGGTGAACGGAGTTAAATCCAGTTGGCGGCCGGTCACGAGTGGTGTCCCCCAGGGCTCGGTTTTGGGGCCACTCCTGTTTAACATCTTTATTGATGATCTAGACGAGGGGATCGAGTGCACCCTCAGTAAGTTTGCAGATGACACCGAGTTGGGTGGGAGTGTTGACCTGCTCGAGCGTAGGGAGGCTCTGCAGAGAGATCTGGACAGGCTGGAGCGATGGGCTAAGGCCAACTGTATGAGTTTCAGTAAGGTCAAATGCCGGGTGCTGCACTTGGGCCACAACAACCCCCAGCAGCGCTACAGGCTTGGGGAGGAGTGGCTGGAGAGCTGCCAGTCAGAGAGGGACCTGGGGGTGTTGATTGACAGGCGGCTGAACATGAGCCAGCAGTGTGCCCAGGTGGCCAAGAAGGCCAATGGTATCCTGGCTTGTATCAGAAATAGCGTGGCCAGCAGGGACAGGGAAGTGATCTTACCCCTGTACTCGGCACTGGTGAGGCCGCACCTCGATGACTGTGTTCAGTTTTGGGCCCCTCACTACAAAAAGGACATTGAATTACTCGGGCGTGTCCAGAGAAGGGCAACGAAGCTGGTGAAGGGTCTGGAGCACAGGTCTTATGAGGAGCGGCTGAGGGAACTGGGGTTGTTTAGTCTGGAGAAGAGGAGTCTGAGGGGAGACCTCATCGCCCTCTATAACTCCCTGAAAGGAGGTTGCAGAGAGCTGGGGATGAGTCTCTTTAACCAAGTAATAAGCGATAGGACAAGAGGTAATGGCCTCAAGTTGCACCAGGGAAGGTTTAGACTAGATATTAGGAAGCATTTCTTTACAGAACGGGTTGTTAGGTGTTGGAATGGGCTGCCCAGGGAGGTGGTGGAGTCCCCATCCCTGGAGGTGTTTAAGAGTAGGGTTGACATAGCGCTGAGGGATATGGTGTAGTTGAGAACAGTCAGTGTGAGGTTAATGGTTGGACTGGATGATGTTCAAGGTCTTTTCCAACCTTGATGATTCTGTGAGTTGCAGGAACCCAGCAGTGGAACTGTAACAGCCTGGAAGCACTGGTTTATTGGCTGTAGGGCAGGATGCACATCTTTGAGATAGACCTGTTAGGTGGACTTCTGTGAGATTAGGAAACCAGGATTTCTGTCAGGAGTTGCTAAACTGGATGAAAATGATCGTTTGTGTTTTGCCACTGAAGACACCAAAACAGGAAAAAATGTGACCTTCTGAAAGCAGGCAGTGTAACAGTGGTGTAAATTAGGGTCAAGCACCATGCTCTGAATTTCATCCATATATTTATTCCAGCACAATATAATGTGTCTTTCTACCAGATGTGCAGAATATTCCTAGATTCCACTGATTATACTTGAAAACATAAGTGGTCGGCATATGTGAGGAATTGGTCTCCATTAAAGAATGCATCATAAAGAAAACTTTGGTCTAGGTGATTTGTCCCACGTCACACAGTTACTTTTATCTTACCAGCCCAATAAAATCCAGTTGATACAGCTTATTGTTCTTCTCTCCAATCATAAAGCCATTCTTTCGTGTTTACTGTATGATGTTCAATTTCACCAACAAACAAGTGGGAGCTGAGACTAAGAAAACCTCCTCTTACTGTAGCTCTGATTTCTGTCCAAAACAAGCAGGAGTCCTAAATGCCATGAGAGGGGAAAATGGTATGTGCCTATTTAATGAGATAGTATATTGTATGTTGAATAGGAGGTGCCAGAGTATCTCCCCAGAGTCCAGAGGAAGAAAATGGATGCCTTTTTGACTTGTCCTCCCTACCATCACTAGGGCAGGGAGCAATATGGGAGCAACACAGCAAGCGTGCAGTTACCAAGCCTCTCAGTGTTCTGGGTAGCTGGCCAAGAACAAATGTTAATAAAAAAACCAGAGAGACCATAGCAATTTTCATCACTCATAATGTTCGCCCTGACTGGCACAGAACCAGCAGAGACAGCTCCCATGATACCAGCAGTACTTACTCTGTTTCAAAGTTGAAAGTTGCTTGCAATGCAGTGAAAACTTATAGAGAATTTAAATTTAATAAAAAGTTGGAGGACTTACTGAACTCGCTTTGCATAATAATTTCTAATAGTTAGGACATTTGCTAAATAAGCTTAATCTGAAATGGACTTTTCAGTATATATCGAGTTGAAAATTGAAACTTCTGCTGATGAGACCTGGTTTTGTCTTTTATACTACCTGGTACAGTTATTCAACAGTAGGATGCAGTTGAGGACTTAATTAAGGTGCTAATCATAAAAAGGTAGAGTGCATTTAAAAATATAAGAAAATCCATATGAATTTTTGCTGGTAATCAGCTAACTGTAATCAGCCCTAATCTCTGGGGACTTGATTTGGTCAGCCCTATTTGTGTAGTAAAGTACTTTGTATTCCATGTAATCCGAGTGATTTACAAACTGGGCTACTCAGTGTTTTGTTAAGTTGCTTAATACAGCAGTAAGACGAACAGCATCTGAACTTTCCCAAGTTCTGAGACCTTGCTTTAGCCTTTGTGTTTCAGGTTGGCTTCAGACAGCAAAAATGAGAGTAGATATGGGGTGAAAAGGGAAATAATTTGTTTCTTCCAGAATCACGATCTCAAAATTAAAGCAGCATAGGAAGAAGTTTATTTGGTTGTAATTGTCTGCGTAGAATAACAAGGGGTTTGGGATAATTTACACATGACTGTAAACTGAATGTAGTGGGCAGTGGCTGGTTGGGAAGCTTCAGACAGTTGGTGTAGCATCGGCTGCTGAAACCGTGTGGAAAGAATGAGGTAGACAAATGACTGAATGGCAGTCAGTTTCAAATAAGTTATTTTGGAATAAGAACAAATTATCTCGAATCCCCGTGGATCAGTGTTAAGGCCACCAGGTTATATTCAAGCTGGGTTGTTAATTGGTGTTTACTAGAAACTGTCGCACACAGAAGGGATGCCTTGTCCTCCGGCAGGAGAATGTGATCTGAGCAGTAAGTACTAGAAATAATGCTGTTAGCACTTACGAAAATGTACCTGGAAACACTTTAACACTGCTTTAGCTCCCCATGTGTGGAATCCTCTTCTAATTCTCATCTTGATGGATAAGCTCCTGTTTGTTGTAAAACTAAGTAAAAGACACAAATAAGTGAAAGTTGGTGTTTTGTATGTAATCTGTAGGTATTGCCTATCAACACATGACAAGTTGCCTCAAAACCTATAGTAAGTAAATACAGAAGACTGAGCTGTTTTTAAGTCTGCTGTTTAGGTCTGCTGTTTTAAGTCTGGAAGTGAAGCTATATGGATATATAAAACCAAATTGTAAACTTGGCTGTTGATAGTAAACTGATGTATGTTTCAGGTGGGAAGTGATGGAATTGAAATGGAAAGGTAAAGGACAGAACATGAAAACTGTGTCCAGTAACATAAAAATAAAGAGATTTCTTAATTGTGTGAAGAACAACAGAGAAACTAACAATAATTTTAGCCCATTATGTGATGCTACTGGTTGAATTTTTCAGTAATTTTCTGGTGTGCTTCTGGGCAGCAGGGAGGAGGAAAGGACATAGGAGAGTTGATGTATTTGTATCCTGTGGTATGATTCCTGCCCCCCCCCCCCCCCCCCCCCCCCCAGTTAGAAATGAAGGTAAACATTAGCGTAATAGATATAATATCTTTTTAAAATTGGCAGAGCTGCTTTTCATGTAGGAGTCATAAGAGTTTATTGATGGACCTTCTTGATCACTGATGTGGCTTTCCTTCAGTAAGCTGTTAAAAAAGGGTTGATAACAAGATTTTTGTATTCCTTCCTTTAATTTTCAAATAGTCACACAAGGCCAATTGCATTTGTAAGAATTATGTTGCTGATGTTATGTACAAGTATTTTGTTAGGCCCTTGAGTTTATATTCTAGAACATCATGAGTTTTAAATTTGGACAGTTATCTCCCTCCAGTAGGATGACTGAGCAGGTGTGTTTACCTCTGAAGGGATTAGTTGCTTGCTGTGTGTGATTTAATGCTTTTGTAGTGGGGAAAAAAGTACCCATCACATTTGTACAAAGTTGTAAAAATTGTAAGCAGTGAACGTTACCAGTGCTAAATTATGTGAATTTATTGGTGATTTGAGCACGGGCAAATGACATTTTTTAAAAGTAGGTTGCAAAACAAAGATTTCCAGGATGAGGGGCCTTGTTAACTCTGAAAAATTACTAGGGGTACTTGATGTGCATATTTACTTGAGCATAAACTTTCAGAACATCGCTTTGGAGAAAAAAAAATAGTATAGATACTTGGAAGTTTTATGCAAGGGAGTAATGGGAATTACGGTATGACTGCTGTTGAACCACTGTGTCCAAGCCTGGTGTTCATAATTCTAGGGAGAAGAAGTGCTAGAGGGACCGTAGGAATGGCCATGCTGTTTCAGACCAGGGCCTGTTTAGTGCAGCAGTTTTCTCTTACAAAGGCCACACTTGGGTGTCTGGGGAAGATTAAGAACACAGTGAATCTTGTAAAATTATCTGCACTAATGTTCGCCCATCCTCTGATGATTTTTCAGCTGTTGGGGATCTTCTGAGATGCTTCTAGCTTGTGCATTTAGAGAGTGTTCTTCCATATGCTTACCTTGTCTCTCCCTGGGTCTGTGCAGATTTCTATGATATCTTTTGGTAAAGAGTGCACAGGTTTGCTACCATTTGCATGAAGAACAGTCTTTCTCCTGCTGGCTTTGTTTGGTGGCCACAGGTTCTTGTAGAAGAAACTGAACAGTCAAACCCTACTCACCGTATTCAAGCCTCCTATGATTTTTTTTTTTTTTTTTTTTTTTGTATTCCTTTCTCTACAAAATATCTCTCTTCCATCATTTCCTTTTCAGGCTGAAGAACTTCTGCATTTCTTAAATGGAGGCTGTTTCATGGCTTTACTTGTCCTTGTAATCTTCCTCTGAACCTCCAGGACCCAGCACCAGGGGGTATTTTTGCCCTTAACTCAGGTTCTCTGAACTGATATACTGTGAGCTGTGTTTAGCACAACCCAGGGAGGAAGCAAATTTTTGGGGACTAGAAGGAGTTGTGAGAGACTCTTTTAGTTATAGCTGTTCTTGAGGGGAAAAAAACCCAGAGCCTTATCCTAAATTACTTGTGTAAATAATTGAAATATCATAGCAAAGAGTTTTGGCAGGCTGAACGGGTTAGGAGATGGAGAGAAACAAGTGGAGATTAGATATCAGGGATACCTTTATAACAGTGGCAGTAGTTACTGAGTCAGAAAATTTAAAAGGGTTACAGTAGAATTTCCATCACTGGGGAAAAAATATCAGGATTTGATATTTTCTAAAAATTATATTCTACTATCGCAGTTACTCAAAGTAAGATTCAAAATAGTGATGTCTTGTGGTTTGTTCCACAAAAGTCAGATCAGGGAATGACATGACTGGTGTTCAATCAGCTAAAACTGATCTCACTGCTGAAAGAAGCAGATGTGTTTCCAAGGGCTGTTTTCCCAGGGCCTGAATTTTCAGGAAAGAGTGAGCACTTACATTCTTAATTATATTTAAATGCAGATGCACTTAACATCTCTAAAAAGTGTCCCCTGGAGGAAGGGAGGAAAGCTGTGGAGCAATTGGTCACAAAGCACACGGCGAGGCTGTGGCAGGTATACGCGTGCAGGAGGGGAAAGGGAAGCATGTTGGGAGAATTAATGAAGACGGTTGTCATATTTCTGCTGGGGATAATGAAGGGAAATATGTCTGTGTGGTTAGCAAGTCCTTCACTTCCAGGATCTACTGGCTCATCCTGTTTGGGGCAGTCTGAACTATCCCCAGGTCGTGCCAGCTGCCTGTTGGGTCTTGCGCTTGCTGAGTGCTGGTGACCTGTGAAGTTACTCTGCGTGCCTGCAGGGGAGGTGCAGCTCGTTGGAGGTGATTTTGGTAGTGTGTCTTGTTCTGGGGGAAAGGGTTGGACTCTTAAGAGGTTTTTCCCTTCGACGTTTCCTGGGAGGGCTGTTGACCAAGCAGACTGGATCCTTTGCCTCTTCTCCCACCCAGGTTTCCAGGACCTGTGCCTGGAGTGCCTGCAAAGCGCTCCTCTGCACCATGCAGGTACATCTGTCCCGTAGTCTGTCTCCCCTGCCCACTGACTCCCTGTAGCTCTCTGGGGATCTGTGCGCACAGGGAAGAGGCAAAATAGTCTCTTTGTAGTTTCAGACATGTCACCAAAACGGGATAAAAGAACTTATCAACACCAATTTGATGTAGATAAGCAGACACTCCTTTATTAACGGCTGGGTGTGCAGGGGAGTTGTCTCACCAACAATGCACACCTAACTCGTGTAGCATGCTGATTATATTGGATATAGTAATACATATTAATCAAGTTTGCATACATAAACATGCTAATTCCTGTAAATCATTTTCATATTCCCACCTCTTTCTGGTCATGTGCACTTGAGTCCTGAAATGAGTCGAGGGGGCTGCTTTTGTGACCACCACAGACTACTGACCTAAAAGAAAGACCCTCAAATGCCCTTGACTCAGGGACTTTGGCTCACATTGCAATTTTAACATGCTTTGAGGCCCTTTCACAATACAGCTTTTAAAACACCTAGTCTCCAGGACTATAAATAATCCTTACTAAACTAACAATGGTACCTCGTCTAGCAGCGTAACTGGTTGAATGGTTACTTTAAACTGAACACATCTCTATGGCTACTTAAAACATTACACCACTATCTTCTACAAAACCCGATATTTCTGTGAGATTCCATTTAATTGATTAGTCCTAATCATTCCTTATCAGAATCTCCAAAAATAATCAACTCAAATTAATAACAAATTAGTAACAATAAGGTTTACATCTGTAAGATTTTTATCTCTTTAAGGCAGGAATATTCATAAACCAAGTACATGAGAAGCATGAGATAGTGTATTTGAAATCATATTGCAAATCTTTTGGCCTCCAAGCAGAGACACGAGGGAGTCATTATCAGGGAGTCTGCATATCCTGCCTGGTATCCTCAGGGCAGGCTTTTCATTTCTCTTCTTCAACAAGTTCCCATAGTGTGCTTGAAGTACACTGTTGGAAGTTAACCTAAATGCTCTGAAAAACAGAACTCCTTCCACCTGCATTTAAATAATAATACAAAGTTAAGGGAGATCTCTTATTTTGTAACACCCTTGCTTCCAGCTTTCCACACTGATGCTTCATCATGTCTCCTCAGTCTGTCATGGTGTCTGTGATACGGCTCTTCACATCGTGCTTGGGATCAGTAGCATGTATAAACTGAGCTGCTCTTTTTTTATGGCTCCTGAGGAGCTGTGTGATGAAGTGCTGGCAGTCAGCAACACATCAGATGTTGATGTCACCTCCATAGATGAAAATAGGGCATGTGTCCCATATCTTTAGAGTCTTTGTGATTTTTGTCTACGTTTTTAACTTATGACCTTGTAATCACCAACCAGTAGATAAGGCAGTACAGCACGTGATTGGAAGAGATGTCCTGGTCAACTTACATGGCATAGCCTTCCCAGGCAAGCTGCTGTGTGTTCAAGCAGCAAAATGAATGAAGGAAAACAGCATGTGTACTGTTAACAGTTTTCTAAAACACACGTGTCTTCTTTTGTGATGCCTAAGTATTCCTTCCTTCAGCCCTGCTCTGTTAACAGGCTGATTTTCCTCACTTTGTATTGTCTTTGAGTTCCTGATGTAATGGACAGTCAGAAATTTTATGGTGGTACTTTTGTGAAAGGTGCATTCAGGTACTGACAGTTACCTGAACGGGATTCACAGGTAGTGCTGTCTGTCAGACCACAGAAAGACCTGTGGGCAGCTTCTTGTCCACCCATATCCAAAATGCTCCTGATCTTTTTTACACCCAAAGTGAGTAAAAATTCACTGAACCTTCTTTTTCTGCATGCCCCTATCTCTTGAAATACACTGACTCTTTTTACCTCCACCTTTGTTTAAGAAACCTGGAACCAGCTCTGATTGTCACCATGTCCATCCTAGGGTGCGCTTTCATAAGCAGTTTAAGCCAGTCTAAGGTGTCCACACTGCTGCTAAAAGAGGACATGCTGCCCATCCTCCTCCTGAGCCCACCTGGGTGGTTCAAGTCCTGGCCTTCAGCCATCACCAGCCAAGAGAGTCAGGAGCTGCTTTCCCTACGCTGGCATCTAGTGACCTCGGTCAGGGTGAGGCTGGTGGCAGGAACATGTGGAAGAAGGTGGTCAGTGGAGTTGCCCCTCTTGGCAACAGCTGCATCATAGGTTTCTTTAACCTGCTTCTGGAGCTGTGCCCATATCCAGTAATGCTCCAGAGGGACTAATGTTGGGTCTGTTTTCAGGGGGAGCTGTAGAGAGTCACGTGCATTAAGCCTTTGTCGCTGTCAAGGTAAATTCGTTGAAGAAATTAGTTAGATGTGTGAAAGGGTTGATTTTTTTTTTTTTAAGCATTGCTTAGTCTGAAAAGTGTATCTGGTATTTTTTCTATTTAAAAACAAAACAAAAAACCCCATCCAAACAAAAAAAAGCTCCAAACAATGTGCAGTTTAAAGTATATGTTGGGGATTTTTAGTGTTTCCTAATGGAAGTCTTTGCTTTTTCTCATTCCCACCATTTTGTTTCTTAATTTAACCTGAATGAACTCCATCCAGCAGAGGCCTGAGAAAGGCAGTGTGAAAGCTTTCCTTCCTGTACCTGGATTTTCTTCAGTAACTGAAAACAGGATGTAGAATTTGCATAAGAATGGGGTTCCTGACCACACGGTTAGATACCAAGTATCTGAACAGCTCAGCTGGGCAAGTGACAGACTGTAAGAATGACCTTCTCTATCTGATCTAAGGATACATGTGGCTTTCTTCTTGTGGTTCCCAGTAATGCAGAGTATTTCTGTAGTGCGTTCAAAGATTGACATACTGCAGCTATGCTGTGCAGTTTGAATCAGTTTATACGCTGGTAGCACAAACACTGGCATGGAATATACATCTGCAGGTGACCAACTTAGCCAGAAAAGCTCTTTCCCATGCAGTGAATAATGGGGGGAAATGCTATCCAAGGGAGCACTTAGCAGATACTTTATATACTGTCTCTATCAAACTGAAAATGTAAAGGTTTTCCCCCCTGCTTTTAAAGAAAACAAGGGAAAGTAATTTGTTCTATTTTTTTCATGCAATTCACCTTTCTGTTTTTTGGGGTGTAGATGCCCATGGTCACTGTTGCAATGTGGTAAGACAGCTAAGACCCCACTGGCTGATAAATCTGGCAAAGCACAAAATTAGTTTTGTCCTGCAGCTTCACTTGGCTTTATCAGAGCACCTAAGAGGGCCTTTCTTGTTACACAAACACACAAGGAGAGCAGGATATTTTAGAGGTAGACTGTCAAACGCAGGGACCTTGGGGTAGATTGAATGGTTTGAACTAGAAACTGGAAGAAGTGACAATGGATGGTATGAACAGCTTCTAATCTTGAGTCTGTGCCTTTATTTTATGAGTAAAGCTGAACTCTGGATGGGGAGGAGATTTCTGCATGCTGAGTCTGACTTATCTTACAGAAGTCCGTATTTCTGTGGAAGCATTTGTATAATGCTAACCATGCTAGTGGCAAACTAAACCACGCTGTTGCCAAACAGTCTGGAGGATGTAATAATACAGTTCTGGGGTTCTTGCTGTGTACCTAGCAGGGTGGTAGCAGCCCATGCTGAAGTTTCTATTGCTGCATGTTGGCTTTGGCTGTTATTCACACTTCTTAGGTTGAAGATAGCATGTGTACCTGCACATTGTGTAATTACTTCCCTGATAGCTGTAGACCTCATGGATGGTAGCTATTTAATCAGCCCTTAGGTGGTAAATATCCATTGTTTTCAGGCTGTCTTTTGTGTGGCTGATAAATGTGGCTCATAAACTTTTGCTCTGAAGCAAAAGCACTTAACGGAAGATGTGGTATTTGACTGCTGACTACGGTTAGTCTGAGGTGGTGTTGATGTGAAGTAGGACTTTGATCTGTCTTGTGGATAGCTCAGGTGAACCAACGTGCTCCCAAGTTCATTTTAAGTAGGCTGTCGAAGGTTGGTGAAATAGCAGTGGGGAGAGACAGTTATTAGTGGTAAATGCAAAGTATGTCAGGAAGAGTCCACAGTTTTGATGACACCATGAAGTAGTTATCCAGAGTGCATGGAAACAAGCTTCTGTCACAGAAATGATGGTGATAACTTCCCATTGTTACAGGCCTGTCAGTATTTCACTGCAGCTATCCAGGGCCAGAATAAATATGTGGTTACAAGTACTTCCACAGTAAGTATAGTTAGATCGTGTATACAAAATGCAGGACAGCATCTGGAGTTTTCTGTGGATTTCCTTTTGAATGACACACTTAAAGCTTTGTGTAACAAGATCTCCTTTTGTTTCACCACTGCTTTGTCCATATGCAGGAGTGTGCAGGAGGACACCTGGCTGTGTAAAGGAAGGCAAAAATTATCATGTGTCCTTGTACCCAGACAGCATCAGTGGGAACCAAAGACAACCTTCAGAAAAAGAATTGTGATAACATATATTAGATATAAGACCAATAATGAAGAGAGAAAACAATTAATTGTCCTTTTCTAAAGGAAAGAATAGAGTTAGGACCTAGATCTACCGCCCAGCTGTTTCAGCTCTGATGGGGCTGTATTTTTTCGGACACTCCTACCCTTCTCCATTCCCATCCCCTCATTCTCTCCCTGCCCCATCCCTCCCTTCCCTTTCTCATCCTCAGTGCTGACACCAAGCTTGGTTAAACGCCACCTTGTCCTGGGAGGATTTGGCAGGTTGCGATGGAGTGAGAGTTTAACAGATTGGTGTAGGATGAGCAGAAACTAAAGCTAGGAAACTACTGTGTTAAAGCATAATCCCAAAAATTAAGGTCCCCAGAAGTAAGGAACTGAAAACTTGTTTTTATACGATAGTATGGATAGATTCAAATTGTTCACTGTTACATTTTGAAATAGTGTTGCTCAGGCTAAAACCTCACATGTTAATATGATTCATGTTGAAGAGCACTCTATAAAATGTGTGAAAAGGTAATAGGAACAAGATTAACTCTGCTGTTAGGATGTAGAACTTGTAATTCCATGATGCTTATATTACTGGTTTATTCATGGTACTAGAGGAGCTGCTTGTACCTTGGATCTTATTCTCTGCTATAGTAACAGTCCTTAGAGATAGTAATTGTTGTTTAATTCCTTATAGAGACTAAACTGGTCAAACTCCATTTTAAAACTAATGAGGGCTTCCTTACCTCTTAGATCTGTTACTCCTCCTTACTGCTCTCTTGTCAGCCAACTTACTTGTTGCTAGAACTTACTGATTTTATGCCATCTGAATCTTTCTGGTTGTCTCTCGCAATCTTTAAGAGTAATAAATAGGTTTCATATGTCTAAAATGGTTTCCTTTTTAAAATTTATTCCTTAAAGTGGCCCAGGCTAGATTTAGACTACGTCCATATGTCTGATGACTATAGTTTCCTTTAGGCAGTAGTTTCAAAGTACAGCTTAGTGCTATGAAGAGCTTGATGTTCCACAGTGTGAATTAACGCTGCCACTGAACAGGGAGACCTTGTGCTTCCTTCTCCTGCTCGGAACTATAGTTTTTTCCCTCCCTCTGAACTGGCACTGGCATTCACCTCACCACAAGGTAAGATGAGTCAATTCACTAGACCAACAAAGAAAAAAATTGAGATAATTGATTACTTTAATCAGTCTCGCTGTGGAATCAGATGAGAGCTAGAGTCCAAGGTAGAAAGAGAACAGCTCTTCTCCTCTTAGGAGCTATTAATTTGGCTAATGAAACAGCTTGAGCTCTAAATATGCCCTAACTTAAGAGCCATTCACATTTTTGTCCCTGTTCTCTGAAGTATTCTCCTTTTGTATAAGGAAAATTACCCAGTCTAGGTTTTTAATTCCTGTACCACTTTCATTTCTGCCTTTCATTTGTATAGCTGTCTTGAACAAATATAAATTTGGGAATGCTATATCTCCTACAAATTTAAAAATACTAACCTGATTTGTAATAGGAAGTAAGACTACCTCTGCAGTGAAGTTCTTTGCTCAGCTGCCATTGTACAGTCTTGGACAAGTCACAGAGGTCTACAGATGTACAGCCTGTGTTGAACTTTAAGTGTCTGAGCAGCCCCTTTTGGTTCTGACCATACTCTTTAGCTGTGTTTGGTGTTTTGACAAATACTTTCTACTATTATAAAGTGTCAGTATGAACTGTCAATTCCAATAAATTAAGGAATAAAGCCTCAGAATGCTCTAGTGTGAAATCTTCAAGAGGGATGCAGTTACTTCACAGCCCTAAATTGTTCTTGGAAAACCTGACCCAGGCACTTATGCAAATCCTACCCAAAATGAAGTAGTGCCTGGTATCCAACATCAGTTACAGCTCCTCCAAGAGCA
The DNA here is from genome assembly GCF_047716275.1 of Strix uralensis. NCBI lineage: Eukaryota > Metazoa > Chordata > Aves > Strigiformes > Strigidae > Strix > Strix uralensis. The sequence goes on from NC_133974.1 coordinate 60,168,440, forward strand.
AAGCCACGTGTGGTTTAATAATGCAGTTAACAGCTGTTAGGTTTTTTGCTCAGTCTTGATATGTATTTCACTCTTGTGTAGGGAGGTGTTCAGTTGTGTCTGCAAGAACTTTGCTTACAGAAGCATTCCATTTGCATCCTGGGGACTTAGTTTAAAACTTGTATGAACTGTTCCCCAAAATGTGAGTAGCAGAAATGAGATTATTTTCGCTTACCCATTTTCTTTTTGCATCTTGAAACATGAACCACTCTCTCATTTGGAGAGATGCTCAGGATTACATTTCTGTGCATTACATTTCCTAGGGACATACAAAATTATTTCTTGAAATCTAACCAGCTGTTTAAAAACAGTCTCAGCGTGTTACTGTTCTGCCTTAAACCCAAAAGGGAATGTGATCTTTGTTTTGATCCACAGACAGCTGAAGATGATGTTTGCTCATGCACCCAGTCTATCTCAGAGAGGCTTAGGACACAAACCATTTGTACCACATAGGACATCTTACCCAGCACAAAAGAAAAGCATGTGTAACCAGTTTACTTAAGGGTAAAGAAAGACAGATATGATCACTGCAGCTGGGAGCTATTCTCCTGTCCAGCTGATATATATATTATCTTGTTCCTAATGTGTATTTAGCAGCAAAGCCTGGTCTTTGTCAGACCTGGAAAGCATGTTCGTAGTCCCAAAGACTTCTCTGACTTTTCCACCTATACTTACTGCTCTATCAGAAACCTCTTAGGTCTCACAATAGCCTTGTCTTGTATGTTTTTGGCTACAAGGACTTCTCCACTCCCTATCTTCATGTTCTCTTCTTCCTTCTTCCTCATGACTCCAAATATTCAGATTGCAGATAGGCTGCTTTGCACCTGGAAAAAGGTGGGAGAGAACTCCCTGGGAGTCACCAGGTTAAGTTCCACAGGAGCAGGAGGCAGAGGCTGTCCTGTCCATCAGCATCCCTGTTAGCAGAGGATTGGTTGTGCAGTCTCCATCAACAAGGCATGTGCCTCTAGAATGGCTTTCTCTACAGGCTTGCTGCACTTTGGCAAACATCACCATGTCCTATTTCTTAAGTACCGGTCTCTACCGCAGAAGTATGTCTGTTTTCTGTCTGATATGAGGTTATCGGTTGATTTGAATACTTCCTGTGTCTTCAGACAGCACCTAGAGCGAATGCCAGGAACCCTCCGCTTCTGCCTTTACTGGCCATCCTCTGCACATCTTCCCTGCTCACAGCACTGCACATCCTCTCCTTTAAACTTCCCTTCTGACTGTAGCATTCAATGTAAAGTGTCCTCTAGTCACCCCTCTTTAGTGCTTCTTTCTGGGTGCCCAGCGACACGCCACTTCAGCAATACTCTAGTTTCAGTACATATCAACTGCTGCCGTATTTTTTTCCAGCTGAGATTTAGAGCTAAAGCACTGGGCTGTTGGCTGCATCTCACTGTTTCTTTACAACAACGTGTCAGATTTTCCTGTTGACAGCTGGAGTGCATGAACTGCCTTCCTCTGAAATTGAGTAGTGGGGTGGTTTTGGTTTGAGGTTTTTTTTTCCCTTCTCCTAAATCTCAGTGACCTTTTAAATTAGACCTTTCCTCCTCTTGCTTTTCAAGCAGATCCTCACAAAGGAAACTTTGAATGCAGTGACATGCGTCTCAGCATCTTAAACGTGAGAGCTGCTTAGCTGCCTGGAGCTTGGCACTCTTGGTGACTGCTCATCTCGCTTGCACTGTCCCTGCAGGGCTTGTCTCCTGCTCCGTGTCCACCTTGTTCAAGTGCCAGCAAAAAAGTGGCAGTGATGCTGCTCTGGACAATGTCTCCTTTCAAGGCTCTTGGTGAGAGGAACCCTGTTGCAGGAAGCCCTTTGTCCTCACTTAGCTGAAGGGCTCTCTGGGTGTGCATGTCCCATTGCCCAAAAGTACCCCCATTGCCCAAGGACGGGCGCTGTCTGTCCTCCAGCCCTGGGCACAGCTGCAGGGGAAGGATGGCAGTGGGTCCTCTGATGCTTTGACTGTGGTGGGAAGGGTTGCTTCATGTTTTAGTGCAGCATATTCAGGTGGTAATAAACAGTTAAACATGTAATGTGTAGCATCACTTCATGCCTCTGCAAAGGAGCTAAAGCGACATTTTGGGGAAGGAGGAGGAAATAAAGAGGGAATTTAAGTTTCTTGGAAATATTTGCAGTTTTTCATATAGAAGCTGCAATAAATGAATATTGCATGAATATCAGTAGACAAATTCTTATTTAAATGTGCCTTAAAATACCTTCTCCATTTATAGCAGATGGCGTTACTACCTTTTTTACATCAGTTCTTTGAACTGCTTGTCATTTTTGTTGGAGCCCTGTGTTTTCTGGTGATCTCTTTATTCCTTTGAAAGACTTGCTTGGAAAACAACTAGTGGAGAATCACAATCAATTTTTATTGAGAACAGATAGGAGTTGTTCAAGGTATAGATATTTCAGTATCATGTGCCTGGATTTGTATTGATCAGGGAATTGCTATTCTCCTATGACAGGAGAAGCTTCACTAATGAAGGAGCACAAATGTGGTCGTGATGGGTGACAGCTGCCTTTTTGCTTCAAGTGACTTCAGCAGTAGAGGAGAAGGAAGCCAAATGATAATATGATTCAGTAGAGGTAAAATATGCAGAAGGAAAGGTGAGGGTTTGGCAGGAGGCTGTGAGAAGAGTGGGAAGCAGAACAGAAAAACAGATACCTGAGATGGTGGGATGTGGGGTTTTTTTGTTTGATTTTGGGGTTTTTTTTCTTTTCCTCTTTTATTGTGGTAGCAGACCACTACCCAAATCTGAGCAGGAAATGTTTTTAACTTGGTGCCTTTTCCTCGGGGAGATGGGTCTGATCAGATGGCAAAAAAACCTTTTTGTGGGTGTGCACCCCAGCTGCTGCAGCTGGCTAAAGGAGGGAATGGGGTTGGGATAACGTCTCTTTCTAGAAGGCTGCTGTGGCCTCTGGGAAGTACTGTAATGTTAGAGTGAGTGGAGGGTGTCCCAAAACAGGGATGCAGCCCCTGTGGAAGTGGGGTTCACCTGCGCCTGACAGGAGGTGAAAGAAAGACTTTTTATTTAAAAGTAGTAATTTTAATGTGAATGCTGTTCAGTTCACTTTGAGAGCCATTAAAAGAGCCATAAAGGTGCTTGTGGAGACACAATTAAATCATCCTATACACAAGTCTGCACATAACAGCATTGCTGGAAGTTATTAAAATGTCAGTCTAGAAAGCAGAAATCCAAAAAACTGTTCAGATAAACTGATTTGTCTTCCTCCTTCCCCGTCTAGCAGCCCAAGCAAGACTTTCATATTCTTGAGGTCTTTGTGTGTCTCTAGAATGACTTAAGTGATACTTATTGTACTCCATCTCTGTCAAGATAGTAGCTATCAGGCCTCATTCACTGATAAAGGAACTACCTCAGGAAGCCTTGTTTACTTAATATCTAATCAGTACTCTGCTTAGAAGTGATATCTGTTCTCCCCTGAATTTATTGCTACCTTCAGGTTTTCACTCCTTGGTCCTGGTACTTGGCTAATCTGTAGTGATATAGTTTTATTTCTTCTAACAAATCTGTCATAGAGATGTAGGACTGGAATATCCTAAACCAGCAGTGATGTACTCAGCAATGTGGAAAAATATGACTAGTATCTTATAGTTTTAAGGAATCCCTCATTATGTCATTGCACAAATTAATGTTTTTTTCACATCTTAAAATTTGCATTTGGTTTTCCTTCCTCCATCTCAAAAAGGATGCAGTAGGTGAAGAAAAACTAATGAGAAGGACAGCCTGTGTGATCAGAGAAATACACAGAGAGAAATCAGAAAGAAATCCAGAGAAAGTCTAAAGCATGATAGTATGTCAATGTGAAAAAGTGAAATAACTGAGGGAAGGTGTTGGAAATCTGTGACATCATGAATGGTATGCAGAAGGTGAATAAGGACTATTTATTTTTTCATCCTTAACATTAATTAGGATGCTCAGTGAAATTAATCAAGTATAAAGTGTTAGAAAGGAGGCACTGCTTTATGTAACACATCATGGTGCTGTGGGGTTCACTGGCATAGGACTGGTGTGGAGGTCTTCAGGGGACTGGGCAGTTGTGGATGCTGCTTCTCTACCCTGGGAAATCCATGATTTCTAGAAGCCAAGGGGGCTAGTAAGGGGAAAAATTTCTTTATTTACATGCTGCCTAAGTGTTTGGTAAGACAGAGATTAATGAGTAAAATGGACTTTTGGTCCAAGTATGCCATTGCCTCTATTCTTGCAGGCTACTGAGTTTGTTTACCCGGTGTGGGAAGTGGTCAGTCCTTTGGCCCCTTGTTTACTTCAGCATTCCTGCTAGCATTACCAGATGTCAGCCTAACTGATGGCTCAGGAACTGTCTGGCAGGTTCAGCTGTCACAGCCAGCACTGCAAAACCTCGAACTGATTTCAGCCGGCAGCAGGTTAGTCTGTAACATTGGTGGTGATGGTATCGTCTTTTAGTGGCACATTGTATGTCAGTGTGAGCAGCCCAGGATTCTCTTGATGCTTCTTGACCTATTCTATCTACTTATACAGCTGTTTACATAGCTGCAGAGGTATAATTCTCCTATCGTGTCAAGGTCTTTTGGATGATAAACTGATTGACCTCTTTGTCATACTCCTTCATAATTGTTTTCCAGATTATTCCCAGGTAACTCTTTTTTGTAAGGTTTCCTATAGCACTGCAAAATGAAATATGAACAGTCTGCTAGGAAACTGAGTTAGGTATAAATATATCAATAAGGGCAGAAAAATTTCCATTCTAGACCTATCCATTTTCAGTAGGCCTACATTTTTTTTTTGCCTGTTCTCACTTGGCATTCTTCTTCACATTGCTCATTAATTTTACTATTTTTACATAATTCTTATTTTACATGTTTCCTGAAATCAGAGAGGTTCAGTCCACCCACTCTGCCCTTTTCCTAAAAATGCAGTGTGATCAAATTTGCATTAACACCTAGTCAGCTCTCGTGGTTGTACGATCCCATCTTCAGTGTACGTGCAGTGCAGAAAAACTTGGGAGGCAGAACTGTGAATCACTTCACCACTAAGCAAATGTCCAAGTTCAAAAGTAGCATTTATTTTAAAGCCTGTGGAGAGGTGCAGCTCTTCCATCTAGTTCTGTCTGAAAGAAATGTGGTTACTGAGGACTCCATCACGCCTGTGTGTGCTCTGCATGCCTTTGGGACTACTACTAGAGCTAGCTGCCTTCACATCATGTCAGAAAGCATTCGGCTTTCTGAAGGAGAAATGAGAGAGGATAAGGGAACTGGAGAAATATATATTGTGTTTTGCCTACTTTGCCAGGCTTTCCACCCCCTTCACTAACCATTCATGTGAGCATAATTTGTGACCTTGGCCTTGCTACGTGTACAGTAAGTGGGGCTAGCAGTGCCTGACAGATTTAATGGATTTGTTGGAACTTTCTCCTCTGAAGGTCTGATTTTTTTAATTTATGATTTTAAACCTTTATATGCACAATTTAAAAACATAGACTAGTTAAGACTTTCCACTACTCAAATTGGTATGACATAATTTGGAATCACCGAAGCCTGGCAAGTAGTTATGCTACTACAAGACAGTGTTCAGAACCCCTTTGTGGGATTTAAAAAAAAAAAAGGGGGGGGGGGGGCAGGGAGGAAGAAAAAACTGAAAAAGTATCCAAACAAGAAATGTCAGATTTTGGCTTCAGAAGACAGGTGGGTTCACAGACTGTGACTACTTCTTCTAGCTGTAGCTAAACAGGCAATACAACATACATCCTTCACATAGGTGTGAAAAAAAAAAAAAGGCAAGAAAAAGCAAGCCATCTAATTGTTGGGCTTATTTAGGATTTATTAACCTTTATTGGCAAAAGGAGGACTGTATTGTGTTTAGTTTAAACTCTGCTTGCCTTTTGACTTTTTTCTATTTTACTTGTCTGTACAGTTTTGGGTTTTCAACTATGAGTGAATATCTAGCTCACTCCTCTGTATTGCACCATGGTTATGTTGGGGACCCTACTAAACTAACAGACCAACAGTCCTGTCAGCGAACAACTAGAGGGTATTGTACGTCTCCTTGCAACACAGTACTTCAGGTTATAACTTTTCACTGGATAATAACTTTTAATCTCCAAACTTTGCAGCCAATGCAAAGGAGGACCTGAAAAAGTCTGTTTTACAGAGGGAGGGAGAGGAACATCCCTTTCCAGATAGAAAGCTGTAGAGGAGAAAGTTGTCTGTATTGCCAGAGTATTTTGTGGCGGTCTTGTGACGCAGTGGCATAGTGGTTGCTGTCATGGTCATCTCACAGTCGCCATCCCACCTTCCAAAGACAAAGCTTTAGCTAATACCAAGCATCATAAGCTCTGCAGAGAAACTGCTTTTACTGCATATTGTTATTCCTCCCATCCACACACAGACTTAAACTCTTTCACATTCAGCAGGTACAAAATCTCTCCCTTTCTCTCTCTCTCTCTACATCTCTCTGGGCTACTTTATTTTTATTCCCACCCCCACCCCAAGGTCTTACTGAATCACGTCTAGTTAGTGTGAAATAATTGTTCTCAACTGTTTCCTACTTTGTGTGCTGTTTCAGAGCTAAGTGAGAGTTGGAATATCTGAAAACTTGTCTGCTTTTTCCAGATAGACCAAATGATTTACTGGAAGATGAAGTCTACCTGTAAATCTTTCTTGTCTTTCTCCAGTAATAGGTCGCAGGCAGCTTAGGTCATTTGCCTGCATGGGTGTCATACATAGTTCTAGTGATTCTGGAGTAATTGAAATGGTATCTCCTGAGTAGCACAAAATAGTGTGAACTCATTGTTAGTTGAGGGAGTTTCTTCAGGCATGATTGTGTCTATATCAGCAGTTGTACATAAATAATGGATTAAGGAAGCATCCACTATTTGCCATGTCTCTGTCATATTGGTGTTGTGTTTCTGATAGTTTAATATTGTGCCCTGATAATGTTATTACCCATCCTTCGCTATAGACTGCTTTGACTTTGATCAGAGGAAGGTGGTGTGACAATGGTGGAAATGCGGATGGTCAGAAAAAGGCAGCAAGAATGCTAATTTAAACAGTTTTACTGTGGGTCTTCAGTCTCGGGGATGAAATGTCTGAGGTCATTGAGTGATGCTCTGTTCCAAAATGCTATCAGGCAAAAGCCAGCATTGTTCTGATCTTCCTCTTCCTACCTCTGTCCTTCATGCTATGCGTACTATCTGCATGTACTTAAATTGTGTGTGTTTAGTCCCTGCATGCTTTTCACCTCTATTAGGTTGTGGAAAAAGTGGCTTTGCTATCTGTTGTATTGCTAACCATGGCGCTTCTCTTGAGTGCATCCCTGGCAGGTAGTGGGTGGGGGATGCCTGCAGTAACGCGTGGATGTACGTTCAGGGCTCTTATGAGCCTCTGTTCACTGAAGGAGATGATCTCTGACCATGCAGCCTCTGGAAGACGCTGAGGCAGCCCCCAGCATTAATCTCGCTGTGGAAATGGGCCAACAGAAGGGTCAGGTGCAGCACGCTTCTGGGCCCCTCCTCTCTTGTGTACATTACAGTGCAGCAGGAGAGTCCTTGCCCTTCTTTCTACTATCTGCCTCTTGCTGTCTGGAAATAGCAAAGGTTGCAGCAGAGCCTGAATGCAAGCCAGACGCCCTGCACTGCCATTCCCCGTCCTTTCCTCCCTGATCTCCCTCCAGAGCTGCCAGCTTGGACTGCGGGAACGGTCCCCCCAGGAGGGCAGCATCTCTCCACTCCTGGCCCCGGCTCCTGGTTTTGCGGGGCCCAGCCCTGCCTTGCCTTCTCGCCTCTCTCTGTCTCGGCTGGGCTGTGGCACCGTGCCGGAGGCAGCAGGACCTTTCCGAGGAGCCAGGGGCGAGCAGGCTGGACGAGCTGGGCAGCCATGCACAGCCTCTCTGCGCCCAGGCCCCGCTCCTGGAGCTGGGGCTGCGTGCCGGCCTCGCCACCCCCAGGTACGCGGGCCCGGGCTCCGGGTGTGGAGGGTGAGCCCTGTGGGGCCGGGGCTGGCTGGGCAGCCGGCAGCCTCCCTGATCCTTGGCTTCACTCACCCTCTGCCATGGTAAGCATTGGAAATAGCTACCCTGCTCACGCTGCTGAGAGCTCACCTGTGCCTTTCGGGTCCTGCAAGGGTTTCTGCAAGTGCAGTGAGTTTTGGGTACTGCAGCTGATGGCAGATGTCTTCTGAACAACCTTTGTGCTTTCTGATGCTTGACTATATACTGCATGTATGCATGTTTTGCAGGACTCTTGGCATACTTTTACCTTCAGAGTTTAAAATAGTATTTAAATCCAACATACTGGTGGTGAAGTGGTGATTAACCAGCATTTGTTGTGATCATACTGATGTATCAGTGCGTGCATTCATCTGCTGGTTTCTACCTCAGCCTTGAGAGCAGCTTATCACACAAAATGCTTGTATCCAACAGCTGAATTGTGTAGGAATCACAGAGGAAAACATGGGAGCAGTTCTGTATTGATATGGTATCATGTATACATTACTCCGGCAGTGTTCCTGAATGATTACTAAACCTGCTGTACTTGATGAAGTTTTGCTTGCCTTGTAATGAAATTTTAAGGCCTAATAGATATTTTTGATGTGGCCTCTTGTTCCTGTTCACAGCTGCAATTTGCACATCCTGTAGATCTCTTTCAAAATGTGTTGATAGGCAAACATCTGGAAAGTCAATTACTTGATTTTTTTTTTTTCTGTTTAGATGACAATCAAAACAAAACCAATGAAAAGAAAGAGAAAAAAATGGTTTCTCAGAAACCCCATGGTACCATAGAATATACTGTAAGTATTGATACATGATTTGTTCATGACTGCTTTTTAAAAGTGGAGCTGTCGAGGTTGAAAGGGAGCCAGTGACACAAAACTGAAAGCACTAAGTGGATACTGGCTGCAGTTTGTACTTATCTCAATAGGAATTGCTCCAAATATTGTTGGGTGGGGAGAGCTAGGCTCATGTCCTGAACCACTGCTCAACCCACGTCCTCTGCCTCTTCTCACAGCTGCCACTCCTATTTTTACTTCTGTACCATGGCTCTTTAACGGAGCAATTGGTTTCGTTATTCTGAAAAATACTTCCACAGTGTTGCTTAGATCATCAAGTGGTTGGCCTATGCTTGATCCTGAGATGATGTGAGACCTCTTTCTCTAAGCTGGAACAGGGTAGCAGTGTACTGCTGAGGTGGCTCAGAGGGCTAGTTCTGCCCAGAAAGTCTGTGTGTGAGCCGGCCAGGTCCCTGAATGGGGGTTGCACCCCACGCCCACAGTCACGCTGCTTGATGGAAAGGCAAGTGCCCTAGTGCTGTGACTGCTGAAGCTGTAATGAACTTTCCAGTGTGTGTCCTTTCCCCACTTGCCAGATCAGTTCTAAATATGGTAGTGCTGCTTTAAAGCTTTATGAGAAAAGGACAGGCACATCTGTAACACCTCTCTGTTTTATCTTCTGTATACTATGAGAGAACATATTTTTTCTTTTTATTGGTACTGGCCTATCACATAAGCTATTAAACAGAGGGTGTGTTGAGATCATCAAATCTATTTCCTGCAAACAGTCTGTTAGATGGTTTTAGTTCAGCTGGTGTGCTGAATGTGTTCACTATGGTATCTTAAGCTTCAACTCTTTCTTCAGGCTGGAAATCAGGACACCATAAACAGCATAGCATTGAAGTTTAACATCACACCAAACAAGCTTGTGGAGCTCAATAAGCTTTTCACGCAGACGATTGTGCCAGGCCAGGTAAATATTTTATGTTTTTTTTATACCTTAAACCTGATTATTTACTACATATTTAAAAGCTTTTTACTACTTTCACATATCTTTTAGGTACTTGGATACAAGGATAATGGACAGTAATTTAAATCCCTCAAAGGGGAACTCACTAGATACTTATGTGGAGTTGGGGGCAGAGCTTTGAAATTGCCGTATCTGACTTCTGTTATTTATTTGCTGTCACTAAAGCTTAAAGATGACTCTGAAGCTCAAGAGGCTAATGTAGCTGTTGTAAGAGAGTTGAATTCTTGGGAAGCCTAGATAAATGCTGTATATAATACTTTCAGTAATTGAAATGGCTCTTTGCCATTATGTTGGGGATGAGTCAGTCTCCTGTAAAATGAGAAATAATTGGAGATTAACTGGTTTTGGGAGAGTCAAATAATGGAAATGCAAATGTGAAGACTAACATCTAGTTCATGAAGAGCAGATCTCTACTTCTGCTTCACAGACATGAAGAGATCCAAGTGTCCTGATTGGAAATGGGGAAACTGAGGCACAAGGAGATGGCGTGACTTGCCTAAGAATACCCAGCAGACAAAAGCTGGGATAATGAAAATGGTTTCATTTTTCTGAACATTTTTAGTTTAAAACTAAACTGTGAACATTTTTTTAACTTTAGAAGTATCTTTCTTTGCTCAACAAATTACTCTGTTTTTATTTGGGGTGGAGCACTGTACTGCAATTTTAGTACTGTACTAAAACTCTGGGATGTTCATTTTGAGAGGACGAAAATTCAAACAAAGCATTATGTTTTTATATACGCTTGTATTAATGTAAGGTGTGTTTTCTTTTAAATGTAGTACATGATGCTAAAATGACGGTTCATATAAAGAATATTTTCTTAAATTTGGAGATGCAAGTATGTTTTTGGAAACAGACAACCTATAGTGAAGTGTTGTTATAAACTTCTAGCCCTGAAAATCCCCCATCTTTGGCAGTGGCTTTCTCTTTGGACCGGAGTTTGATGTTAGAAGTTAATGACTACTAATAGTTATTTTACAGTTACTTGTTTTGTATTTGCGGCAGTTGCAAGACACCTAGGATTGTAAATTTGGGGAGAAAAAGGAGTTTCTCATTCTGTGGAAGATGTTTCATTTTCTTGCCTGTGGTGCAAAACGAAATGTAGAGCTAGATCCTATAATTAATCAGATCTGCATGTGCCCTGACATCACCACGTATGAAGAAGGACTCTAGAATAAGTAGTTGTTAAGGAGTGCATTGCAATCACGAGTGATCAATATTGGGTTGTCTTTCTAGCAGAACGTAGTATTTATAGTGACTAACTTTTCTAAGCCTGTGTCTTACTTCTTTTGACATACACGTTTGTATTTAGATTCTCTTTGTGCCAGAAACAAGCGCTGTGAGGCTGTCGTCTTTCAGTCCCGGTGCTCCCGTATCTCCTTCATCATCAGATGCTGAATATGATAAACTCCCTGTAAGTCAAACATTGGTTCACTGGCCTTAAACTCACAAAGTCATTTCTGATTCTGAAGCTGAGATTCAAGGCTGTGTAAATGGCAGTTTTTTGAATTTACAGTTCAGACCTTGTGTGTAGTGTATTGAGTAACATTAATTTTGTTGTACTACAAAATTTACCATCTCTTTAAAATATTCCAAATTAAGGGAATTCTGTCTGAGCAGAGAAACCCAGTGCAGGTTCAGTTGGGCCCAGAGTCTATCAAAACAATTGAAAATGGTGTGGTGTATAGTTTTTAAAGAATAGAAAGTTAAATATGAAAAATTATTTAGTGTTTCACCCTGGAGATTTCTATGCTGCTCTGCAGTCCAGAGCCTTGATCCTGTATTGGGATCCTTCAGCCAGAGGCTGTTAGTTTAGTCTGAGCTGTCAGTTTCTTTCTAATTAAGTGTATTATGGCGGTACCCATATATAGACTTGTCTTACATAGACAAGACTGCTGGATTTAATCTTTGTGAAAGGCCTTGGCATAGCTGATCTTTCATTTTCCTTAGAAGGGTGATGGGCCATGATGATTTTAGATAGTAGTTTTGGGGAGTTTAGCTGTCCACCTGCTGATGTTAAAGCAATTAGACATTTCAAATCCATAACTAATGAAAAGGAAGGTGGAGAGAACCCTGGAGTGAGTAACTGTGTTTAACCTTAGTCTTACGCCTCTGTGCCACCTATATGGGGCACACCAGTGTACTGTGTGCAGAGGTCTTCAGGGCAGTGAGGGGGCAGGACTGGCCCGCTCACAATGAGAGTACCTCATTGAAATTTCTTGCCTGTTACTTGTATGGAGGTTTTTTGTAATGTTACAAGGTTTTTCTTCCATACAGGATACTGCGGGAAGCGTACATACATACGTACATACATACATACATGACCACCACTTCTCTTCCTTAAGCAAAAAGAAAATAGTTGGTTGAACCTGGCCTTTTAGTTGCCCAAAATCTAAAAGTACATGATTCTGCTCTGCACTGAACTTCTTCTTTTTTAAGGATGCTGATTTGGCAAGAAAGGCCTTCAAACCAGTTGAGAGAGTTCTGTCCTCTACTTCAGAAGAGGATGAGCCTGTGGTTGTCAAATTTTTAAAAATGAATTGTCGTTACTTCACAGATGGTAAGGTAGGTGGAACCTGGCTTTTGGGCATTGTCTGAGATTCTTTAAAAGCAAAATCTGTTTGGATAAGTGAGAGATGAATACTGGGAGAGTCAGATGTGCTTCACACTTGTAAAGAATGTAAATGTTCTGGTGGCTTTAACTATCACTGCTGTGTTTGTTGGTACTGTGGTAATATGCTGTATCATTTTGTTCTTTCAGTTGTTTAATCTGTTATGATAATTGCTTTATGAAAGAATAGCTTTTCTAGCCATCTTCACTCCCTTACCATGTCTTACCAGAATTACTTGTTTAAGAGTGTATTGCTAGATACACAGAGAAAACTGCACTTTAGAGTTAGAAGGTGTCAGGATTAGTTGTCAAGTTCCACCAAATTGTGAAACAGCTTTATAAAACGAGCACATACCTATCTATTTCATTTATGACTAAGCTAAATTTTAACTGTTTGCAGAGCAGTGTTTCCAAATATGCCTGTGTCGCTTCTGCACTTGCTAATGAATGTCATGCAAACCCTAATAAAAGGATAAATATTGCATGATACAACCTTTTCTTTCTTTTTCTTGTAAGCGTTCTTGTAACATACATGCTCCCACTGAGACTGCACCCTAAATTTTACAGCAGCTGTTCTAGAAGAGAAGGCACAAAGATTGGAATGTATTTTAACCCTCTCTTCTTCTCAAGGTTGCAAGACACTGTCTTCCTGAACCGTCTAGTTTGATATATCTACTCATGTTGACTCTGGTTTCAGTTAGATGTCTGCATGTTTGGGTTTTCAAGTTCTCTGGAATTTATAACACTGGAGATGTTAACCATTGTAATTTAAACATATGTTTTCCCTTAGTGTTGACTTTTGTAAGATGGATGTGTTTACACCTAGAGTTTTTGGCTTCTTTTCACATCGAGTGAATGTAGACTGTATTTAACCACTCTGCATTTTTTCAGTCTGCTATTTTGTAGAAAGTACTAGAGGGCTACTTGATGGCTCGCATCTAAATTAGGGCAATACTGTTGCTTTGTTATGTGATGCTTGCTAGATGCAGTGGATACAGATTGCCAATTTTATGGCTGCAGGTCTGAAAAAGTAATTTGCAGTCACAATTAAAAGTGGCATGGCTTCTTTGCCAGTGTAGCTATAATCTCTTGTTGCCTTGCTTCCTGCAGTGGCTGGGTAGGAAGTACAGCCTACTTATGTATTGCTCTTCTGGCTAACTAGAGTTACTTACCTGTGGGAGAAGCCTCTGCACTTGATTTTGATTCTTTCATCCAGACACACACCAGGCATGTGTATGTGAGTCATACAGGAGAAACAAATGGGAAATAAATGCAGACTTTGCTTTACAAGGGAACAGGCACACATGTACTCACTTGCCAGTGCCAAGCCATCAGCTTAGCATCTCTTTGATTTAAAAAAAAAAAAAAAACAAACCAAGCTTGTGGTCCTTTACCAGCCTATTTGTTAGCCTTCCTTGGCTTGCCTTACAGATGACCTTGGATAATTTAATAGTATCTACAGTGTAGGTAATTTCTGTTGATTTGTGGCTCCTGTTTGTCAGATGTCATGATTTACGCACAGCTTCTGAGCTGGTCTGGTGAATTTTGTAGCTCATGTGGAAGAGAGGATGCAGGACCAAGACACTGGAAATCTCCTTTATAAACCTTGTAAAATGGTCAGTTGCCATGGGTTGGATGCTGAATAATGGCTCGTGCAGCCTCTTGTTGAATCTATGGAGTTAATTAAATGTCTTCTACAGCTGTGCAAAATATGCTTGGATCAGTGGTAGAAGCTGCTTCTAGGTCAGGGAGAAGCGTTTTGCGTGTACCTCTGGGAGAGTAGATCAAGGGGACCTATATGTGGCTTAGCATAGTAACCTTGACATTTCCACAAGAAAGACTGCCTTTCAGTGTGCTGGTTGCATACAAATTCATGTATCAAATGAAGGTGGCTGCATCTAGAATAAAATGGTACTTTTTTTCTTAAATCTACTAATCTATTTTGGCTGAGATTGATTTAACAATCTGCAGTTTTAGCTTGCGTCAGCCAGCGCTGAAAGTTGAATAGTCAGATGTTCTTCCTTATCAGCCAAGAACTTATGTGTTACTAAGCAATTTTTTTCCTTTGCTCTCCTTATAATGTCTGACTTGATGCAATTGGAAACCAAAATGTTTTGTTAGCAAACATTGCATGATGGGGTATAAAGAGGCAGGAGATGGGTTTTTCCTTTTTAGGATGGTAGCCTAAAATCCAGTACCAAATGATAAGTGAATGACATGTGATGTGCTAACTCTTCCTTCTCCTATTTTAGGGCGTAGTTGGAGGAGTCATGATAGTAACTCCAAACAATATCATGTTTGACCCACATAAGTCTGATCCTCTGGTAATTGAGAATGGCTGTGAAGAATATGGGCTCATCTGCCCCATGGAAGAGGTTGTCTCAATAGCCCTCTACAATGACATCTCTCACATGAAGATTAAAGACGCATTGCCATCGTAAGGAGTGTTCTTCCCTGAACTTATGTTTACAGATTTTTCGTAAGGGTCATGGAAAAGAAGGGGAAGGAATGGAGGGGAAGAGTTTTAATGAAGTAGAATAAAACAAATCAGGGGAGGAAAGTGCCAGCAAAGGAATGATTCACTTGTGTTGTTCTTCCACTTTTTTTTTAGAGTACTTCAGTGGCAGTAAAGAGAAATGGGTCGTGAATATGAGAACCAAAGTGCAAATGTGACCAGTAAAAACCAGTAGTTAAAAGTATTGGTAGCATGCCATAGTTGGGCTCTTGCACTGACCCATCTCCAGGGTTATTTCAGTGGCATTGAAGAGGGTTAAATTTGGACCATTTGTTGAGTTATCAGGACTGTTCTGAGTATTTAAAACTTTTGAAGATAACAACACCTTAATTGCCATTTTCAGGACTTACAGAAATACCAGTCTGTGGAATACTTCTACTTCAGAACCAGAAATGCATTGATAGTTATCGTTTATAATACATAATAGACTTTCTGGGGTGGGCTACTTCCATCTATGCATAATCCAGTCATTGCTTATGTATTTGTTCTCAGCAAGGTTTTGTCCTTATAGGCAACACCTGTTTGATCAGTGAAATTCATCTCCTTCCCTCCATTTTCTCATTTCAAGAAAAATTTTCCAGATATTTGTTATGCTCATTACTAGAGTGTTTAGTAAGTTCTTAGTAACTTTTAAGTGATGAAAATCCTGTATTCCCATTCACTGCAGACTTTTTAGAAGCAGTGAAGAACTCAAGTTGTTAAGTTTTCAAGAATTTTCTATTCTGAAACATTTTATGATTGTCCTGCTTTAAAAAGAAATCTTTGGGGAAGTCTGCATTCAAACAGTATATTTGAGTAATAGAGAAAAATAAAAGGAAGGAAACCCAACTCTGTTGCCTGTTACTGTTTTGCAGTAAACACGTTCAAACAGGGTACAGCTTATCTCTGATTTGCTTTCTTCTCAAATACGTTTGTACTGACTAGGGAAGCATGGATGGTTGTAGAGGTTGACTCGTTGTCAGGTGTGGGAAATAACAATATTAATATGGTATGAATTAAATTCCAGCAGCTAAATGCATGTCCTGTGGTTTTTTGGTTACTGAACTTCTGATGACTTGCACATTGTTATTACATGCGTACCATTTCTTCACCCATGTGGCATATTCTGCCAAGTGGTTTACTCATTTTATTTTGGTATTATCCATTCCACATTTTTCTCCATTTTCTTTAAAGTCACTTACTTCCACTGATGTATGTTTATTTTGGAGAAAGTAATTTTTTGTTGAGTTTCAGAGCTTAAGTTAAGTTGGTATATTATTTAGTTTTTCTTTTCCTTTTTTTTTCTGTTTCCATTTTGCTTTTAACATCCTATGTACATCCATCATTTTCCCTGACAGTGACATACCAAAGGATCTTTGTCCTCTGTACAGGCCAGGAGAATGGGAAGACCTGTCCTCTGAGAAAGATATCAATCCTTTCAGCAAATTCAAATCCCTTAGCAAGGAAAAGAGGCAGCAGAATGGGGATCCATCTATTGCTCTGGGTGCCAAACAGATAAAGCCTTCAGATAAGGAAAAGTCTGCTGATTTTGAAGTTCTTCAGTCATCTGAGAGTACAGGTTCAATTAAATCAAAGTCACTGGAGTTTCACAACAACATCACTGCCACTGAACATTTGGAAAAGTTTGCTGCAGATCCATGTGCCAAGGAGCCTTCTGGGGAAAAAAACGCTTCAGATATCAAAACCAAAGAAAAATCCCTCTTGGAAGAAGGAGAGGATGACTTCATTGAGCTGGAAAAGACGTCATCTCGTATGGATAGAGGGTTGGACAGGAAAATCTCAGTAATGGAAGGCTTGCTGGCTGACCCCAGGGAGTTGGGGAGAACTAAGCAGCAGGTAACCAAACCCACTACAGAAGTCCAGGAGCACTTGACAGTTGATTCCTTGGAAAAAAAGGACAGTGTTGAACCTAAAGCTGACTTAGACTTAGAGCTGTGTGAAAAGCAAGATGTTATTCCAGAAGTAAACAAATGTGTCAGTTCCCCAACAGGTAAGGTGGAGACTGCACTGGACACTAAGAAAGAGCTAGAGAAAGATAAACTTATTGAATTTTACCTCAATAAAGATGGGAATGGGTCTCAGTCATCTGAAGACTTACACAAGGCTGAAATCCAGAAAGGTGAAAACAATAAAGCAATTGGCATAGACCTCACACTTAGCTGTTCAAAGTCCCGAGCTAATGAAGTCCATACAGTTAAAAGTATGGAGCTTGATTCCTGCTGTGTTGAAAGGAAAGCACCTTCATTAGAAATCAGCTCAGCAGCAGCAGAGGAAAAGGATCTGAAAGAGTCTGTGGACTCTTCATTAGTACCAGCTATAGACAAGACCTGTCAAGAAACACAGTTAGACAATCAATCAGAAATCAGACTGTGGCTGCTGCAGAAAATTCAAGTGCCAATTGAAGGTAGGTCTCTGGTTATCCTTGTTTCCTCTGAGACTTGGACAGCATTATGACGGTAACCTTTGAATCAGTTAGCCTTCTGCTCTAAAATTCCTCCTTCTATAATACCTGTTCTTTTTTTTTTTTTTCTCGTGTATATTATATTTTTATTTTATCTGCTATTTAGAAGAAAAAAAATACCTTCAAATTCCCTAAGCTTCCAGTTTGCTAAGTAGCTTGTGTGCTTTTTCCATATTCAGTGATTACTGTTTATATAATCCTCACCTCTGTTTGGCTTGAGGACAGTGAAATGTCTTCCAGGTGCAGAATTGACAGGGACATTGCATGGCATAGGAATTGTCACTCCGTATTGGTAACTTTTGTTGCTTCGGTGAAGTCTGCCAGTGCAGTGTCCAAAGCAGTAGTGCATTGCTGTGAAAGGGGGAGGTACAAAAGTATTCTTGATGCTATTTGCATCTGTCTTGTGTCTTTCATGCTATGGAAGCCCTTAAAGAAGTGATAAATAGGAATATATGTAGAGTCTTACTGACTGATCATTTTGTCCTGATTGCTCATTGGGTTATCATAAATGAAATTCAGGCTTTTACTGGAAAGCATATAACAAAATGAAATCTCAGTTTAGGTAGCATGTACACATATTACTATTTCTACTACAGCCCAGTGCCTCTAAGCACTAGTCCATCTTGGAGCGCTGATGCTCCTCTCTTGATAGTTTAATGACCCAGTGGACATACCCTTGATTCATATCAGGTCGGGGGGATGATTAGAGTGGAAGTCTTTATTGTAAAAAATGTTGTTCTTAAAACGGTTTTTTCCTTCTTTTGGAAGGGTTGATATCTTACCAGTTGTATTTGGTGCTTGTTCTCATTAGGAGAGGAAAAAAAAAAAAAAAAGACTGTATGTGTACTCCTAAAATGAATGAGGCAACTTCAGTTTGATTTAGGCTATTTTTGTCACACTAGCAATTTAAGGAAATGAAATTGCTTGTATGCGTGACCCTGTCTTGTGCAGACAAAAGGTGTTTGTATGGCTGTCTGACCATCAGAGTTGAGGAACTGATTGGGCTTTGTGTGTGTGTGCGCAGGGTTACCCTTTGACTGGATGGGTTTTCTGGACCCGGTCAAACACTGTTGCCTTTACTTGCCTGCTTTGTGTTGCAGTTTGCACCCAGCCTGATCATCTTACTGATTTGCTTTACAGGGCTGTTCTGTGCATAGCTATACAGCTGAGGGGGATACAGGCTGTGATGAAATGGGAATGAATGGCCACAGTTTAGGATGAATGAAGATTTATTAAACCACTTTTGCTATTGAATGACATATCAGGTGTAATTGTGTACAGTGCCTCTGAGTATTCCTTTGCACAAGATTATTAATCTTTGACAATGTTTGATCAGCTGCAGTATTTGTACTTGCCTGTAAGCAGCCCATTTCTTTTGTCTCTCATTCAGATATGCTTCCTTCAAAAGAGGAGAAGAGCAAAACTCCTCCAATGTTTCTGTGCATTAAAGTAGGCAAGCCCATGAGAAAGTCCTTTGCGTCTCAGAGCACCACCATGTCTCAACAGTACAGTAAAAAGATAAAGCAACCGGAGTACTGGTTTGCTGTTCCTAGGGAAAGGTAAGCTGCAGTGCATAGCACAAAAACATGTTTGTCTCATTTTTTTTAAATGTGTAGTGCTTTCTAGACTTGAATCTGACTTTTCCTATGTGGTCTAAGGTGTGAAATGCAGTGAGGATGCTGAGATGAGCAGATGGGTGCCCTCGTTTCATTGCATGCCAGAGAGATAAAGCACTGTTTGTTTGCTCGTCTAATATGGCTCCCAGTAGGAAGGAAGATGGGATCAGGTGCCACCTGGAAAATAAAAAGAAGGATCTACATTCACCTAACATGATAAAAGCGCTGGGGGAGGATATGGGTTTTGGCTGTAGTATAGAAAGTGAGGGAAGGGGGAAAAGTGGCAAGAAAGGCAAGGAGTCCACTAAGGGGCCAGTGCTAAAAAAATAGGTATTTCACATGAGCAAAGGGCAACATGTGGAAAAGGGAGACGAGACACTCCTATCTCTATGGGTGCAGCTATTTCTGCCTTCAGGCCCACAAAAAAAGTCCCTTTCTTCATCCCTTCATCCCTTTAAATTTTTAGTGCCTGTAGGTGTGTATGTATGCATAAAGAGTACTATAGCAAAAAAACCCCAAAAGAGCAAGGGCCTGTGATTTGCCACATAAATCACCCAGGAATTTTTACTGGCTGTGAGGAATCAAATCCCTGGTCTTTTTCTTGATAGAAGGCAGCTAGACCAATTCTCTGGTCTGTTGATGAACCAAAATAGGGAAATTGGTGATCACACTTCTGGTGAATTAGATACCAGGAAGGAAGAATCTGAACTTGTGATCCATCTCAGAGCTGTCTCTTTAAGATATAGTCAATTTTTTTCCTTTTTTTTAATAATTTTTCAGAATATTTAATTCTCTTTTCAAATTTGTAACATGTAGATTTAAGTATTTATTTCTTGTAGTTTAGAAATGAGTGTTTCGAGCAGACCAGAGTGTGGAAGTTACTGACGCAGGGGAGGAGGGGGAGAGGTTTAATCCAGCTGGAATGTGGCCGTCGGGAGTGTAGCTGAAGATAGCTTTTGATTTGCTTGCTATCAGCTGAACCCAGTCCTTGGCTCCTCAAGGATTGCAAAAGGGAGGGTTCAGAAAATTCTAGGTTGAAGTGTGAGTAAATACTTCAAGGAGTTGGAATGATGCTGTAATATAACACAAGGTCAGTTATTGCTTTGGGGATAGTGTATCTTAATGTTGAATAAAGCTGCTGAGCTGAACTGAGGTTGTCTCTAATTGTTCCTCTGTGCAACAGATAAATCTATTAAGCTTCTTGCCACAGACTTGGAAAACAACTTCTCTGCTTGTGTCTTTACGAGCAGAAATTTTCTGAATAGCGAGGGGAACTAACCCATATATAAACCGAAGTGTTGACAGCTGGTTTATACTTCAGTTTTTAGAATGAGGAAAAAGTAATTTCTGCAGTGTGCTGTTGCAGGAGCACTCAGCTCTTCCGGCTGACAGATCTTTGCTGTCAGGGCTGCTGTTCAGATCTTGATCAAAATTAGTGGTGAATGTAGTGTAAGATTGGGTCATTTTGGTGCTATTCATGCATGCCTGTTTTAACACCACAGAGGTGCATGAAAGATCATGTAGAACTTGGGGCAAAAATTAAACATGACCCACTCCGTCATATTAATGCAAGACATGTCTTTGCCTAACAAGTCAGTGTTTTCTTTAAACTCTGGGATGCCTTCCCAAAGCAAAATGCAACGTTTCCTAATGGCTGGTGATAATCTTGAACCAGTATTACATAGTATGTAATTATCTGTGTTGTATCTTGAGTGCCATGAACAGTAGGTCATTTGGGATAGCTTTGCAGTGTATTTTTGATACAATGTATCAGAATAATTTACCAAGTTCAAAAACATTTGGAATGCAGTTTATATTCATGTATGAAAAAACCAAGAATACCACTCTCATCTCCTTGGCCATAAAGCAGCATAAATAAAACACTGTGTCCGGTGCAGTCACAGTAGCTTGTGCAGTATCTTAATGTTTCATAGTAGTTAAGAAAAAAAAAAAAAAACACAAACCAAACCTGGATTGAGACTGTGAAGAAATTCATGTGCGTGTCAATAATCACTGTGTAAGTTAAATCTTCCTCTGATTTGCAGTTAATTACATTTTTCCATGGTCTCTGAATGTTTGCTGTTAAAACAGCTTCTGTCATCAGTTGTGAAAATGGCTCTATTTTCAGCCAGGGCCCTGTAGCTCGCTGCTCCCAGCAGAGCTGCTCTGCCATCTGCAGACTGCTGCTGCTTTCCTGGTTTTGGCAGGCTGCGGGAAAGCTACACTGAGGGGGAGGCATACTTACCTTTTAAAATTCTTCATTTTTTTTTTCTTTTTTAAATTTTTTTTTTAGTTGGAAGCCTCTGGAAACATTATTAATACACAGAGAAGACTGTTAGGCTGATATTTTTTATAAAGGCTGTCAATAAGTCTTAAGTCTCATTTGCTTTTTGAGGCTGTTTTAAGTCTTCTTTCTTCCTACGTGGCTTCCTGGGTGCTGAGAGTGTCCCGGCGTGCGTCACCCCGTGGCCTGCACAGCGTGACTGAGTTAATCAGTGACTGTAGAGCTGGTTTGCGCTGCCTGCTTGATCACAGCAGCTGTTGCCTTAGCACGTAACAGGGGAGGTGGGCTTCTTGAGTTGCCTTATATACAGATTATTCAGTCTAGGGCAGCTTCTTGCCAGGTTCAGCTGAGCAGAGGCGCACCCATACTTTTGGACACTAATAGATTGATTGATTCTTTTGCTGAGAAGTCTTGCAATGGGCATAGCTTACAGTATTAGAGGGTAAGTCTGTGCGTGCTCTTACTACATGGATTTATGTTTAAACAGTATGTAGGTTTTCCACCCTAGTGGATTTTGAGTAGCAGTTAGGTCAGTGATTATGTCACAGATGTCATCAAGGTCTCGCAGAGGAAAATGTTGTGCACTGGGACAGATAGAGTAATGCAGAATTTCTTTGTTTATAAACGTGTGTCCGAACAAATAATTTACTCATTTTAGCATTGACTAGTCAGTTCCTCAGTCCAGAAGTAAATCTCATTGATTATCTATAATATAAATTTGGCAGACAGGTTTGGCTTATGAATGTATAATTTGCATTGTTGTTGATGTAAAAGACATCGGACTGAGATCATGTTGCTGAGAGGGCATCTGCTTTTTTCAAGGTTTCTTTTTTGAGAGCAGGCAGATTTTCAAGAAGGAAAAGTAACAGGGGTTGAGCCTTGCTTCTTTTTTTCAGTCTTAGCTTCCTACCCCATTGGTCTTTTTGGTTTAGTTTGGGGAGTTGGGTGAGGTTTGGTTTGGGTTTTATTACTGTTTCTGTGGGGTTTCCTTTTGTAGAGCAAGATGTTTCTTGTCCTGTTAGTATCTAGTGCGTAACACCCTGTAGTTAATATGGTTGAAGGTGAGATCTGGAAGAACCTGCAGCATGACTAGCTGGAGTCAATACCTACATGATGCTTCTGTGCACTTACACAGGGCTTTGCATAAAGGGACGATGATTAAGATGGTCCTGATGCTGAGGATCACTCTTCCATGTTCCTGTTAATGGAGTGGAATAGGCAGGGTAAAGCTTAGATTTAGGCTCCTTTTGAATTAGCCTTCTATAAATAGAGTACTCCTAGACTCCTGATAAATTAAGATCTCAAACTATACAGATGAAACTTATGCGAACTTGTTTGTATCTATAGTTTAATATCTTGTAATGAGGGCTCATATAAGATTATATAAGCTCATATAAGCATATGAGGGTTTACAATACCTTAGTCCTCGTAAGATTCGTGAAGGATCATCATCTAGTCAGGCATGTTTATAACAAAGTCATAGGACTCCTCTGAATTAATTCCTGTTTCTAGGCCAGGAGCTGTGGTTGGACTTAGAGCCTTTGTACATGTATTCCAGGATGCATAAATTCTCCCCCACCGCCCAAACACACAAATTTGGAATTAGCCCCCCCTTCCACCTGTGACTGACCTGAAGACATTCATTTATGGAAAACTGGTTTGCCTCCGCCCTCAAAGAAGTCAGATCTTGTTGCCATATCAACAGAAATGGTGGTGGTGATGATGTCAGTTTGAGACCTCCTAAATTAAAGTATGTCCTTTAGAAGAAAAATAATTTACAGTTCCCCCCTGAGAATCAACTGGAACTTGACAAGCTGTCTGGTGTGTGTTATTGCTAATTGCCCTTGCTCTTTTCAGTGTATTATATACCTACTTCATTTTTTCTGGCTTACGGTCCCTGGTTGTAGTTGTATCTGTATTAGCAGGATTCCGTTCCTCTTAATGTAGGCTATCACAGACTATCGCTCCTGTAAGCTAAATAACTCTTTTTACCTCTTGGTGTATGGCAGTTGGTTTTGCGTGTCTGAGCTGCAACACTTGAGCATGACTTGGGAATGGTGCACCAGAGGTGGGCAGAGTATTCCAGCAGTGGTCACCACAGTGTCAAAACACCAAACTAAACACAATCTCGTTCCTTCTGCTGAGTGTTACTTTCTTAGTCCATTTAAGGATTCCACCAAGTATTGTCATCAGAGTGCTGGTGCAGAGCTCTTGCTCCAAAATTCAAAGCCATTATGCCAGGTCTCTAAGGTCCTTCTGCCAAGGGTAAAGTACCATCCTGGAAGCACACCCTCCACTCACCCTCCGCTCACTGTGCTCCTCTGTTCGGATGCATTCACACACACAGATGACTGTGCCCAGTTTACTAAGCAATGCAGTGGCATAATACTCCACCAAGCTTTTTCCTTACACTAATTTTATTGCTTTGCTGTCATGATCTTTAAGTCATGTTTTGTACTTTCCAAAATTAGTTTTCTACTTAATTTATATCCTTCACTATAAACTTTTCTTTTTACATTTGTTATGTGCCTTCTGTGTGTGTGTGTTACTATGAACACATTTGTAAGCATATTCACTTTGCTTTTAATCTGGCTACAGCTGGGGGCGGTTCCCTCTTTAATCAGTGTTCCATCTTTCATTTTTGATTTGTGACTCCTAGGTTAGTTTTTGGGGTTTTTGGGGGGTTTGTTGTTTTTTAAAAATGTTCCCTGTTATCATCTTTTCCTTTTGAATAATTTCTTTCTTGAGTGATTAACTTCAGGTTTCTGAAGTTGTTCCTTTCCAAGTACTTTATGTTTTATTGATATTTCACTGTTAGTTCATGACACATTCATAAGCATGTGATCACCAAAACAGCTATTGAGTTCTTGGATAAATTTCCTTGCAGCTGTCAAGTTGGCTATAAGAGAGTTCCTCAAGCAGTGGTTTTTCAATTTAAAAATTGTCTCAATTTCTTTTCAATTTGGTAGCTTGGAAATACCACCATAGCATGATGTTATAATTTTATTAACAGAGAAGGGATGCTCTGCATCTCCTTTCAGAATTACTTCTACAATCACCTATTTCTCATTTTATGCTGCTGCTGCTTAAATCTGGAGCATCTGGATTTATTTAGCATCTGTCCACAGTAGAGGAAAACTTAGTTATGGACTACTTAGATAAACTGAGAATGCACAGGTCCGTGGGGCCTGACAGGAAATATTCTGAGTGTACTAAGGAAGTTGGTTGACGTTATTGCAAGGCTGCTTTCTGTCATCCTTTGAAAGGTTATAGTCATTGGGAGAGGTCCTTAATAATTGGAAAGAAAAACGCTGTGACTATCTTCAGAAAAACTGAGGAGGATCTGTGGGCACACAGGGCAGTCAGCTTCACCTCAGTCCCCGGGAAGATTATGAAGCAAGTTCTTGTGGATGCTCTTTTCAGGCACATGGAGGACAAGAAGTGATCTGGAACAGCAACTGTAGATTTACCAAGGGCAAACTGTTTTTCTACCAACCAGATAACTTTTGTGTTTGAGATGGCTAGCTCTGTCAACAAGGAGAGAGCAAGGGATGTTGTTTTACCATGACCTTAGTAAGGCTTTCAACAGAATCTTCCACAGTATCCTTAGAGCTAAATTGAAGAGATGTGATCTGGACAGGTAGACTACAAGGTGGGTGAAAAACTGGCTGGACCATCAGGCTCAAAGGGTCTGAGTGGCAGCCAGGTGCAAGTGGTATTCCTTGGGGACTGATACTGTTTAATGTCTTTATCAAGGATGTGGACACGGGACAGAATGTACCTTTGTTATCTTGGGAGATGACACTAAATTGGGGGAGTTTTCATACATTGGAGGGCAGGGCTGCATTCAGAGGGACCTCAACACAGAGGAATGGCTGACAGAAATGTCAGGAAATTCAGAAAAGGCAAATGCAAAGTTGTGCACCTGGGGTGGAGCTGCCCCTGCAGTGCTGTGCTCTGGGGATGGGTGGCCTGCAGAGCAGCTTTGCAGAAAAGGAGCTGGGGAAGTTGAGAGCAAACTGAACATAAGTCAGTGGTGTGTCTTTACAGTACTGAAGGCCTCACTTCTTGCTGGCCCACGTAAGGAAGAGCATAGCCAACAGTTTGCAGAAAGTGGTTACTCCCCTCTTCCTTTTGGATACGTGGTTAATAAAAGACAGGGGGAAGGAGGAGGAAGAAGTAGGATGGTGCCAGACCCTTCTCAGATCATATGCTGCATGCATCAGAGGAAAGTGTGATTAGATGGAAGAGGGAAAAAAAACATGAGTCTGGTTATGCATGGAACAGGTTGCATGGAGAGATAGATGGTGGAGTCTGTGTTAGAGATTTTCACAGCTGCAAATGGACAAGACTATGCAACCTCTCTAACATGGAATTTAGCTTTGCTATAAACAGAAGTTGGCCTAGATGATCTCCAGAGGTGCCTTACAATCTAAGTATGTTCTGTAATCCTGAGATGAGAGCATGATTTTCTCCTCCACCCACCTGCATGAACGTGCTTTCAAACTGATCTTAGCCAGGCAGCAGCAACCACTGGTTTTATTGTTCTTCCATAGGGATTTGTAGTAATTAAGTACTTAAATTTCCAGACTAGGACTGCTGCACATAAAATACACAGTACTCAAGTTAAATGTCTCTTTCAGTTAAAACTCACATTAGTTAGAAAAGAGACGATCATACTGCTCTTTCTGAAGCCTCTGTGAGCAAGTGAAGAGGAACAGGGCATGCTGAGTGGCACCTATTGATGTGGGAAAACTTCTGCAGTTAGAAAAAAGGTCCTGACTAAAATGAGATGATACAGCTTTCAGAAGTGCCTTCCATAGTTTGCTGGTTTTAGATCTGTGCAGACTTGTAAGCAGTCACATGGCTTCTCACAAAGAAGGGGGGAACCCTTAGCAATGGGAGTATGACCCCCTTTTAGCCTTTACCAGGCAATTATTGGTGAGAACTATCCAAAGACTGATTGTTTGCACAGCACTACCTTGATCTCGTCTGTGTGTGTGTGTGTCTGTGTCTGAAGAGGAATGAACAGCAGCTAAAATTTTGACTTTGATACCAACATTAGCTACCTTACTTGTTCTTGATGAAGGGAGGCTGCTGGTGCCTCAGGAGCTAGCACTGGATGTTCACAAATTTAGGACAATTGTACTAGAACTGTATTTGGCGGTATATATTGAAAATGTTTCACAGGTACAGGTCTTACTTGATTACAAAAATTTAAACTGCTAGACCATCTGTTAGTCATGCACCACAGAAGCATTTGTGAATATGCAAAGGAGAAGAGGAAAAACTGATGGCAATGCCAATTTGTTCCTTTTTCATGATTGAGAGGACATTTCCATGATGAAGCAAAGTCTATCCATTATTCTTTCTGGGGGTAGTGGAAATTGGATTAAAATTTCTTGAGGCTAAAGTGAGTCAAGCCCCTCCAAATATCTCACTTTGAACTAGTGTAGCTGTCATGAACAGGCAACAATTTCAGGGCTGTCAGTTTATGCAGTTAGAACTGACATCAGACTCTAGCCCTTGTTGGTAGGAGTGTAGAACAAAAAAAAGTAGAGTCAGTTGGAAAACTCTCTGGAATTATACTAGTCAACCTGAACAGAATTCAACAGTGCTGAAATGGTATTTTAAGATTATTTGTACATACATATAAATCCAAGTAATTTGAAATATTGGGGGGAAATGTCTGAATTTCTCTAATATTTTTCTTGGTTTACATTAATCAAGGAATTGCTGGACAAAACTTTCTGGTGAATAACTGGAGAAAGATCCAGTGTCATAGGTACTATCTTTCTATCTGCCCTCTTTAATTAGGGTTTGATTTTTTTTTTTTTTTTTTTGCTGGCAATTCAACTTCTTGTATAGTGGAACCACTGTACTATTCCTGTTTGAAATGTCATGTGTTCATTTTAATTTTAATATACTACATAAATTCCTTCTTCAGAAATTGGTTATGGATGTTGTCAAAGAACATCTCTTTAAAGACAGTGATTGAGAACTGAGTATGTTTATGCTGCGTATACGCTGCTGGTACTGTATATATCATTAGCAAAGCTGTTGGTAACTGCTTATTTTCATTATGCTAACAGAATGAAGAATTGTTCTGTGGTTGTGTCTAACTTTTTGAGGGCAGTTAGAAACGTGGTGTAGACTTTACTGGTGATCTCTTATGGCTTTTGTTTTAGGCAGAAGGTCAAACTAAAGTGAATTTTTTATGGACTTAACTTTTGTGAGTATGACCTAATACCAGTCAATTGGCTTCTTAATATGAATTGTGTGCAACTGGACAAGCCATTTAATTTTACAATGATGCGTTAGCTGTGTGTATAGCAAAGGGAGGAGAAAAATACATTGTGGGGGGTGAAAGCAGGGAAACCTTGCAGTGCTTCAGGATGCCGGGGGCGGGGGAGCTCTTGCCTTGTATGGTATGTGAGGCTGGAAGTACACAGGTATCCTATTTGTGTGGTTGTCCCTTCTTTGTCACTGGGCAAAACCTCTGCACTACATGAAAGTGCTGTGTTCATGGAGCACTGAACAGTTGTCTCCTCCTCTCCTGTTTACAGGGTGGATCACTTGTACACATTTTTCGTTCAGTGGTCACCGGAAATATATGGGAAAGATGCCAAAGAGCAAGGTTTTGTTGTGGTAGAAAAGGAGGAGCTTGACATGATAGACAACTTCTTCAGTGAGCCCACTACTAAAAGCTGGGAGGTGAGTGCTTTCTGCGTTTACATGAAGCTTGTATGTATCAAATGTGCATCCTCGGTTAAGAGTCTCAACACTTGCTCTTTTAATTGTTTTTATGGTGTTTCTTTATAACGCCTGCTGCTTCATATAGAAGTCTCCTCAGGGCTTGTATCTGCCTCACAAATAATCCTTCAGCCTCCCTTCTTCTCTCCCTAGAAAGAGCAGACAAACAACTGGGAGCTCTCTGGTGTGCAACCAGCAGAAGTTATGTAAATATTTTGGTTACGTGATGTTAGCGTTTTGCAAAACTATATAGGTGTATGTCATCAGCGTTGCTAAATTTGTATTGTATTTATATGCTACAAATAAAATCTCCAAAATGTGTATGTACATGTAAGCTCCAACACAGACTCCTGTATGCTGGTTGAAATGGATTGGTATGTGGTGATGTGCCAGACTCTTGCTTCTCAGGTGTATGCAGCAATACTGTTCAAATATTGGTTGTAAGGTGGATGAGTTTTATCCTTGGGCTTTGTCTTTTTCATATGGGGACTTTTGCAATCTATATTAACTACTTGACATGGCTGTGTTTGTTACCTGTCTGCCTCTTGTGCATACAAAGCCTAGTTTCTAAGGGAAATAAGCTCATTTTTAATGATATTTCTGAACGCTGAAGCATTTGCTGTGCTAAGGATACAGGATAAATTAAAAAGCAGATAAATCCCTAAATGGGAAATATCTTGATGGTGATTTAAAAAGTGATCTGATTATTTGTCTTGAACATAAATTTATTTTTAAAATTCTACTGCCCTCTTTTTTTTTTTCTTTTTTTAAGCATTTCCATCTTCAAAGTGTGTTGTCCTGTTCAAAAGCGAAGCTTGGGAGTGGGGCTTGTCATTTGAAATGTAGCATCACCTCTAATCCCAAACAGCTTTTATTTTTACAGTTTTGTAGTTTCTTAACATTGGTGCTTTGTGAGCTGCAAGATAGAAAAAAGAGTATTCATTCCTTGTTTTGCTCAGAGCTGAGTACAGTCATATATTGCACTAGATTTCACTGTTCAGTTGGTATTTGCATGTCATTTTCATGAAATGAAAATGAAGGAGGAGGGCCACTGATCGGAAGAATAGAGGTGGGAGAAATCTGGCCACACTGGGAGCTTGTGTCTCACTGTTTTATTTAAATAGGTATTGGGAAAAGAATTAGCTGGAAACTGCTTCTAAAGGTGTGTCTCTTTTATTTGTAATATATTCAGGCTCTACAAATTTAAAGTAGGTCTGCCAGGAAGTCTCTATTGAAAGTCCAAATTTGGGCATGATTACTGTGAAAGTTTCACTCTCCCTTGTGGGGAAACAGAAAGTGTGATTGTAGAGAAGCATATAAACAGTTTTATCACATCTCGCCACAGGGAGTAGCTGTATGTCATGCTTGTGGGCAGGAGCTCTTGCCACTAGAGCAGGGAAGTGTAGTGGATACTGCAAAATAAACTGGTAGATGATGAAAGGGAAACAAATGCCTTTGAATATTCGAATTCTTTACTGTGCCAGACCGGACCAGGAGGAACCTTTTGTGGAGGTATGTTGAACTGTGTCCCTGTTTGAACAGCATGGATCTGATACAGCACTTCTGTCCTAGTAAAAAAAAATGTGCTCCCTACTCAGATGAATTTTAACGGAGTATTTCCACCCCAGGTAGCTTGCTTTCTCAGTCCCATAAAATCTTTAAAAGATTTTGTAGATCTAGTTTCTGTAGTGGTTGATACTTTTCATCTGTTTCTACTTTTGCACAGTCTGTAAGTATCTGATCCTGCAGATCCCTTTTCTTGCAGTTGTTGGCTCTGAACTTCATTCAGATGTGCGCTTCAGTTATAGACTGAACAGGTATCTATGCAGTGAAGAGGGAGGCCTGTCTGTCTTTGGAGTCGGTTTGCAATGTACAGCTGCATTAACATTTTCTGTGGTTGTCTATGTCTGTGATTTTGGTCGCATTTTGCTACGGATATCTATTGCTGATTGATCTACTGTGATACTTTAGCCCCCCTCCTGGGGGGAGGCTATTCCTAGAAAACAGTCTTCAAAAGAGGAGTTAGGTACTTCTGATTTAGGATGAAAAAGGTGTTCATTTAAAAAAAAAAAAAAAAAAAGTAAAATAATGGCCTGGGAGATGAGGAGAGAAGGAAAACCATTCAGGAGGTAGAAAAAGAACAAGGATAAAAGCAGAAAGACCATTTTCCTTTAACAGTTTGTTAGTTTTTTAAAAATTGATCTTAATTTGCAGTGCAAACCTTCCCTGAAATTGGCCATATGAAAAACTTTTCCAGCACAGGATTCTCTCCAGTCTCAGAAGACCCAGGACTAGATCCCACTGAACCTTGGCTGGAGGGGCAGGATGCAGCTGTACAGCTTTTCCAGTATCACTGACAGGAATGCCTGTACTGCCTGGGTGTGCAGGGGCATGTACAACATCAGTTCTGCAGGCTTCATTTTGCCCTGTGGTCCTGCCCTCTTTTCCTAACCCTGTTGTGTGTGTTGGAGTGCCAGTGCCCAGGTGCCCTGCTTGGGGCGGCTGCCCTGGGCTCAGCTCTGGGTGGCTGCAGGTCAATGCTGGCTGGACATGAGCGTGGGCAGCGGACACGTTGCTCGCATCCCACTGGAGATGCTAGGTGTGACTGATGGTATTAGGGCTTTGTCCTCCCCACAGTGAACTCCTGGTCTTCATGAAAAGCTGCTCCTGTGCTTTGTGGGGTGGTTAAATCTGCACTTGGAGTCAGTCCAGTCCATTCGCTTTCTCGCCTGTGGGCCAGGTGTGTGTAGGACCTCCAGGCACTTCTTGGCAATTGTGTCGACTGTTGACAGCTTCTGCAAGTTCAAGCAGTGATCATGAAGGAGTTATGCATGGAGGAGTTATGCAAAACTTTATCCATGTGTAACGTGAAAGTCGTTTGGAAGCCATATTTGCAGGGAGGTGTGTGGCAGCGGCACAGCGTGGTCTGCAGCCACATCTGGAGGTTCCTGATCCAAGATAAGACCTCTGTGGTGATACGCTTATGGAAGGAAGGCGGTTTAAGGTTTCCCATTTATTTTGTAGTTAGGCCCCCTTGCTTCCCTTTTGTTCCTCATCAGGCCCATCTCTGAGCTCTAGCTGTTGCTTCCTGTTCGCCATGGTGGCACCAAACCCCAGCTAAAGCCCCGCTGCAGACACAGTGTGCCTCATCTCACCTCCCACTGCTGTGTGGAGCTGAGGCTCCTGTCACTTGCTGAGCACCCAGAGCAGCACTGAAGGGTTAGCAGCTTTCCAGCTGTGCCAGATGATGCTCTCTGCCAGCCAGGAGGTTGAGAACCCCAGCAGGAGCTTGTCAGGAGCCAGGACGCCCGGACTGCTGCTGCCGAGGGTTGAGGCAGTGTCCTCCCCTCTGCGGTGAGCTCCAGGCACCATGGGTGCTGCCAGCCTTGGGAGCTCCTGCCCTGTGCCACATTTGGGCTCCTGTTTGCTGCATGTGCCCTGTGGAGTTCAGAGTTTGTGCCCTGTCTCTCTCAGCACCTTGTAGGCTGTTGAGTCCTTTTATAGACAAGCGTTAAGTGTAAGGACTCTCATTCTCATTTTGTTTCCAGCTTTTTGGGAAAAGGTAGTATGACTTACCTGTAGTTGCTGGAGAGAGGTCTGTGCTTCATTTTATAATTCAAACCTGATGTCAGAAATATGGACTCACCTTTTAAAATACTACAGTGTGCTCTCTATAAAGTCTTAAGCAAAGGAATAAATAGAAGTCTCCAAAGAGCTGTTTGATCATTTTCAAGAATAATCAAAGAATGTATTTTATAAAGACCTTGACTCTCTGAGTATTTTCAAGAACTTATGTAATCTGGATGCTCAAAATCTTACTTAGTGCATTTCCTACAAGACAGAACTTCAAAATACCTGTTCAAGTTGACTAACATTTTTACTTCTTTGCTATATTAATTCTGTTTCAGTTTGTATACACAAACCCATGTCTGAGTCAGTAAAGAAAACCAGGAAAAAGCTGTTGTTTTAATAAAAAGTGAATTTTTAAACTTTTTCATATTCTCATGCATTAGCACCTGAGAAAACAATTAATGTACTCAACTAGCTGCATGAGAGAAAACAAAGAAGCTTCTGTGTCCTCCTCTAAATTTAGATTCCCACAAGACATCTAGTTCAGAGGCATGTAGTGTGCCTCAGAAGAAGTAGGTGCACTTTAGCCTTCTGACTTGGGACCAAGTATGTCTCACTGACCACATGATTTCACCTGGTTACCTCAATGTTTATTAATCACAAAGAACTCTACAGCCATGGGAGGTCACCAGGGCGTGAAGAAATTCTGGCTGTGCTGTCTCAAAGACACTTTGCCAGTTCAGATTGTCCCCATTTGGATAAGGCTGCCTGTGCTATAACCGTCCCATACAGTGGTTTTGCTCCATGCAGTGTGACAGCTGAGGGGAGTAGTTTTAAATTAATTTGCTTCAGCAGATGATTGACTGTATAAGAGCTGTGCTTTAGGTTGAACACTTGTTCTCTTGCCTCAGATCATTACTGTAGAAGAAGCAAAACGACGAAAGAGCGTCTGCAGTTACTATGAAGATGATGATGATGATGCTTTGCCTGTCTTAAAGCATCACAGCGCTCTCCTGGAGAATATGCACATAGAGCAGGTATGGTTAGACAAACCTCAAGCTTCCTTGTTAGCTGTGGTGCTGTCTCTGCTGAGTGTGGGACATTCTGCCTTCTGGAGGCAATGTCAATGCTTTTTAAGAGTTTGGAGTTAGTGTGTTGGAGTGTCCTTGTGCAAGGTCCTGTTTGCTGCAGCACTGGCTCACCTAGAAAGCTTATTTTTATGTTTTGCAACTCTGGTGTTTGAGTTGTGATATTGAGGACTGGCAAGTCTTTCAGTGCTCAGAGAGGGGGTGCCAGTTTTGAAATCCTTTCACAGGCGATGTGAATGCAGACAGTTGGGTTCTAAGTACAAGGCCACATGCACGTGTGGAGATGTCAAGCTGCTGGCATCAGCTGCTCCCTTGACAGCCATTTTTTGGCTCAGAATTCCCTGCAGAAAGGGAATAGTCTGGGGCACCATCTGTGACCCAACCTGTTGAATATGTAACTGTTTTCCCCCTGTTCTTTACCCAGCTTGCCCGGCGCTTGCCCGCACGAGTGCAGGGATATCCCTGGCGGCTTGCATACAGTACACTGGAGCACGGGACTAGCCTGAAGACTCTGTACCGTAAATCGGCATCTCTTGACAGTCCTGTTCTCCTTGTCATCAAGGATATGGACAACCAGGTAAGGAGTCCTTGTTCTGCAGGGGTTGG
Source organism: Strix uralensis (assembly GCF_047716275.1). Classification (NCBI taxonomy): domain Eukaryota; kingdom Metazoa; phylum Chordata; class Aves; order Strigiformes; family Strigidae; genus Strix; species Strix uralensis. Next base: position 60,201,784 of record NC_133974.1, read on the forward strand.
ACTGAAAGGGCAACATTATAAAAAGTGATCATTATGAAGTGCTGGTCCTACCATGAAGTGACATCATACCAAAATAAGACATAGGTGTTTTCTTTCATGTTTTCTACTGCTTAAGCTAAACTTACAGGCAGGAAAGTACATCAGCACTAATAGAAATACTCCCCCCCCCCCCCCCCCCCCCAGCTTCATAATCGCTATAGTGCCCATGGAAGTATCTTCCTTAAGTTTCTCAGTTAATGAGCTGTCACAAATCATGCCTCTGTGGAAGTCTGGTACTTCAGTAGCTCCTATAGTCGGCATTCCTGTTGCCATTGTTGCCATCTGGCTTTTAACTTGCAGGATACAAAAGATTTGCGGGAGTACTTGCTCATCTGATGTACTTTACTAGTTGGTTCTTCTAACATGAAACACCAGCTCAGTTGTTCTTTAGAAAGTGTTTTGAAATGTCTGGGGTTTTTTCTCTTGAATTTTGCACTGTCCTCAAAAGTAGTTTAATCATTTTATTCTGACAGATATTTGGAGCATATGCTACACATCCCTTCAGGTTTAGTGACCATTACTATGGCACTGGTGAAACATTCCTCTACACATTCAGTCCAAATTTCAAGGTAAGTGGGTGTTCACTTTCTCAAATAAGATTTTTGGGTTCCACTTCTGAAACATTTATGAGATTTTTATGAAGACAGCGTATTTGAGTTTAGAAGATGTGCTGGCTGTTGATGAGTGCAGTTCATTCATTGCTTCAATGCAATACTTCAAGCAAAATTGGCTGTAATTATCTGAAGTGCCAAGAGGACAGTCTGTGAGGGTGAGGGGAGGGTTTTAAGTGGATTGAAGGGGGAAACGAGGAGTAAGGTGTGGACTGTTAAAGACTCACCTTGGAAGGCAGTGATATCAAGAATAGGGTATAATTTCACACATGCTTAGGATCACAGTGACAACAAACCAGAGATGAGTTCTGTTGAAATACCCCTTAATGTTCATGGCTTATACATTTTTCAGTATTGAACACATTGTTCCTTTTTAACTGAATGTCTGTTGATATAGAGATGCAAGCAGGATTTTAAAAATGATTAGGGTGCCTTGTTCATAGTTTTAAATATGCATTGTTCCTTTATTTCTACCCATTACCTCTTCCCCCTTCAAAAAAAAATAAAACCACACAAAAAATACCTGTTGAGAGTCAGTCCCCAGCAGTTTTAGAGTACAAGAATCCTCACAGTCCAATATATTTGGGGTTTTTTTCCGCTCCTCAGGTATTCAAATGGAGCGGAGAGAACACCTACTTCATCAATGGAGACACCAGCTCTCTGGAGCTCGGAGGTGGAGGGTGAGTGAGTGTCTGGTTTTCAAATCATGTAGCTAACTTTTTTTTTAAATGAGAATATGAACAATGCTAGTTGCAAGAATAACTTATCAGTAAAATGGCTGAACTTACTTTTAGTAAACTGTTTAGGGCAGATACCTCAGCAATTTGATTTCTGTTATAGACCCAGAGCAATTTCTATCGCTTAAAGAGAGTGACCGATGTTAGGCAAGTCAGGTTTGTTGGGTTTTTTTAACTAGGGAAAACCCAGATGTTTTGGGTAGATACATGTCTCATTGCTGAAGAGGTTGCCACTGGAGGATAATCTCTAATGGCAGTTTTGCCATCAGCTTTTAAGGGTTCTCAGATGGTCCTTATTAAACTGTCATCGCTCTGTTGATACACAGAGCAAGGATACAAACAGTGCTTAATCAGGTCCTAAGTTTCAAAGGTCAGTGGGTATCAAATCAAGGGCTAAGGCTGTACAACTAACTAAAGCTGACCGCAGACTGCACCACAGGACACCTGGGCATGGTTTGCATCACGAGTGTATAAACACCCCTCCTCCTCCTGACGTCTGTGTTGGCGCCAGCCACAGCTGGTGGTGTGAACAGCCGAGCGGCACGGGGGCCGCGGGCGCACACTCAGTCCTGCACACTGCCCCACTCGCTGGTGCAAACAAAAGCGAGGGGACTGCTCCACGAGCTTCTTGGCAAGCGCTTTGTCAGGATTGAGCTCTTCACATGTCATCTAAGAGGTCCTCAGAATTACCTAGATTCCTCCATATCGCTGCTCCTGGCTGTTTCTACAGCTTCCAGTATTTTTACTATTATGTGTAACCTGAAATATGTTGTGTATTTCCTTTTTAGTGGCCGGTTTGGCTTATGGTTAGATGCAGATTTGTATCACGGGCGAAGCAACTCCTGCAGCACCTTCAATAATGACATCTTATCTAAGAAAGAAGATTTCATAATACAAGATGTAGAAGTATGGACATTTGAATGAAATACTGACTGCCTTAAGGACTGGATCCATTAGGCACTTAAAGGCTAACTAGAAGGTGCAGGCTGCCTCACAATGTTACACGCTTTTTCCTCAAGTTTGTACCAGAGCATGACTACGCAAAAAAAATCCCAACCAACCAACCCAAAAAAAAACCAGAGCTGGTTTTGAGAGGCAGTAAGAGACAGAACAGTAAGAAATCAGTCTGAAGTGTTTTTTACTTGCTCCTCCAACACTTCTCCACTGAAGATACAATGCATATGAAAACATTCATGGTGTATAAATTGAAAATTTTTTCTGTAACTGTGAAAAAGATCCTGTGGGAAAGCTATAACTATCTAGTACATTCCATGTGTATTTATGTTCAACGTACAAATGCGAACCAAAAATAAAAGGTTACTTTACCAAAATCCACAGCATACTGTTTGCCATGGAAAAGAATCGGAAATAGGTGTACACAGCACTTAAGGGAACATGTTTTTAAAATCGTTTTATTTATTGTTACTGTATAGCAGATTTTTTTTGTAAATGTATTAGCTATGAGTTTTTTCTTTTTAATGTTTCAAATCTCAATTTGATAAATAATAACTGTTCGGGTAGGTTTCTTATGCATTGGTGTTTATTCTGGATCAATTTATTTGATTTCTGAAGTTAATTTTTATATTTTTATTTTGTAAATGAGATTTGGTTTTCATTTTACCCTAATTAGAGGGTTTGTTTTCTGCCAGAAACACTTGAGTGCATAATTCTGTTTTGGTTTTCTCTGAGATGAGGGAGAAGGTGGATAGGGCTTCTTATTAACTCTGCTGCCACATTCCTGTTAATAGATTATTATTTTGGCAGTGCATGGAGACTCTGGGCAAACTGCCACCTGGTATAGACTTTTATCAGCTCTGTTGCAGTCAACAGAATTGGGACAGCATGCTCTGAGCATCTGCCCTAGTATTATTTGACTGTTTACGAAGGACATTTCTAAGAGAGGATTGTTTTTCTGTATCACCACCAACTGATTCAAAATAAGCCACCCACTGTGCTTTTATGAGCATTTCTCTACAAATTGAAGAATTTGTTAAGGAGAAAATGCAATTGAGATTTAGAGAAGAATGCTATTTCCCTAACAGGCCAGGTCATGTTAGTGTAATACTTGTTTCTTAGTAATTATATATATGATTTCCTTCCCAAAAAAGACTTGAAGCAACAGGCTGGTTTCGGACTTGACAGGCAACTAAATATTCTTCTTTGTTTTTCGTGAAATAATCAGATACTTTCCCTCCTTCCCCCACAATGCCGAAGAGAAAAGAGTGTATGTTACAAAATGGAAGTTTCAGTAAATAAGGAGAGTGTGACACAGGACTGGCAATCGTCACTGTTTGCTGAGGAATTCTGCTTTCCCATTAAGCTGTGGTTTTGTTTACACAATCCAGGCCTGACCCAACATTAGGATGCTGTCCTGCCCTTAGACTTGAACGTGTCATTGTCCTGAGAAAGGCAGGTTTTAGAAACGGTACTGTTCTTCCATGCATTAAAACAGTACAGTCTAATTTTGGAACATGAGAAACTGAGTAACACAATTCAATTTAGTTACTGCTCTTCCCTTTTTTTTTTTTTTAAGCTCTTGAAAAAGCCAAGTGTTTTCCTTTCAAAAGCATTACTAAATCTTAATCCCGCACAAAAATTTCACCGTCTAAAACCAGTGCTATATACAGTAAGCCTGTAACACGCTGCACGTGAGCTTTTCACACTTCCCTTCTATGTGGTCTACTACAGCCATAAATAATGTTCTTATTGGTAATGCTGTAAAATATTTTGGAAGTCGCTAACAGCATAATGCTTTGAAGATACCAGGAATATCTAATACTGTTTGCTCTTTTAAATGGTGGCAGACCACTTAATAGTTTAAAAAAAAAAAAACAACCAAAACCAGCCAAGTTCAACATTTTACATACATTTCACTATTGCTGCCTTCAACTTACTCCATTATATTATCCTTGTCAGAGCATATCTAAACGCTGTGGTCTATATTCAAAACAGTGTTGTTCAATCAAAATTCTGTGACCCTTGAAACTATGAATATTGAATATATGTAATGCAGTGCTATCACAATATTTTCAATAAAGGAATTTATGCATTCAGAAACTTGTTACAGATGTGTTCTATTCACAAACTGTAGTACATTTTAAAGATTAAAAGATGCAGCTTAAGTTACAGGTTATGCTGACAAATACCTATGTCTCCCCTCAAAATGATAATTCTAGCAATATTGTATTTTAGAAACATGGATAAGGAGATGGGAGTTTTGGGGGTTGATTTTTTTTTGGTTGTTTTTTGGTGTGGTATTCTATCTCCTAAAATAGAGCTGTATTTTGAGTTTTCTCAAAGACAGGCTGTGAAAAAGGGCTAAGAAATGCCAGTAAACAGTTAAAACAGTTGACCTAGTAGTTCTCATTGCTTCTCTCAGCTGTAGTGAATGACATCGTATTCCCTCATTTTTTTTGACCAACCTGTTCCCAGAAGTCAAAAGTCCATGTATATCATTTTTGTATACACCCTTTTTATATTGCTAGTGTTCATGTGTTTTTCTTTCTGTCCAAGCAAGACAAAGGCACGCAATGCCTTAAAAGTGTGTAGTTCTTGGCTTCTGTTGGGTTTATGGTATACAGAGGTGGCATTAAGGAAAAAAAAAACCTACATGTGAAATGGAACAAGTATGCTATTGGTGAACCTTGCTTTGAGTGAAATGGCGGTAAGGATTTTCTTAATGTAAAGTAAGAGGAAAAATTACAGTCGCTAGTAATTTTTCTCTCAGAGGGAGAACAAAAGTTTGTTGTTGCAACATGAAGCATAGGTACTTTAGTGGTGCTTGGATAAAGATTTTTGATTCAAGACAGTGTTGAAATGCTTATTCACAGTAAGGCTTGTAAGTACCCAGCTAGTGCGGATGTTTGATTTGGTGCCGGTTTCAGTGCAGTTTTGCACTGGATGTTTTGTACAAAGCTGGCTTTAGGGCAAAGTAAAACCCAGTTACTTTCAGAATAATCCTCATGTGTAAACTTTCAAGATTTCACTTGCCTGTTTGTAGCAGAGCAAAGGAGCAGGTTAGCTCATTGCAAAGGGTTTGCCTCGCGCTCTGCAAGTCAGCAGATGTGGGCAAATGAGCTGCTTCAGGCGGAATGGCTGTGTCCTATTTGTACAAGCACAGCTTGCTTTGAAAGACATACTTTTTTGAAAAATCTCATTCTAAATTTTGCAGCTCATTACCTCTTTAAGCACTGTGGCCTGTCGTCTGTGGGACGAGTACTTGGTGCCATTTGGGCCGCAGGAAGAACATAAACATTGCGATTCTGTGGCCAGGGATGCTGCAGCTCTGCAACTCCAGTCTAATGAACAGTGTGATTTAAAATACAAATTACTAAGAGAATATCTTTAGAAACTGAAGGTTAGGTACCACTTTAACATAAGGTATGTTAGCTTTGGAAGCAGTCGATACAATAAAGGTGGTGAAACACTGGAACAGGTTGCCCAGAAAGGTGGTAGCTGCCCTGTCCCTGGAAACAATTCAAGGCCGACTCTGAGCAACCTGATCTAGTTGAAGATGTCCCTGCTCGCTGCAGGGGCGTTGGACTGGCTGACCTGTAAAGGTCCCTTCTGACCCAAACTGTCCGGTGATTCTGTGATTTGAATGAGCTCAGAATGCATTCACTTAATTTTATTCCCAGTTTGTACCTTTTTTTATGGATGGTTCCGAGCTGTAGCTCGGGGTGCGGCTACACCTTTGCTTCAACACCCCCAGGAAATTTCACCTGCTGAGAAGAGCCGGGCCCTGTCAGGGGCGGATGTCGGGCTACTGACGTTCCAGCAGGAGCCGTGTGAGACTTCATTAACAAAAGGGGGTTTGTGTCGGAGTTCGTCCCTTGCCCCGCAGAGGAGGTGGAGGCCACGCCACCGCCTGCAAGACCCGCGTCCGCACTGCTTTACGCGCCCGGCCCCGCCCCGCCGGGCTGTGTGGGGGCGGCACTCCGGCGGCCCGCGTGCGCCCCCTGGCGGCACAGGGGCGGGGCGTGACGCGGGGGCGCGTGGCCCGTCCCCTCCCTGCCAATTGGTGATGGCGGCGGGCGCGTGAGGGCGCCGCCCCGCCCCCGCTGCCAGGCGCCGGCAGGGGGCGCGCACGGGTCGGGCGGCGGCCGGAGGGGAGGCGGCGGCGGCCATGGCGGGGGAGGAGGCGGCGGCTGCTGCGGCCGCCGCTGCCGAGGGGAGAGGAGCCGGGAACGGCGGCGGCTACGACGGCAAGTGCGTGTTCTGCAGGATCGCCCGCCGGGAGGAGCCGGGCACGGCGCTGCTCCCCTGCGAGGTGGGTGAGGGGCGGCGGTGGCCTCCCCCGGTGTCCCGGCGCGGTGTCCCGCCGGCGGAGCTCCCGCCCTTCGCCGCCGGCTCCCCCGCAGGTGCGGGTCCGGCCAGCTCCACGCTGGCAACGGAGGCGCTTCTCCTGGCCCGGGCGGCTGGTGGTGGTTCGCTGCCGGTGTTTAAGGAAGAGGCGAATTGTATCTGTCGCTGTGCCGGCGTGGGAGCTGCTGGGCGGGCCCCGGTGCCCGAGCGGCTCGGCCTCGCGGGCTGCCGAGAGGGCAGGGCTCGGGGGAGCAGGGAAGAGCGGCGGGGGGGTTAATCTGAGAATGAAAGGTCAAACCCTGGAGCCGGGCGTGTGTCGGCCGCCTGGTGCCAGCCCTCCGTCCCGGTAAGGCGGTGCCTGGGCTGCCGGGTCGCCGGGGGGGTCGATCTGAGAGGCTTGGCGAGCTTGGGTAGTCTTGAGGGCCCTCAGCTCTTTCACGGAGGTAGGAGCGAAACACCGATCAGAAGGGAAATACCTTGCCGGCCTTAAATGTTGACACAACGGCTAGAAACTTTAAAGCTGACGCCGAGGAATCCTGACTGCAGAAGGGCAGCTGAGGACACAAATCGTGCTTTCAAGTCTTTCTGTAGGCTGGCCCCAAAAATCTTGAGATTTTTGCTAGTTACTTCAAATATGACATTAAGTATCATATTGATATGGAGAAGGTAGACTTTGTCTCCTACTCTTTACCAGTATCCTCATCCTAATCAATTTAACTCATTTGCATCCTTTTTTAGTATGAAGACCTAGTTTGCTTTAGAGATATCAGACCTAACGCTCCCCACCACTATCTGGTGGTGCCGGTGGAGCACATGGGAAACTGCAAAACGCTGAAGACAGAACACATACCTGTAGGTAAGGCTCTAAGTGTGCATTTAACCGTCAAGTAAATCACACCTCTGAGCACCATTTGGTTGAGGATGTAAACATGGAAATAGATGGTATGAGTGAGTGTAGGCAGGGACTTACCCTTCCTGGGAACTTCCACATGCTGTTCTAGAATAGCACACTTTTTTGTGCAGTTCTAGAAAAGCATTGCACCAGTGCATGAAATCTGTTTTGTTTGCATGGAGTATAGCTGCCTTTGCACTTTGTTGGAACTGCAGCTTTACTTTTAAAGAGTATGTGCTGCTTCCTTGTGTTTTCTTAGATGAATATGCAGTTTTAATTATATGAGAAGTTATAGAAGAATTTTATTAAATGTATATTTTAAAATAAGTGCTACATTATTTTTCAGGAAAAAAGCGAGTGAGAAGAAAGAGGGAAATGGTGTTCCAATAAACGTCAATAATTCTTGAAAAAAAAAAATTCTAAAATATTGAATTTATTGTTGATAGGCTTTTTTGTTTTTTCCCTCAAGAAACCATTGTCCTGGAATTTGTTTCAGAAGAAATGCCTAGCTAAGTGTGTTGAGTAACAGAAGAAGCTACAGCCATGCATGCATGAATAGATTCCACCTTTGGGAAATTTACAGGTGATGCAAGAAAAGAGTTGTAGTTGTGTGTTATACGTCTTGCATCACTGTGTTTCTCTTCTAAACATAGGGTAGTTTTTTCCAGAAACAACTTCTATATGTGTTTGGCTTCAAGACAATTCCTTAGCCTTGAGTTTTAGTATTAGGGTTGCTTCTTTTCTCAGTGATACAGTAATGAAACTTGTCCTAGTAATAAGTAGGACTCACAATTTTAGTTTATTTTGATTTAAATTTGTGTACCATCTCTGAAGCTTCCTAACTTATGCCAGGCTGCACAGGACCTGGAGATGAAAGTCCTGTAGCTGTGTAGAGATATAACACTGAAATTAGTGTAAACGTCATCATTCTGACCAATCAGTATTTGTTGGTTTTTTTTTAAGGATGTGGTGATACCACAGCTTTGGCCAGAGTTCTTGGAATAATACCACACTTGAAAGCATCATTAGTGTGGAAATTGGTAGCAGTGGTAATTTCCATATCAATTGTTGCACAACACTTTCTTGACAATCTGATTATGAGTAGTTAACAGTATTTATATTTTGAAAAACCCATGTTTGTGATCTCAGTGTAATTACTTTATTGAAGTTAATATTCTGAAGAATATCTTTTAAATTACTTGATGACGTATGATGTGTAAAATATTCCTTAAATGTTAAATGAAATCTATTTGTTTTTAATAGTGAAGAGAATGATGGAAGTTGGAAAAGCTGTTCTCCAGAAAAATAATTTTAGTGACTTGAGTAATATAAGGTATGTAATGGAAACCTTCTGTGTTTACTGAGTATGTTTTTTACTTTTCAGAATGCTATTTTAGAGATGGTGGTAACAACTGCAGTATGATTTATTGAAGAAAATGGGTCTGCATTTGCTTATCCCATGACTTTTGAAGTAGAATGTGCTGGCATTGAATATAAATTCTTTTTTTCTGATTAATTTCCAGCACAGATTGTGTTCCAACTCTGAGTTTCTTTCTTGGCCACATATTGGGGTAGGGAGGGCACTTCAAACAACTTCTCTAAAAGGCTTTTCTTTAATTATGTGATGAAAATATGCTCTAAATCCTAGATTCCAGAAGAGAGGTAAACTTTGTCCTATTTAAGCAGGGCACTGCATTGTGTTTCAGTCATAGCTGCATTCAGCTGATTTCAGTGCTGCACCCTTCAGTTTAAGCCAGTGCCATTGATAGCTGAAGTAAATTGTAACATCATTTAAATAGTGTAGAGTACAGGGAGCTGGGCCTTCATGATTAAAATACATAGAAACTACATTCATCTAGTGTCAGTTGGCTTTCCAGCTGAAAACTAGATGTGCTACATTTAAGATACATTTTATTTTTTAAACCCTCCTTTTTAACAAAATGTGTCTTAAATACAGAGATGTGAAGGAGGTTCGCTGAACCTCTGATGTTGAAAACGTTCCCTGAGAGCATAATGAAGGGGCGTATTTTTGTTCCTGCCTTTATGTACAAGGAAAATGCAATGAGTTAAGTTGTTAATTCAGTTGATCATGTTAAATAACTTGTGATGTTCCACTTCCTCCTGAATTAACATCACCAGTAATTTTCACTTGTTTTCCTTTTCTGAAGAATGGGTTTTCACTGGCCTCCGTTCTGCTCAATATCCCACTTGCATCTTCACGTCCTGGCCCCAGCCAGTCAGCTAGGATTCTTATCCAGACTCGTTTACAGAATCAATTCCTACTGGTTTATCACGGTAAGTGTAATGCAGATGAGTTTTTTGGTAGGTTTTTAATTGCAAGCTGAAAGTGTGATGTCTTTCTAATGTTTTAACTATGTCCAAAAATTCTTTAAGCGATTATTTTTGTCATTACTGTCATTATTAATTATGTATATTTTGCATTAACTGAGAAAATATAATGGTAAAAGCCTTAATGTTTATGCTTATTAAAGGGAATGGAGTGCCATTAACATTAGCAGCAAAGAATACAGTAGTTCTGGATCTAATGTGTAGCTTAGGTTAATGTGATGTGTTTCTGAGGACACTTTGTAAGGATTTGTCCTTTAATTTAAAAGGATATATTCAAATGTGATGGACTGTATTGTACATACCCTGGTTCATCCAATTTGGGTGGAAAACATGTCCACCTGATGATTGCTTGTATCATTTCACATGTTTTTTTCCATCCTGTCATTTTTAGACTAAAACAAACGTCTGCTTTACAAAAACGTTGTTTGTACTGATTTATGTCAGTAGAGATAAGCAATCAGACTGAACTGGCACTGACTAAATCACTCTTTGAAAATCCCTCGAGGACTAAAGCTTACTCTCGCTGCTTTGACGCAGCAAAGAGCCTATCCTTGCAATGTAGCCACAGCATCCTGGTGTCCTTGTGCAGCCCCAAAACAAAGATGCTGAAAAAGGTCTGTCTCATCTAAAGAATATAGACAGCCTCTTACTCAAACAGAAAAAAACTCGTCTCCTTCACAGTGGTGCCTTGCTGGAGATCTCACGTAGCTTGAAAAAAGCAGATGTGTCTCTGCTGTATTGCAGAGCTTCACACAGATACTTGGCCCTCATATAAGTATAGCCATGTAGTTTTACTGCTTGCTATCTTGGATTAGCTCAGGGAGATCTGTACCAAGTTTGGTTATCCAATAGGAATGCACTTCAAAAGATAGTTTGCCCTGTTGTCAAGTTGGAAATTGTTCTTGAGTTGCTTTTGGGTTTGTTTGGCTTTTAAATTATAATGGATCGAATGTGATACTTGTTTAAGAATGCAAAACAAGATTCAGGTAATTTCGTTTTCAGCTGCTCCATGCCTCGTCTAGCTTTATTTGCAAAGAAACTGCAAGAGATATTTAACTCCTGTTAAGTTGTTCTGACCCTAAGTAGCTGATTGCATTTTCACTGTGTGTATTTAAAACGTGCCAAACTTAAGCTTTTCACCTTTTAACGTGGTTCTTTTGGAGATCTTAATAAAACTTCAAGCACTAGTTCAAACTAAAATATTGTTGTGGGACTGGCAAAAAAAAAGCTGAGAGTAAACAGATTTGTTTCAGACGTGCCCATGTTAGTCTCCATGTGCCCAGTTTGGCCTGCTAGAACAGCACTGGCAGGCTGCCTTCTGCCCCGAGTGAGCCCTCCTGAGGGCTCTGTGGGCTGGTGCTGTTACACATATGAAGCACAGCTGTCCCAGTTACGTGCTAGATGCATAAGTAGCCATATGATGAGAAAAGTATGTATGAGCATAGTGACGTAGCCAAAGAAGGGATATGTATCTCGTGATGAGAACCAGACGTGTGAATGCGCTCTGTCCCTCAGCAACCTACGTGGCTGCTGTGCAGCTGGTTGGGTGATGAGAGGCCACTACACACCATTCTGGAGGAACTCCCAAAGAGTTCCAGGTCTCGACAGCTTGGTTGTTCTGAGCACTGCTGCCTTCTGAGGTCTGTAAAACCACACTGCTTTATCTGCTATTTATTTGCTCAGACATCCTCTGACTTTTGTAGGTTCTGTTTCCTTTTCTGATCACCTAATGGGAATTTGATGGAAATGGTGGAAAGGAGTCTGCTGTTTAAAGCAATCATTGTATTCTGCTTCTGTTGTATGCTTTGTAAAAATGAAAAGCAAATGCTCTGTCAGTGTCACTATTTTTAAAATGGAATTTTCAGTAAACTGAAGGTCCACAGGTCCACAGTGTACTTAGTGCATTGCTTTTTCTCTTTCATAGGCTGAACAACTGATTGAGCGACTGCAAACTGAAAATGCTGCCAGCTGAAAGCACTCTTAGCCTTGTGTCACTAGCCGGTTTGTTCTTTGTCTTTGAACTCTGATTTAAGGTTGTACAGTTCAATGTTGCCAATAATATACCAGGATAAAAAAAGCTTTAGTTCCTTATGAGGAAATACACACAGAATCTGTAGCTGCCAACCTAATTCTCCCATTTGGATACTTGAGTCTGTATGCTTCTCTGACAATAAGGTGAGGTGTTTTAATTGTAATTTAGTTAATTTAATATTTGTGTGTATATATATAGATAACACATATGTACACGTGCAGAGAACTTTTCCTAGTAAAAGGCAGGGTAGAGCAGCAGAATGTATTGCAACTAAGGCAACAAGTTAATACTAACAACATATATATGGTACCATACCATACCAAGGGAGTATTTACTGCAGAATCAAGCTTTTATTTCAAAGATGTATTGTTCTGGCATTGCAATTAACATTTAAAACATTTAAATTTCCATCTGTATTTGTATGGTATGTTACTTAAGCCTAGTTATTATTAGGTACATTGCTGAAAGTACACTACTAACTGTCTGGTGTTAAGCTACTTTAATATACTGCTTGTCTTATTTGCATGACTGTGACATAGTAAACGTTAATACAGTAGGTGCCTCTCGTGGTTTAGGCCCTGCTGGGACTCGAGACCACGCTGCCGCTGCCCCTCCCCCACCCTCCAACCGGAGCAGGGCAGGGAGTGAAATACAAACCCCGGGGTTGAGATAAGGAAAGTTTTAATACAACCGTGTAACAACAACAAACCGAACAATAACAACAATGAACAGAACAAGAGGTATACCGCACGGATACAGCAGTGAGGGGACCGAACCGCACAAAGGCCATCTCTGGTCTTTCCCTGCTCCTTCCTGCGCTTGGGCGTCTGGACCTGTCAGCATGGTATTGAATAACCCAGCTAGAGCTCCCTCCCCACTGCTGGGGAAACTTAACCCTATCCTAGCTGAACCAGGACAGTGCCCAAGATGTGATAATGCTGTATAACATAGAATATAGTTTAAATGTGTAAGTGGCTGTATGTTGGACTTAAAGATTGTTTGCCTCTTATGTGCACAATATCTTAAATTATTGTATGTTTACAAAAAATATGAAGAGTTCTGAGGAATTGATTTAATATACTGTGCTTCTGCATGATGGTAGAAAAAAAATCTAAATTTTTAGATGGTTCTGATATTGTTCTCAGTGCAAGGCTTTTGAAGATCACTAATGCCTTGGCTAAATTTGATTTCTAAATGAAGTCATAAGCGAAACAGGTCTTTGGTGCAGTGAGTATGTGGCAGGCTTGTGTAATAGCAATCTGATTTGAATTTGGGATAGCAGGGACTTGGCCCAAAATTGGAACGTTGTGTTGCTTAAGGAACCTGCTGAATGTTTGCCTTTGCTGTACGACTCTAATCAGTAATGCTAGTGCTCTCTTTCTCAATACCATATTAAGGCAGTTTGAATGTTTGGAAAGTTAAAACTCCAGAAAAGACAGAGTGGATTTTCTTTGTTCACAGAGTGTATCCCTTGGTGCCTAACTAAACAAGTGTCCTTGGCTGATGCATTTAGATGCAGCTGAGGTGACGATGGTCTGTTGCACCTGCAAGCTTCCCTAAATGTAATCTTTTTGGTGTTTCCCACTGATCCAGCACTTGTTGCCTTAGTGGTACAGTGTATTCTAATATCCTTACAGTAAACTATATGTAATACTTCAGAAGGTTCACATCCTTCTGAAGAACATCTTCTGCCCAGAAGAGTTTACACCTCTCTCTTCTTTACGACCTTGTTTCTAATATCTTGTTATTCTTATTAGTGGGCACTCACGTATCATTTGCAGCCCTTTAGGGTAATTTGTAACACTAGGTAGGAGGAGTGTGAATTAAAGCCACTGAACTTTAACTACTTCTGTGCAATAGATCTGTCTCCTAACTTTGTGAAATACCTGAACATTAAGATATTTCAAGAGCTAATACTGTGTATGTGTTCTGATTTGTAGTTAATTTATGTAACTGTACTTAACTGTGACATGTAATTTTAAAGTACCAACATGAACTGTTGCTAAAAAGGATTAATAAACAGAATAAATGCTAATTTTGCAATGATCTTCCAGTGCAATGGAATAGTTGCGGGGGGGGAGGGGGGGTGTTGACCCTGGATAGCCCTTTGCTTGCTCTTCACCCCTGACCTCAGAGGGATGGGAGAGCAAATAGGAATAGGAGAAATGAGAAATCTCATGGGTCGAGATAAAGACAGTTTAATAAATGAAGGAAAGAGGAAGAAAAAAACCAAGGTGCAAAGGTAATCACTCATGACTTCTCCCCAGCAGGCCAGTAGCAATGGCTGCCCCCCTTCACCAAACCAAACAAAACCCTCTCCTCAGCTTTTATTGCTGAGTGTGACATTCTGTGGCATGGAATATCCCCGCTAGTCACTTGGTGCCAGGTGTGCAGGTTGTGCCTCCTCCCAGCTTTTTGCCCACTGGAGGGGCAGAGCAGGAAAAAGAGGTGGCCTTGACGCTGTGCAAGCACTGCTCAGCAGTGGCCAGAACACTGGTGTGTTATCAATGCTGTTTCAGTCACAAATGCAAAACGTGGCACCTTAGGGGCTGCTCTGAAGGAATTTTATCTCTGTCCCAGCCAGACTCAGTAAGTTGTCAAATGTACACAGAAGCACAAAGGTCAGCTTTGTATCTTACATTTGAGAAGGGTCCCATGAATGACAGTGAGACTGGAAAGGTAAAAATCAGAATATAATCTAGCTCCCAAACTTTTGCTGATGAGCACAATGGGGAATTCAACTTGACAGCAGCAGACAGGCCTCAAACCGGCTCAAACCACAAAGCATTAAACAGAACCATATTAATTACTGAGATGAATGCTCAGTACCTCATTAGTGTTTTTCAGCATAGAACTGTGTTCCATTTTCCTTTTGTATTGACAAGCATTCTTGGACTCTTCAGATAATTTTTTTAATTAGGCTAAGAAATATTTTCTGAAAAGCCTATCCTAATGCTTTGAATACATTGCAGAATTACTGGCTAGCCCCTGAAGAGGCAGTGGGCAGACCCCATTAACTATGTCACCCTCTTCTACAGCAGCATTACAGCATCATTTTAAAACTTCCTGAATCACCTGTAGAGATTTCCACTGAGCAAAGATCAATAAAATACTCTTGGAGGGTGAACTCAGGAGCTCTTTTTCTACAAGAGCCTGGAGAAGCAAAGGAAAGTTGCTTAGCCACTGCCCCTGCCTCTGTGGTTCTTTGATCCAGTATTAGCATTCCTGAGAAAAGCTGCTTTTGTGACTACATGTTTAGGAATGACAAAGCTTTATTTGTACACTTTTGCTCAGTTGTTTTACATAAACTCCCAACCTAATGTGAACCCAGAACATAATGCTTTTATGCTGAAGTACTAACTGCCCCCTCTTGAGGGACGGAACAGATACAGATACACATACAATGCTGTTAAATAGACAATGAGAAAAAGTTTAGTGTTTTGACTAAGGACAGCATTTTCAATGTAATTAAACTGGTAATAGCACCCCAAGCTATTCTGAAGTCTTCTTAATTGTGAGTTGCAAATAAAAGCACAAAAATGGGAGCAAACCAGTGAAAACTCTATTTGAAATTTGACAAACTTGGAAACAATAAAATGCTGTGTAAAACCTCGCTTGCTGTCATTTCAAACTGATGTGCAACATTTACTGAAGTGCTGAAAGTACTTTCAGGGTTTGACAAGACAAAACACAGATAATCCCTGTACAGTGTACAGTCCAAAAGAGATGCAGAATTCACAGGCTTCAAGTGGAAGAAGAGGAAAGACCACTGAGGGAGCTTGCCTCAAAGAAGTGAAGTTTAGGAACGATTTGAAGAGATGAAAGTAACTTAGTCGGGCAACAACACCTTTTAGAAGGTCAGAGTTTACTTACTACTCCAAATAATCTGTAATACTAAAAAACCTCACATGCTAAAATTTTTGCAAAAGTAATTTAATAAATTCTGTTCTGTTCACCCTAATGGGACCCTGTTGAAAAAAAGTTGCCTGTTGGAAAGTTTAAATTCCTGTTTCATCTGTAGATGCTAATCTACTCTCCACATCACAAATGAGGAAGAAGAATTTTGTAAAACTTGTAAACTAGTAGCTAAATTGAATCACGTGTGTTAGATATGACGCATTCGTGACTATTCAGGCTTCAGAAGTCATCTTTTATTCTGGAGTGTACCAGTGGACAAGCTGACCAGTTGTATTATCTATCTTTTAGACTACTTTTGAAATACTGGCTATCGCTGCAAGCAGGAGATCAGATTTGTCAATCTGTGTGCTGATCCAGTTTGGCAGCTTGGTGTTTATAATCATTGTATGGGCCCGTAGATTTCAGTCGCTCTTTAGGAGGATGCTCATCTAAAGCTGGCAGGTAGGAAACTTGGCCCTATAATTGTTTAAAAAAAATCTATAAATAATATTTTTTATAATAATCCTTGTTTTTATTCAAAATATGATGATAGGGCAAGCTTTTTTAGTTGCTTACCTAATGGGTAAGACTGTTTCATTAGGGCTTACTCTGCTTCTGTCTGTTTTGATCAGAGGTGTGCATAAAGCTCTTGTAGAAGCGCTCAAGTGATACTTAAACCAGCCAGCAGCAGGAGGGAGTGCAGCAGAGGCCATGTAACATCTAACACTAAATACTTACGTGGCAGCGGAAGCCTGGATCCTTGACATTTAATTATTTGAGCCAGCCTTAATTAAGAACTAGTAAATTTACATGAGCTGGACTTGGAACTTGGCATGCTCAGGCTACACACTGCCTCAACTGTGTGTCTTTATTATTTGTACAATGTCTAGTAATGTATTATTTTTCCTGATACTACCATCCTGTTAACCAGCTGGCGACACTTGAACAGCCTGATACTGCTTCCTGCAAGCTATGAACTAATGCTACAGCAGAACTGACTGGATTTCAAAATTATTAGAATTAAACAAACTGCATTCCACAGCTGTATTATAAAAAGCTTGATTCTCTTCAAAATCAAAATGTATGTACAGGCTTTATCTAATGGGAGCTGAAATCCACTGAGGTGTGTGTGTTCATATCATTTTGGCAAGGAATGCTTTTCCAAAAAACAAAGCATTTTAAACGTGTTAAGATCACAAATTATATATATTTTTCCAGCTGCAAGACAGATTTGTTTAGGAAGGAGGAGTGGTTCTGAAAACTAAGGGAACACACAGAAGCAGTGCCTGGTGCAGCACATACTCCCCAGTTTCCAACGTGGTAAAATTATGTGGTGATTAAAACTCACCCTTTATTTCCCTGTCCATGCTCTACCTGCATCTGACTCCCCTGTCTCCCAGATACACTTATTGCAGCACATTAATTTCTTCCCTTTTTTTCTATTATTTCTACTGTCTTTTCACTAGGAAAAGTAGGCAGAGGGGTAATTAAATCCATATTTTTATTTGCCCAGTAAAAAGACTTCTTTTGATGCAAATCCCCATTGGATGAAAATGTCAAAACAAAAAAACCACATTATTTTAGGCTTTTTGCAAAAAAACATTCTTTCCTATAAATAGCATAAAATAATCTATCAGTTTTATCAAGTTCATAATCTATATTAAATTTCAATATCCTTTTGAGGCAAGAGAATATCTTACTTTAAAGACTCATCAAGTAGTGTAGTTAACAGCGCATAAAAGCTTTTATTTACACTGGTAAAAAATAGAATTTTGTATTTCTAATTATACAGTTTTCTTGGTGGGGACTATTTTAAATACAGCTCCTGATTATTTTTAATAGCATTATTACAGCTATTGTATATAACCTATCCTTTTTTTCTTTTTTACATAGAAAAAGTTCCCCCAGAAGAACCATGAAGGAAATTGTTAGCAGTCATCTTTCAGTCTCAATTTTAACTAGGTGATCATTTTTCTCCCAGTTTGGAGAACTCACAAGTGTGCTCTGAAAGCACAGTTCTGCCTCAGATAAGTTAAGGGACTGCAACACTACACTTTTATTTATGCATTTGGCACTACAGGATCTCTATTCTCCTCCTGCTGTAAACAACATTGCTGCATTTTGGTGAAAGAAGAGAGCAAGCCTTGTTTTTTGCTTCCTCACGAATGCACAGTGCCCCAATATACAGTTCCAGTTGCCTTTCACATCTTTACCTTGTGGCACCCTACTTTCTTAAAGGGATATTAGCTGAATTCACCAAGAAGGCTGCAGAGCTTTGTGATCTTCTAGGGTATGACACAGCATTAGAAGAACAGAACAGGTAAAAATAGTGTGAGATACAGAGGAAAAGAGCAGGAGACACACGAGGTCTGGAGAAGGTATGATGGTAAGAACAGACTATTAAATACCAGCACTAGTGCAGCTCTCCAAAATACATGCAAGATGCAACTAATTTAGCAACCGTCCTTGCTGTGGTATTTCTGTAAATTTGGGAATTTTCATATATTTCATGAAAGTAACTTCCATATGTCAAAATAACCTAAACTTTTGTTATATACCAGGCTCTTTCTTTGAACAAGTATATGAATTCCCATAAAAGTTTTCAATTCCATGTTTTACAAATCAAAATCCCACACACAGTATTTCACAACCTGCAAGAATCAGTGTTGTATGGTAGCAAGTTAGTAATTTATACTTTCAGTAACCTAAAGCAGTAAGCTAGCAGAGATATTTTAAGAACTGTGGTATACTTGGTAGTGGATGATAACAATGAAAGGACAATCCAATGACAGCACAATGGATTAGTTCATTATTTGCGATTTCTGTCCAAACCTCTAACATTTTTACAAAAATATCTTTTATCCTTCCAACCCATTTTCTCTCTTGTTCATGTCCCAGTAAGAAACCGAGTTGCAATTCTGTAATAAAAACCTCTTTCAAGATGGTATCTAGATACGTTTTTTCAAATGGAGCCATGCAGCAGAATTCACTAGATGACAAAGCCTTATTCTAGTAAAGTGATGATCACATCATCATCCTTTCCCTGCCAAAGCATTTCACCTTCAAAATGAACCAGACCATGTTTTCTGGCTCTTAGCAAGATTCCCACTACTTTATTGGAAATAGTCACGTATGTTTCAAACAGCTGCCCAAATGTCACACTCACATGTCCATCTTCTCCCACCTCTCCAGTGCTTCTAATGATCAAGCACAGCTCTTCTACTTCCTTACCCACATGTGAGTGAGCATCCTTCCCTCTCTGCTCTGTCTGAGACCCTTCGGGGGGTCTCCCGTAGGTGGGATCTCCTCTGTGAGTATGCACAGGTTTAGATGCAAGCCTGTCATTGTTGCTGAACGGGTTCTTTCTCTGATACTCAATGTGATCCTCTGCCCAGGTCTGCCAACTTTTCCTCAAGTCACCCACCGCACTGGTAGCTTTAGCACTCTGCCCTTTATCTTCTTCCATTTCTTGAGAATGTTTTACAGCATTCAAGCAGGAAACAAATCAATGACTGGTTGTAACTGTGGTTCCTGGGTGCGCTGTCAGCTGTGAAGGAAAAACAATAAATCAGCCTGATATAATTTTTGGAAGAGTTTTGCCTGAGTGAGAGGCAAGGCTGCTGAAAAAGCCGTTAAATATCTGAAGATTTTAAGTCTGCCCATAATTCTACAGCAATGAGGAAAGTAAAAGTGATTCAGCTGAAATTTGGAAGTAATTTTGTAAGACAGGGCAGTAAGTTATGCTTACCAGGTTACATGGCGAACCACCAGTCCTGCAGTTACTGTACATAGCCTGCAGCCTCTGTGCAACACACCCGTAGTGCAGTACTTACTCTTCATGCAGTGATGCCTTTTAAACAACTTTATCCTTACAGCCAGCAGCCAGGCAGACTTCCCCAAAAATCTGATGCAGTGCTGGCTGACCTGTTCAGCACAGGCTTACTGACAGGCCAGAGAGCAAACCATTCCCCAAGAGGCAACAATCCATACAAAGGGGTGGGCAGCCTTTCTCCTGCCTGCACACTGATTAAAGGTGGAAAAACCCACGCTGTGCCGACCAGGTTCCCACAGACTGTGGAAGTTACTATGCACAGAAAACGTTATCTGGAGCTGAAACGCCGATATGTGGTGGGAGCAGGGGGATCTTCCTCATCAGGCACTGAAAAGAGAAGTAGAAATCCAATTAGCAAGCGTGACACTGTCTGCAATGCCCTATTTAGCGACGAAGACAAAACCAGAGTAAATAGTTCACCCTTAAAAGGCTGTGCTGCACAGCCATGTCTGCCTGCTAAAACCTAAGGGCAGGCTGCAGGCAAGGGAGCTTGCACTCCAGAGGTGAAACTGCCCAGCCCCTCTAGGCACAAAGGCTGCCTGCCAGCTATGAAACAACATGTACTGAGATTATGTATGGACTATCTGTGCAGTGTGTAATTATTTTGATGAATTAGGGACAGACTTTTATACACCTATAGAGATCCGGCTGTATTATAACCATGTCTTTGCTGGATCATATCCTTCACCTGTTGAAATACATGAACTAGAGTTCCCATATAGCACATTTACTAATGAGCTGATACTTTTCTTACAGACATTTGGAGATAAAACAGAGGATTAGTGCTGCCTTTTCTATAGGAAAATGGGCAGAAATGCAAATTCTGAACAATTTAATCACTGAATTATAGATTTTAAAAGCAGTTGGGGTTTTTTTAAAGTAAGATTTCATGAGTGTTTGCCCATATCACACGTTGACGCTGTTGCATGTGAAGCCCATGAGCAGTGACAGAGCTCCCTCAATACCCCAGCAGAACGTGCAGGTCACAGTCAAAAGTCACTTGTGTTGCCTTTGGGTCTAGAAGAGTGTATGGGGTGAGCAGAATATGGCAACGCAATGCCTATGAAAGAGAACTGAGAGAGGTAAGCAGCAGCATACATTAAATAATGCCTTCTCATTCATAGTCTCTCACTTTTAAATTGAAACTCATGATTGTCATATGATCCTGTTGTATTTTTCGTGAGAGGAGGGTGGTTAATTGTGGCTTCCTAGATAAATTTCAATTTGAGTAATTACATTTTGTGTACTTAAAATTCCCCTGAAGGCTAAAAAGGATAATTGTTCTTCCTTTCTCTCCCTAAAATAGTTACGTAATGTTGTCAGTGTAGGATGACTCCCCAAATCCACGTTAACAAACCGCTTGATTCTCCTCAGTGGCAGTACAGGAACGTATTTACAAACACAGCATCTGAGAAGCACTTTGTTTTGATGTCAGGATCAAATACTCTCTAAGTCTTACTTATTAATATACATACACTTTCAAACTATGCTGAGCAGCATATAGAGACTGCCAGTGATTTTGCATGGATCCTCAAGTCAAAAGCAGGAAAAAACAGGGCTTTAGTTAAATTCTTGTGTAGAAAACAGTATCACTGGGAAATTGAGGTATTCGCCTTCTGAGAACAGACAGCAATGCTCTGCAGATAAAGTAGTGCAGATAAAGTAAGCAAAAGCCAGTCTCAAAGAGATTAAGCTTAAACAATAATACCAATAACCCCTCCCAAGGAGTTTCTAAAATGGAAGCTACACAGCTAAGAAATTTAAAGTGAGACAGATTGGAAAAATAAAAGCAGACTTCTTCCACTATATCTCTTTCAGCAATTCCAAGATTTTGTAAGTAATCTCAGG
Organism: Strix uralensis; assembly: GCF_047716275.1. Taxonomy (NCBI): domain Eukaryota; kingdom Metazoa; phylum Chordata; class Aves; order Strigiformes; family Strigidae; genus Strix; species Strix uralensis. The sequence goes on from NC_133974.1 coordinate 60,223,325, forward strand.
CTCGTGGGGTTTGTCAGCAGTTCAGCAGTGTGTTTATTAGCTGGGTCTCAGCACTCAACTGCTGAGGTGAACAAGCCTGATCCACATCCACCTCTCTTCTTTCACTTCTAGGAAAATTCACATTTAGCTGCCAGTTACATTTAATTGTTTTCTTGTGAGGGCTAAAGCTCCATAGCAAACCTCAGTTTTGATTACCACAGGAAGAGATAACTGGAGAAGCTGCAGGATGAAATTATGGAGATGCATAAAGAATGTGGCCTGTGCAGTGCTCACAGGTCACGAGCAAAATCTTAGTCATCTAGAAAAGAAGCTGCCCAAAAATCAGCACAGAAAATACAAAACATGAGTTCAGTGCTGAGCTGGTCTGGTCCCAACAAAAGGCTTACCGAAATCTGGATAAGCCGAACCTTTCAGCTCAACGTAACAGGGAGACCAGTCAGAACGGAATTATAGTTATCAAGTCTAGATGTTAAAGTTAAGACAAAATATAAGCTGCAATACAAAAAACCTTTTTTCCCCCCCGTCAGATAGTCACATCTCTCCCCTTTCCTGAAAATCGGTTTTTCATCTCTACCTGCTCCCACACCCGCGTCGCCAGCGCTGACCTCCTTCCCGCGGAAAAACAAACATGACTCCTCTGGCGTCTGTTAATTCTTAATGTTATTTAAGGAGCTGCTTCACCGATGCCAGGAGGGCAGGTTATTGCTGGGGAAGGAGAGCTCGCAGCTGCGCAGCCAGAAGGCCAAGGCCCGGACCAGCCGCCTGCCCCCGCCCAGCGCCCCCTTCAACTTTCCCTCGCGCACCCCTCCCAGCAAAACGCTGTTGGACGCGTGTGCCCACTATACGTATATTTACTTATTTATACATTATATACAGGTACTACTATGCTGACACATGGCACGCATTATCACGCGGATAAAGTAGAAAAAGGATGAGATGAAATAAACGCTCATTAACGAAGGGTGCGAGCAGCACTTTGCCGCCGCGCCCCGCAGCCCTCAGTCAGCAAAGCCGCAGGGAGAGGGGGCACCGCGCTCGGGGCGCGGGCGGGGTCTGTCACACACCCCTTACCGGTGGCCGCGCTCGGGCCGGTAACGGCGCCTCCCCGCCGGGGCCGAGGAGGGCGGGGGGGGAAGTGAGCGGGCTCCTCCCGCCGCGGCGCTGGGCCCGCCCGGCGGCGCATGCGGCCCGGGGAGGCGGGGGATGGCCGGACATGGCGCTGGCGGCACCGGCGCCCCGGCGGTACCTGCTGCTGCTGGCGCAGGAGCACCTCGAGTTCCGGCTGCCGGTGAGCGCCCCGCGGGCCCGCGGCCTGGGTCCCGGCGGGGTGGGCCCGCTGAGGCGGGGGTGGGCGAGGCGCTGCCCTCGGGGAGCGCCCCAGGGCAGCGCGGCCCCGGGTGTGCCCGGGAGGCGGCTTGGCCCCGGCGGGGCCTCGCCCGTTGCCCGCCCGGTCCGCTCGGGGAGGGCCCGCGGCTTTCGGAGGGGGGGGCGCCCGGCGCCCCTTCACTCGCCGCTCTCCGCGACCTCCCTGCGGGGCGCTGCCTCTTTCCCCCTCAGCCTCGCAGCGGGCGTGGGCTTCCTCCTCCTTCCCGCCAGCTCCGTGGAGACCCTCTTCACGGTGGCTTTAAGGCTTCCCTTGCCGCCTGTGGAGCTAGGAGAGGTGGCCAGCAAAGCACCTGGGGCTCCAGATAAGAAATGGAAACGGGGAGGAAAAAACGGGTTTACAAAAATGTTTTTGAAGTCTTGTTTTGATGACTTTTAGTCAGGACTTTAGCTAAACTACGTAGCTGCTCCCGCCAATGTGGTGTGGGTACATAAGGTGTTGGTGCTGCCCCAGTGACGTGCGAGGTCCTCTTTGTCCCTGGGGTTTATGGAGCTGCATAAGGCAGGAGGGTGTGGATTTCTTCATTTTCTGGAGGAAGGCTTGGGGAGCAGCAAGGATGAGGCCCCTCTGAAGTCCTAGAACTGGGGGCCATGATGGAATGAGGTCTCCAAGGCCTTGGCTGGCGTCCTCTGTGTCGCACCGGTGGCTCTGAGGACTGCTCACCTTTGGCTGTTGGTTCTGAGCGTTTGTTTCCATGCGGTCGGAAGGGTTTGTGCCGTGCTGGCCCGGCTGCAGGATCAGAGAGTAGACCTGCTTCAGCGGTGGGATGGCAGGATGCCGGGTGTGGGAGCCAGCACGTCCTGCCCAGAGTACTGCAGTCTGCTTGTCATTGACACATTTATGCTAGCTGGGTGCAAAATTAGGGTGCAGTGTGTGTTCTCGGTCACTAAATTGGTTTTATTAAGTGGTATTCACAGAATTTGTTAACAAAATATATAATTGTAACTTACCCTAAGCTCCCTGGTATTTCTTATGGGTCCTTGGTGAACGCCTAGCTTAGCATAGTCTCAATTTCAGTGTTTATAAGAAAACCTTTTTGTTTGTAAATTTTGCTTGTGATTATTTTTTCCCTGGCGATGATTTACAGAGTTACTGCACACTGTAACAAATTTTGATAACACTGTAACAAGTTCTGACCTGCTCTTGTGGGCACCATCTTGAAGAGCTGGTAATATGATACCCAGGGTAATATGTTAGTGTTTAAAAATCGTGCTGAAATGCAGAGTTATTTCCTAGAATTGGTAGGTCATCAATACATATGTTGTAAAATATTTCATGAGTATCGCATCATCTTATTTATTTTCCTTGTTTTCTTTAAGGCGTTCTCTTGTACCTTATTGTTTACTATCTGCTTTGTGGGACTGGAACATGAATTTATTCTATATTTATAATCAACACAATTTTTCTTCAGGCAAGGGCATTGGATTAATTAAAAAAAGAGATGATATATATGTAACATAGAAGGCTTTGCTTTTTTTTCCCCAAGGTTGTAGTTACTCTTGGTTGATATAGCTGCTGAAGAAAGCAGTTCCATTTCCCTTTTCTTGTACTCTGGTGTCTGCTCAGCCATGTGTTTGGCTTTGCGATGAGCTGCTTTAGGGACATGATTTGTCTGAAAACTTAATGAAACACGCACAGAATTTTCAGCCAGATCAGTTTCCTGATCTCCATCTCTACCATGCCTTCACATAGGGCGAGCACTGCTTTTCTTCTGGTGGTGGTAGAGCACAATAGCTGAAGGTGTTTCTTGAAGTCCACATTTGTTCTCAAGTGTCTGTAGAATAATATTCTGTATTTCATATTGCTTAGTCGATAAAAAGCGTGCTCTGTAGTCAGGGATCTCTCTTTGGTTAGGTCAGATACTGAGAGGTAACACCAGGCATCCTCTTTTCCAGCACAGGGTGTCTCTAATGGCAGATAGATGCATGCCATCCTCATGCAGATTTGTTCCAGTGCTTTGGCCTTTACTTTTGGAAGGATCTTTCCAACCTCTTATCCAGAACACTGCTGTGGTCTGAACCTGGAGCTGTCATCTCCCCTGTAGTAAACTTTGAAAACTGATTATCACCTTCCTTTATCACAGCAACCTTTAGCATGTGTAGAGGTCATGGTTGCATTTCTCTCCAAGCCTTTCCTCGTAGGCCATGTTTTCTGTGCTTCTCATTCTTGTCACTTTCCTGTGGATAATATTACAGGTAGTGTGTGGAGATGCTACTAAAAATGTGTAAAATCTCAGGTGCTTTTGCTGTCCCAGGACCATACAGTGAAACAGTTACACATAAACTTCTATTCTGGAGCAAAATCCCTGGTTTTTTTCCAGCATTTCTTATGTCCTTTCTATGCAAATGGAAAGATGGAAATAGATGGGATAATGTCCCACTAAAGCCATGTGTTAGTGTTATGTAGGGGTTTTCTTTTCCTCTGTTTTTTGGGATACTTCGTGGTAATCTTTTTATTTACCCCCTTGGCTCAAATCTAAGCCAATATAAAAATTTGCTTCCATGTTTTGCCAGCAGTAATGTTCAGAGGCTGCAGTGTGTCATTTCTAGCAAAGGCGCTGCATGAGAAACATCCCCAATGTTCACCTCTCATTTCAGTTCAAAAACCTTTTCAGTGGGTGCATTTTTCTAGTTATTACTTACTAGCTTGTTTCTTGGAGATTTGCTGTTTTGCATCTTCAGTTTACATATGGTCTTTGATTTAGTTTACTCTGAAAGAGACACCTATGGAACAAAACCGTTGAGATGCCTGTAAAGCAGGGAGGTAACAGAAAAGGAAATGATGCTCAGTGCTGGGCCCAGCCCTGGGTCAGAGTGTTACCAATGAGACATCTCTTTTATATGAATTAGAAAAATATTTTAAGAATACATAGAATAATATTATAAGAGGAATATTGTTGTGAGAGTGTAGGATTGAACGGTGAAGATTTTGATGAAAAAGAAAGTGCAAAATGGTAGGATTTGATTACTGAAATTTGCCTAACTTGATCTTACTATATTGTATGCTGTACAACTTTTCATAACCTAACCATAGCTTGTTCCTTTGCAACTGAACTCTGAGAAAGGTAATCAGCTGCTTTTACAGCAGGAGAGTCTAATTTTTTTCAGTTCATGAACAGTACGTACAGGCTGAATTTGATTGTGAACCTCTGCCCTATCCACACAACCCTTAAGTGTTTCACTGTCAGTTCCCACAGTAAGTTGGTAATAAACACCATTCTTTCTTCTGTTGCAATATCTAACATTTTGTTCATAATCCCTATGGAGGTCACTGTCTGCATTAGAATTTATGGTATGCTGTGCCTTTTTTGGCTTTTTTTTTCTTTCTTTCTCTCTTTCTTTTGAACATTAGTTAATGCTCCTAAAGCCTAACCTTTATATTTTCACTTTAGGAGATAACATCTTTGCTCTCGCTTTACGGTGGACAATTCAGCAGTGAGCAGGAAATTCATGTAAATGTAAGTGGTGACCAAATATTTTACTTGAGTGCGTGTATGGTATACAAATATGTTCTTTATAGTATTTTTATTGTATGTGGGTAGCTGAATACGTTTTGAAGTTTCTTAGAAAAATAAGGAATCTTTTAAAAATGAGCAATTCTCAATTTTAGTAAATATTCAGAACTGAGTAATGCACAGAATGCACCTTGGGATGTCTTCATTTAAGGGTGCGACAAGAAGCAGTGCCATCTGCTGGGAGGCTCTCCTTTCTTTTCAGAATAGCTGAACGTGAAAACATTCAGCAGGAGTTTGAATTTCGTGTTTGCCTCTAAATCGATGAGACGGCGTATCTGGAAGAGTGAAACTAGGAAGCTGTACGATTCTGGTCTCAATGCTTAGTCAGGGAATGTTACTGGGTTTTAGTTATTACTTGTGTTGTAATGAGGTGTTTTGAGTCTTTAGAGGATGAAAATCTAGAGAAGCATAAACAAGTAATAATAATTTACCAGGTCAAAGATGTGGTGGGAAAACGAAATACCTATTAAAATTTCTCAGACATTCAAGCTGAGTATACAGATTTACATCAGATTGAATGTTTTATCCTCATGTTCTCTGTACAGTTAACAGATTTCTTTTTTTTAATCTTTAACATGCATGTTCTGTTTTTATAGAACAGAATTGTGTATTTGTATAATTCATGTGACTTCCTCCAGCTAGGTATTTGCATCACTTATCTTCTCTTTATTTCAGTCTCCATTTTGGATTCTCAGTATTCCTTCAGAAGAGATGGCAAGGGGACTAATGAAACGGACAGTATGTGCAAAGTAAGAGGTGAAAAATGTAAATAATAACATGGTGGAAAATTGTTCTGCTATATTGTGGCAAATACTAATTTTGTATGGAGTCTTAAAATAAACAGTCTCTGATTACTTTAGAATTGGGGAGGTGTTACTGGAGCCTGTAGGACTGATTATGTAGCATGCCCATCCTCTTTACTTAGTGTGCGATCAACGCAGGGTCTTGAGACTGCATTCTTCACTGCAGAGCCAGTACTTGTCTTGGAGTGTCACTGATTTTTTTAGTCATCTTGCATAATGTTTATTTAGTTGCTTGTTTTAAAATGTGTATGGAATTAAAAGATAAAAAGATAATACATAAAAACTGAAAATCAAGTTTGGAAGGGAAGGGTAGTCATTTCTTGTGTCACCCTCCTAGTGCTGGTATCTGAGTCCTCAGCTCAGACCACTGCAGCAGAGGTCCTTCTACAAAATTCGGGAGCACAGGAATATGCCAGAGAGTGATTGTTCCAATGGTGTGTGTCCAAAGAAGCGCAACGAAGCTGGTGAAGGGTCTGGAGCACATGTCGTACGAGGAGCGGCTGAGGGAACTGCGGTTGCTTAGTTTGGAGAAGAGGAGGCTGAGGGGAGACCTCATCACCCTCTACAACTACCTGAAAGGAGGTTGCAGAGAGCTGGGGATGAGCCTCTTTAACCAAGTAATAAGCGATAGGACAAGAGGTAATGGCCTCAAGTTGCACCAGGGAAGGTTTAGACTGGATATTAGGAGGCATTTCTTTACAGAACAGGTTGTTAGGCGTTGGAATGGGCTGCCCAGGGAGGTGGTGGAGTCCCCATCCCTGGAGGTGTTTAAGAGTAGGGTTGAGATAGCGCTGAGGGATATGGTGTAGTTGGAAACTGTTAATGTTGGGTGGATGGTTGGACTGGATGATCTTCAAGGTCTTTTCCAATCTAGACAATTCTGTGATTCTGTTTTTGGTCCTATTTAGACGTGCCTGAACAACATAGTTTCCAGTGACGCTTGAGAGATACCCCAGAGGTATGGTTCAGGATGAGAAGCAGCTTAGCTCTGGTATGGCTCTCTGATGATGGCTCTTGTCTGTGCTGTCCTGTTCAGGGTTAGTTTGGGCACCTCTGCAGAGCATTGCATGGTCCCTGTTGAGTGCTTCTTGTGTCAGGTATTCAGTTTTACCTACAGTGACTTGGGTTGTATGCTCTTGTCTAAAGAAACCCCAAGTATACAAAATTGTCCTTATGATAATATGTTTCCAATGGGGATAAACTGTACTGCGCTTCAAGCAGCTGTAGACAACTAAGGAAATAAAACATGACAAAACAGCTTGCTGATGTTCCATACACCATATTCTTTCAACTAATGTATGCTTATTTTATGTAGAAAGCATACCTGGCCCGCTGTTTTTCCTGGTCTGCTACTGGTTGTGGGGAGATATGTTAGTTTTAGAGTAAGATTGCTGGAGCATCTCCATTGCAATGATAATGAATATTAAAAGCTCTGAAGCATAATTTATCTAAATAAAATCTCCCCAGCGTTTTGTGGGGTTTTTTCAATACCTATGTAAGCGTAAAAGTAAGAAGTGGGCCTGAAGGTGTTATTGCTGGAGCTTCTTCAACAATTGAATAAAATTCAAAGATGAATATTTGGTTCTCTCTAGTACAGCCTATACTGTCAGCATTTCCATTGCTCCATCTAGAAATACAGTTTAAATTCACACAGTGGATAGAAGCAGCTGCTTTTAGAAAAAAATTAGACACTGTGAAAAATGCCTTTTTTTTTTTCCGGGTAAATGCAGGTTAGAAATGAAGCCTTAAAAAATTTATTCAAGAAAGGAATACTTTAACAAAATGACTTACCACTGGGCATTGGTATCTGCTATTGTCACTTAATAAAATGTAGTTCTCTTCTATTTTTGCTTTAGTGAGCTAAACCTTTGAACATTTTGAAGATTTTTCAGGAGTCATCTTTGAAGAGGTAGTACATGGCACTACTAATCCCTAAAGGCTGTGTTTATGGTGTGTTTTGAAAGCAATATATGCAGTGACAGACACTATATGCAGTGACACTAGGATTCCTGTACTAAAAAGATTTCTTTCTTGTGTACAGAAAGTCCACTCGGTTTGGATATTTGAATGTTGAGGGAAAGGTCTATGATGTGGTGTTGTGCCTTCATTACAGCAGGATCAGTTAACTCATCTTCCAAGGCAATGCTTTTCTTACAGCCAGCAATATGGAAACAAAACAAAAAAAGTGTAAAGTAGCATAGTGTTTAAACATCTGAAAAGAACAGATATCATAACCACATCTTATGATATCAACATACATAAGATGTTACAGTTTCATGATTTGTTTTACTCCAGGGTAGCATAACACTTCAAAAGTCTGTTCTTGACCTTTTTTTAGCCTTTGTCTACCCCATCAAATTGATAGGTGCAAGTAAATTTTGTCTCATTCGCTAGTATCACTGTGTGTCAGAAAAAGGTCTGGTGATATTCAGGGGTACTAAGACTGAAATTTACCATTTTCTATATGTTACCAAACAAAAAAGCTTCGCTGAAATACACTTATTTTTAATTCCTAAACTGGTGTCCCTTTACAACAAAACTTAAGCATGTGCTAAGAGTTAAATAATGCACTTCAGTACTTCATAAAACAAAGCCTAAATGCATCGGTCAAGAAGGTTAAAAGGAGTAAGTATCTGCAAGGTATTTCCTCCCCCCCCCATATGACTGCACTCTAAAAAACTTTGTACTTTCAGGTCTGTATTTGAACTGTGGGGTCATGGAAGGTCTGCAGGGGAACTCTATGCATCTTTGAAGAACTATCCAATGGACAAGATGGTATGCATATAAAGAATCTGGATAATATGGTTTCTTAATACCAATGAATAGCACTGCAGCTGTACTAATGAAAGTGTCTTTGCCTTTTTTTCAGCTTCCATATCTACAGACAGACTCTACTTACAAAGTACATATTCATACATTTAATAAAACACTGACCCAAGCACAGAAAATAAAAAAGATAGATGTAAGTAGCTGTTTAAGAAAACTTTGACATTTAATCTATTCACTTTGTTCTTATTCCATGCTACCAGTGTTGTCTAGAGTGTATTTAAGTTTGGGTTTCCTGAAGATCTTAAAGCAGTTTACAGCTTATGTCTTATCATCTCTAAATGAGATCTTTGTGTCTGAATTAACATTCTCCTCAGAATTCATGACTACTTTTTTTTTTTTTTTTCTAAACAGACCATGTAAAGTATATACAAAGACAAAACAAGTATTAGTGTCGATTTCAGCCCAGTGTGCTGGGGAAACTGAAGCTTATTGCTCAAAACTCTAAGATTCATATGGCTAGAGTTAGGTGCTAGATTTTTAGGAAATTTGTTGCTCGATCTCCGTATTAGGCATTGTTGCAGAATGTGGAACAAGCCAGTCCAGTGACTTCAGCTGCAAGCTGTGGATTGTGTGCTGATTTCCTGTTCTGTCCTTATGTTCTTGTCTGCACTTGTGCTCTCCTCTTAACTGTATCAGTATTTTAATTAGGAAATTTTTCTATCTTACTGTTAATTTTTGCTTTTCCACATTCTGTTTTTAGCAGCTATTTATCCTGTTTACTTCATTTACAGAGACTGAAATTATCTGTATTAATAGCAGCTGTCCTTTCCTCTTTGTTAAGTTTTTGTGTACATGAAGTAATGCTGAGTATGTAAATTGGTGTAGCTGCTCATCACTGAAATTTTAAATCCCATTGTTCATCATAAGTGTTGTTTTTATAACTTGAAAATTACATAATTAATGTGCACACTTCATTTCCTCTGAAGTCTGCCCAGAGAAGTTGTGGATTTCCCTGCCCGGAAGTGTTCAGGGCCAGGTTGGATGGGGCTTTGAGCAACCTGGTCTAGTGGAAGGTGTCCCTGCCCCTGGCAGGGGGTTGGAACTAGATGATCTTTAAGGTCCCTTCCAACCCAAACTGTTCTATGATTCTGTGGGTTCTGTTCAGTTAATAAAAAATGTTATGGTTCCTGATTTCTAATCCTAAATCATTTGAGCTATCTTTATTCACAAGAAGGGCATTTCAAAAATCCAGTGAAAATTGAGAATGTATTTTTAGTGATAATCTATAATTTCTCACAAGTGGAATTGTAGGTTGTTTTTTTATTTTTATTTTTTTGTGGGGTGTGTATTTAAAAAATTTGACCCTGTTATTTTTTGCTCTGTTTATTGTATAGGCCCTTGAATTTCTGCCATTCAAAGGAAAAGTAAATTTAAAGAATCCAGAACACATATTCTGGATTTTGGAAGATTATGGAATGGATCCTAATAATGTTCCAGAAGACCCCTTCCATCTGTATTTTGGTAGATGGGTGCGTAAGTACGCTTACTTCAGTTGTTACGAGCTTGTATTTTCAGGAAAGTGTTTGTCAATTTAAATGTAACAAATTGTGTTGGGTTTTAATGGAAGCAGACAATATAATTATGGCTGAATCTGTCAATGCATAGTACACTGATGCAAGTCTTGAACGTCCTTATTGTGACTAGGAAAAGGCAGATTAATTGAGCAATTTAGAGGTGGAAAATACCAAAGCTGTACCTGGGATCACACCTTATGTTGCTTTCTGCTGAGGGAACTCAAGACAGCAGTGAGACTGCACAGCTGTGGTGGTGTATTATATTACTGTGGGCCCAGATGGAGCTAGAAGCACCAGCAGCTTGTTTCAAACATGAAGAAAGATTTACAGGAGCTGTGGATGGCTTGTGGCCCTGCTGAGTTGCACCAGCCCCACTGGAGTGTTGTGTAAGTGCTTCAAGTGGTCCCGACAGGCACCTCTACAGAAAGGCGCAGACTGATCCCTGAGGCACTGGACATCAGCAGGTCCAGCCCACCAGCAGATGCCCGCCTGAGGGGACACTGGCAGTGCAGTGCTGTGCAGTATGAACCACGTTCAAAAACTGTGTGGAGCTTCTCATCTGAGGTCTTTACTACAAACATTCTTTCCTGTTGGGTATATGCACTCCAAACCTGCTGCGTTAGGATATCCTGAGGAAATCTGATCTGGTCTTTTATTTTTTGTGAGGAAAAAGTGACTCCCCAAAGGACATTTTCCAGAATGACACTGGCCTCTGATGGGAATATGTGCCTGCAGTGTCCTGGGTCAAGGGCAGCTGGAAGGAGGGAGAACCCCTGCTGAGGTTGTACAGCTATGGTCAGGAACTTGTGTACAGAGAGGTTGGAGATCCAAGTGTTCTGTTAGCACCTGTGAATATTCTCCATGCCTGTGATTAATGTGAAAGCGCCCTGGGTTGTGGCAATACTGAAAAACACTGCAGCTGTTGTCCCATCTGTGCTGGATTCCTGAAGCGTTTAAAAACGAGTAAACCAACCTGAAAAGTAGGCAGGTGTATTTTGTTTACCCAGTAAGACTGATGTTGATTGGAGCTGGGGAATAGTGTTGGAAGAGCTTTTGAGCATGTTTTCTTCCAGACTGCTTTGGTCCTCTTCAACATGTTTTGGAAGTCTGATGTAAAAATGGTAGCATTTGGGTTTTGTTACCCAGTAAATTCTGATCTGTCATTGCTATCCTAAATTTAGATTTTGAGTGTGACAGAAATGCCAGTGAAGGTGGAAGTTCTGTGTGACCTTAAGCATGTGTGTTTGTATGTGCACGCACATGTTAACATGTATTTCTACTATTCATAATTTTGAAATACTTTTAACTCTGAATTGCCAGGAAGTGTTTTTCTGATACCTAGAATAATAGCAAAGTTGCTCTAATTGTTATTTCTTCAGAAGAATTTTCACTCTAAATAGTTTGTATATTTTTGACCTCTGTGTTGAAGAATTTATTTAGGTGTTGAACCAAGTTATCTGTTGCTTGCAAAGTTGTCTGTCATATTTTCAGATGGCAGAAAGCAAGGTGATGTGTTATGAAATGAAGAGTTACCGTTTGTTGGATGGTGTCACTTAAACAAGTCTGTTAGCCTGTCTGCTTATATCTTGTATCTAAGACCTGACAGTGATTTTAAATGTTTCAACAGATTGCAGATGGCCAAAGAGAACTGATAGAGTCCTACAGTGTAAAAAAGAGACACTTTATTGGAAATACGAGCATGGATGCCTGCCTGTCTTTCATTATGGCAAACCATGGGAGAGTAAAACCCAATGATGTTGTATACGATCCATTTGTTGGAACAGGTATATTTTTTTTTTTTTTTCTACTGGCAGGAAAAACTGAGAGATTGTGTTACTGCTTGCACCACACTTTTACCTTGCACAATGACTTCTGGTGCTCGGCTTATATTTGAGAAGATACAAAAAGCAAAATGGTGATTATAAAATGAATGTTTTGTTAACTTGAAAGGGATTTTGGGGGAAGGAGACCAGCTTCAGAAGATGTCAGAAGTGTAAAATAAACTATTTACAAGTCTTACCTTCACTGTATTATTTTATGTAACATGGCTTAAACACCAGTTCATGTGTGTCATGGACTGCTTAAGATCCAAAGTGACTAAGAACTGAAATTTGGCTAGAGCACTCCCTGCAGCTGCTTTCAGAATGATACAAGGAGCAGCATTTTTGGACGTGGCTATTTAGAGGCATGCTGAGGGCACTTATGGCTATATAACATGACATAGCAATACTTTAAGTCATAGCATCCAATAGTGATCAGTTCCTTGTACCGTCATGTCTTGTCTTTAGAATAATACTATTCACACCGTGTATTCGCCCCCAGTTGAACTTTTCTTAGTTAAGCCAGGAGGGGGAGCTTTTGTTCCACGTATTACTGTGTGTGGCATAGAAGTACTTCTTACCTAAGGGAAACTCAGCTGTTTTGTAGGTGAAATAGAAGACCTATTGTGTCAGCTTGTACCATTTAATCATACAAAAGTATATTTTGTTAAGCTACCTATAGTAGTTTCTTCAAAAGTATAACAAAGGCTGTTTCTGACCTGGATTTTGCTAGACTTTGATCAAGAAGACCATGCGTGAGATGCATACAATTAAAAATAATTACATTATGGGAGAATGAAGAGAATTCACTGCAGAGAAGTTAGGGTGAGAGAAGATAACACTACAGGGTTGCTAGTAGGACAGATTCTTATCAGCATGTGCTTCTCTGTACAATAGAAAACAGACCAGGGATATAATATTTTCAGAAACAAGGCTTCAGTGAACTGTACGTTTTTGTCTTAAATTTTTTTTTGTATATGACCTGATTTTTTGTGTGCATAATAATGTCTTATGATATTTCCTCCTCCTCCTTGTGCTTGTGTTCCTTGCAGATGGATAGTACTCTTTGAAAGGTTGAGGAAATTCCTCTACGTCATCTCTAAGCAGTTTGTTTCATTTCGGTGTTTATGGTTTTGTGTCCTTTTACAAAAATCTGCTAAACCTAAATCACACAAAATTCTCTGAGAGCATTCATTCTCTTGGGAGTGAAATTTGGAGAAAAGAAAAAAAAGGAAGGGTAAAGTTAGAGGAAGAAAAATCACATAGAAGTGGCGAAGCTATGGAAATTCAAGATAAATGTTAAGTCTTATTTCAGTTCAAAAGTGTAACATATACAAAATTCTCCCCAAATCGCCTAATAATTTGAATTGCAATTTTTGTGGTTTTATTGCACTAGACAGCTGTAATATACAGGCTGAAGATTAAAGGTACATAAGGACACTGGAGATGCTGGGTGGCACACTGTTTGTCAGTAAAGTGTATTTATGACTAAACAACTAAACAGTGGCTTTTGCACCTACTTTTGGTGAGTAAACCCCAGGAATTTCAACAGTGTCTTGAGGTCCTTTAGAGGATTTTCAAGATTGTCAGTGTAACAGTGCTCTGCCACTGGAATTTTGGGAGGTGGCTCAGAGTTGAGAGTGATGCACTGGATTTGAGCTGATGGATTTGGAAAGAATGTACATTCAGGATTTGAGGAGCACTTTGAAGAAACTGCGGTTCAGATTTCTTTATTGGTACAGTTTTAATACCTGACTTGTTTTTCTCCTGAGAAGGTGACTAGTAGCAAATTAGAACGGCCTTGCAAAATGGTGCTTGCTTCTTGGAAACAAATTGGTTTTGCTGGATTAGCCAAATCATAAGTCTTCCACATGACTGCAAGAGTGGACAATTGGAATTTGTCCTTGGAATGAAAAGTGCATTAGACCAGGCTGCTTTAGGAGACTTGATTCCCCTTTTCTGTAAAGCAGAATTGGAATGGCCAGGATTGTTTTTGAGTCGTAAGATTTAACTTTCATAAACTGTTTAGATATTCTTTCCTCAGTGTTGGGCAGAAGGAAGCCTGGAGGTTTCTGAAAAAATAAGTCTTTTACCTGAATACTTCCTCATAGACCATCTGTTCTGGTTATCTCAGTAAGCTTATTGTGTGTACCATTGGAAGATGTTTGTCCCTACTTTCCCTTCGCCAATTTGTGATACTGCATAATTGCAGGTGACAGGAATTTTTTCTTTGACATCCTGGAGGATAGTGGTATGCAGACCCTCATCTGTGCTGAAGAGATGGGGGAAATAGTATACGATAGAAAAGCATGAAGTTCTGTGCCATCATCATTCTGCTAATAGCCGTCAGGGGACACAGTAATTCTCTGATTAACTCTTTGTATACATCTGTTTGATACAGTAGGTCAAAGGGCTGGCCATATTAGAGTATTTAAGTATTCATGCAGCTTCTGTGTGAACACAATTGAACTAGTACCAGCTGAGATTTATTAAAAGCTGTAAGTTCATGTTTTCCTAACTTCTTTTTCCCTGTGATTAAAAACTTTCTTAGATGGGCAAAGTACTTTCTTCTTACTTTTTTTATAGGACTGGGTGGTATGCCATACTTGGGGTCAGGGCTAGCTAAATTTGTCTTGACCCTCTGGAGGTACTGCCCATCTGTTCTGAGGGATTGCAGCCGAGAAGGGAAATGGGTGACTCCTCTGGGGTGAGTAACCTTGTTTTTCCCTGATCCATTTCACAAGAAAAAGCAGAGGAATTTTTTTTTCTTTTTCTTTCTCCCTCACCTTCAGTTTTGGTAGAGTTCATTAGTATATGATGTAGGAGTTTTCTAGTGCCCTGAGATGGGATCTTTAACCTGTGCACACAGGGCATGTTAGGAATTTGTTGGTGCTGAGTGGGTGGCACGAGGTAGTGCAGCCACCTGAGATGCTCCTCTCCATGCTGCCAGTGAATGGGAGAGCTGGTGTCACCCACACAGCCAACTTGCACATTGTTCCCTGTGCTGGTCAACTCTTCATCCTGCAGCAATTGTCCCCTTTATTTTAGCAGGACTGTTTGTATCCGTAAGCAGTTGACATCAGTAGTGTGGGGTTCACAGCCTTGTCCTCAGTCACTGTTCTGTTTTAAACCATTCTGTTAGCTACATACCTCCTTATTAACAACTCAATAACACAGCCTTTGGTAATCTTCTGCTGTCAGTCGTCTTTTTCATTTGAAAGATGTTAAAGAGATAATGTCATTTGCTCTTTTCTGTGGGCTATTTGACCATTGCCTAGTTTCAAGGGGAAATCACACATGCCTTTTTGATAGAGTTGTGGGGTTTTTTTAATGAGGAAAGCAGATCACAATAGTAGTGATTAAAAAAGTTAGTTTTATTGCAGGATTAGCACGCTAATAAAAGTACTGACAAAATAGGCAGCATACTCACAGAAAAAATGCATCTGTATATAGGTTTCACACTACAAAACAATTACAGAAACTTTTTTTATATTGCTGTTTACACGGGAGATACTTATATTTACAAGGTTCTTGACCATTGCTTCTTATTCAGAGAATGGCCACATTATACAAGATTGATTTTAGACACAGTTAAGGAGACTGAGAACAGACATAGTAGAATTGCCATTTGTTTGGTGATGATGTTTTCAAATTGTTTGCCAACAATTTGAAATTCTGCTGCTTGCAAAGTAGAATTAAAAGTTTTGGTTCATACAATGATTAAAGGATCTTATTGCCTTGAAACACAGAAAACCATAAACAAACTCCTAAGAACAGTCTCCAGAAACAAGGAGTGACATAGTGCATAGCAAGATAGGGAAGATCAGGTATAGCAGCAAGGGATTTAATGTTATCTCTGATTATAGTTGTATAGTAATTCTAACTGATTGGTAGTTTTAATTTTTTTTTTTCTTTCTTTTTTCTTCTTGGGTCTAGCTTTGAGTCTAATGTGCTACTGGTGTAAACTCCTGAAGTTCCTGAGCAAAAAATCCTAACACAGATAACATTTATGACAGCAGTTTATACTTTTTTCCTTTTCTTCCCTTTATAGGTGGCCTTCTAATCTCCTCGGCACACTTCGGAGCATATGTGTGTGGTACTGATATAGATTACAACACAATCCATGGATTAGGTATGTTATGTATTTCTAAGCCACTGAAATCTAACTCTCTGGAATTTAAGACTACCGATGGTAATGGGGGATACTTGGTGGATTTTAAAGTAACATAAATCTTCGCAAGATTTGGTCATGCTTGTTTTTATTGACCAATTTTCACGTATCCTAGCTAAGATATTCTCTTATTTTTTTAAGCAGGAAATATTTAATAAAAGGAATAATGAAAACCAAAACAAAGTTCCAAATAATAATTACAACAGCTGTGTGCTTTCTTAACCTTTGATGTGTGAAGCTTCTTGTAACCTAACCCAGGAAGCCTAATCCCATTCTTTCTTCTCTGAAAAACTGCAGTGCAAATTATATCTGACTTACTGAACAGAATTATGACTGAGGGATAGTGAGAACATCTTACAAATTGACATTTTTATAAATGTGTTCTGTGATGCCCTGTGCAGGTGGTGCAGCAGAACTTTTCTCATGTATTTTCCTATTCCTTGCTACTTGTGAAGTTTATTGCAAATACTTGTGACAGTGAGCAGAATAAGGCAGGATATAAACTCTGGTTTTGTATATGACATTTAATTCTTTTCCTTTAAAATAAGTGATAGAGTATATGAAAGCTTTTCCTATAAATTAGTTTGTTGTTGAGTGTGCTTTTTTTTTTTTCCGTCCCGTGCCCCCGACTCCCAACCCAGGCAAGGCAAGCAGAAAAAACCAGAAATGGAGAGGGCCAGATGAAAACATCAGAGCTAATCTCCGACAGTATGGTTTAGAGAAATACTACCTTGATGCACTAGTTTCTGATTCTTCAAGACCAATATGGCGAAAAGGGATGCTTTTTGATGCAATCATTACAGATCGTAAGTTAATGCTTTTTGTTGCCTAATAACAATGACTAAAAGATTATTGCCTATGTCTATGTACATTGATTTAATGTCTTGATGAATTCTCAGATCAGCCGTTTCCATATTACAAAAGATGACTGTTGAGAGCAGCACTGTGGAAATTGGATCTGTATTTGACATCTCTGCATTTCTTTTAAGGATAGTTATAAACGTGTAACAAAGCTGATGATAATCCTTTCTTCCATGGAGAGGCTATTATGTTCACCAGTAGAAATCAATATAGCTGAAAATCATCCTTTGAAGAAGTCTCATTCACTAAAGGCATGACTTTATTGATGCACGGAGACTTCTCATCAGAATGGTTCGTGCTGCTGTTAGGACTTCATCTGCAACACACTGGAGTCTGCCATGCAGCTCTGATGGACTTCTGGAGACTTCTATTAAGTGCTTCCTGGAATGCTTCCAAAGAGAAATTTTAAATGCGTTTCTGATACACTTAACTACTAGAAGTACTAGTGGTTTAAAAGGATCTTCCGCTTTTTTAGAAACCTATGTGCTTAACACCATTTGTCATGCCTGAGAGGGAGTAGAGGCTAAGGGAATAAATAAAAGACCTTGATACAGCAATTTCTGATCTATAGTGCTGGCTCTTATGATGACACATTCATATTAATTAGGAACAGGGAGTGTGACTTTCCTTTGTGGGTTGCCTGCTAACTTTTATTTGTCCTGTTTGTCAGTAAGACAATGTATACTAATAATATGACTTAGAACTGAGTTTGAAAATTGTGTCACAACTTACGCGTTTTCAAAATGGTGATATTGGTGCTTCCATAATGCTGAAACAAGTCTCCAAAAACAAATGTATTGAATATGAAATAAGTAATTATGCTATTAGAAATGTGCAAAAATGTATGAGGAAAAGCCATCTCTGGCTCTTCGTATCTGTCTATGTGAGAATTACCATTTGTGTAATGTGTTGGCAAGAAATTCCAATATATACAGTTCAGTTTTGAAAAAGGTTTGCTAAGTGCTATAGGGGAGATGTTTGTGTCTGTCAAACAAAAGGGTGGGATTATTTGTCACATGTTGGAAATGTAAGGAATATCTTTTAATGAACAAACCAGAAAAGCATTGTCCTTTGTAGTGTAGACCGCTAGAAGCCTCTTACAGCTGAAGGGCTTTCTTTGCAACAGTTTTAAAGTAAGCTTTTAGAGCAAGAAGTTTTTAATAGATCTTGAAGAAATTACCCTTACCAACTTTTACTCTGTAAAAGCTTTTATTTTTTTTTAACTTTGTGTAAGCCACTGTTTGTGCACTGTTGTGTATGCATAATATAATTGTATGTTATTTGGCCAAAGGATGAGGTTCTCATCTCTGCATTATGCATTTGCTTTGTATAGCACCATATGGTATCAGAGAAGCTACTCGCAGAACAGGTTCACAGAAGGAAACAGTTAAGTCAGCTGAAAGAAGGTGGGTAAGCTGTTTCGCCTGTTGTAGAATATAAATGTCTTAATGGAAACCCAGTCACAGTTTTAGAATCTTTTATTATTTATTGGTTGGCTATCAGCAGTTTAAAAGAATGATAGTAATAATAACTAAAGAAGAAAAGCTTTTTTTGTTCTGTTTGCAAAACACTTCCTGAAATCCTCTTGGTTTTGTTCTCCCTGCTTATCATTTGTATGTGTTCAGATTTCAAATCCTATTTCTTGTCTCTGTGAGCCACCATTACCTTGTGTTTCCTGTTCTCAGACAGTTCTCTTCAGTTCCTGCAAGCTGCAAAATCAGTCTAGAATGGAATACCTCTGTTTTACTGTAACCACCTCTCTTGGATTTCCACTGCTCCTTTCTCTTCAGAGATAACACATGGCTTTTCCACTGCCCAGCCTTCCTTGTCTTCTGCCTTTTACTCTAAATTGCCCTTAAGAAAGATGCTGTGCAAAATAACTATTCTCAACATGCTTGTGATTCTTTGACTTCCACAAGTACTAAAGATGGTAGTCTGAAGAGCCAGTGGGGGAATTTGGGAAGTCATATACCTGGATTGTCCTAGGCAGTTTTGCAAATCTAAGATAGTGCTATTTTGTGGTTTGGGGGGGGGGTGGGTTTTTTAATTTTTTTTTTTTTTTAATTAAAAATGAAGGTTTTACATATGCTTTTATGTTTACACTTGTAAATTTTTTGTTTAGCACAGAAAATCACATCTTCGTTTCATCCAGTTATCATCTCAGTGACATCTTTTTTGACCTGTTGAAGTTCGCAGCAGAGTATCTGGTGATGGGAGGAAGATTAGTTTACTGGCTGCCGATATACAGGCCTGAGTATGTATTGTTGATTTCTGGTATGTAGTATGTCAGAACGGATGCTACGTTCTCACCGTGCTTTCTTTTGGGGCGTAGTACAGCTGGAACTTCCGTAGTACTAGCACTTAGGAGTAATGCTCAGACTTCATATTTTGAAACTTCATATGAGGGAAGGCAGATTTTGAAATAAGGGTTTTGGATGGAGATAATTCCTGACTGTTACCAAAAAGAAAAAAGCCTTCACATCTCCTTGCAAATGCATGTCCAGTGGGTTGAGGTTTAGTCTTAGATTAGACTTTCAAGGCACAGATAGAGTTCTAAGATAGTAGTAGCAAGGGTCTTATTGATATGTGTTTCTACTAGAGTATTTGATAGAGGTACATGACAGGGTCCTGTAAGAGAACATTCTTGGCTCTTTGGGATTTGGCACTGTTAATTTAGCTTTCTTCTGAGAAATCAAAAGTCAAGTGACCAAGAGATGGCAGTGAGAGGCAGGAAGTGTAGGGGAGCAGCCCTGTTAAGGATGAGAGAGGCCAGCAGAGACTGCAGGATGCTGTCTGCTTAGTAGTGCTACCTGGGTTTAAAAGGAAAGACATCTGTTTGCTTACCTTATTTCAGCATCTCTTAGATAAAGTTTTGAGGGTTTTTTGGTTGTCTGTTTTTCTAAACTGTTTCCCAGTCAAGTGGGGAGTTGATGTACAGTAGCTGTTTCTAAGTATCTTCCAGATGTAGATGTGCTCTGAAGGTAGCTTCTACAATGTCATGTGTTTCAATGTACAGGCAAACTATACTGATACATAAAGTGGTGATTGTCCCTGATTTCACCATGAAAATGGCTTGTAGCAGTCCTACATATAATTACCAAGTGCTGTTTTGAAAATTTGGAAGTCAAAAGGAGCCATTTCTGTTACATGCTTCCGTAACAGAAGAGTGCACTTAGTAGCTTGCTTTTTTTGTTAATGCTAGTGTGTTTTTTTTTCTTAGGCTTTTTTTCTTGTAAGACTATTCACAAACAAAACAATGAATGCCATTAACAGTATTATAGCTAATTGTTCAAAATGTCTGTCTATACATACTGAACCCTGACAGACTTGGGTGGTTATGAATTCTTAGATTTCCATGTCAATAGACTCTGTTTGGAATTACTGAGTTTATTCTGCTTGTCAAGATACCAGAGCTTTTTGTCTGCTCATTGAACATTGGTAAGAGCACGCTTCCTCAGTACAGCAGTATGAAGTGTTTGACTTTAGATAACTGAGCTGCACAGTCTGGTTCTACTTCAGTTGCTGTTTTGGGGAGGTCAGCGCTCTCCAGCTCTAGTTGGGTTGCCTCTTAAAAAGTGGATTTGTACATACTGCTATGAATTGAAATAAAGTCACTATATTAGCACAGAATATTCATATAGTCACTTTATTTTCAACTTCCTGATGAACAGAGGAACAAACATTAAAGCAAGTTTGTGGAAGGCAGATAAGAGACTGTCTGCTAATACATTGTGTTACCAAATATCCCTTGGTAACACCTGCCATTAGGGTCATGTGTTATTTGAGATCCATGTATATTATCTTAAATTAAAACTAAAACTGGATTAAAATGGATGTTTGTTAAAACCACTGCTACTATATTTCTTACTTGATAATGTTCTGAGTTTTACCTGAAGGAATGTGGAAATATATGCATTAATGCTAACAGACAAGGCTTTTTAACAAGGTGATAATGATCTCTCCCTCTGCAAGATAGCATCTCACTCCAAAGTTTACTCTTTCAATCTGACATTGAAATCATTGTTGAGTCTGAATTCTTTTAATTCCTTTGCAGTCAGACTTTCATATGGTTATGAAGAGAAACTTTTAAGATGTTGTGGCAAAGTGCCTACCTTTGTAAGAGAAAGAGGCAGTTTGGTGGTACTAGATGCATCAGAAATCTTGTGTAATAGAAAAAACAGTTGAGAATTAATTTGATTCTCCTTTATCAAAAGCATGTTCTGACTTCACCTAGCAGAAGCAGTGACTTGATTCCACACATGAGAAGTGACTGAAAGATGGTTTTGTGATCTGGAAGTTTTGGAACAATGCAAAGAGGCAGTACTGTTTGGGGTTTTTTTCCAATTTAGAAGTCTGTATTTGATGTTGTCTTGCTTGTTTAACAGTTCACTATTATCTTTAAGAAATGTCAAGATTTCCATCAACACCTAGATGGATCCTATTCTGAGTTGTGTTACATTTGACTTCTCATTCTCCCAGAACAATACATTTACTTTGTAAAGTGCATTCAGAAATTCCACTTTTTACAGGAAAAATACCAAGCTTCTCCTTTGTATCTTTTAAGTTCAAGTGATAAGTGTGAAAGTTGTTTAGTTATGTTTTTAATGTCTGACTTCTGTTGACCCCCAAGCATTGGGGAATCATGAGAGCAAGCATTTTATGTGAAATCTGACAATACCATATACCATTTTCTGTATTATGTTGTAGTAACTATTACAGGAAAGGTTATTACAAAAACTAAGACTAAATGGCTGAGCTATATTTCAGTAGTCAGGAAGAATGTCTGATCTCATATTTATCTTTTTAGCTAGGTCAATACTTCTTGCTCCTGTAGTCCCATGCAAAGCTCTTAAATCTTTAGATCCTTCTTTTAGCATTTGGAGAAATAGAAGGATTGAATGCAATCTAGAGAAAGCTGTTTCTGTAGAAAATAGCATGCTTATGAGGTGGGGGCATTTAAAACACTAATTGCTTGCTTCTATAGACAGGATTTAATTGCAAGTCACTGTTGCTACCATCTGATGTTAAAAGATAATGGATTTTTTTTCTTCCCTTTAGAAAGCGTAATTGCAATGTGATAAATTTGTAACACAAAATTCTGAAGTCCAGGAATGTCACTGTCTAATAAGAGCTGGTTTAATACAATCTGAAATTGGAGTGTAGTGGTCTCCTTTTAGGAAGCTGGACTTAAGTCTTTTGTTCCTGCAACTTTTATATATGTTGGCTGTGGAATACATTTTTAAAATCACAGCTCTGATTGGATAAACTATTACTCCTGATTGGCTGAGATACTTTGTACTTGAAATTATACAGGCAGGCCTATATAATACATTAACATCATGTAAATATATGTAGAAAAAGTCTGTGTGTGGGTCTCTTTACTTTTACAATTTACTTTTACAATTTACAACTCTTTACAATTAAATGTTTTAATTTATTATACACATTTTATGTCACAAGATGATCGGAATATATGATGTAAAAACTCTGGAGCACCAACATCTGAATTTCTTTAATTGGATTAAAGTGCATAGCAACTTTCTAGTGTAAGCCATTTTGTGAAGAATCTGTCTGAATTTTGTTTCAGATGCACGTCTTCCAATTCATGAGCTTACAGCTCTATGAATGTTTATTTCTTCCAGATATACAGAAGAGATCATTCCCCGCCACCCGTGCCTGAAACTTATTAGCAACTGTGAACAGATGCTTTCCAGCCACACATCAAGGCGCCTGATAACCATGGAAAAGGTGAAAGAATTCAAGGTAAGCTTGAATTCTTGATTATATTGTGTAAAATAGTAGCTATTGCATTCATGAAAAGTTTGTGCTATTCTGCATTTGATCCTTATTTCTATCACACTTGAGTTTTTTTATGATGAGAATTAGAGCTTTTGTAAAATTGCTACGTTTCTTTAAAATATATTGGGTAGTGATTTAAGGGATCACTCTGGTTTTGGTCTTTTCCTTTTTCAACTCAGTTTTTTATAAACTTTTCATCCTGGGCAAGCCCCTTAATAGTCTGAAAGAGGTCTTTGAACTTAAGGTTACTTGTGAGAGTTGCATATGCGTTTCTTGGAAAACCGAGCTGTGTGAATCCCATCTGCAGAGATGCCTAGATGCCTAACCTCTAATTGATTCCAAAGTGCAATTTGATGCCCAAGTAAATACTGAATGTCTTTGTGGGTCTTGCACTACAGGAAAACTGTATTCAGTTCTGCTACTTCATTTTTAGAGTGGTACTTTTATAGCTTTAGAAATAATATTGTAGCTGTGACCTAAGTACAGTGAAGCACATTGGCTGTTTTTTTGTTTTGGGACATGCTAAGTACCTCCCCTGAGGCATTTAGACCAGAGAATATTGCATTGAGGTCTCCTTTCCATTCTTGCTGCTTCTGTTAATGCTGTTAATATTAATTAGTATTCTGCTAATACTGTTAGAAGAGATGCTAAACAATGGTGAAACAAATTCTTAATGAAAACACATGCAAAGGGTGAGCAAGTGTTTTTAGTATATTCCCTGTCAGTTGGAAGAGCTATTTTAAATGATAGGTACAGTCAGACTTCAGTGTCTGCATGGTGCTTGCACTAATAACACAGCAGGGTTTTGGTACTGCATTCATAATGCTAATGATGGCTGAGATTCTCAAGCAACACCGGAATTTTTTTAAAACACCGTATGTGGAGTTCAGAGCCAGAGCTGCCAGCTTCACCAGCAGCAAACGAGGAGGGTAAATTATGAAAGTTTTTGACGTGTATGTCTCAGGGTGTTCATGGAGATTTTCTGCAGGAGTTTTATTACTGCCAGTGCTGTAGGATAACATGTTCTAATTTAAACAATATATCTACCCTTCTGCAAATAGACTTTCATAATTTGTTATTCTTGTTTTGTGCATCACCTGTTCTTTAGCACATGCTTTGACAGGTTCATGTCTGGAAATGCTTAGCTCTGAGCACCTGAGTCTAGTTGGCAGGCTTACTGCTTAGATAAAACTGTGCAGGTGCTTACACTCAGGACTCCAGATGTCTTTTAGATAGTTTAAAGATACCAGAACCCATGTAATATTTCTGATCATGCAAAACTTGTCCAAATAACAAAATACATATTGACTCCTTAGCTAGCGCCTGCTTGGTTTAGGGTCTTCTTGTTTGGTGTCTAACTATTGAAGATTTCCCCACCCCAGTGTTGCTTCCCTGGGACATGTTTTTGTCTGTCTTAATACCCTGAAAAACCTTTGAATTGAATACTTCTGACTCACCAGATATGATCATAAAATTCAATAGTTGGAGCTTTGGCCGTTTTTCTTTTCCCAAATGAAAGAGTGAATGTTTATGAATATACAAGCATTCACGTTTCCAGATAGTTCCTGTCTGCTTTACTAAACTGGTTTGTAGCAGGCACTCACAAATGCCTTTTAATTCAGCTCAGTGTAGTACTTGCAAGTGGCTAAGAAGTTCTACAAATCAGGTAGCATCATTATGCAGTCCTTCAGTTTCCCCAGTGTTTGCCACCAGTAATGAATTGCAGATTTCACAGCAAATTCAATTTCACTATTAATACTCTAAACACTTAACTGGAGATGAATTCAATCAGTTGCTGAATGTGAAACTGGTGATGCAATTTGATTGTGCTTGTAATATAAAGGAGACCAAAGGGAACGTAAAAAGTGAATAGGTCTAGTTGAAGTATTGATCTATTATAATTAATCATAAGCATGAAGATCATAAATGTTGGATTAAAAACCTCACAAAAGGTGGTATATAACTCGCTGTCTTGTAAGCATTCATTCTGTTCTATTTAAGTTTACGATGAAATCATGCCAACTGGAAAAGATTTCTTACTGAACACAGCATTGATATGAATAGACTGTTCCAGCATGTTCACAATATGAGCAGAAGAGTTGTTTGGTTTTTAACATTTAAGGCTTTTTTAGGACAGCCATGGTGGTTGTTAGTAACTCCCCTCCTCCCCAGTCTTAAATTATAATGGTAATAATAAAAGTGAATGAAGGCAGTCGTAGAGGGCAGCTAGCAGTAGCCAGCTGGCGACTTCTAGTCTTCTGAAACTCTGAATGCAGAAGAATTAGAGAAGTGAAGAACTGGAGTGTGGAACAGGAGAGGAACAAAACAGAAGTGATACGAGGTGAGAGCTTACTAGCCTGATGTATTACTTTTTTCTACGGACATTAGTGTCCCTTCTGTTATTAAATGGATATGGATCTCCCCAGTATCTCACTAAATCTGAAATAAACTTTCTAATTGATATTCTAGCAGTCAGGACTGTGTGTGAGTCTACCCTCATTGAACTGTGAAGGAAGGGGTGTTTTTAAGCAGTAAAAACACCAATTCAGCTTCTCCATAGACTGTAGGCATTCATATGTAAGAACTGAAATACAACGGTAGTGAAAGAATGAGAAGCTGTTGGCCGAGTAGATTCATGTTGATTCTGTCGACTGTGATCTAGTAGGAGCCCAGTCTTCTGCTTTACGTCAGAGGTTTGAACTAATTCTTCCAGCCCGAATCAAGTGAAATGAAAATGTACCTTCCATTGTGCCTGTTTATTTTTCAAAAGCCTTAAAAAATATAGTTATGTAAGGCTGAAAGGTCTCAATCTGTGCCACCTAGATCTGAATTGTCGTCATTTTTTATTTAAATGTCAAATAACTGGTAAATGGTTCAGTAAGAAATAAATCATTAGGAAAATCGGAGTATAAAAACTTACAGCATTATTACCATAAGGGTTCTTGGGAATCTCTATCTGGTGATCAACCGTTTTCAGAGGGGTGGACTTAATAACAGTGTTTAACTGTAGGGTTGTTTGTTCCCTTTCTTTACAACAGTACGTCTAGCTTTCTATTTTCTGAGGCTTGTTGATTTCCCCAGGCCGAATTATTTCAGCTATTGCTGAATTACCTGTTTCATTCCTCTGCTGGCTGTCTTATAGAAATATATGGTATCTATTTGACTGGTAAATGCTACCTAGTTTTGAAGTTTCTAATCGGGACTTCTTAAAAAAAATATTGGAGGAGAGATCTGTATTTGACAAGCGTTAAGAGAGACACCTAGAAATTATGTAGCAAGATGAAACAGAAAACTGAAGGATGAACTCTGAACATATGACTGCCCATGAGAGGACTCTGGAGCATCGGGCATACAAATCCACTACACTGAATGGGTCCACCATTTCCATGTGTCACAGTTCCTCCAGAGTTGTTACTGGTGTAGAATTTTTCCTACTGAATTTAGCGGTGTCTGTTACTGGATATGACCCTGTTGTCCCTGATTTGGAAACTGCTCTGTGTTGTTTATAGCTCTATAACATTAGTACAAGTGGTTTCTATGGCTACTGTCCAGCACCAGATGTAGAGTGGTAGGAAGCTGTGATAAGGCTAGGAAGATTTTTTTTTTTTTTTTTAAACAAAAACTGGATGTGGTTAATTACCCTGGGGCTGAACTGAGGCATGTTAGATTCATAAAAACTTTTAGAATATCACCTAATATTCGCCAAGTTTTAAAGAAAAACAAAGCTTTCTTGTTATCTTTAACCTTCTTCCTCTTTCTTCTACCTCTTTATTTATTGGAGATCTGTAACACCTTTTTTAGTGTTGTCTTTAGAACAAATAAGTATTGAGTTGAAAACTCAAATTAGCTAAAAGCAATTTGGTGGCATACACTTTGACAAGAGCTTTGCTGGTTTTCAGTTGTCACAGGAAGTCATTGTAGAATGTTTCAGAGCAAAAGTTTTATGTGATGACTGTTGTTTGCAGTTAGTCTGCTGTTTTGAGAACTTAAATATTCAATGAGAGAACCAAGGATGATGATAAAGAATGACCAGGGACTAATGAACATCTTCAGTTCTGACTTTTACAAATAAAGGAGGAAGTCTTTGTCTCGGTGGTGCTGGCAGACCGGGAAAACAGCTGACTTAGTGACAAGTAGGCTGATCCTTGCTGATCAGTCTTGGAAATTATTTCTTGGGAAGTCTCACTGTTTTGTGTTGAATAAGCAATTACAAACTTTATGCCTTGAAAACTATGTAGAGTTGTTTCAAAGAAAATAAGTGAAAAAAGCTAGTCATCCCTAGATGCAGCTGTATATCACAAGCAGTGCTCCTTATTCCTCTTCCAGTGTGTCATGTTAGGAGGAGGAAAGAGACTCTCTCCCTTAAAACACTGTGCTTCAGCTCCATTCCCTGAATGTAAACCTTTTTTTTTTTTTTTTAAAAAAAAAAAAAGGCAAAACCATCCATATTAACTGCACTGGACAGTTAATGCACTTCAGAGAGAGTTGACACTGCCTCCCTCCATAAGAAACCTTCTCTTACCGCAAAACATTTCTGTCAGATATTTAGAGTACATATTCTACCAATTTATGCTACTCAAGATAGTGCTTAACTGAGGATGCTTGACTGGCTTCCTTACTGAAATGAGCTGGTGCCTGATGCCCAGGCAAATTCTAGTGTAAATAGTCACAGCAAATTGTTTCATGAAGATTATTTGTGACAGGTTCTTATCTCTGTAGAGTTAAATGCAGCCTATCCCTAGTGTTCAGTTTGTACCCATTCAGCTCCCCGTGTAAATATAAAGTACTGTAAGTTAGAATTTGTTCGGAAATCATTAGTCTTTGAAATCCGAGAATTCCTTTTACTTTGTTCAGTTCTCATGCTGCCCATAAAACTGTTTTGACTAGTAAATGTCAACAGTGAGTGACATCTCCAGGTAGTTCAGGATTTCTTATTTTCTCTTCCTTTTTTTAAGCAGCAATTACCAATCTGTTATTTTTCTTTAAAGCAATTGCCATCTTCATTGGGCAGTCATGTCTGTACAGGAGAGAGGTAGGGAATGGAAGCTCTTAAACTGGAATTACTGTGACATGGGCCAGGAGTTTCCTTTGTAGGCTCTCCCAGACTGCAGATCTCCTCTCATCTAGCGACCAGTGATTTTCATAGCTTCTGATGAGGCCTGGATTTACAAAAAACATTCTGCTGTGGAGTGACACATCAAACCTGTTTCCATTTGATGAATGCAGATGCTTCTTTTACAGCTGAGTTTAACTTGAAGTTTGTTCTCTTACATATCATATCCTCTCTTTGCCCTAACCACCTTGGGAGTAGAAGGGGGTAGTTCCTTTCTTCCTTCCTCCCTTCACTCTGAATCAGCATTTTCTTACTTAAGGAGTCAAGATGAATGGTGTACAGATGTGTGACCTCTTTGAGGTTGTGGGGATTAATTTTTATGTTAAAATAGTGTTGACCCATATATCATTATCCTTCAGGGTCAAATAGCCCATTCATTTATCAAAACAGGCAAATTATGTAGAGTTGTCATTAAAACACATCCCCAAGGTATAAAAATATATGATATGGATAGGTCAAAGAAGTATATCTGACCTGCAAATTCAGAATAAGCACTTTTCCTCAGAGTAGTCTGTGTAAGAGACCTGGAGAAATGAGTATAGGCTGGCTGTGAGAGCAGCATCTCTTAAATCCTCCTTGTTTCCTGTCTGCCTATGGCATTTTTTTTTTTTTTTACATCGATGTGTTAAAAACCCGTTGATTGTCAGCCTGAGAATGGTCTTGGAGATGGCAGTCTCTCACAGGTGACCAAAAGACAATAAATAGTACCACGTCTGCAGTGGCTTTACTGAGGTCATTTTCTCCCGCCATTTTGTAACAGTGCAGTATTTAAATAGAACTAATTTGCTGCTACTGGTGTACATGCTTTACATGTTAGATATCCACATGGCACTTAACTTTTAACAAGCTAATTTAAGCCAGTGGCATGCTACTGGTAACTGCTAGGATAGCGGATGAGAACTACTTCATAGGAGTATCTCATTGTGTCCAGAAGAGGGCACTTGTATATGCACACAAACATCTTGCTGTGTTGAAAAACCTTTTGTTTCACTCCTTTAGAATGCCTATTAGGACATCCAGAGCAAGACGAGGTGTTGAAGTTGCTAGGTGAAAGCCTGGAAAGGCTACAAAATAGCTGAAGGAGGAGATTGTTCACTAGGATTCAGTTCATCCTTGCATTGTAATACTTCTGTAGTATGAAAGTATTGATTTAAATCTACTTCCATGTTCCTGCTATCCTACTTATGTTAAAGCATTCCACAGTAACCTTAATTTCAAATATGAACAAATAACTCTGAACTGTAAACTTAAGTAATGAACCAATCTGTATGTTGCCACATTGCTTAAAATAAATAACAATGAGGATGCATTAAGAAGAAACATTTAGTGGAATAGAGGTTTAGTTCTGTTGTGTGCTTGTTTTTATTTTCTCTTTGCACTGTTCAGTTGTTCTACATGAGTCTGCTTATCTCAGTTCCATCTTGCTACTGAGCATAATAAACTGACATCAACCATAAGTGTAAAACTGCTTTTTAAAAGTTGCCATCAGTTTTCTTTAGCACTCAGATTAGTTTGATGTATTGTTTATCTTACAGTATTGATAACACTAGTTGACAAGTATCTTAACTGTATAAAGCCACAGTGTACACAATGAACTAAACCTTTGTGTATATAATGGGCCAACTTTCTAAACTATGTTCTTCGCTGATGTCAAATAGGTATTATGTGTAGGGATTTACTGTGTCAACTTTAACTTTCAGAAGTACGTGAATACTGCATAAGAAAAATCCTCTGCGCTTCAGTAACTGTAGGAACTCATTTTAGTCATTTGTGTTCCCCTTCTGTTTGTATCTGCTTTCCACAAACCTCCGAGTAATTGAATTCTCCAGATGGTATTTTTTCTGGAAACTAACCTTTATATTTTCCTTTATAAAAGTCTGTGTAGTGTAGTACCTGTGTAGTACCTGTGCTCTCATTCATTCATGCAAGGGTTGGATTCTGGTGATGTTAGCTGAGATATTCCAGTAATGCAGCGCTGTTAAAACTTCAGATGTCTGGTACTGTCAACTTGCATCATTTTGCTGTACAGAGTAGAATAATGAAAATTTGAATGAGTACATAAAAAGAAAAACCCTAAACAACAAAACCACCAACAAAAAATCCTTGTCTGCTTACATTTTGTATTTGATCAATGTCAAATGACAATCCATTGCATGTGGATTTTCATTTCTGTTAAATGTTAAGACTTTGCAGTAGGATGTATACGTTCGTGTTAATTCTAATGGAAACCTTAGCATTCTATTTTTGAAATTCTTTAATCTAGTGACTTAAATGTTTGCAATTAAATTGTAAAAAAACCCAACAACTTTACTCTTGCTTGTATTGTTTGAAAAAGTCTGGAGGAAAACCAATGGCAATACATGCTGAACATACCACTGTAAAATCTAATGCTTGCATTTTGATACCATGCAGGATCAAGATCAGAATTCTCACTTGTTGGATGGTCAGTACATGCCATACAGGGGACACAATTCTTTTCGTGAGAAGTATTTCAGTGGTGTGACAAAGAGGATTGCCAAGGAAGAAAAAGACAATCAGAAGTAAAATATAATATAAACAGATTAAAAAATGAGGAAAGAATGAAGATCGTGTTTCTTTGTAAGGACATCTGGATATGAACATTCATTTGGATGCTTCAGAAAAATAAATACTGCTTTTAATTTTAAAACAAGATGAAACCCACAACACAGGTTGAGAGCAGTTCTTTTTAATTAGCTTTGTTTATAGCAGATTTTATTGTACAAGTTTTTTGAGTCTTATTTAATTTATATTTGTACTTTCAAGTACTAATGATGATTGACTAAAACCATTATTATTATTCTTTCACCATTAATGTTTACAAAAAAAGTAGTAGTATTATTTGGCTTCTTAAACTGTGAACATCTGGCTGTTTTAGAAACACATTGGTGGTGATCAAGGATTGCTTATTAAGAAGATGATTTTCATTTGTTTTGGTTTTTTGTAAATGATATACAATAAAACAAAAGATTGTTGTGAGTTTTTTTAATTGTTGCATGCAGTAACTGCTTGTATGAATTCCAGTTGCTCTGTCTGAGACCAGAAGTGTTTAAAACAAACAAAAAACACAAAGCAACAAATGCACGTGTGCGTGCTCTCCCCCCCCCCCCCCCCCCAAAAAAAAAAGAAGCCGCTGTGACACGACAAACTCTGGAGAGCCTATTAAACCCTGTGAAACCTGTCCACATCTGAAGCTCATCTGTACCTTGGATTTGCTTTTGCATTCCTAAATCTTGACTCTTGGTCAAGCCAACTGTCTGCAATTTTTTGTTCAGAAACTGATAGTTAAAGCAGTAATAACAACAGCATCAAATCAGTAATGGTTCCCCAATGGTATGAAGCCTAATCGAATCTTTGAAATTGAAGCTGTATTTGTTAAAGGGCAAACTTTGCTGAATCCACACCATGTCTGTCGTGAAAATATCTCATTTGAAAACCACTAAGCCCATTAATTCAGGATGTTAATGGCTCTTCTCATTTTGGTGGTCAGGTATGTTCAAGTACTTCTCAGCAGGGCATTGGTGAATGTGTGTACTTGCTCCAGCCAGAGGGAGGAAGCCGTGCTTCTCGACTTGCTGCAAGTCACTGACTGTGGTCATGTTACAGTCTTTGTAGATTATAATCTTTAAGTGCCTCTCCAAAAAAATCAGTGATACCTGGGAAGGCACAAGTCATTGTGTATATCTGATGAAGTTCATTAACTGAATTTGCTCTTCTGCGTGTTGTGGTCCTCAGCTGCAGCAGGGAGAGCTCACATACTGAATGACAACTTTGTCTGACCTTCTGGATCTAATCTATGGTGTGTTAGGAAGTTCTGAAATAGTGATTTATTTTCTGTGTTTCTATTATAAATCACTTTGTTTTGAGACTTTTAATGTCAGCCATATAATAGTTGTTCTGGGCTAAACTTGGAGCAAGATCAAAGCTCAGAAAATTTTTCAAAAGCGGAATTTGAATTGATCACTTTCAAATATTACATCAAAAAATTACTGCTCCTGAAAACCTGTCTTCTTATAACTTCTGACTTCAATTTTAGCATTACAATTTGGCATTCAGCTTTTACTACTTTACAAATTAAAATTACTTTCTGTTCTTCATAGGCAAGGAATTCTTCTAGATGGATTTATTATGGATTTATAACTTAATTTTCATGAAAGTTACCCTACATAGACATGATCTAAATGGTTATACGAGATGTAAGGTAGTGGGAAATCTGGCTCTGTCTATTCAAAGAGAGTGATGTAGTTTATTTCTCCTCTGCCTGGTCCAACTTTTAGTCCATTCAGCAGCAGTGGTGTGGCCTCTGTTTAGCAGTTCATGCATAACAGCTTTATTGTTACTGAAGAATACCATTTTGAACAGAAACTCTTAAGTGTATTTGGGGTACTGCATCAACATCCACTATTCAAAAATAGTTTAAAATTGAAATCAGATGTTCAAGCTGTGCTGATCCCCAACTGTAAAGCTATCATTTGGAAATATTTCTGATCTTCAAATTTTACCTCACTTCATGTGCATGCTCCAGCCTATTGTACGTGCAGACTTGCAAAGCGGAGGTGTTTATAGCTGTAGAGCCGTGTCACAGTCCTTGTGCTTGCTCTAGCAAAGGACTGACAGGCGGGTGAGTTATCCTTTCGGCAGGATTTGGCCATCGATGGATGCGGTTTCTGGCACTTTCATTCGATCTGGTTCCATTCAGGCTCTTTTCGTGAGGTTCCAGTTTCCTGTCCCTGGCAGGGAAGGTCAGTTCACAAGCCTGCGCTGAACTCATGCCGTTGTCATTCTCTCCTTCGGGGTGGTTTGTGCCATTTTCCAGTTTTGAAAAATAAACGTTATTTTTGGAGTGCTTTGTTGCACTGCAGCAAATTGCATGGAGGGAGGAGCTGCGAGGTCATACAGGCAGAGGCTGTGTCTTGCTGTAGGGAGCAATTTGTTGAGGCAACAGAGGGAAAGAGCCCCTCCTTTTCACAGAATCCCTTTACCTGGTGGTGGTGGTCCTGGCTGCCAAGCCTCCCACGTATCTATGGGAAGAGGAAATGGAAAAGTAGTGGAAATAGATTTTCTCTGCATTGTGTGCCCTACTTGCTATCTCTCTCTAATACTTTTTTAAATTTGTGGCCAATTTGAACAGTTTTGACACAAGGTCAAGGTTTGATGAGGTCTCACAGATAACAGGGAGCTACAAATTTTGTTGAAATAGGCAGAGGTGTTGAAGAAAAAGACCTAGTTAGTCTCTTCCAAGGAAGAGGTTGTAATATGAATTCAACTCTCATTAAACATCACAGAATTCACATGGAAGCAAGACCTGGAGACAGAAACTCTAACCAATGTTTTTTGTTGCTGTGGCAACCAGTGCTGGTCCTGCTGCTGCTTGATCTTCTCTTTAAAACAAAAAGACCCAAATAAAAGCATAAAAAGAGCTTTTTTAGAAGGAACATAAAGGTCTTGGCTGAACTTTCCACTTCTACTCAAGCTATGAGACTAACTCACAAAAACTCGCACTCAGTAGTTTCTCCTTATCACTCTGATGAGAAGAGTCAAGCAGATGTGTCAGCTTGTTGAACACCTCAAGGAGAGTGCAGTCCTTCCTTTAAACCAACCTAAGAAACAGGCGTCTGTTGTTGGGACAACATCTAACTCTGGGTCTCCTCTAGTAGAGTAGGCTTTTTGTTTCCACAACACGTGTTGCTGGACTTTGTGCTGGTACCATGCACTGCAGCAATGTCCACTCACAGGATATGGGCACTTCAACAGCAACTCTTGAAGTTTGGTTTTGGTGGATCCTTCCTTCCTCTCTACCTGTTCAATGGAGCTGGAAGACTGTGGTAGAAGTCCTTGACTGGTGTCTCTTCTTTTTCCATTAGACTAGTATGTTAGCTCAGAGTTGTGACTTAAAAGAGGCTCATAGGTATCCATACACATGGCAGTTGGCAGAAAGCAGTCAAATTTTTGTGAGTTCTCAGTATTGAAAAATGCTGCTAAGAAGATAAAGTATGGGCTATCTCTCAGGCTGTTTTCATATTAGTTAACTGTAGAGATGTTATAGGGAGGAAGCCCCTTAATCATTCTGAATCTTTCTTCTATTACCGCTTTTTAAGGTTTCTTCTTAATGGTTATTTCCACTGTCCCCAGGACAACTCCACAGCCTCAGGGCCACCAGCCAGAGAAAGATGTTACAGAGATGGTGACCCTGTGACTTTGCAATGTTCTCTGGCCACAGGTTTTCCAGAGACAAAAATGTCCAGTTGGAGTGAGCAAGACAGAAGCAGATGATAGACAATGGTTATGGGTTTGCCTGTCAGACAACAGGCAGCTCTGGGGTTAGCTGACAGGCGGCTGATGAAGTCTCCAAAAGGCAAAGGTTGTTCTCTGTTGGCTCAGCTCCTGTTACCACCACGTTTCTCTTTTCTGACTCTCTTTTCTGCCCCTTCACAGAAGCTGCGAAGAAAAATTTAAGGCATTCTTTCTTTGCTGTTTAGCCTGGTCTGCAGTGTAAACTGATGTCCAGAGTTGAACAAGGCTGTCTTTTCAGTCTGGAAACTTTTTCCCTGCTCCTCAAAAAATGAGAGTTGTGGGTACCCAGGAGAATGAAGAGGCCAGTATCCCTCTCTGCTTTTCTCTTCTGTTTGCTATTTGGAAAAAATGTGGGGTTTTAGGTCATTGATTTTGGTGATCACATAACTTGAAACAGCAAAATATATCTTGCCTGCCTCCATGCTACTCTTTTTAATATATTTGTCTGATGTTCTCTTATTGGCTTATTGGACTGTAAAAATCTCTTTGTGTGTGTCTCCTCACAACTGTTTTCATTATAGTTTTCTATCATGGCTCCTGTTAGTTTTTACAGTGCCTCTAATCAGTTACAGCTTTCCTGAGCCTATGGATGGGGAGGACACCACTCAAAAGAGATGTCATCTCTCTGTTAGCTAAAAGGCCTCATCAGACACAGGGTCGCAGAGAAAGAACAATCTATCTGGCTACACTAAGGGTATTGGACCTCAAAACAGGTTTGTCAAATAAGATCTTTTTTATTCTTGTAGGCTGCTTAAAATGAGGTGGGCAGCTGAAAGGTAAAATCCATTGATGGGAGGGAGATCCTACTGTCTTTACTGCCACTGTTGCAATCTTAGGTATCTGTACACTCAGTGAGGTGCCCAGGAGATGCATTACAGATTGCTGACAACCCACGGCAGACCTAGGCACAGGAGGCTTTGACCCTGCACGTCAGGGTTGACAAGAAGTATTTTGAGTGCAACTGGGTAGGAATGGGACATTTTGCTTCATTTAAAATTTCCCAAAAGTTATTTTCTTTTAAATTCAATTTTTGGGTGCTGGAAAGAGACTATTTTGTACAAAGATATGATGATTGCCAATGATTATCTGAGATTCTAATCCAAAATTTCTGTTGCTTTATGTAAAAATGGGTAAAAAGAAAGAAAATCTTACCTTCTAAAGATGTCAAAACACCATAGTATTATCACTGTTTTAATTCTCTCCAAAACTAAATTTCATTTTAAAATTACTTTTCAATTTTTTTTTCAATGAAAATGTCACTTGCTGTATAAAATTCTGATTTAAAACTTGTTCTTCACAGATTCATTCTAAAAAGTTTTTTCTAATAAAGTGCAAATTAACAGGTTATGTTGCTCTATGTGCTGGGATAAGTAGTTAATCAAATACATAACTTGTAACTAATCTCATCTCCATAGGGAGATACCATTGGCAAAATAGTCATAGAGCAATTAATCATAATACTTTCTTCTATAGGAGTCTGACCCAAAAGATGGGATGTCTCTGAGTGATAACTAAGGATGGATGTTCAGTGCCAGGACTGGACAGCCCAGAGTGTCTTTGCTTTATTCTAAGACTGATACGAGAGATATTCACTGAACGCTGGGAATTATGATGATGGTTGCATTTTGGGGGCAAGACTAATCCTTGATCTATTTTTTTTTTCTATTGAATGCAGCACTAGGAGAAACACAAGTGGGTAATTTCAGTACAGGATAAATTTAGCTATGAAAGTTCTTAACAGGCAATAAGGAAGGTTCCTAAAATATTGTGATTTTTGGCTAGTGATGAAACAGAGCTATGCGGAGAAAATCCTGGGAGTAGTTGGATCTATTCAGTTGGAAGGATAGGTCCTTACCCACAGGCAGTCTTCTCCACTGAGTTGTGGTCCTGTTCATGTGAATGTATGTGATGGGTGGAATGATGCCTCTCTGGCCACAGTTCATGTCTTTATAAATTATTCTGCTCTACAGGTTTGTTTTGAGGCTGTTTACATAAAGTGGTGAGATCCTGAGATTAGGAGTACTAGGCAGGTGTAGTGTGTTTATTGCACTAACAGTTGTGGCAGAGACTAGGATAACCAGAATCGGTGAGCAGCACCATAGGACACAGGCTCCTGTCGTGGAGAGAACCTTGTGTCTTGTTAATAAACAAACCCCTAGCAATTTAGGAAAGTCTTGAGAAGTTTCTACTCTCTCTACAAAATGTGTATGTGGCTGAGAATAATTGCATGCCTTCGCTTGAACCTCATTCCTTAACACAACATTTCCTGGGAAAAGATAATGAAATTACATGAGAAAAGGGGCTGGTTCACAAATCGGTAAATATTTGTCAAAGTTGACTTTTGCAAAATGTCATGTTTTAGTCTCCCTGGCTTGCAACAGGAGCTGTCACAGAGGTGCATGTGTCCCTATGGGTGGTTCTTCAATAGTGGTTACTGGAAAGCAGCTTCTTCAGTAGTGGGATGCCTCTGCTCAGTCCTGTAGTTGCAAAGCAGCTGGTATGGATGGTGGTGAATATGCTTGTGCATACTGGGCAAATAGGCACGAGTGGCCAAGCACCGCCTGCGTTTGTTCTGCTTCCCCATTCTGGTGTTCCCCGGAGTGATGTGACAAGCTGCAGGCTGAACTCGATAAATTGCTGCTGTTTGCTGCAGGAATGACCTGCCAAAAAACTGCACAGGGCCTGTGCCGCTGGGGCCAGGGAAGCGGGACCTCCTCTCTCACCCCCAGCTGCCTTGCCTCTTCATAAAGCAAAGAAAATTTCTACCTCAGTAGGAGATTACTTTTATAATAACCGTAGAATAGCATTTTTAGCCTTATGTAAAGATGTCAAAGACAACAAAGATATGGACTATTTCTTAATTAAATATAGATTTTCTTTTGGTTTTTGTTTTTACTCTGAAAGCAAACCAAAACATGTTTGTGCCAAGAACTGTTACATCCCACCCTCCTTTTTCTTTTTTTTTTTAAATTGTATTTTTATATGCTCGGCAGAATTAATGATGGAAATCTTTCCAGCTGTGACTTTGCCAGAATCCCTTTCTGAAGCTCCTACTAATTTGGATTAAAACTGATGGATGAAAGCCTCAGACAGCAAATCCTGGCAGTAGATTTGCTGAGGCCCCACAGCATATACTTCTCCAACTGTTCTTATCTTCTGAGGCAAAAAAAAAAAAAAACAAACCAAAAAAACAAACAATTTTGTAACTACAGAGTTGTTAGGGCTCTCCTTGCCTTTCCCCTCCCTGGGCTGGGACAGCGGGTGTCTGTGTGCAGGGCATGGAGCATGCAGCTGGCAGCTCCCACCCGCCCAAGCAGCCTGCTGGGGCTCCCCTTTGCGGGACAGACCTCTGGCTTTTGGAGGGTGAGGTTTCGATTGCAGGGTGATGGGTTTTTTTAAAGCACTATCTCATACCAGCCACTCTGCATGTTAACAGCCAGCATGGATTTTAGAGAGACTTGCCATGCTGGGAAGTAACTGTTCAAAATGGCAAAGGTGGGTGTGCGAGCCTGTCACTGCAGGGACATGAAGCCACCGAGCCTGACGAGTCTTGGCTGCTGGGTGCTCACCTCGCTTGCTTAATTCTAGCAGCATTGGCGCCGTGTTTTCTTACTGTCCAGGCTTCCTGGAGCCAGCAGCTGCAAGCTCTGCTCCTGCCACAAACAATTAATTTCTTTAAATTGGACAGATCAATCTCTGGCAGGTGGCCTGTGTTCCTTCCCCTCCTCCCTCTCGCCAGGAGAGTCTTCTGGAAGCTTGTGAGCTTACTAAGACCTTGCTTGGTGTGTTTCTCTCTTCACGCTGAGACAGACAAAAGGCAGTGCTCTGAACGCGGGCAGTGCCTTTGGACACTGACAGCCTCTTGCTGTGGCCTTGCCAGAGGGTGCCCTCTCCACCAGGTGTGAGGCTGCAGCTCATGAGGGCATCCAAAAGCTACTTGGGAGCATGTTGGCTTAGATGCCAGCACTTGCTGGAGGGAATGGCAGGAGCTCCTCACTGCAAATGCTCTGAGCACCTTGCTGACCTGCCTGGAATACCTCCTGCACAGAGAAGGAGCATGAATACTACCAGTTATATTTATGGCATATTCTGTTAATCTTATGAAAAAAACAGCAACAGCAGCTTTCCCAGATGGACCACTTACAATTTCTGGCAAATCTGAAGATTGTGAAGGAGGTGGCCACTGCTAAAGCATTACGGGGGACAGTGTAGGCAGCAGCATCTCCTGTCTTCAGGCTGTGCCTGCTGGCATGGAAAGCCATGCAGCCCCTCTGATCTGTGGGAGACCTACCCTTTCTACTTATTTCCAGTGAGCTGAGGGTTTTGTTTTTAAAGGGAGTGCTACTTGTCACTATTAGCTGCTGGTTTTCTCCATCAGCTGTTCAGCAGGTGTGAGCAGATGCTTGACAGGCTGCTTCAACTTCCCAGCTGCTTTGACAGAACATGGGAAATGCACAGTGACCGAGCTCTTCTTTCCTTCTCAGGATATCTTGAGGTAGGGATGAGTGTAGACTCAAGGACACAGAAGGAGGAAAGTGAAATGTTTCAGATGAAGTCCAGCCTGTCTTTCAGTCAGGAGAGGCAGCACTGGAGTGTATTTTCAGCCATCATCTTGCATATTTCCATACCAAATGTGCACAGCCCATGAGCAAGACATGCTTCTTTCCTCACTGCCACCTTTACAAATGCATTTTGAGTTCTGTAACAGCAAGTGGATTTTTTTTTACTCATCCTATTATGAGCAGAAAGAGTTATTCAGGATAATGTATTCTCATTTATAAAGCTATTGCCTTCACATTATGCCCTTGAAAACATCTGCCACAATCCACATGTTTATAGTATTAGTGCAAAAACAAGGCATGAATTTGGACACACTTCTTTTTAAAGATAATATTGTTTAATCATCTTATTATGAACAATCAGCAGGTCTTGAATCCGGCTTTTGAAATAATAAAGAAATATTTCAATGGGTTCCTTTGATTTTCCATCAACTTGTACCTCTTAAGCTGGAATATCAGAATCTAGAAGTCTGTAACATAAGCCACAAGGAGCATTCATTTTTGCATGAGCAATTCCCACTGTATTCAGTGCTAATAATGTGTGCCATTCGGAGAACAGAGTTTAGGTAAAAGATTACATAGAAAGTTCTTTGTTGACAGTAAGGCCTATGTGATCCTTACAGCGATAATGGATTGAAATGAACTCCCTGAAAAAGCTAAAGCTTTTAACAAAGTAACCTAGTAAATTATGAATGTTATACAATTTTAGTTTAATATGATAAAAGTTTTTAATTCATTCAACTCCACAAGAACAACAAGATAGGGAAGATTTTTGAATCTTTCTTCTGATTTTCCATCTCACTAAGAATGATTTGTACTTTAGAAATGTATACCTAATTAACAAGAGCTATCCATTTATCTCACTATCAATGAATGGGACAAAATAGTTTATTGTTTCCCATGATACTTCATTCTCTCTTGATTTATGGAAATCAGGCATGGTTTGGAATAACACTTCCAAAATTTGGGTTGTTTAAACCATACAATACTCTGATTTTTTAGAATTTCAAATAGCAGGCTTTCAGGAATTGCTACAAGTTTGAGAAAGCCTGCTTTCCAGCTATCCTTTTTGAGTGGTATTGGTTGTTTTCATCTCCTTTAATTTTTTTTATTAACTGGGTCTCGTATCAAGATTGGTACCGCTGGTCACACTGGCAGGCCAGTACTTTGTCTTTTACCAAATTGGCACAACATTTGCTTTATTCCAGTTATCTTAAGTTTTTGCAGCACATTGACAATCAATATTTAGGCAGAGGTTTGACTCGCCTAGTCTTTCATGTCAGCATCTATATTGAAAGCAGTCATGTTAGTCTACTTCTAGTCAATGGAGAGGAATAAGTCCAGAGCACTTGTCAGTCTGCTCTTCTATAGCTATTGGATGTGCATGACTCAGACTTGCTCATTTAAGAATTACTCTAGTTGGTAATGTCTGTTTTTTTACTGAAACTCTTTGTTTACAGTGAGGCCAGTTAATTCACCTTCATTTCATATATGCATATCAGCTACTGCTTCTCTAATGCTGGATAAGAGTATTTATGAAATAGTTCTGCCTCTTCATTTTCATCTACTTTGTCCATCCAAAAAATGAACCAATCTGCTTTTGATATCCAGTAAAAAAAAAAAAAAGAATTCAACAAACACACAGAAGAGTAAACACCCAAACATCAAAATCTCTCCTTTCTTAAGGTCCTTTGGTGATCAAAGAATTTATTTCCCTTTGTCTTTTTTGCCACCTTATCAGTTTTCTGGCTTATGATTTCTATGAGTTGCTGCCTACTTTTCCTTTTTTCATGATTTATCTAAATATTTGTATGGCTAATTTTGCTTCCCCTTTCACTAGATCATTACTTTATATGTATGATGCTTTGGGGAGCTCATGGGTGAGATATGAATCTGGCTTGGGAGTACCAGATTACACTTCATGAAAGGTTCTGCAGATGAGTTATTGCTCCACAGCAAGTCCTCAGCCTGCGGTTTCACAAGCAGGGAAGCTAATGTGACAGTGCAGTGCTGCTGAAAGGAGAGGGGGTTTGCGCCTTTTCCCTATTCCCTGGTCCTGGCTTTTCTCACGCTCTTCTCAGCAGAGTTGCCCACTCTTGCACTGGCTCTGGTTCTTACTGGAGCCCTTCTTGTGCCAGTTC
Source organism: Strix uralensis (assembly GCF_047716275.1). Taxonomy (NCBI): domain Eukaryota; kingdom Metazoa; phylum Chordata; class Aves; order Strigiformes; family Strigidae; genus Strix; species Strix uralensis. The sequence goes on from NC_133974.1 coordinate 60,264,145, forward strand.
AACTTGACATCAGAAATCTATTATTTTTGCTGAAAAATATTACTGCAAAGGAGTGAATTCTCTTCCGTCGGAGGTGAGTTGTTGGATCAGTTCGCTGTGGTCATGAAACTGTGGTCTCTGTCACATTGCTCCTAGACCTCAGGCTGACTGTGGAGACTGTGCAGCTCCCTGCTGAATTGCCCAAGAACCTCCTTCAGGAGAAGGAAAGCAGCTGATGGTCTTTTGTGTCATGGTGGACTTTGTTAAATGGACAGTTGTGGAAGGCTGAAGAAGAAAAGTCATTAGCTGTCTTTGTCAACACAGGCTGACCATGTCTTTGAGAAAAGAAAAGATAAAGTCAGAAGATTGCCTTTGGGGGTTATTTACTCACTTGTGACATGCTTTATTGAGTTTTTCTTTTAAATGAAGAGCTATGTTGTGGCTGCTGAAAACTTCTTTTTGTTGTTGTGATCCAGGGACAGAGCATGCCAAAGTCAACCCAGAGGAACCATGAAGATCATTGGTGGAGCCACAAATGGCCTTTTGGTCCATGGGATTTAGCACCTCAGAGGGGTGTGAAGAGATTTGCAGCCTCTCTTCAGGTTCTGGAGGGTTTTAAGGTGTAGAAAAGTCCATCCAGAGTGTGTGTCACAGCAGCAAAATTTTCCCTTTCTTGTGTGTGATTGTGGATCTTTACATGTTCAGTGCTCTCTTTTTTAATACTTCTTAATTATTACTTCTGTTTTTCTTTCAAAAATTTTTCTCCAAGCTGATTTGGCTTATAATAGTTTCCAACCCTGTGAAACTGGCCCTTTTGGAGCATAACGTGTTTCTGATTTGGTCTTTGTCCTATTTGGATTTGCATCTCAGTGGCTACTGATTTTTACTGAGAAATCAGTTCTTTCCTCTCAGTCTGTCAACTGATAGGTGGCCTGGGATTCCTTTTACTTGGATGCTGCAAGGTTTTGACTCAGGCATTTCAGAGAGCATGCCTGGGTAGCTGGTGTGAGGATGTGCTGGGTTTTTTTTCCCTCCGAGTGTGGTTTGATGAGACAGTCCTTGTCTGTGGATGTAAGGTCTGAGTAGCAAGGACATGAACCAGACTCAATGTGTGAAATCACTGACTAGTTAATCCCACCCTGAATAGTATGGGGGAGCAGCAGTGTTGTGCAGCAGGTTAAGTCAGTTACCCAGCAAACAGCAACACGCAGAGGAGTTTTGGGAGGTGCTTGGAAGGGGATGCTATGTGTGTACTCGTGGGGGTATTTGTACCCTATATGCTGAGATGATGAAGTGGTACAAGAGTGATAGAGCAGCAGTTGTGACTGCAGTGGGTACCCCAGATTTTATATCATGCCTGAAGCCTAGAAGGGGTTTTTGGCGTGTGAAATGCAAGTAGGCATTCATCTCTGAGGCTGAGAACATCTTCCCATGTGGAACATATGCCTTCAGGAATGCAGGGTGAAGACTCCTTTTATTTAGTGCTGTGGCCATTTTCTACAAATTATATGGGAACCTAGGACTCTTTATCCTGCAAAGCTTCCAGCCACAGAGCCTGCATAATTATTTTATGTGTTTATGTAAACCATCAGCTCTGGGGCCCCCAGGATAAGAAAGACATGGGCCTGCTCAAGCAGGTCCAGAGGAGGCCATGAAGATGATCAGGGGGCTGGAGCACCTCCCTTATGAGGACAGGCTGAGAGAGTTGGGGTTGTTCATCCTGGAGAAGAGAAGGCTTCAGGGAAACCTTATAGTGGCCTTCCAGTACTTAAAGGGGGCCTACAGGAAAGATGGAGAGGGACTCTATCAGGGAGTGTAGGGACAGGACGAGAGGTAACAGTTTTAAATGGAAAGAGGGTAGATTTAGATTAGATGTAAGGAAGAAATTCTTTCCTGTGAGGGTGGTGAGACACTGGAACAGGTTGCCCAAAGAAGTTGTGGCTGCCCCCTCCCTGGAAGTGTTCAAGGCCAGGTTGGACGGGGCTTTGAGCAGCCCGGTCTGGTGGAAGGTGTCCCTGCCCCTGGCAGGGGGCTTGGAACTAGGTGATCTTTAAGGTTCCTTCCAACACAAACCATTCTATGATTCTATGATTTGAGTGTCTTGCATTTTTGAATGCATTTGTCCTCACAAGATTCTTATGAAATAGTGTGGCAGGTGCATCCGCCCAATGAAAGCAGAGCTTCTTGGCTGCTGAAGTGTAGCAGCTCCTGGCTGTCTTTGTTCTCAAGGCCTCGTGGTAGTTGGGACCTTTGGCCAGTGGGAGCCACTATTGACTACAGGTCAGATTCAGCCTGGGTATAAATGGAGTCCCCTGGGGGACCCATTTGGAGCTCGTCCCCTGGAGCAGCACTCTGGGGTCAAGGACTCTCCCCTTGGGCCAGGACGCTGCCCAAGGAAACTCCTCGAGGTGCCTTGGGTCGGGACACTGCCCTGAGCAGGTCCTTGAGGTTAAGAGCCCTCACTTATCAGGTGAGTGATAAAGCGTTTTGGGTTGCCGTTAAACTCTATAGAGTTCTTTGTTATGCGTTTTGGGTTGCTGTTAAACCCTAGAAAGTTGTTCTGTTCTCCTCTCACAGACATTTGAACCTGTAATTTACGGACAGCTAGTTAACTGTGTTAATAATTAATTTTTTATTTTTGGTGGTTGGTTGTTTATTTGAGAGCATCCGTAACAAATAGGTATTATTCCCATCTTAGAAATGTGATTTGCCCCAGGTCATACATGACATCATAGTGGAGCAGGAAAATTAACATCTCCCAAGTCTCAGGCTAGCTCCCAAATCACTCCACCATCTTTTCTTCTAGGGTTGATCACAACCAGCTCACAATGCCCTGTATGTTCACTGGGAGTATTTTCCGTGCTAGGAGATCAGGGAAGCAAAATATTCTGGATCTGTAAATCTGAATCTGGATCTACCTGTGTAGGGTTATCTGGACCTATCTATTTTGTAGGGTTCTCTTGTAGCATTTAATATTTTAGTACGTGTGAGCACCATTTACATTCATTTGCTTTCTAACTGGAAAGAACCAATGATCCATAGGAGTGTGCTGAAAATACATAAAAGAAAGACTGATTTTAAAGCTAGTGGGAAAATTCATCATGAACTATGAAGTAATTGTCCATAATATATTGCACATTCTCTTGAACAAAATACGGGTTATGTAAACTTCTTGGTACCATGAGCAATAACGCAAGTGGATTTGTCAATGATTGTTAAATTTTTTCTGGACAGTTGGTATGATCTTCAAGTAAAACTTCAAAGGTTCTAATCTGCACACTCGTTTTCATTCACTCTGACTTGTCACTTGTAAGGAAGGTACTTTTTATTCTATACTGAACTACAGCAAACAGATCAAGACCTAGGAAACTAAGAGAATTAATCCTTTATTGTAGCGATTATCTTCAAAGCTTGTCTGAAAGATATTTTTCCACAAGAGACACAACTGTGTTAGGGTTTCCAAAGAAAAAACTGAATGTTTGTGATTGCTAATGTCAAGAAAGACTAATTTATCTATGGAGCATTGCTAGTCTGGGAGCACCTTAGTGCTGGCACTAAAAGGTACTCATATAATTTCATTAAAACTGGTAAGTAATTGGTGCTTATCACTCCACATCTAAAATAAGTACCTGCCTTATTTAACTCAGTGTTGTGCTGAGATACTCAGTATGAGAGACACAAGAATAATATCTAATTTTTAAGAAAGCTTTATCTTATTAATGACAGACCTTCACAGGAGTCATATGAGAACGGAGATGTCATTTAAGACTTACTGTTCTTCCATGTCACCTTCAGGCACGTTTTGCCAGATCTGAAATCTAGAGCAGTGTTGACACTATTCTCTCACTCCAGGGAGAATGGACCATTCAGATCCTCCTCCATCACTCAGCAGAGCCGTGACAAGGTGAAGAGAAAAACATCACAACATTTCAGAGAGTCTGTCTTAACCTTCTTCACAGGATGCAACACATCAGCACAAAGAGAGAGGACAGGGTGGTGAGGTACCTCCAGCACATGCCTAGAAGATTATTTTCAAAGTTTTCTGTTTGTTCTTCTAGAAATTAATTCCCACTCCATGATGATAGATATTTTCAGTCTTAAAGGTAAGAAGCTAGACTATCAGATTACTGGCTACCAGATATGGACAACTGATCATGTTGGCTGTTCCAGCAGCCTGTGTTTTTATGTCTGTGCTTAACTCTACCTTTCTAGCCTTCACTGCTACAGATGGGTACTGGACTGCTATTCCTAGATGAAATTAGAATAATAGATACTAGAGATGGAAAAATACCTAATGGTCCATTCCCCTATAGCTGCCAAATAGACTTTATTAAAAAAATGTGCAGACAAATACCTTCCATGGCAATCTTTTACTATGAAATATTACATCCTCTTTATAGTCTGGGCAGACAGCAGGAAATCTAACCGCTTCTTGGCCTAAGGTTTTGCCAGTCTGTAAGCTTGGTACCCAAAAACTCTATTTTGGTACCAGCTGCCTTTTGCTTTGTAGATTTCGAGCATCTGGAAAGTTGGATAGGGCAGTTTTTAAAGTGTTCAACTAATCTGTTGTGTTAATATATAAGTTCTGAAAAAAGGGGGTAAAGAATATCTGTTGAATTGCAAACGTTTAGCACCCAGTCCCACAGGTTGGTTTACTTATAACTCAAAGCACAAGTGCTGTAACTTCGCTGTAGTTCCTGCCACAACTGTAGGATGCCTTTGTGGCTGCAATGGCTGAATGTACTTCACTTTGACTCACTGTGAAAAATACAGCTGTTTTGAGTGTGACAAAAGGGGTGCCTTTCTTCTTCTGGCTGTCCTATCAGATACACAACTACACTCTTTCTTCTGAGTTTCCTCAGAACTGATCTCAATATTTGATTTTATAAACCAGGGTTTTCAGCATTCAGAGGCGGGGAGGGGGCGGGGCGGGGGGGGGGACAGACACATGGGGACGGACACACATGGACACAGGACATGTTTTGTAAATCTGGACTCTGTAGAAGTAACTGAAGTACCTCATTTAGGTTATTGAACCTAATGGAAAAAGAGCCCTGCAGACACTGTAATGGTTTAACTGGTATTCAATTGCTCATACTTTTTCAGGCTTTTAGAGAAGAATATCAACGAATGAACTGTAAAACCAGATGTCTATCTCCAGAGACATAAATTGTAATTTCCAGTGACATGCTTTAGTTCTCCTTCCACTTAGTAATTTTATATTGGCACAAGTCCTTTGGATAAGAAAGGGCAACTGACCCCTTCAAAATTATTGTTCTTTCCATTGAGCTGGAAATGGTGGGACCTCATGAAATCTGTAATCTCATTAATTATAGTTGTATATGCCTATTTTTAAATTCTGAATGCTCTAATCAATGTCTTGGAGGTGATCCAGAGGAAGACTTCAGTCTATGCAGTTTTGCACATGCTTAGGTGCTTAGCCAGCTTTAGAAATTATTATAGGTAAGGAATTACTGATGACCAAGCTTTTACACTCCTTTCCCCGTTCCTCCCCCTCTCCCTTCCCCACATCCTTACTTAGATTTCAGTTAGTTCAGGTGCTCCCTGTTACTTAAATTTCTTCCTGAAAAAAAAAAAAAAACAACCCAACAATAAAACCCAGCCCCAACCCCCCCCTGCAAAGCCTGGGTTTGTGTTCTGAAGGTCCCAAGTCTTTGTTTCAGCTGTTCCTTGTGAGAAAGGGGGATCTGCTGCAGCTGGCTTAGAGGTGACATGCCAGCAGCCAGTGATGGTGTAGTGGTTTGACCTTGGCTAAATGCCAGGTACCCACCAAGTCGCTCTATCACTTCCCCCCCTTCCCCTTTTTTTCTCAACAAGGCAAAGAGGGGAAAGAATATAAGATAGCCAACCCTTGTGGGTAAAACAAAAGCAGTTTTAATATAAGCAAAGCGAAGCAAAGATCTGTGTGTGGAAGCAAAAAAAAAGAAAACAGATTTATTCTCTACTTCCCATGAACAGGCGATGTCGGGCCTTCTCAGGAAGCAGGGCTACAATACGTGTAGTGGTTGCCTCGGAGGACCAAGGGTGACCCCACCCCCTTCCTCCTTTCTCCCAGCTTTATACTGAGCAGATGTCATATGGTATGGAATATCCCTTTGGTCAGTTCGGGTCAGCTGTCCTGGTTGTGTCCCCTCCCAAGATCTTGCCCACCCCATCCCACTGTGGGGGGGAAAATGTCGGAAAGAGCCTTGGTGCTGTGTAAGCACTACTCAGCAGTAGCCACAACACCAGTGTGCTATCAACACCCTGCCAGCTCCCAACACAAAACACAGCACCATGAGGGCTGCTACAGGGGAAAACCAATTCCGGTTCAGCCAGACCCAGTACAGATGGGTCCCCTCTTAGCACCTGGCTAGATGGGTGGTTAGAGGAGAAAGGGACCTGTGCCCAGGTGTCACAGGCCAAGAAAGACACCCATTCTCCCTTCTCCCCATGGTGGTGGGAAGCCAGCATTAGTGTGTTGAGCTGCTTTATTTTGTGCTGTCGATACCTTTTCTGTTGAAGCAGGACATTGTGCCCTGAGGTGTAGGGCTTGGAAGGACCAAAATATGCCATGTGCTTGGCTCCGAACATGCCTACTTCATGCTAGTAAAACCGCCCACCCCTTTGCAGGTGGTAGAGCAGCCAATATCTTGGGCTGGGCGCTGACGACCTGAGTTCTCCTGGTGACAGCAGTTCTTATGGGAACATACTGTGATAATTCAGTCAGGTAAATGGTTGGGACCTCTACTTACAATGTGCAACAGATCAGTAAGGTGGGGTAAGGATTTAAATCCAAAGGAAATAGCCTCTGTTTATGTGAATTGGAAGAGAGTTTGAAATCCCAAGGTCTCATCTTGTTCTTGTTGCTTTATGGGTTCATCTTCCTCTTTCCTACTCATTACTTACGACAGAACGAAGTTTTCCAAGACCTTTCATTTTCCTGACTCCTGTCCCAGAAGCAGAAACTCAGGATGAGGTAGGATCTACGCCAGCCTTGTTTTTTTTTTTTTTTTCTATTCTCCATTGGTTGTCATCTGAATATTAGCGACATCAATATGCATACAATAACATATATATTGGAGAAGGAGATACAAAGTATGGTTTCTACTAGAAATGATCACTTTATTTACTATGGAAACCATGATCTTGCCTGTTATCATTGGTTTAAAACATGACTAATTGGTTGGACAGACCAGCAGTTTGGTTGGATGGTTGGCTAGTGTAAGTTGTTTAAGAGTGAAGTAGTTGATTTTGATGATAAAATACGCTCAAATATTATTACAGTTGTGTGTTTGCCTGAAAATTGAGGGGGAAGGTGTTTTTTTTTTCCTTTTTCGGCTGAATTCTTGGTTTTCCTGGCCAAGGAAATTGTTCTGTGTCAATCTGATTTGCTAAGAAATTGTTCAGTGGGAACCCGTAACTGTTTATTAGAGCTGCTGGGTTAATGATGAAATCTTTTGTTAGAGACCAAGGACAGAAATTACTTTTGCTAAAGAATCTAAGAAATAGAATGCACCTAAACTTATTATTCATTCTACTTATAAGAGAAGAAATTGGAAAACTGCAAAATAAAGGGTAACTCATATACTTCCAGCTCCATTTCTATTGCAGCTAAGATCTTGGGAGAGGTTGATCTGTCTGCTTTAAGGTTATATTTTTCCCTTCTTAATCTAGGTTTGAAAGTCATATGACAGAGAGCAGGGGGATTTGTAATGTCTTTGAATATTTTGAATAAGGATAGTATTTCTGAACCTTTCTTAATTGAAGAATGATGTAGTCTTATAAAAGTCTATGAACCTTTCTGTATCCTACTCTTTTTTGGATAGAAGGGTCAGTAATAAGTAAGAAAACCTTTGGCAACTCAGCTAATCACTTTGCAAAATCCTAGTTTAATCCTGTAATCAAAAAAATTTGATTAGAAGTGTTGATAACAAAAATGTCTTTATGTCTGCCAATAGGTCCTGCCAACCCATAAAAATTGATGGCTGAGTGACTGGCTCCCACTGTTTTCTCCAGCAGGCAGTGACACTTTCCAGCAAACCCCCTTGGAAACTGTGGGTGTGTTTGAAGCAAGGTGTAGTTATTTTATGAGCCACCTCCTGATGTTGTAGAAACCCCAGTGCTCTGTGGACTTTGAGCTGAGTAGCAGAGATGGGAGAGAACAGAGCTGTGGCTCCTCACAAGCACTTTTCCTTCTTTTCCCTATTTTATAAAAATTGTGGTTTTAAGCTTCAGCTGGACAAAGTGAGGATGCATTAGAGATGTTTCTTTACCAGAAATTAGGAAACAAATCCAGTGTTTCCCAAAAGAAGAAAGGAGAGCAGTTCTAGAGCAGAACACTCTCTTTTCCTGTATTTTGCCTGGTGGGGTGATGAGCCTGAGCATGGGGAAAATGATGGAGAATCCTTCTGTGGTTACATCTTGAAAGGGGTGAGAGTGTTGAGAAGCACTTAGCATGCTGTTGTTCTTAGGCCATGGCTAGCCTAATGAGGCTAACTGCAGGATGTACACGAAGTGGTAACAAATCAGCAGTAATGGAAGCAATGCAGATTAACTTGTTCTACAAACCAAAGATTTTTAGGCTGATTGCAGCTAGAAATCCAAGGTGTTTTTTCATCTGATTGCAGCACTACCATTGGCATAGCCTCTAGTATAAAATCTGGGAAATCAGAGTTTATAGAGCTGTATTCAGAGGTGATGTGTCAGTTATACCATCTTCCACAGACACAGGTTTTATCCAGCCTTCAGCTGCCTCGGATGAGATGAACTACTTTCTGTGACTCTTCCAGTTGTAAAATGAAGTCTAGGTTGTTGTCTCTAATGTGCTGTAGACCTAGAAGTAAAATCAGAACTTTGAATATGCATTTCTACCTACGTCCTAGACATGAGGAGATCCAAGTCCTGCAAAGGAAGTCTACTGCTGGCTGAGTGAGTGAGTGGGGTTAAAAAGGAGGCATTACAGTAACCTACTATTTAGAGTCTGGCACTCTGAGTATACTCATCATTTCTTAATCTGTCCCTGGGTCTGGTTATAATTTGCATCTTGAGCAATCGTCTTGCATTCTGCATTTGCATTTGTGTTTTCTTTTTCTATTGTAAAACCTGTTTTCATCTTACACATTTTTCATTCTTCAGCAGCCTGTAGCCAGTGATAGATGACAAGGTTCAAATGCAGAAGGTCAATTAGATCATCCAGTGTCCATCTCTGCCAGCACAGGGTTATTGCTTTCATGGTCTATTTGCTATTGTCTCGTCCAGCCGATTGCTTAAATATGTCCTGTTTATTCGACAAAGTTTTGCCACCAATAATACCCCCACATAACTTTAATTATAACAAGGGAGTAGTCTGGGGTATTGTGAGAGGTGGGAGATGGTCTCATATGGTCAGGAAAATTATCTGGTTTTTGACTCTTCTTACTTAGATCAGCTTCGGTATGTTTTTCTGAAGTGCATTTCATTAACTGGTCAAATCAAACATCTACATCAACAGCACTGTTTAAGTCCTGCTTATCTCAATCCTTTCAGTCTAGACTATTCTCTTAGCAGAAATTGGCATGCGTTGTCATTCACTCAAAGGTTCCTTTCTTTATTGAGAGTGTGTTTGCTTGGATGTTTACAGTCATTCTGGGCAAAGAGGTTTACAGTTTTCTTTCCCTTGGTTTCAAATTGCAGCATTTTATCTAGTAGGGAAGCCTATATTAAGGAGCTAGATAAGACACGACTGAAAATTACTTGCCTACAGAAGGAAATAGAGTTTCACTGCCAGCCACAGAGACAGAAATCCACTGAAACTGGGACTGGGATTGATGCTGCATTGCAAACATCGTTATGAAAATGACTTAGTGTACATTTATCTTAAATTTAAAAAAATCCATAATACAAGTTTAAAGCATATATAATTCATGCTAATTTCAAAATTATTTTCTAAGGTTAGACTTTCAAGATTATTCTAAATTTGACAGTGAGAAGCATACTTTCAATTATTTTAAAGCAGGTTTCTTCAGTGCCTTAAGGTCTGCATACCAACCAAAATCAGTGGAGAGGTTGCTCACAAGCAATATACAGCTGTCCATATTATAATATTACATATATAGATTCTGCTCATGCAGAAGCATTTTTTTAGTTGGATAAAATCACATAAATGTTCTTTGGGATAGTTTTTTGGATGCTCTCAGTTGATTTCACATATAACTCTTGTACACTTAATAAGGGAGTATAAGGAGAAGGTAAATTTCTGGCAGAGTTCAACAGATATTGCATCAAATATAAAAGAAAAACACAGCTGCACTTCCCTTCCTCAGGGAGAGCAGAACCTTCTTTCACAAGGTAGCAAGCATGAGGGAAGATAACGAGAGTCTGTCTATCAGTTTTCCATAAAAAAAGCAGGGGTGAGAAAATGCTGACAAAGAGCTGGCTGTGAAAGTCTCCCCCATTAAGCTTTTACAAAGTTTATCTTCATCTTCATGTTACTGTGAGTAACACAGGCAGCTATGGGATTGTTGTGTTAGTATCAGATGGGTAGATTTCTCAGGGCACCTAAATCCTGATTTCTAGGCACAGTTGAAAGGCTGTGCTGTCCACTTAAACCTCTGTCTGTTATCATGCTTACTGCAGCTTCAGTCTTGGTGTGACTGGTCTTTTCAGAGCCCCACTTACCTCTTAAGTTCTTGCAGAGCAACTTCTCAAATGGAGCATGTCCCCCATCACAGCTGTAGGTCAGCCTTCACACTTATCCTCAGACTGGGTCTTCCTTTTGCAAGCAGCCATAAATTATGCTTTTCAGGATGTATTGGACAGATCATAGAATCATAGAATGATTTGGGTTGGAAAGGGCCTTAAAGATCATCTAGGTCCAACCCCCCTGCCAGGGGCAGGGACACCTTCCACTAGACCAGGTTGCTCAAAGCCCCGTCCAGCCTGGCCTTGAACACTTCCAGGGAGGGGGCAGCCACAGCGTCTCTGGGCAACCTGTTCCAGTGTCTCACCACCCTCACAGGAAAGAATTTCTTCCTTACATCTAATCTAAATCTACCCTCTTTCTGTTTAAAACCATTACCCCTCATCCTATCACTTCACTCCCTGATAAAGAGTCCTTCCCCATCTTTCCTGTAGACCCCCTTTAAGTACTGGAAGGCTGCTATATGGTCTCCCTGGAGATGTTTCCCAGTAGACAGAAGGCTGACCTGGGAAGTGTGAACTCACACTCTCTAGCTGATTTGGAACAAAAATTTGAATGCCATACTCTGACATCCTCTGTCAGCATTCAGCTTATTGCTCCGCCTGGTGTTTTAAGGTGAGCCTTAGTTTCTCCTGTTGAAGCCACTTCACTTTGCATAGTCACTGAGGGAGGGAGATGGTGCAGGTGAACCTGATTTGATGTGGGTGCTCGCATGTGATGTGCAGCGGTCAGGACGAAATCCTTGCCACAGATCAGGCAGCATGGAGGTTTAAAGCAAGTTTCCCTTCTTTGTGGAGAGTGATCTAGCTGCTGAGATACTGACTGAAATGGGAGTCAAAGAAAAGAGCAAAATACTTTTTTGTGACAAAGGGTTAACTGGGCTTGAACACCTACCTTCAGAGGGAGATTCAAGACTGAGCAGAGAGAGATATTTTTGCTGTCTCTGACTGTGGTCCTGTTCTGTTCTTCTGTGGTTTCTCCAGGCCAGTGTAAATAACTTCATGCTCAGTGTGCTGGTTTCTAGGAATACTATTCTAAGGCACCTAATTCTCCCCGGGAATTGTATCCTGACTGTCTAATTCCTAACTGAGGAGTCTGCTAGGCAACAGGAAATCTGCAAATTAAAACATTGCAACATCTAAGTCCCTGGCTGTACCCCAGTATTGCTGGAGGACCAGTTTTCATCTGTTTGCCTGTGAAAAATATACTCAGATGTATATCATTTCTCTTGCATCATTTAAATGATTCCTCATGTTTCCCACTGGCTATTATTTTTATTACCCACATGCAGTCACTTTGCTGCTCATTTTGTTCATTGTAATGCAGCCAGTAGCACTCTTGTTTCTTGATCCCCCAAAATGTGTGGTTTAAGGTCCCACATTAGTAAAAGTTGGTTAAAGTTAAGTGGGCTTAGCCCTCCAGCTCCTGCTATTTTGTGGTAGGAGCTGGATCAGCTCATTTACCCATTGCAGAGATGGACCATCCATCCTGATTCACTGAGCTGGATGGCTTCGTCTCTTCCCCAGCCCTAGCCTTTTGTCCTTCCTTATTAAGAGGTTGGAAGGGACTGTGCTCTGAGTCTCTTGCTGACAGCAATCAGTACGACATTAGTCATCTTCACTTCTCCCATTTACTGACCGCTCCAGGGTCCTCTCTTCATGAATCCAAGAAGTATTTTCTCTTCCTTCCTCCACAGCATGAGCCCACAGCTCACTAACACCAACACTAACCTGGTGTCAGGAGGGAGCTTTGCTGCTAGCAGCATCCTCTTTGAGAAGACAGAGTAATCTGTGGTCCTGTGTCTGAAACAGAAGTATGTAGGTGGAAGTGTCAAGTATTCCAGTGCACGCATGGGTGCTCAGGGAGCCCATAAATTATTTTTGGAAATCAAGGGTAAATCTAGTCAACATTTTTTCTCCACTGAAGAACAAGTCTGAATGTTCAAGCAAATTTGTGGGCATTGAGGCTTGGAAGATCCTGAAGCTCCTGGAGACTCCCAAATTTAGTTGCCAGGTAGACTGTGTCTGCTCCCCTTCAGGCCTTTTTTGAGTGAGAGGTTTTTCTTTTTTTGACCAGAAGGAGAGGAAGGTGTCTTGCCTGTGAGTGACACTCAAAGTTAACCTTTGGAAAAAGGCATAAACCAACAAAAATACATTGCAGTATTTATTCCTAAGGATATTTTTTAGTGTGGCCAGAAGTGTGTGTGCCCTCTCCTATTATTTTATTTCTCTGTCCTTCTGTAATAGTATGATGCTCAGCACTAAACAAGCTTTTCTTTCAGATGACATCCCTGCAGAAATATGAGAGTGAATCACTGATATTCTCTCTAGATTTCTGATGTTGACACAATAACACGCATTGCTCTGGGGACCTTTCATCAGCCTTCTACACCTGCATTTTAAAAAACAATAAAAATCTTACCGGAAAATCAATGTTAATATTCAGGATTTCTTGGTAATAGACTATTGAAATCCTGGAGTGGGGAGCAGAGCACCTCTGCCTGAAGGTGTTCAAGTCATCTGCTGCACAGAGGCTTGGTATTCAAAGACTGGCTGGCTCACTGCTCATCTCTGATGGTAAAGTAAGGCAGACCCTGAAGGACTGATAAGGGATTTAGGCTCTTCCAGCTCTACCTGTTTACTCAGTTTGTGGAACACCCAGTTTGAAACCCTGCCTTGGTCAGGGGGGAACCAGGGCTGTTTAACCACCTTCTAGGACAAAAGACTTAGAAAGCTTTGTGCTGGGGGACTTCAGTCTTCCCATTGAAGCTGTCATCTTTGGGTTCAAGTGTTTAATTCCCAAATTCAGAGGAAGCACTGGAAAAGGCAAGGCTGTATTGCCAGGCCACAAGACCTCTCTGGAGACTGTGGAGATCTGGATCCCACTCTCCCACTGCAGCAAATCTTTCTGATGCAGGAACCCACTTCTCACCCTCCCAGGTGCCTGTCACAGATACTTTAGTTCACATAAAGCAAAAGCACTTGTATGCTAGGGAATGCCCTGTAGAATGGAGGGAAGACCCTGTTTCAGAGAGGTAGGATGTGGGAAAGGAAGGAGAAATTGAACTGAGAGGCTCAACATCTTGCGAGAGGACGGTGAATCATCCCTATTTATACTAAAAAATGTATGCAACTAGTGCAGTGCTCAGTGTTGCAGTGTTTAAGTTCTGCCTGTGAAGCTGGACTGCTGATCTGTGTGGGAGACAGATAAATTCTGTATTTGGAAGGACTTGTCCTGAGCCACAGGAATAAAAACTTGTTTACGGTGCACAAGGCAAGATTTACTAAGCGCTGTCACTATTAATAGTATGAACCTATGTAATGACTTACTCCTTTCTAGCTGACAGTTCTGTGGCCCAAGATGAGAATCCTGGACTGTCATCAAGGACATTGTTATGCATAACATATTAACAGCATTGCTTCAGATGATTTCTGATTATAGCTCTCTCTTTGTTCCTTCCCAGTTTCTTTTTCCCAGGTCTGCTCATTCCCACTCTGCTTCTTCTCCATCTTTTCTGGCTGCTCAGCTGCCAAATTTCTAGTCTGTTTATGTGCTGCCCCCTAATCACTGCACCCAGGGCCAGCCACGACATCCCAAAGAAAGGAGAGAGTTGGGTCTCCACTTGGGTGGCATCATGAGCATCCCCAAGAGGAAGGGGAGCTGCTGGCTCTCCAGTCCAAGAGATGAGAGTCTGGCCCCGTGTTCATATGCCAGAGCTCCAGGCTCTCAGCTACTGTAAGTTAGCATTGAAACAACCAGGGGAGCTTTGTAATATACATCAGCTGAGCATCTGCTTCAGAAAATGCATCAGATTTAAGGGTATGGAAAGTCCTTCATTAGTGGAATTCCCCAAACTTTAGCAGTTAGCAGATTTCTTATACTAATAATATTTGTGACAACAGGAAACCTATGTGGGGATTAAAATAAGGCTTGAGGGTAGAATTGTCCCAAATTCCTGGCTTTTGCCAGTTACAAATAGTGCTGCACTACTGACATTTTCACCTTACATATTTTAAGAATCACTGCACTATAGCCAAAGGTGATGGAAGCAGTCTTGCATTGCCCTATAAATTCAGCTGCATAAACCAAGAGGTCTAGCTGCCTAATTAGATTTAGTCTAACCTATTATTCACAGAGTGGTGTGTAAAGTACATTAGGAGAAATGGATTTATGTAAGATGCCATCTAAAGCAATTGACTTTAATAATTGGACAAATGCTGAGCCAAAGGCCTAGATTTTCTGTTTATCAGCAACTTTTGCTGCTTCACACGCAAATTTAAAATATAATGAGTGTTGGGGCCTAGTTTGTCCTTGACTATATGTGCAGAGCTGGCTGACCACAAGGACAGGAGCAGGATGCATTCCTCCAAAGGTGTAAGAGGGCCTCTTCATTTGCTCGACATAAATCTCAGTCTTTAATGACTTGAGGGAGAACATTTGAATGCTTAAATGAACATTATTTTAATAGTGCATATTTTAAGTTTGTAATCAACCTGTATAAATTTATAGCAGATGAGAGTCTGTGCAATGCGTTATCTGCTTTGAAGTGAAAGCCTGTTCCATGCACTAAATTCGAAGAAATCAACTCCCCAGCCTACAACTTGCTGGGAGAAACTAATGATGATCAGGATGCATAAAAGGATTTCTACTACAACTATCTATATACTATTTAGGAGCAGCAGCTGCAACTTCCATGGTAATTTTGCTTTTAGCTTTCTGTCAGTATAATGAGGAAAGAAAAGCTAGAGGACTGTTACTTAATCACAACATTAATTTTTTAGGCTAGATGTTAGTTGCGTGTCGAAACAGAAATCTTTGTATGTGGAAGCGATATATTTACTGGACATGTTTGAAAGCCTTGGAATTCAAAACAATACCAAAATGGTTTAAATATGTATTTAGTCAAATATACTTTCAATAGCGTGAAATATGTAATAGGCACTTCTGTTTTGATTTCAAAACAGCTAGCTTTCGTTTTCTGTCTGAAACCGCACACCATTGCAGTTGGGTAGCTTTCTTACAGGACAGGATGGAAAGGAGCCATGGAAGTATAAAAACCCCCTTGTGATCTCCTATGAAACAGCCGATAAAGGAAACCCAAACCCAGATGATTTTAGGTGCTTCTGCCATTGGTGGTTGCAGGAGTGACACCTGCAGTGCCAGCCGAGCCTGAGAGCTGGGCACACGTCCCTGGAAGTGCCTGTCTCTAAGTCACTGCAGCAGCTGAGCTGGGGCTAAATTGGAAACAGAAATACCGATTGTCATGTCACCCGGATGCTCTGCCTCCAGCCAAATGGTAGATGGAAAAAAACCGCTACCAGATGTTCTTATGTTATTAATATTGTTATTATTGTTATTATAAATAATATTCTGTATTGGCTGGCTTTCCCTCCTGGCACATCTGGAGTGCACATGCTTGGGAGGAGAGCCCCGGCAGCCCGTCGCTCCCCCGTTCCCTGCACACCTGTAAAAGAGGCCGGGCGGACCCTGCTCCCTGCGCTGGAGGGCAAGGGGTGCTGTCCTGTGGTGGGGTGCCCCCTCACTCCTCTCCCCTCCCATTGCTTCTAGTACTAGCCTGAGCTCTGCCAGTGTCCCAGCGATGTTGACCAAGCCCAGGCCTTCATTCCACTTTCCTCTTTCCAGCAGGGTGAGATCCTGTCACCCACAACCCTGTTTTGAGAGCTTTGTGTCCATACACAGCCCTGGGTTTATACGATGAGGTCAAGCTCTGCTGAAGTTCCTCTCACAGTTGGAGATGCCAACATGACATTCCTGTGGTCTAAAGCACCTTTGGCCAAGAAAGCAAGATACTAGGTGCCACTTCGGGGGAAGTTCGCTGCCTAAACCTCCCTGTCTAACGTTAGACCAGAAACTCTCCAAAAATGTTTCTATGTAATTTTTCCCACTCCATGTCATCAAAAAAATGGACTGGCTTTGGAGGTGAAAATGAAGAGTATGGCATCACTCCAGTGTGGGTCTCACCATAAACTTTGGCAAAGTCTGTGTCTTAAGGATGCGCCAGCTACCAGGCACTGTTTAACATAAGTGCCAAACCATTGCTGGAGTGGAAATTATCCCATTATACCCATTTAGGCCAACTGTCTAGGAATACAGGAACAAGAAAAAAAAATACTGGAGGAGGTGATGACAGTGGTTCATTAAAAAAATAATAAAATGCTAAGATACTATTAAATGTGGCACACCAGTATTTGTATATCTCTAAACTGAGGAAACACAGCTCCAGTATAAATAGATGGAGCTTTATAAATGGACTTTTGTGGTCACACTAACTGTGTAATAAGACATTGTATTTTTAATTGTTACATTGTGGAGACATACAGAATGGGTAAAGCACCTTCCATGGACATGTGAAGACGCTGTGCCTGCCCCTAGAAGTTTACAACTGACAGAAAATTAAGTACAGCCCTCTGAAGGTCAGGTTTGCCTGGGATAGCTGTACACACAGTGCATCTCCCTCCATGTAGCTCTGTGTCAAGGGGAACACTGCTGCCCAGACAGCTGAGGGCCCAGTGGGGCTCTCAGTCCCCCACCGTGCGTCACAATTCCCAGCCATGGGAGCACAGATCCACCTGTGGGTCCTTGCAGACCTGGCTAGAAATGGGAGAGGTCGCTGGTACAGATGCTGAACAAGGGCAATGCTTACAGTGGCTAGAAAACCTCTTCCCAAAGGCAAACCTGGGCGAGGGGCACCCTGGCCAAGACAGCTAGCTGCGTTCTGGGTGAAATCTCAGTTGTGCTGCACACAGGAGCTAGCTGCAGTCACCACAAAACCAGTCATTGCATCTGACTTCAGTTGCTGTGGGTCTGTGCTGGAGAAATTCCTTTGCCAATGGCTTCAGTAATGATCGTCTTTTTTTATCTACACTTTGAGCAAGGCTCATCCTATGCAATGAGATGCCTATGCGATCAAGTTTTCTGGAGGATGTCTCCTTTTCTGGCTGAAAGGTTTGTCCAGGCAGAATAGAAGAGTTTTACACACTGGCCAGGAGTTTTCCAGTTGGTGACTATGGGAGGATGTTTGGGCTTCTGGAAATGCAGAAGCCATAGGGAAATGGCTGGAGTCACACACCGGGAACTTCCCAGGCAGGTCACACAGGTGCTGCCGGCCAGAAGCCCTCCTGGGAACAGCAGGGGCCCTTGCAGGTCTACAGCTGCAGACTAAGGACTTCATTCCTCTATGGACTAGCTTGGTATTTCTTCTTTTTTTTTCCCCCCTCCTTTTCCTTTTGCACCTCTGGGGAACAGAATCAACCGAGTATATATTGGTGGAAGTGGCTCTTTCAGACCTCTTGCATTCCCCCAACACACTGCTGGAAAACAAAACCAGTGCTAGTCTGAAGCCATAAAGAAACAGCAGGAAACCTTTACTCTATTAAATCAACGAAGATTGCTGTCGCTGTGAATAAGTCACAGACTTCATGCTTGCCACCTGAGAGACATCCACTCATCCTATGAAAAAGAGAGAAGCAATTAGGCTAAATCATCAGCAAATGAAGATATAAGGGTGTTTGTTCCTCTCTCTCTTTCCCTGCTATATTTGAACCCAGTAGTTTTTTGCTCCAAGTGGAAAATAAGGATCATTACTGTATTCAGCTTTGTTTTTTGTTAGATGCTTATAAATCTTGCTAATTAGCTGTAGAAATCATAAAAGCTCAGCATCATGTTTTAATCATAAACTCCTTGGGCCACTGATGTTCATGTTGTTCCCTGGATCCTCATTTCCATGTACAAATTACTGAGCCCATAACACTTTGGCAGCTCATCTCTCATGCCAATGATATTTCCAACAGAATTATTATTTCAGTAACTAAGCCACAAGCCTACACCTGCAAAAAATAAAACTAAGAGAATAACACAGCAATGGAAGGTCCCCCCTCCTTGTACTGGTGGAATATTAAAGCTTCTTCAAAATAATTAAACACAGATTTCAAGTATAAAGCCTGGCTGACAGATCAGTAAAACCATTTTCTGTTTCCCAAGAAGCTAAAGAAAAGTTCCCCAGTCAGCAGCCGAGGAGGATAGGAAACCGTAAGCACCGCACTTAGACACCAGCACTAACATGCTGGGAATTTCTGGGGCAGTATGACAGGTCCAAGGCATCATGGACACAGCTGTGAAATCAAACCTCGGTTGAATTCTTATCCAAATCACCATAAACGAGGTCAGCATCTGCTAAGACACTGGATAATAATAGCTTGCTTAATTATACATTTTGCCTGTAATTTAGTCCAGACTAACTTTCCTAGCGGCAGTGGAGGAGGGTATTTTCCAGTTCTTTTATGTTCCTGTGATTAGTGGATAATGCCCTTGGTGTATGTGCATGCATTTAATTTTCACTTTCAACTTTAATGCAATTTAACATTGTCAAAATAAATATTATTCTTCACTTTTCCAAATTTTGTTTCAGCGCTTGTAAAGTAAATATTTTGCTTAAGAATGTGGAAAGCCTGTGCCTGCTTAATGACACTCTCTCTGAGGGGGAGAAGGAGCCCATCCCTCTATCACGGTAGCTCAGGATCACCTGGCAGCTGATGGTGCTTCTTTCAGGGAGGACGAGGCCTTCCTAACCTGTGGCAGAGGAGGAGGGTGAACAGCCAGGGATACCTGCTTTGGTCACTTCTGTCAAGTTTACCTTAGCTACAGCCCAAATAATAAAGGAGGAATGGGATAATGGGATAAAAGCTTCTTTTTTTTGTTCTTTTATGTGAATTGCCATACTAAACTCATCTTTGAACTGTTAGACATCACTCACCTTCATTTACTGTCAGCAAGATGATGATGTCAATCAAATTTCTGAGCAGCTCAGAGCTCATGTGCTGGGCACAGCTGTAAGAACTGCAGAAAATCTTGCTGAGCCAAGCTTGACCATTTGATTCCCCCACCTCTGCAGTGGCATGGGTGAGGTGTCACAGGCCTCTGGTGGTTATTCCTCATACACCTAAAACTGGTTGCTGGTAGCAAACATCACCATCGGAAAGAATATCTGGGTTTGCAGCTGCGGGAGAAAAGCATATAGGACCTGGCCTGCTCCACTGGGAGAGGCTTAGGTGAGTAAAGGGAAGCTCTCTGTAATACACTTGGTCAAATAAAAGCACCCCTCAAGATAGATACATTTGCTAAAGATTTGGATTTAAAAGTCACCGATCATGAGTTTCTGGTTAAGCCTTATTTTCTGAGCTGTTTTCAAGCAGAAGTGAAAATTGAAAACTGGCAAACTTACAAGATCAATAGGGTTTACTTAAATGACTCACCCATTAGCATGTCTGTGGCTTTTAGTAACATTGTATTCTTGCCAATCACACTGGTTTAAACTTTCCCTCATATATAAATTACACACCCAGATTCATGTCTCCTTTCCCTTTTCTTTTTTATTTTTCCTTTTTTTCCCTCTTTTCCCTCTCTCCTCTCCTCTCCTCTCCTCTCCTCTCCTCTCCTCTCCTCTCCTCTCCTCTCCTCTCCTCTCCTCTCCTCTCCTCTCCTCTCCTCTCCTCTCCTCTCCTCTCCTCTCCTCTCCTCTCCTCTCCTCTCCTCTCCTCTCCTCTCCTCTCCTCTCCTCTCCTCTCCTCTCCTCTCCTCTCCTCTCCTCTCCTCTCCTCTCCTCTCCTCTCCTCTCCTCTCCTCTCCTCTCCTCTCCTCTCCTCTCCTCTCCTCTCCTCTCCTCTCCTCTCCTCTCCTCTCCTCTCCTCTCCTCTCCTCCCCTCTCCTCCCCTCTCCTCCTCTCCCTCTTGAGTCCTACATTGGATGTCTCCAGGGAAGTCTCTCCAGCAGGCAAGGGATGGAGAGGGACAGATGCCCTGCGACATTGGTAACCTGAGTCCTGAAGCAGAGATGGAGGAGACATCACCAGGCCCCCTATGAGATGTGTAACCAATACTTCTTATTTCAAGTTCAAAGGTCTGCAGGGGGTAGAGGGTCTTAATAAATGCACTTTTTAGAGGATCAAATGAGAGCTGTAGTTGGCACTGCTCTTCTCTCTCCAAGTCTGTCCAGCAGATCACGGCTGTGTCTGTTTTGGAAACAACCCTACCTACTGTCATCCATGCCTTGTCCCCTCGTGCCTGTGCAGAGTGCCACATGGGTGGCTGGACTGCAGTGGGCAGATGATGGCCTGTGGACAGATTTAGCTTACATGGATTCTTGAATCGAGTACAAATTCCCTGGTTCAGCTAAAACATCTGCAAATGGCTAGGAGCTTGGATGCTCAAGAGGCCTGTCCCTGTTCTTGACTCTGTGTCTGTGTTTGCCCATTTGATTTGACTTTGCTATCCAGGAGAAAGAGCTGCGAGTCCAGTGTCCTTCATGAAGGTCTCTTAGCTTTGACATTGGCATGAAAGACACACAGCTGCGTTACCTGGCTTAATGAGCGGGGACGTGGCCGCCGAACTGCAGTGACCCTCTGTACACGTCCTCTCAGCCTCTCGGGCAATGGAGGCAGGAGCCCAGGGGTGCGAACCTCGGTGAGGTCATCTGGAGCTGCGCTGTTTCACCTTGTGCTCGCCTTGTGCAAAGAGTGTTCACGCAGATGCTTGCTGCACGGCAGCTCATTAAGCCAGGGGAACCCGATCTTGTGTCTGAGCCCTTGTTCAGCCTGAAACAGGCCAGATTTGTTGACCTTAAATGCACACTCCAGACCACATTATTCCTCATAGGCATTTGCAGAGGTTATGAGCCTGGGGAACATGTGGTTAAAAGGGAACTAGGCCATGTATTTACATGGTTTCATTTTATTCTTTTCCTTTCCTGGTGCAGCACCTTATTTTATTTGCTACAAAAATGCCTACGGCAATTGGATAGGCACTTTTCTGTGTGAAAAAAATCTAAAGAAATTAAAAGTCTTTGAGGGGCTTAAACATCATCTTGTGTTTAGCTAAGATGAAGCTTAACAACAACCTGGACTAAGACGGGTTTATACACAGGCACATAAAGCTCCAGGGTGGTCTTAGCGGGTCCGCTGAATCTGCCCTTCATCTGCAGTGCTCCAGCCATGTTTCCTGCTGTGAGTTTGCACAGGTGTCTGCATAATTTGGCTTCCAGTATACTTATTTCTTGTGATGAGACACCAAACCAAAAAAAAATCACATTACACCAGCTTAGCCTGAGATCAGTTTGCTGGGCTGGCAGTCAGGGGAAAACCTCTGCTGAACTGTGCACAACTGACACAGAGAGTGGGGAGACTGTCAGGCTCTGGACCCCTCAAGACAGTTTTTAGAGATGTGCTTTCCAGGGCTGATCTGCCCTGAGCATGACATAAGGGAGCCCACACAGTGAGTCAGTGTTGGAACCGAGTTCCTGGCGCTCAGTCCTCTGCTCACTCTGCTAAACCACACAGAGATTAAACCAACAGAGGCAAAGAGGGAGCCTGGATATGAGGGAATTTAGCAGGGAACCTGCCTTGACTCATTAATGGAAACTTTTGAAAACAGGCAGCAGCAGTAATTTTATTTTTTTCCCCATGCTGAAACAATTTGTGTGCAGTAGAGTCATTCCCTGGAAAAACATTTCTTTAATTTATCTTCTTTAATTATCACTCATCTTTAGCAGCATCTGGTTCTGATATTTTATTAGAAAGTTTGCATGTTTGAACCAGGCCTGGGTGGTATTTCATTTTTTCTTGTTTCCATTTTCTACTGTGATGGTACTTCCCGTGGTGGGAAGAGATTGGCTTTGCTTTATTTCACAAGGCATAATAAATCATATGGCTGTTCTACTTTAACATCATTATTACCATGTAAGCATGCTCAGAGACATATCCTGCAGATTACTTGGTATATTTACTTGAGGTTAGAATGCCAAGCATTACAAACAGCAGACTGGGTTCCTGTTGTGAAGATGTGCATACTGCTTATGGGAAGATATACTTTCTGGCCAAGATCTTAGCATCTGACTGGTGATACTGAATAGCTTATGATGTCCAAAAGAAAGCCTGATTTTTGAGAGGACTCCTTAAAATTGGGCCCCTGTAATATTTCTCAAGTTGTGCATCCAAAGCATGAGGTACTCAGCATCCAGCTTCCTGCTGAGATTTTGAGCTGTAGTTTCTATGAGCAATTGTGGACAGAAAAGAAAAGATTGCTGCTCTTATGGGCCAATTCTTCCCTGTTAGTATTGCTTTTCAAGACTAGCTCTTTGCTAAGGGACAAGGTGCTGCTTAGGTTATCTAAGGTTGACAAGCCTTTTGGTTTTGCTTCTGATTCTTTCTTCAGCTAAATGTCATTTTCTTTATGATCATATATGACCAGTGTTGGTCATAAATCGTCTATCAGATGAACACTAATTCACCTCTAACAAGAAGATATCTGATTTTCCGAACAGGAGAAAAATGTCTTTCAGAGAATTGCAGATATAAGCTATCACTTATATTGCAGATATAAGCTATTTTACATCTGAAATAATAAAAATGAGATCATGAAGCCAGATATTAAAGAAGACCTTTAGATAGAAATAAAGAAATGCAGATGGCAGTTGAAGGTTTTCAGTACCTACAGTATTGTACTTTCCTTCCAGTGGCATCTGCTTACTCAACATGCTGTACTGGATTTTGTGGTGTATACTTAGTTCGTGGTCTGCCTGTTTTCCCTATCATGCAATGTTTTCTTTTGGTTAGACAGAATTATGGTCAGTGTGGTAAGGGTAAATTAAATATGACCTAGCAGTCACTTGTCCTCATATACATAAGCCAGTGAGCATTTGCTGTTGTCCAGCAAGGGCTGTGTCCTTTCTTACTGATGCACATCTATAATGCCCACAGAAGTCTCAATGAAATTTCATCTAAACAAGCAGTTTGGTCTTGGAAGAGGAGAACTGATAGTCCTGAAATGCAGCATGGAAAAGCAATGCTGTGAGGATGTGCTCAAATGATCACAAGGAGGACATGCATTAGTACTTCTTGTTACTGCCCTGGAGCTGGAAGGCAGGAACTGAGCAGGCCTGGTACATACCCCATTGCAAATGTAATGCAAAATCATTAATAAACTAGTAGATTAAACATGATTTCAGGTGACTTAAACTAGCCTAGCTTACTTATTTGCAGTGGAGAAAAGGATACTAGGTCCTAGCAAGAGGTGTTACCTTCTTCAGCACCAATAGACAATGCTTTCTCCTGATGGGGTAAGCTTGCCCTGGACTTCTGTTCAAGCACACTCTGTCCCCCTCAGGCTGACTGCAGGACTAGCAACACTTCTGCCCCTCTGGTGTTGGGACTCTGATGGGCTGCAAAGCCCACAAGAGGAGAAGAAAATTGTTTGTCTCAGACATCAGGCAATGTCTGATGTTCTTCTTGGCAGGACAGATGTGGAAGAGCCAACTGCCAGTGTCTGAATAGGGTGATCCAGGACCATCTGGACTGTGGGGCTCACCGGGCGGCCTCTACATCCATAGTCCCACCAGAGTTTTTCACTGACACCTGGTTCTTCACCTCACCTTAGGCATTGAGCCTTGGCCAGCTGGGGGATATTTTGAAGAGCTTGGGTCTTATCTCTCCTTGAGTTGCCAGGGGCTGCAGTACAGGGAAAAGAGGTTTCACCAAAATGTCCAGCCATGTTTGGATGCCTGTGGGCTTTCCCTCAAGGATAGTGTGACAAATGATGCCCACAAAATATCAAAACCATTTTCTCAAAACTACAGTATTGTTTCCTTTTCCAAAAAGCATTTATAAAATGAGCAATTATTCCCCATCCTCCAAGTTATCCAAAGCTCTGCCCCTTTGGCAACTGAGGCAGGTCTTGCTTCTGCAGACACTACAGTGAGTGCCCGAGTCTTGGTCTGGTGCCCCTGAACAGCTCCCCAAGATCTCCCTGGCTCTGAAAAGAGAGTCCTGCTGATGCAGCCAGAGTTCATTTGTGCTTCTTGATTGTCAGACTTTTGGCTCTGATTTTCCCAACCAGTTCAGTAGGCCCTGCAGGAAGCTGAACCAGACTCCTGTGAGCCCATGACTTTCCCATTGTCCTGTGTTAACTGCATTTTTCTTCCTTTCTGATTGTTTTCCTTTACAGTCTGCTATTAAACTTAACCAAAATATTTGTGTAATAAACAGTTATTAGGCCAACGCACACTGTTAAAATTATTGCGGAGTAGCTCTGTGTCCATCACACCATGCACTACCCAGCCAAATATGCAATAGGCTTCTCCTTGTCCATCACATATACAGATATTCCTAGGACATCACCTTTAGAGTCACACAGCATGATGAATGTAGAGAGATGCCTGCCCAACACCTGTGCTCTTCTGATGAGACTAAGCAATCTACAGATTCAGGGATGTTTCCGAAAAGGTTTTATTATGAAGATTCGAACTGGAGCCATGTGGCAATGTTAAGGTTTGGTCTTGGATGGTCTTAATCTTGTTTCACTGGTTTTGGAACAGCAGTGAAGAGATCACCCAGCTCTGAGGTGAAGTACAAATAGGCAGCAGCTCAGTTTAATCAAGGATATATTACATCAAGGTAGTGAAAGGTTTTTATCATTTGCTTAATGGAGTGTGTTAAATGCATGATGTCAGAATGTCATTGCAGTGGATAGAGAGCTTAAGCTTTTTATCCAGGTAAAAGAAAAACACATCTCCAGAGTCTCTGTTGGATCTTAACAGGTAACCCAAAAAGAAAATAAGCATGGATACTAATGTGCTCTTTTATGTCTAGTTGAGTCCCATCCCAGCTCCCCTCTGGGAGGGAAGTATGTTTTTGGTAGAGGTAGTTTTATGAAGAGTGTGGAGGGTGGAAGGCATTATGGAGAAGAGAGACAAGGAATCCCACTCATCTTGAAAACAGCCTGGCCTCCCACCCAGAGGGGACAGAAACTGCTCCAAAACACTCCTCTTGTCCCAGCTACCCCATCTCAGGAAACAACAAGAGCCTTCATCTTCCTGGGTTATCAAACAAATCATCTTTTGCCCTGAAAAAGCCACTGAAATAGAAAGAAACAAAAGCCTCCCTCAGGAAGGTGGAAAATGGTCATATAATTAGCAAGCTGGATCTCTTTTTTTCTGTGATGTGTTTTTCGGCTGCCATGGATATAAACTCGGCCTTGTGGTTGAAATGGCAACAGCTGTAAACTTCAAAGAATAAATTCCTCCACACTTTTTAAATAAGCATCTACCCTCATCAGCAGACAATCTGCATGGTTCAGCTGAGTTTCTAATTGTCCAGTACTTTCATGCACGAAGTACAAGCTATGATTTCCCAGTCTTGTTTTAGGACACAGCACTCAACAATTAGAGGGGAATTTTTCCATATTGCTCACTGACAGGATATGGAAGGAGTGAATATTTTGCTGGAAAGACCTGGGGTTATTCCCTAACAAATTGAGTGTGGTATCTGTGGCTTGGAATGAACATCAGCACTGATTTGTCTCCCTGTAGCCCAGAATCACCGTGAGATATCTCATTGCCTCAGCAGGCACATAGGCAGGTTAATGCACTCCTTCCAGGTATTTTTTCTCTTGTTTTCTATTGATTCACTCCCAGGGGCATCCTAGAACTGACCCTTGGTGAAGCACAGTCCCCTCTTGCTCTGTCTTCCTTTTCAGCCACTGTAGCCTTCTTATGTCTGAAATTAAGTGGAGAAAGGAATAAGTACACCATGACATTTAGGCCAGAGGTCCCTGGCTCGTTTATGGCTTATTTAGTGAGCACCTGCTTTTACTGTTGAGCATTTCATTCCTTTCTTTTCCTTTTAATATTTTCCTCTCATAAGCCTTAGTGGTTGGGTGCTGCTGAATATTGATTGTATGGGGTCTTGGATCATACCTTCACAAAATTTGGAAAAAGCTTCCTATGCCTTCAGCTCTCAGAAACAATCATAAACAAAAATAACCTTTGTGTTAAATCTGAATGATGTGGGGACATCTTGACCTTGATGAGGCTGACTTCAGGATCATAACTCATGATTTGTGGCTGGTCAGTGCCATGGCATGTGACTCTGGGAAGTTCCAGGATACATTGAAGAACCATCAGGATCCACCTGAAAACTCGTTGTCGTACTGAGATATTTCTCTTGTTCTTGTGTCAATAACAGTAGATTTCTTTTTCAAAGGGGCCATTTCCCACTTCTTCCCTATCCTACTCTGACTTTTCTGGAGAAAATAAGGGCACCCAGCATGAGCACTGGCAATCTGATCCCAAGTACTTCTGGTTGTGACTGACAATAAAGACGCAACTATTGTTTCAGTAAAGCAACTTTGAAGATAACATGTTGGTCAGTTGGTCAGTGTGGGTCAGCTTGGGGAACCCAGCCATTTGCAAGGCAGGTAGTGTGTTTTGAATTCAGTTCCTTCCCTAACTCTCCACGTATATCCATGGCTTGACCTTTATTAGAGATTTTTAAGAACAGATTGAACATATACTCTCACCTGTATTTAGCCTGCCTCACATTAAAATCATGGAGTAAATGACTTCTTGAGATCCTTTCCAGCCTTGTTTCTGGGATGTTCATGACTCTCACTTTACTAGAACACACTATGCAAAAAAGTTACCCTGCATTTCACACACGCTGCCTGTGAGGCTGTTTGTTCAAGCTGGACCTCTCCCCAGGCAGTATGTCTCTGGATCTTTTCAGTCTATATATGCAGACTGTTCACCAACTCAGGTTGCTTCTTTTACGCCTTCTGTACATTTGTCTTTTAGTTGTTTTGTCTCCTTTTGGATGTCCTCTTATGCATTTCAATTTGAGGTATCAACTTCTTATTTGCTTCGTTCCTTTTTTTAGTAGCTGCAAGAACTCTTCTAGATCAGTTAGATTGTGCTGAACAAGAAAAAGGGACAGCTTTCAGGCAGGATTCCTTCACTTCTCTGAACATAACCTATTTTGGGGATCTAGCTCTTCTATTTTAGGCACTAATAATGGGCGGGTTGTTCAACAATACTATTTTTAATGTTTCATGCAGATCATTGGGAGCCTATACTCATGCAGCAAGGCTTCACAATGAATATTTACTATGTTTATTGACCCATTTCCATATGGGATCAAGTAAAAGTCTGGAGGGCTGGTTTGGATCTATTCTGTGGATCAAGATAAATAGCTAAGAGATAGCTTCCCCCCCCCCCACCCCCCCTCCTTTTTTTTTTCCCCCGGCTGTCAAGGTCCTGGACAGATCCACAGGAGGAATATTTAAAAGGCCCTTTCAGGAATAGCTATTCCTAAGCAGAAACAGCTCCTGCCTAGGTCAGCCAGTTGATGTATTTCAGGGGACACACTAGGACATGGCAGCATCTGTGATAAGTCTAATTTATCATTTTGTCTCTGAAATTTAATCTAGTCAGCTGACTGAATGGATTGCAGAGCTCTAGTTTTCAATGCCTTTATTTTGTGGAGAGCTGTTGTTTTGTAGGGATGTTTCTACTTATGTTGAGTAAATGCTATTGCTATTTGGTATGGAAGCCAGATACCACTGTCTGCATAAGAAAATGCTACTTTTTTGGTACACCGGGATGCCAAGTAGACATGTTAATATACGGCTACTTGTATACATTCTCTAAAGTCACTCCTGGTATCAATAGTGGATTAAAAGAATATAGATATATTTACTGGAATATCTGTAGATAACTAGAACACTTATGCCTGAAAAAAAAAAGGTCTTATTTTGCATTCTTGATCAATCAGAAATACAGTCCAGATCCTTAGGGAAAGGAAAAAAAAAAAATCAAGCTGCAGTCTATTTTAATTTTTTTTTTTTCTAGGGGAACAATGAATGAGGTGTTGATGAATGCCTTCTCCTGGTCTGCTTCAGCCACTGAAGTGCTAAGGCTTGGACAACCGGCCCAAGCCAGAGTTGACCTATAGATAAATCCTGTATATTTTATAACTGATAGCCATTGTGCTAATAGGTATTATACTAAGTTATAACAAACCACCTAATCTGTTACATTGGAAGTATTGAAGCCTGAACAACAGGCCCTGAGCCGAAGCTGCTAACTCAGTATGTAATCATTAATGAAATATGCATGGAAGATGTAGCTATCTTGAATGTATCTTTATCTTTCTTTGTGTGTGGATAAGATAACAGGGTCATGGACACAGTTGTCTGGCCCTGTGACCTGATGTGTGACCTTGCTCATAATCCCATTAGATAAGGAGGGAAACTCCCTTAGCTTCTCCCTTGAGCCCTGGCCAGGCTCTGGGGGAATCTAATGTGAGATTGAAACCAGATATTTCCGCTTAAAACAAAGGTGCCAGCTATTCTGGCTTGCTGATTTTTGGGGATATAAGGCTGGACCCTCTTGCAGCGACTTGGGATGCCTCACCTACGGGTGGACGCACCGCGTAGGATTTCCCACTTGCCGGGACAGGCTCTCCAAATCCTCGCTGTAACCGGGGCTCCCCAGTGACTGCAGATCTGGATGATGGTAACGTATGCAAGTGGTGATGTATCTTTCTTAATCACTATTCTCTCTCTCGTAGTAATGATTTGATGCATTACCTTGTATTTTCTTCTTTGTTTAAGTGCACTATTCTGTCTTTTCTTACTGTATGTTTTCTGTATTACTCTGTTACATTATTTAGTTATCCCCAGTAAAATACACCTACTCTCTTCACTCTGGTGTCCGAGTTTAATTGGTATCCTTAATCAGCAAAACAGCCACAAATGTTGTAAGAGTCCGGGGTAAGTTGGCTCCAGGCACATAACCTTTGTCCAGATCAGGGAGCACTTTGCTGTTACCTCCTGGGCCATAAGTCAGGGTTTCCACTCCATGGGACGGAGGGGACCAGTCTGTAGCTGGGTCTGCTCCCAACATAGTGTTGGATGTAGCTGGCATGAATACCTAGGCAGAGGAGCTAGGAAGTATTCCCAGGTCCTGCTGGACAGACATGGGCAAAATGCCTGGTGCTTGTAAAGTGTTTTGGAGCAGGGATAGATGATAGATAGCAAATCTTGCATGCTTAGTACTTACAAATTACCTTTCCAAAGACACACTGCCTTCCTTTCAGTCAGCTGTTCTGCCTCAGTACTCTTAGCTGGTAGTCTTCCAGAGCTGCAGTGTGAGTTTAAATTAATTTCTTAAAAAATCTTCCTTCTTGCTGCAGTTTTCTTATCCCTCTTTCCTGAAGCTCTGTCAACTGAGTCTGCTGTGCTATGTAAGAAAGCGTTAGTTGAACCAAGGTTATTTTCAGCAATTCTTGTTCTCTTTCATAATAAAATTTGATGAGAAAAAGACTGGTCAGTCAAATATCTTCACCAACCTTCTCTGCCCATTGTTTTCTGTCAAAACAAAATGTTTTTGAGAATTTTCTTCTCATTTGTATTACGTGGGTTTAGGCAAGGGCTCAATCTAATACTTAGCAAAGGCAATAGAATCCTTTCATTTACAGGCTTGCATGGGCATTCGATCAGCCCTTAACTGCCTGTGTCTGTATTTTTGCATGGAAGTTGAAAGCTTGAGGCCTAGATTGGAGCCCTCACACAGGAGAAATAAAGAGGGAAAATACAATGGGTAGAAATGGGAACTGTACCTTCACCCTTTCTCTATTTCTCAAAGTCTGGAAATCTGGAGGGACAGTGAGATCTGGAGTGTCTGCTGCTGTCCCCAGTGATGTAGGTACTCAGCAGTAGGTACCTTCACTGTTCCCACTTATCCTGGTGGCTATCCCTATTCCTGTGCACTAGGATCAGACTGTGTATGGATGACTAAGTATGGTAGAGAGAGAGGACAGTCTTCAATCTGACGTGTAGGATCATGCGCTCAGATCCCATTATTGTCAGTCTGCTTGTCTGATCATTCACACAGGTCTTTACATCTTTATATGCCTCAGCTTCTTATCAGTAAAATGGGAATAATAACATCTTGAGAAACAACCAAGGTGTACTACAGCAAATGTCCATCCAGCCCATCGCCTTCTCTCTCTTACCACCCAGTAGCAGATTCTTGAAGCAGGATTTCTTGGTCACAAACTTGGTGATTTATATGGGAGTTTTTAAAAGGCGATTGAATATTTTTTCTATCCCATCCCTTTAGCAGTCAAAGAGACATTAAGTTTCCTCCTCAGCTGTCATAATTCACAGCCTGGCATATTAACTTAAATCTTGTCATTCTTACTTCACCTTAGCGCCCTGGTCTGTGACCTGTGACAGATGCATGCTCTGATTCATGATCCCTGCTGCCTGGTGACTGATGCCCCATGGGAACAGTAACCTCTGCAGCCACTGCCACTAAATTTGGCAAGGACTCTCTGAATCAGAGCCCTAAAATTAGGGGAAGTGAGTGAAACTCTGTGCATCGAGCTGTGATTACACATCACGCCTGTGTACAGGCTTCACACACAACCTCCCCCTCTAGGTTATTTATATAATGTAATCATCCCTGTGTGTTTTGCAAATGTTTAACCTTTCCTTTAAAACAGTCTGATCATTTTAGTCTTACTTAAAGACAATGGCTATGAAGTATCACAGGTGAATTTATTACTAAAAATGCCCTCTCCAACTGTGCAATGCATTTATTTCAAAGTCTAATGGTCTTTCTTTCCTTTCTCAGTATGACCCTCTGTTAGGGTCTTCCATGATTAATTTTGGAACAGGAACACGAAAGGGGCAACTCTCTAAGAATGGCATTGTCTGCGTTCACTCTCAGATAGATTTTTTTTTTATTTATTTCTTTGTTAAAAGATATTTCATTCAGAGAATCCCTGCTGAGCTTTTTATTGCAGAAAATTAGGGATCATAAATCGTCTCCCAGAAAACTATAAATCCAGTACTATTGAAACATTCCATGGGCAGAGCTTGGCTCTTTGATGAAATCACTCCTTTTTCTTGTATAATTTATGAGCTTTTTTTCAGCATGGGGGGATTTATGCTTTTAAATTGCTCACCAGGGTTTTATTGAATATAATTTGCTAGCAAATTTATATGAGCCAAATATATTGCATTTTATCCACAATTATGAGCAATAAAATTGATGGGGCTTTACTTTTCATTTTCTTCTGGCAAGCAGAGGAAACATGAGTTTATTCTGAACTTGGATTGAGGTTTCTCAGGGATACACGTGTACAATTAAAAAAGAAAAGAGTGTAGTCAGCAAGGCAGAGGTGCCATTTTGGAAACTTTATTTGGTGTATGGGAGGAGGCAAGTTAGATTTCTCTTGCTCCAAAGGTACTGTAAAACCCTGACGAGCTGATCTAAAGCCACTGAAGCCATGACACACATGGACTTCTGCAGGGTTTGAATCACACTGTTGGGAGGGAAGGTGTAGATAAGCTGTCTAAGAGCTGCTTGTCTTTCAAGGTCCCCTTTTGTCCCATTTGCCTGTGATATTCTGATTTTCATTTGGTTCATCCTGGTATATTCAAAGGCACAAACAAAAATCCCAATATAACCCTACCTTCTATGATTTATTTTATTTACTCTATCTAAATTGTGTTCATTTGTGTAAGACTATTTCCCTTGAGGACTTTGCTGACTGACAGAAAATAGGAATAAAACTCCACATATCATTAATCTCTCTAAGGCATAAAGAGCCATAAAAGTGCTCCATGTCCCGATTCTTATTATGTTATTTCCAAATATTGTTTCCTCAAAATCAGACTTCTAAACCCATAGTTACCTTCATAACACAGTCAGATGCAAATATTGCAGTTTGCTTCTGAGTCAGTGTGTGACACTTGGGATGCACCAGATGACTTAGGTGACAGGGTATGTGATGGGAAGAAAAATTAAGGTGCAAGTCTACACCTGGGTGAAATTTCCCTCCTAGCAGGGCTTTACCCTAACTTGAGCTTTGTGCCATGCATTCTCACCTGCTTCAGGCCAGCATGGCTGCTGCAGCCCTGCCTACCTGTTTGTCTGTCCATCCCTCCCTCTGTTGGCTTCATAGGCTCTGAATCTTGCCTTCCATAGGAATGCTAAATCCATACAACATAGATTTGTAGTCTGGGAGAAAAAGTGCTTAAGCTGATTTAGCTGAACTGGGGCAAGCTAGTTTCTAGACACACATCACAGAGGAGTTTGGAAACAGGCTGAATTTAGCTGCTCTAAACTGGAAATAAGATGGTGGGAGTTTCAAAAGCAGGAGGGTACCAGCCCCTGGCCAAGATCCTGTGGTTGTCCAGGGGATGGGGCACTGACCCACCTCTGTAACCTCAGTCTCCACAGGAGAGAAATCACCTTCTGTCCCGAGAGAAGCGTTTGGAGGAGACATCCTAAGGAGGATCATTGTAACTTTTCCCTCCCTTTTTGGCTTTCTCCTTCAGGTTTTACAGCAGGAGGGCTCAATTTGGCACAGAGAAGGTACCTTGAGGTTTTCTTTGCACTAAAGGAAATTAAGGCTGCAATTTGAAATGGGAAAATCAAAGGAAATTCAAAGTTTAAGACCCACATACTCTTTCAGCTATTTGTCCCACAAGAGCCCAAGCTGTTGGTATGGCCAGTGCGTTAACAGTGAATATCCTGTCTGGCTCATGCCCATTTTTTGCCATAGCTGTATTATTATTTAAACATTCTATAGGTTTTGTACTTAATGTATACAGAGTGATGATCGCTGGGGCCATAATAATGAAATATGACTTTCTTAATGAAATTTCAGTCCCAGCTCATTTCACTGCTGACATTGAGGTGACTGCAAATAAACACTTTCCAGAAGAGTCAGTTAAATGGCTGCATAAGCAATTTATCAAATACTGTAACATTTAAATAAATAAAAAAGAAGTATTCAAGTATGGTATATTACTGCCTGTGGCTTTGTTCCCAATAACCTCACTCCTTGTCTTTCTAATAGTTAGATTCCCACTGACAGAAACCAAATCTCTCTCCAACTTGGAGAATTTTATCAGATTTATCTGAATGTCAGATCAATGTGTAGGAAACAAATGGAGTCAGCAACATGATTTAAATTAGAAGTCTAACAATTTACAGTCTCCACTGGTTTCTCATAAACCTTATTAACGTTTGGCATTGGGTACCAAGGAACTATAAATAACATTCCAAAAGAACTTTTATATCTGCTTAGACTCTCGTTATATGTCTTCAACACAGCTTAAATAATGTCAGTAATACCTTCATCATGAACAGGAAATGAAAAAGTTACCCCATACATGTTTTGTCTTTTAATCAAATATTATTTTCTCCTTAGAACTGCAGAACTGTTTTTTTTAATATTTATTTTATTTATTCAAAACTTATGGCTACAATTTCCACTTGTTTTTCTAGATCTCAGTAGGGTACAAACCCCTCCCATCTGAACAGAGCTGAACAGTTTCTTCACATCTCTCTGTGCAGACCTTCCCTCCCACCCTTCACCTCAGATGCTGTTGGAGGAGGCTAAGGTCTCTCCTCAGGGCCATGGG
Source organism: Strix uralensis (assembly GCF_047716275.1). Classification (NCBI taxonomy): domain Eukaryota; kingdom Metazoa; phylum Chordata; class Aves; order Strigiformes; family Strigidae; genus Strix; species Strix uralensis. The sequence continues at coordinate 60,298,090 of NC_133974.1, forward strand.
CAGGGGCAGCGCCGTGAGACCATGAGCTGCCTACGGGAAGAGGAGGCACAAGAAAGGAGGGCACTGTCAGGCATTTGTAACATTGGTTCTGATTGTAGCAGAGCAGGAGATGAGAGAGATTTATAGACACCCTCCCCAAACTGCCCTCACTCATTTCTTAGATTCATAATCCTCTTTCTTTCTCTCATTTTAGTCTTTTCTTCTGTCTGTGTTAAAGATTTAATTTCCTTCCTTAAAAGAATGGACCCAGATTTTCTTTTCCATCCAACACATTCAAACACTCCTGTTCAAAATTCAGTTCTATTCTGAAATCATCTGTTCCCAATCTGCTGCATGGTCCTTGCTATTTTGATTGCCTTTCTAAGCTGGAAGACTAGCTCTTCAGGGAAAAATGTAGAATTTCTCTCTGCTTCTAAAACATTGTGCAACTGCCAGTCTCTGCACCTAAGAAGTCTCACCTAAGGTAGGATTCACTGGGTCAAATGCCAACATCTACACCAGAAGATCTACTTTTGCTCAGTCAGTGAATTCAGAGTCAATATTTTGTGATGGAACTGGCATGCAATCACTTTTCTGGTATCTAGTAAATGAACAAGGTGACAGAGAAGCAACAGACATTGTGCATCATACATATAATAAAGGCAAAGAGATTAAAATATGAAAAAGGGTTAGTGGTCTGGAAAACAACAAATAGTAGAAAGAAGCAAAAGTCAAACACATGTTGCCCACATCAACACTGTGAAAAGAGAATTAGTTCTTACAGATAGGCAGAGCGCATTCATCTAAACTAGCTTCAGAGGCTTACAGCGCCTTCTTCCTTTATAGTCAAAGAAAAGAAACAAGTGTGTTGGGAGAGCAATTAATCTGCCCTGTTTAAGATGTCTGCCTTAGGAAGAGGTGAACTGCATTTTAGATGTGCCTGTTTCTCCCCATTAACTATAGAGTGAGTTTAGACAATTAGTCCAGGTGTAGATGTTTACTGGCATCTAAGAGTAGGTGAGATGAGCCTTGGTGGCTGTAGCAGAAAGGATGCTGCAATGCACACCGTGCTGAGAGCTGTGTGGCAGCCTTCCACTGTGACTCACCATGGGGAGCTAAGAAATGGGCTGCATAGCCAGGGCTTCATGAACATTGGTGCAGCCAGTCCCCTGGGGCTGGTGCCAAGTGATATATGATAACTCAACACACACAATGGGAAAGAAACTGTGATGATGTCCTACATACAGCAGTTCCCTCCAGCAGCTCCTTATATGAGATGGAATCAGGGAAGAGCTGCAACCTTGTAATTACCTTTGCCTCTTTTTCAAGGCATCCAGACTCCAGGGCACCTCGTCTGCTAGACTCTCATCATGGCCTTTTGCCTTTCTTGGACAGGCCTTACCACAGCACTTCCAGGGTCCACAGCTAGAGCCTGGAAGCCCTCAGTCAGGCAGCTTTTCAGGGTTTCTCTCTCCTTTGTATCCCTCTTGTCAGCCCCTGTCAATACTTGTGTCTCTCCAGTTGTCTGCTACATCTATTCCCATGCAGACTATTGCATCTGTGAAGCAAACTCTCATGGCTGCCTCTCCACCCAGCCACCCACACTCCCGTTGTCAGCCCAGTGGGGCAGGTGAGACCTAAAGTATTAAGGAAGTCAGCACACAGCGGTGAAGCTTCACTTGCAATTTTTGGTTTTAGCCTGTCTCTTAACAAAGCACTTAGATTCAGAAGGGTCTTTGGAGCCAAAAAAAAAAAAAAAAAAAAAGTGCCAAAGGCAGAAAAGGAAAGAATACAGACAAAAATTAAAAAGCCACAGAAATGCTCAAAGAAATATTTCAAAGAGGTGACAATTAGATTTAGCTCCTCAGAATGATGTGACAGTTTCAAAGGCAGAAATATTTGACATTCAGTAGCATAAGAACTGGTGGAAAATTAATTCCAAGAATGTCTAGCCATGAAGCCAAATGTTTCTTCACCTACAGAAGTCAACTGTAAGAAAAACAAAACCTTTAGCTTGACCTTCAAACAACAATTAGTGGCTGATTTATTGACATGGTTTTCCAGAAAATGGACAATGCTTATGAAGACATTGAGAAGACTGTATAATAAATTATATTTTCTTTCAGCTTCAAGGGATTTACCCAATTTTCCACTTTAAACAAGCTCTGCCAAAGTGTCCTTTTGTTAGGTCTAAGAATTAAAATCAAACAAAACAACAGCTTTATTGTAGCATGTGGTTTAGCAATAGACCGGAGGCTACTACTCAATATTAAATCTCCACAATAAAAAACAGGAATAATTACACACTTTGTTATGGAAATTACATGATAAGTTCATTAGAAACCTCTCTGAAAATAAAGCTAAGTACATGGTAATTCAGTTTTCCACTGCCAAGTTATCTCCTCACTGTGACTATTTGAGGGAATTGTGTTCTGCATGGAAGTCAGAAATCATTGGAAGTTCTGAGGTCCCATAGTCCCTTCAGTTGGGGGAAGGAGAAACTCTGTCAGAATTACTTTTTATTTTTGAAAGCTTTGTTTTCTTTTCCCCTCAAGTGCTATGATTATTGGTAGCAGCCATCTCTAAAAGTGTCTCCAAAGCTACGTGGCACTCACAAAGATGAGTTTAGGCTGTCAACATACAAGCAAGATTTGTGCAATTTTTTGAAGTGTCTGAGGTCCATTTTTGAAAGGGGTTAAGAACCTAAGAGCCCAGATCAACCACCCAAGTCCTGCAGCATTACAGGTTACCACGTGTCTGCTAAGCTGCAATACCTCACCATGTGTCTGCTTTCAGTCTGTGACAGCTCTGAACTTGCCTCATAATATGAGAAGTTTAAATTAGGTCAAATTACATTGCATTTGTATGCACACAGACATTTATTGCCATTCAGCTTATGCACAACCTCTGCTAACTCCTGGCCGGACAATTCTGTGTAACCTGACCGCGTGTTTGATCTCTAAGTACCACTCAAAGTCAACAGGTCTTAGTAACAAAGGTACTTCTGAAAATGTTACTGAGAAACTGGCAATTGCTTGTGAAGCACCCATGTCTGATTGATTTAAGGAGATCCTAGCCATTTTTGGAATACAGTAGTAGGCAGCTTGTAAGAAGACAATACTTACTAAAGGAGCTGATTGTCATCAGATGATCAATCTGGCATTGGTCCTTATGCCACATTATATGATTGATCTCATATAGAGGGTTACTGCTTAAATTTGCTTTAGTATCTTCTCTGTGGAAAGTGTATGCTTTATATGAGGACACAGATGAGGGGGATGACTTTCATTTATCACAGGCCCACCAAAAATCCCAGTCAAGGAGCAGAGCCCAGCACAATAGGTTGTAAGGAGACCTCAGCCCCAGAGACCTCCCCATATGCCTCCCATTTGAGGCACAGGATGAAAATGCTGGAAACACAGTAAAATGTTCCTTACCTCAGCACTGACAGGCAAGGACTCAGAGAAGAAGGCCTTGGGGAGTACCTGAGATACTTGAGAGCAACCAACTTTTCCATGTGGCTGGTCACCTGTGAGTTGTGGATTGTTTTGATGACACATTTTTCTGAAATACTGTCATTCTGGCCACAATGCTTTGCTGTAAGGAAGCTGGGCAGCCCTTTCATAACCCTGCCGTATTCTCCAGACACAGCAGAGCAACAATGGTTAAAAAAAAGTTAATGCCTGTGATTTGTGCGAGTAAAGTCATCCGAAGCAATCACCAGAATGTAGCTTTATTCAGAGACAGCTTATGCCGGAGTCTTGCATCTGGGACTTGTTGGACTTGCAGTAAATGCTTCAATCAACTGCCATTAGAACTGGGCTGAAATCAGACCATTCTGGATTGCCAGTAAAAGAAGGTCTCCTTATGCACTTGTACATCCTGATTCAATCTGACTTTAATTCTGTATTGAAATAAGAGAGACTGAGTATGAACTGATTTATAGTGAACATCAAAGGTTTGTATAGATTTTAAATAACTGATTCGTGGTCCATGTTGATGCAGCAGATTAATATTAGCATACCACATTTAGAAACGGGGAAACTGATATAGACATTTATGTCAAGTAACTTTTAGGTGGTTAAGGGGAACACTTCAGAAGAAAAAAACCATTTGATTTTTCACAGCAATGTAAGGAGAAGGCCTACAGTGTCTCTCACTAGCCAGAATCTCAGCAGTCCTGCTCAGATGCTGTGTTTAAAAATTGCTCTAGCCCATCATCCCAAGCCACACAGGGAGCCAGTGAGAATGAGAAGAGCCAGGTGAGAGCTAAAGGAGTTTCTAATCACTGCTTGTGTTTTCCCACTTCTAACCCAAGCTTCTGGACTAAATATAAAGTGAGCTGTCAAGTAAATCATAGAATCACAGAATCATTTAGGTTGGAAAAGACCTTTAAGATCATCAAGTCCAACCGTTAAATGCACTCACACCATATGCTAGAAACATCACAAAGCTTTGTTGGCCATATAAAAATCGCTGCACATGGGAACAATAACTCTTTCTTGAAAACCAAATAACTATTCTGATCTAAATCAATCAGGCCTGAGAAAGACAGAAAATCCACCCCTTTCAGGATACAGTCATTGCGCAAGTGTTAGGAATATAACAGAGATTTTAAAAAATGCACTCTCTGGTACCTGCCCTTCTCAGAGCTACTGCTTTTAAGTGTGAGCTATAAGACCTCTTATGCCAACATTTTAGCCCAGAGGAAATATCCCTGTCAATGATATAACCCCTTACAGGTCAGAGTCCCTAACTGGAAGCCAGCCCTCTTGGCTGATGGAATGATCACTAGAGAGCACATAGTGAAGTGTCAGTCAGGTTTTCCCTTGCACTTTTTCAACTTCATTCCTCACTTTCAGTGTATGATAACTTGATATTAAATTCAAGACAATAATATGATATTTGATATTTAATAGAAGCTGGGCAGTTGCTGCTTTTTCAGATGTACAATGTAAAATTTAAAGGTAACTATATCTCCAAGTTCAGTTTCTAACTGCAAATTTATTTGAAGGCATAAGGACAATTGTGTCTGGGTAGATCTAATTTGCTGTTTATATTTAAATGGAGCTTTGGAAACTTTTGAGCATGTTATTGTACAAAAAAACAACAACGGAAAGGAAGACAGCATGTCAGAAAGCCTACGCGCCTCATAGAGAAGTGACAAAAAGGCATATGTGGGACAGAACTTTCACTTTTATTTTCACATTATCTCGTGTAATGAGCTTAACTAATTTCTGACCAGGACTCTCAAATGCAACAAAAATACAAGCCAACAACAATAAGAGAGGGAGGGATCTCAGCTTTCTCTGTCTTGCCAGGGCTTTTTCTGGTGCGACAGGGGTGCCCGGGGAGGGCGGCTGGGGTTTTCCGCAGCCCTTTTCTCCATTTGGGTCATTCTGGGACACATTTGTGAACTGCAGCCGTGTCCCAGCTGACACCCCAAATGACCCCAGCCAGGGCCACAGCCACTCCATGTGGGACTGGGATCTATGTAACTCCCTTTAAAAACAACTGGCTCCCCGCGGGCTGGAATGAATGAGCCTAATTAGCTATGGTTTGTATCCCATGGCTGAGCAGGCACCAGCCCTGACCGAAATGCCTCCTGGGACTGGGGCACCCCTGGGGCCCTGCTCACGTGCATGCTTGCCAAGCTGTGCTAAGGGCAGTCTCCCCTCGGGCAGGGCACAATCTCCCTAACCAGCCTTGAGGACAACTGGTACGCGGCTGCAGAAGCGTCTTGAGTGGAATGGAAGGACAGCAGATGAACGTGCACACGGGTGGAGTGGCTGCAGTGTTTCCAGGCAGGCAGGCAAACAATTCCATGTTTATGAATTAAAATATTACGACTGCAAATGCAATGATCTATGTGGGAAAATATGGAGGAGAGAAAAGAGGGTTTTGGAATGACCTGGAGGAACACAACAAAGTTAAAGAGGAGGACTTGCAGTCGGGCTCTTCAAGGTCAGACACCAGTGTGGTTATCATTAAATGTTGCAAACAGAAACCAAAATAGAATCATGTGACAGCAAAATTCAATTTTTAGAAGTGGTTTGGGGTTTGTTTGCTTGTTTGTTTGTTTGTTCAGCTAGTGTCCCACTGCTTTATCCTTATCACACTGCCCAAAATCTACTTTGCCTACATAGCAAGTCCTCAACAAAAATCTTGCAGTCTGATCAAAGCCAGCAAAGGGAAAAGGTCAGAGCACAGGTTATAATGTGTGCAGCTCCAGGGAGCTCTGTGTCACACGTGCATGTGTATATATAAACAAAATCCTCTCTGCATGATGCTCTGACAGTAGATAAGATTCATGGAGTGTGCTAGTCAGGAAGCAGCACTGTGCTGACATAACTGTGTGTCGGCTGTGAGATAAGAACTGCAAAACGACCAGCTGCAGAGCAGAACCTTCCCAGGCAGGCCTGGGTACTCGTCCCCATGCTGAGACCTGGATCTTGCATCTATTTTTTTCAGGTACAGAAAAAATACTGGGAATTCTTTAAGATTTTTCCTAAATAGTAGCATAAAAAGTGATTGCAGTAGCCCCACTGCCTGTGCCTGGTTGTTCGTGACTACTCTCCTTGTGTGACTCCCACTAGGTTCACCCCTGAAGTGCTGCTGGAGCTGCAGTGTATCTTGCTGGGCATGAGCGAGGGCTGTATTTTCAAATATAAATTCATAAATTCAGAGATTCATAAAGCGTAAGGCCAGCAGAGACCTTAATGTTAATTTTTTCTGACCTTTTCCATTATGTAGGTCATGGAATACCATATATATATATATTTATTATATAAATACTGGTTTAAGGCCCTCCCCTGCTACCAAAAACCCACCACACACAAACCCAACACACAGGGGAATCTGCCTAACTATGTTTCGTGGCTGAGACCAACTAAGCTTGCTCCTCAGTATGAGCAACTATACTGTGCCTGTGCAGTGCCATTGAACAGAGCTGCCTGGGGAAACTCCAGGACTGGCAGTCTGTTTCTAGCTCTGCTGTGCTGTTTCTTTCCCACAAATTCCTCTCCCTCTTCTCCCTCTCCCTTAGACATTTTCCCTGTTCAGCTCCCAATCACTGGCAATATGTCCTCTGCTGCCTTGACTCTACTGTTTGGATGTGTTAGTGCTCAAGTACCTGATTACTTTTTAATTCCTTTTTTCTTTCTATTGTTTTTGCCATAACTGAATCCATCTGCTGCATCTGACTGATGGGAGGATGGGAATGCTGTTTTTCAAATGGCTTCTTTCCTCCTTGAAATGGTGGTGTTTTACAGAACTCAGCATGAGAGTTTTGGTGCTGTCTAGAAATTTCCACAGAACATGTTCTGTATCATTTCATTACTGCTCAGCTATTTGTTGGCTATTATTAACAAATTTGATTATGATGGGTCAAATTGTATGTGAAATATACAGTGTTCCCTTTCCCTTGTTCCTCCAAACAGCTATTTGTGCCAGTCATGTACTGTGCTCCGAGCCAATGACAGTCCCACAACTGCCAAAAATGCAGCTGAAGCAGGAGTCTCCCATATTTTCATCTTTCTACTTGCTCCCTGGCCAATATCCTCAGCTTCCCTTCAAACTCCCTCATCGCCATGACCTGCTCAGCCCATGCAGTAATCTCTTCCCATTCCACAGCTCCTTCCCCGGTGGCAGGCCAGAATGAGGAGGTGCACCATAAATAGGAGAGACCTCTTCTGTTTGCTTTGCATGTGTTCCTGATTGCCAACGGTCTGCCCGTTTTAACTGCTGGGAACTGTTTTTGGAGGAGAGGAGTGAGCCAGATGCTCAGCAAAACCCATCTTGTGAACAGTGCTGGAGGGAAGAGAAGAAGAAAGGGCAGCAGAGATGCTTCAGAAAGGATGAGCAAAAGAAGTGGGAACATGAGTGCAGGAAAAGCAGGCTTCCTGACAGCTGCTAGTTCTGTGCTCCAGCACCAGGCCTTCCTTCGTCAATGGTTAAGCCCTATACGCTGTTCGCACTCTTTATTCCTGCAAGTACCCCTGCTCGACTCAAGGAAGTTACTCACCTGAACACGTTGCATGGTTGTTCTGCCTCCAGATGGCAGACGGTGATACCAAGACAAGCTTTGCAGCAGTTCTCCAGCCATGGATGCCAGATGGTGCTTCCTGGACAGACACAAAGATAAAGCCAACTTTTTCCTGACTCAGCTTGGCTTTCACAAGCTCAGCTGCTATCGCAGAGGTGAAAGACAGTATCACATGGTCATTATACACTATACATTTCATAGAAGGTTTATTAGTATTTTTTTAATGCAGATGCACTGAGCAAGACTTCCTGCCTGATGGTCAAGCATAACCTTGAGGCCGTGTGAAAAAAACATCGAAGCTCTCTTTCCACTGTTATTAACTGCCCTGAATGCTGGATTTGTGCATAACAGAGAAATTCACCCCATAGACTGTTGGGAAGCTTCATTTTTCAAGTAGTAGAAAGATCAAACACCTCAAATCTGCAGGTAGGACCAAAGAGTTGGCCAACGTGACTGATGTCACTTCTGTTTTGGCCTGTTCTTGTGTTCCTGTGAAATGGAATCACAGTAGGTGTGCTACCAGACTTTTGCATCCTCCCATGCATGCAACAAATCTGCAGCTGTTCTCATCTCCTGACTTTATGATAGTGGACATAGACAAGGACAGTGTGAAGGTAGGAGAAGGTTCATGGGTGAAGGTGGAGAAGGCTCAAGGATGATGCAGATCTTAAGGGAACTTCTCCCAGGAAGTTGAGAGAGTACCTTAATGGTTAAGTGGAACCTATTCAATGTTACTTCAACCTTCTGGCTGACATTTTGATACAACATGTATGATGGAAATCAGCATTTTAATTTCTGCAATAACTGTCACAGTACAAAAGTATTGTTCAGAAATTTTCTATTACTGTCTGGAGTGTTAGTTTTTATGGTGCCATATACATGTACAGTATGTACAAGTTACAGTTGCCATGGGAACATTAGTAATGAAATTCTTGAGTTCTCAGTGCTTAAAAATCTCAAATGAGTTATAAAGGAGACTTGTTTGGATTTCATTTCCTTAGTTAAAGGCAGAAAAAATAATTCTCACAATCCTTTGTGACAAAATTTGCCAAACTAACACCCCTCCATCTTAAAGCTGTGTTTGACTTATTTTTGAACAAATCTGTCATGTATCCCTCACTACTACAATGACAGCAAAATGTTTTTTGAATAGGTCTGAGAAAATGCAATTCCCTTCCTGCCACTATCATTTTCCCAATTATATTTGTTCAACATGAGTTCTGGAAAGGTGAATTTTTGTTCAGGATACAGAGTGAGAGCCCTGAAACCTGGGATTTATTTCTGGTCTTGAGCAATCTTTGGCATCTTCCCTGACTTATTATTTACATTTTTTTCTGTCTGTAAAAAAAAGCTTTGCCGCTTATCCACCCTTTTGGTTTTTTTCTGGATCTGCTCAATAGTGAGTCTAGAGTGCTATTGGAAATCTGGATGAGGTTGAGGTAGGGAATTGGAAAAATCCAAGTTAGTATTCATGCTATGTCAGTTAGTTATGCCAGAACATGTAAACATTGGGTCTGTTTTGGGAATTACAAAGGGTAATTTTACCCCCAGTAGGTATCACAATTTTCTGTTTTAAAACACTGGTTGCTTCCACATGATCTCCCACTTCTCCATTCCCACTAGCGTGCATCACCTGGTATTCATCAGCATCCAATTCCTGTTCAGTGAGACAGTCCATTATTATATCCCCAACATGCACATGACTAAAAGGTTTCATGCTCTTATCTATGCACTGAGATTGAACAGTATCTCATGAGAGTTTCTTCAATTCTCAGAACGTTACATGGGAGAGGATTGTACTGTTATCACAGCCCAATGTTGGTTTTGTTTAGCTGAGAAATCCTCTCTTTAAGAATGATTTTTGGAAAGTGTCTGATACTTTTGATTCCCTCTCCCCCCCAATTAAAATTAGCTCTTAACCTCCTTTTGGCAGGAAAGGAATAATGTCTAGGGCCTGAAGACAACACGCAACCACATACCGCCAGGAAAACAGTTCATTTTTTTTCCTGATAAGAGAACAGTTTCTGGAGCAGAAGCTGGCTACAGGACAACCAGAGCAGCTCTTTCAAATTAATCTGTTTCTCCTTCGGACCTCACTCCACAGCACAGATAACAATAAAGGATTTAACAACAGGCAATGCTCCATTCAGTAGGAGGCTCCTTGTGTATCTGAAGGCAACATCAACAGGAATTGTAGGGTCTCAGTCTAAGGTGTGCAGGGTGCCTAATAACCTGTTACTCTCAAAGTTGTGGTTTAGAGGCTGGGCACATATCTGATAGGAGTGTATTCATAGCAAAGCCAAGGTATTTGTAGAGCTTACAACTGCAACATAAAATGCTATTTTGCACTCAGGAAAGAGATAAGGTTATGCTTCTGTTTCAGACACATATCTAGATGTATGTACAAAATGTGAAATCATGCTACAGCTTTCCAGTCTTTGAAAACCGCATTCAGGACAGTTTCAAGTGAAAAACTTTGCCAGTACACAGCTGAGGATTGTAGGGATAAATGCAGTGTGTGAAATAATTACAGAAATCTTGGAAGCTACAATTCTTCATTTGTCTGTGAGGGGGCATGCCTCTCCTTAGGTTAATTTGCTGTCATTATAGTACAACAGTGTAATGGTCATGAGTCCGTGTGAAGGGGGTGAGATGGGCACTTGCTATTAAGGATATAGGTATATGGATGGGAAGAGAGAGAAAGGGTATGGGGGTGCAGTGGTAAGAGATGAAGGGAAAAGGGCATAGTCTGAAGTTAGTTGAGAAAGTGAAAAAGAAAAAAATGAAAGAGGGGAAAGAAAAGACAATCAGACAAAGAAGAAAAGAATGTATAAACAACAGAGACCCAGAGCAGTCATAAAAGGTATAAGGCAATTTACAATAAGATTGACTAATGTATTACATAGTCATTAACAGTGACTAAGAATGAATAATAAGACAATTGGTACAGGTGCCCCCAATCTGTTCTGTCTTCCAGAGTGCTCCTTTACAGAATCTGGCATTTCGTAAACCTGGATGTATTGAGAAGGTTGGACAGGAAACTGTGGAGAGCAGATGTCTCCACTGGCCCAGGTCTACCACATAGTCTGTGCATTAATCATCAAGTCTTGGAATCTGGAGCAGAAGCAGTTGTTTTGGGAAAATTAAGAGGCAGGGCTTGAGTGTAAAAGAAGGGTTTGGATGTAGCAGTGTAGGAAGAGGGATCTAGCAATCAAATGCTAATAAGAAGATGGCAAATATTTTACCTTTCATTAACATCTTCTCACTGATTTACCTAATAGCACTCTACAGACATGTAATTGTTGACTACAGAACTGATCCAATGTTGATTTGAGTAATGAAACTTGTATTAACATTTGTTCTATTCCAAATTAAGAGTACTTAAATTTAACAATTTGGCTCTGATTCTTAATAACACTGACAATGTCTATATAAATATACATTTTTATATATATCTTATTTTTTCATTTGCTGAAAATAGAGCAATTGAAAAGGGGGAGTGAAAATTGTTCTAGAGGACACAACTAGGATTGATTTCTGAAAATCTCAGCAACTTGCTTTATATATGAATTTGCATTCAAGAAAAATCAACACAGAGCCAGAGGAAGATGAAGAAAGAGTAATAAAACATTACTGAATTACACTATGAATAGCATTGTTAAAATGAGCTGTTTCATAACTGTGAATCAGATGTTCTTTGTCTAATCATTCCCAACACATGTCCTGTACTGGACAGTGTTAACCTTTCAGCTCAGAGAGTATGAATTCTCAGTTTCAAATGTCATCTGAATTCCTAAATCTCTAACCTTTTAGAGTTCCAATTACTTCCATCCAAGTCGACTAACTTCATGAATGGGACTTACATTCTTGATTACAACAGTAAAATTTGGTTCAGTGGAGCAGATCCTTGACTATTAAGCTTCAGAGGCATGGTGACAGCTCTACTAGACAAGGGCTTGACCTATAAAGCGCCAGTGGCTTAGTCCCCTACAAAATACCATGTGCCCTCTACATCTTGTAAAGATGTTGGCAGCTGTGTTAGCTTGATACTTTGCTGAATTGCTTAACATCCCAAAAAACTGAGTCCTACACTGACTTCATAATCTACTTTTTTTTTTTGGTTTTCTTTGTCTTCTGAAAAATCACAGGAAAAAATCACAACAATGCTGTTAAATCTGGAGATGGGGCATAAATGAAGCCTTTAACCACCCTATCCCCTCCCCCAGATTTAAGGATTCAGATAAAATGGAATGACATCCAAACCAATCCCAAGTTGGTTTTTGTTTTTGCAAAACCAAAACCTGAGTGATGAGGTTTTGCAAAATTCAAACCCAAACCGCTCCAGTTTGTCCATTATAGACATGAGACTGAATTCAAAACCTTTTATCTGGGCCCTCCATCCCCTCTGGACTTTGGTGGTTTGGCTAAAAATGGAACCTGGATTTAAACCATCCCTTATTTGGGTTGTGCAAATCACAACCTGACTAATGTAGTTCTTCAAAACCAAAACCATAACATGGCCTTCTTGTTCCATCCCTAATTAAATTAAATGCTTTGTGTCCAGAGCATTATGGAGAATGAAATGTACAGAAGAATATTATCAGCATAACACAACCTTCTATTTTATTCATTCCCAAAGGGCCTCATCCTGAAATCACAAAGCCCTCTTTTGCCTCACCAGACCATCCTTGGGGGCACTTGGAGGGATAGTTCTGCTTTGAAGAGCGCTGATGCTGCTTTCTTCGAGAATAGTGAATTAACTTTCATTGAATTCAGGAGCAATGTACCCTTTCTCACTTGTATTTTCTGGGTACTTTGTAATCCCATGTATGTGCAAGTTATGAAGTCTCTTCTGTTTCAGGAAGGGCTGAAGTACAGCAGAATTGGCCATGTCCCTGCCATCAGAAGAGAGCAGGTTTATTTCCTGAACAAGTTTTTTCAGCCTCTGACCTCATATAAGTCTGGTACCAGAAGGAACAGAGCTCCCTGTATGGCATCTTCTGGCATTTCTGATAGACTCTAACATCTTCTTGATCTTCTTAAGAGAGTGTCTCCTGGCATAAAAGCAGCCAATGCAGCTCCTAGGACAGTCCTAAACACCTTCCTGGGCAGGGGCATAGCAAGTTCTCAAAGGACTTTCTGTGAACCTTTGCCTATCCTGGATTTTTGCTTTTGATGGATGTATGCCTTCTCAGCTTTGGCACTGTCTCTGCCTTCCCTTGCTGCCACAAGAGAGGGTCCAAGGGCAGTGCTTTTCCAACTCTGGACTGTCCATGGACTACTTTGAAAAGGGCAGTGAATGGTAATTAAAAAAAACAAGCCTAGTGGCAATAGGATTTAAGGCAGCATCATGTACTCTGCCTCTCCAGCATAATATTTTAGGGAGTCTGCAAATAAAAAGATGCCTGAACACCACCATCAGTGTTCACAGAGAGGTCTCCTGAAGATCTGGGAAGGGAGATGAGTGCTACTGAGAAGCCATGTCCACCCTGGCTCCCAAAGGAGGCAGAATGTCCCAGCTCCCACTGCCCAGGACCAGCTGCTTTCCCAGCAGACATGCTAACAGACCGAGTCCTTTTTCTAGGTCTGTAGGACTGTTGCAGGCTAAAATTAAGCTAATGCTTCACTTTATTTATTTAGCTGGATCCTATTTTCTGATGTTTTGATTGTTTCTTACAGGTAAATTGTTACCCTTCTGTTAGCGTTTTGTTGTTGCTGCCATTCTCTGCTGTTGTTTTCTGTTTTTTTTTTTTTTCATGTTTGGATTCCAGTAGGTCATTTAGAAGGAATAATGGCAAAGGAGAACTTTTTAAGAGCAGCACAGGCAGAGTAAAAACACCCCAGCCTTTAAATATTGAAACCTGTGAACTTAACAGTAATAGTTTTCCTTGTCTGATCCAAGTGCTAAGACTCATACCCTTTCTGTACGGCTACAAGCTACTCTGAGGAGAAACAGAACCAGAGCAAGCTGGACATTTAACCAGATAGCTGGCACAATTACAATTATACCACAAGTCAGCTTGGACTAATAAATTGAATGAAACTCAAAGCCCAGTGTCTTTTTTTGCCCTAAGCAATGACTTTTATCCAGTATGTTCTCTTAAAAAGAAACAGGCTAAAAGCTAAGGACAAAAATGCAGTCCTGTGTGCCTAAAGTTAAACAAGGAAACCCATGTCAGCAGTGCCTCCTTACCCTGCCTGGGAGCCCCAGGGGAGGGGATGTTGTGGGTTCGTCCTCTCTTTTCATGCTCAGTGCAGGGCAGGAGGAAGAGGGAGAGTTTTGTTTCATAAAAACAAGAGAGGGATCTTCTTCCTTTCTCCTCTTCAAAACCAGGAAGGAGGAGGCAGTCGAGATGGGGTAGGGGAATGGAGGGAGGTCATGGGAGAGGATTGTGCCTTCTCTTTGGCATCATGGGCTCCCTCCAGAGAATCCTGGCACTTATTTGTTAAAACAAGTAAAACTTCTTTCCCCTGCCCTGTATCTTCCTGTTGACCCAGAGAATCTCCCTCCTAGCCTTCATTTGGTACCACCAGGATTGCTCTTCAGCTATCCCACCTGTTGGACAGTTTGCAGGGCTGGGGTGGAGCAGTAAATGTGCATGCCTTATGTCTGGGTCTCTGCAGTACTGCACATCTGGATAAGATTAAACAAAGCTAGGGGTGGGAAGTGCCAGTATAACAAATCGTATGAGCCATAAGAGCTCAATTTAGGACCTGTGCATATGTTCTCAATGCTAATCTGAAGCAAAACTTTTCATATTCATGCTTCAGTTCCTTTTGCAATGTCCAGAAATGATGTAACTCCCATGCCTTTCACCCTTAGGACCATGTCATTACTTGGACTATCCTGCAGAGCCTCCTAACACAAAATGGCATGGTTAGCAAGTCTGTTATTTTCCTGTCAGAGCAACTGCCCCCATGTAGCTTTTCGTCAGGCTATTGCTAGAAATTTGCTCTGGTGTCAAGACAGGCCCAGATCTAGAAGTTTATGAAGGGGAAAGAGCCCAAAGCCATTGAGATTCCTCGTATGGCCTTGATAAGGTTCCTCTGGAAGTGCTGGGCACAGATAGGTCTGAGTGGTATGCTGCTTAAGCCCCTGACAGGTCCCTGGGCTCAGATCCTGCTGAGCATGGTGCTGGCCCCACTGACAGCCTTGACAGCATGCCTGGAGGGCAAAGGTACTGCAGAGCTGTCTCTGCCTCCTGCTATCTCATGGCATCCAGCTACCTTTCATGAGTTGGAAGTAAGTTGGGCAAATGTCAAACCACATAAAAATACATGTGATTCAAAACTTGCTGCTCTGGAGCAAAGAGAATGGAAAAATATTGGGGGGGTTGTGTAGCTGCAGTAAATCTGTAGTTTGGTTTAGAACAGGCTGCATAATATTTTTCCACTCCTGTGTCCCCCACTTTTTAACAAGTTCAAGCTAAGCTCCAAAGTAGACCCTCTGAATCTGACCTGCAAGCTCAGTTCCATTGTTGACTCATAGCTCTCCTTGTGTCACCTGTAGGTATGACCATAGAGAAGCTGAAGGAAGCACCACCAGCTGATGGAAGTGAGGAAGGGCATGACTGTCCTGAGGGACGCTGATGTGGCAGGTCAGAGAGGAAAAGTTTTAGAGTTTGGGTGTTGAGTTTTTCAATGAGAGAGAGAAAAAAAGACCTAGAAAAAAGATACTTGTGAGAAAATTCCCCTCCAAAGACAGTCATGGTGGAAATATTTTTGAGAAGCCCAGTCTTCAGATCTGCTTACTACATTTGATTGAATTGCACTGTATGGCTCAGTTCTCAAAAGTTGTTAAAAGCGTTCTTTCTGAGAAGGGCTATCCTTCTTCCCATCCATCTGCCATGAAAGTCAGGTTTCCCACCGTCAGATGCAGAATCTTTCAGGCAGAACTGGCTTGAACTATAAAGTTAATAGCATGTCCATAAATAAGTGAATTATCCTCAGACATTTTGGTGGATCTCTTAAAATATTTACATTTTAGGGGTAAGCTGGGTAATGGGTTTTCCTCAAATCTTAAAGTTTTAGTGGGCAATGAAGAATGCAGAGTGGAAGCTGCTTACCAGATGTTCCACAGCCTGGAGAGATAAAAGGAGATTGTTTTTACAAGTATAAATGGTGATATAGTAGCCTGCACTGTGTAAAGTACCTATTTTTATTAAGTCATTATACAGTTGGACAAATAATTTTCCATATTTCCCAGTCATAACCTGCCTCATCCACATTGAATTTTTTGCCAGTTCTGACTGTTTGTTTTTCACTTTACATTGCTGGCAAACTTTTAGGATTTTTTTTTTTTTTTAAAAAAACTTCTCAATTTTATTGCTTTAGTAATTTAAAATTACATCATCTTTTGAAACTTCAGATAAATCTAATAAAGCTAATCTCATTAATAGAGTGCAAAAATTTCCTAACACTCCAAAGTGATTAAACAGCTTGGGGAAATCGCTTACTGCATAAGACATACCCAAAGAGAAGACATAACCAAAGGCAACAGAGGATTCAGATCTGGACTCCTGTAAATGAACTTGACTTGGTGAGCAGTGCTGCACTAATTTACTAGGTGTTGTAGATCTGATCCTTAATTTATAAGAGTCAAACAAACAGAATAAATTAGTGAAAGTCTTTAAAGTAGCAGAACAGCAAGAAGGATCTACCATGTTTTTAAATTTTCCATATTATGCTCATGAAGCGAAAACCTTGAAATCTTGTCTCTGATTTCAAATCACAGTAAATAAAGAAATCTGAAGAAGCAAACAGTGTGGTGTCATCAGAAGCACATGAGAGGTCCTCATTTATTCCTGTCTCAAACAGGATTCCCCAGAACTTTGTTTTCTTTTTGAGGCTGCAGGTTTAGTTTGGTTGTGTGTGCTTCTCTGTGTGCAGTTAAGACTTTTGCAGGAAAAAAATGGAGAAAAAGAATACGAAAAAATCTAGTTTTTCTCTTACCTCCTCCCCCGGACCAAAATTTTTTTACAGCCTTGTATTATCAGGATACCCAAACTTCTCTCTATTCAAACAGGTTCTGTCCTACAGATGCTTTTCAAAGTTGCAGGTGAACACAGAAAGCAGGATGATGTGCAATCTTTGCCTTCATCCTGCAGAGGAGGGACGAGAGGAGCCCAAACAGACAGAAAGTGATAAGATTTTGCATTAAGTCACTTTAACAGTACACATAAGATACTTGCTTTTATTAAGCACTGGAGTCAGGTGATACAGACCATAGACAGATTAACTAGTCTGGTGTAACCAACTCCCCCGTGCTTCTGTCTGCAAAATATAAGTTACTTCCAGAACTGAAGCTGAATAAAGCTGTATGATGATGAAGCACTTCTAAAATTTCTTTGCTCTTCTGGTTGTGTTCAGGAATGAAAGCACTGGTCCTGAGATGCTATTAAAAATCCCAGACTTCGTGAAGTCCTAGAAGACAGGTGGTAAAGTCCACTTCCAAAAGATTTCTAATCTCATGCTGTGAATTTTGTAGGCCTAGTTTGAGAATTCATCGAAACTGAATTGAAATTAGAACTGTCAAAGAGTAGTCTGTTATTCGTGCTATGAATTAAAACAATACTATATGTAGCAGATCACAGAATCACAGTATCATCTAGGTTGGAAAAGACCTTGAAGATCACCTAGTCCAACCATTAACCTCACACTGACTGTTCTTAACTACACCATATCCCTAAGCATTATGTCGACCCTACTCTTAAACACCTCCAGGGATGGGGACTCCACCACTGCCCTGGGCAGCCCATTCCAACGCCTAACAACCCGTTCTGTAAAGAAATAGTTCCTAATATCCAGTCTAAACCTTCCCTGGTGCAACTTGAGGCCATTACCTCTTGTCCCATCGCTTGTTACTTCGTTAAAGAGACTCATCCCCAGCTCTCTGCAGCTTCCTTTCAGGTAGCTGTAGAGGGCGATGAGGTCTCCCCTCAGCCTCCTCTTCTCCAGACTAAACAACCCCAGTTCCCTCAGCTACTCCTCGTAAGATCTGTCCTCCAGACCCTTCACCAGCTTCCTTGTACTCTATACGACATCTAACAGAGATTGCCAAAATGCCTTGCTCCTGAAAAGACTTACTCTGATTTTAACATTGTATGACCACAATGTTTTAGGCAAAAGCATATGACCCATGGTTTATATTAACTTATGGTAAAAAATAAGATAATCCAGTAAAGTGTTAGCTTAGACCATCCTAAGTGTATGGTCAAATGTAAGCCCCATGCATTTGAAAATTAAAGCTCTAGTTCCTGGATTTGAACCTGCAGGATTATACTCTACAGTTTTGACTACATTTGATTTGTGAGATTTAAAGTACTTCTGTGGTTTTTTTCTTTTTCTTTTTAATCTAAATGAGAAATAAAGCCGTGGAAATAAATGGACCATTATTCTTGGCTTTGGTTCAGTTTCAGATCAAGACCCTGAACCCCAGCTGAAATGTACCATGGATCTCAAATGTTGTTTTCTTGAACTGCCTTGGTTAGAGTACATGGCATTTCACATAGATCAATGCAATCACTACCTCTGAATTTTATGCTCGAGCAACAGATGGAGTTTTAAAAATCCAAAGTTGTCTCAGTAATTGCTACCTGAGTAAAAAATATCACAATATATTACTTGAGAATATAATTGATATAATATTGAGGTCCTGCTAAGAATGAATGACCAAAACATGAGGTGAGTAAAGCAATCATTATTCCTTTCTCCCAACCAGTTAAAGAATAAGAGGTAATTTAAAGGTTTCAGAAAGAACCAAACAAAACCAAGGAATTGTAGAAGAAAACTGGATTTCCTCCCATGAAAACAGGAGGAGAGATTTCATTCAGGAGAAAAAAACAATCAATGAAAGTTTCTTATTGAAATGTAAATCCACTTGTATTTTCCACAGATGTTTAAATGGGAGCCAAAGAAACTTTAACAAGCAGTGGAAGATAAAAATAAAAATATTAGAGACATCCTAAAATAATACTCAGACTTGTATCAGTGTTATATTTCATCTGGGAAAAAGTCTGAGCAACAAAAGGAATTGTATTTGCAGTTTGAGAGACCTGTAAATAGCATTAAGAAAAATATATCTCCTTTGAAACTGAATATTAAATGAGCCACGGGTGAGACAGTTTGTTGGCATATGATTCACCAGAAGTATCATGTATTAGATGCTTTTTATTTTTCAGTCTTCAGTTTCCCTGAAGTAGGGAGTCATCAGCTCTGTGCGACACCTCAGTCACAGTGTCATATGTACAGCAATAAGTTGCATTGAAGCAATAGCTGGTATGTGGTGTAAGGTATTTAATTATTTTTATTGAATATTCCTACGAAATAAGCCTTTTAAGTATGTTTCACTTCAGAAACTCCTGTGAAAGATGGATCCACTTCTACATTAGAAAGTGAGTGAGGACAGTTGTAACGTGCAGAACAATCCTCTTTAGTACGTGAGCAATATCCGATACCTTTAAGCTAGCAGTCTGATCTCATTTGGTATGCCCTCCTGCCAAAAACGTTTAGCAAGATGATGTTTGGGTATAAGTCTAGCCTGAAGCTTCATTGGCGAGATTTCTGGCAGCTCCTGAAAGACCACAGGGGATATCAAAACTCCAGCAGTGAGATCCTCCTCCAGGAGGGTAGGATTTAGATAATATTTTACTTAACATGGTGACTCCATGTCCTGCTCCTCTAGTGGGTACATCATTGATCTGCGAGGCTTACCAGTTACTGAAACACTGATGTGTTGCTTTTCATATCACTCACTGAACTCTACAGACAGTCTTCCCAGTAGATAAAATTTCCAGTGTTTTCTGTTGTCTAAGTGCCTCAAAAGGGCCAGACCCAGTTGGAAACAAGTGTGCATGATATTTGCTGCATAGGAATTATGTAGGAAATTCTATATATTGCAAGAAATACTACCTACTATATTAAACTTAGGAGAAATTTAGGCTTTGTGGACTTAAGCTGTTGTTATGAATGGTGGTTCAGTGTCATGGCATCTCAGGGTTATTCAGCTGCTCTGTACAAACAGATGAAGCTGTTGTCTACCAAAGCCAACACCAAGAGGGCAGACAAAGCAGCCATCTGGATTTCCCAGTGCTGTCTGCTTCTATGTACCTCAGGTGCTGCTAAAACTGGCCTCCTCTGTATAAGCACCAAAGGGTAAATTCAATTACCGTGTCTCCTGCTAGAGTGAGGTAACCAGACATCCCAGACTCCCTGCTTGGCCAGAAGACCTGCAATTTTTAATAGCCATTAAAAATATATTTATTTTTTGCTGTTCTTGGCTGATCTTCTCCTTTCATGCTGATTAACAATGCTCTGATCTTTTACTGCTGCCTTTCAGTAACATAACAGCCTTCCAAGATGGAAGAAGGCCATGCTATTCCTCTAACTAGTGTTTATGTACCCAGCAATAATTTTTCTTCCATGGCTGCTGCTTTTGCTAGTTCCTTCGACATCCTATTCCATACATTTTATTTTAAATGTAGAGGCACTTATCTTAATTTTCCACAGGGTCTTTTATTCGCATTTAATTTAGAGATTTGAGAGTTGCTTCTCTGTCCACAATCCTTGCAGATATTTAAGTTACCCGTTGCAATATTATGACATTTCTAATATTGTCTCCATTTGTTCTAAATGGAATATTCTCTGATACATATTCTTTGGAACAACCTGAGGTTCTTTTCTGTTAACAAGGGACAGCATGGCTCAGAGAGTAGGCAATGGGATATGAAAATGTTTGCCACTATCTTGCTACTCTATGTCTAGACTGAGGAATATTTTTGTATGAGAAGAGTTTTGCTTCTTTTTGCATTAGATTGCTCTAATGCGATCCTGAAGAAGCAATTATAAGAGCTGTTAAGGGTGTGACATTGCTAATGAAAATGAACAGATTGTTACTTCATTCTACAATAAAAACAAGTGTGTGGTGAGGTTATTAGAGGAAAAATTCTGCATGCGTAATTGATATTTTCCTTCCCTATATTCTGTTTGTTTATAGTGTAACAAAACAATTTACAGCTAGAACAATTGTGTGTAGCAAGCAGACTGTTTCAAAAGAAATCAAATTTGTTCTTCCAAGTGGCACACTGTGAGACCTGTTGAAGATTTAAGTAGCAGACATGCCTTTAATGTGCTTCTTTTTTTAATAAAAAACCCTACATGAATGGAAACTTTTAAAAATGAACTATAATCACAGAAATGCTTCAGCTTTTGCAGGTGGGCAGAGGAAATTCTACTTCACTGTATAAATCACCTAAAAATGTCTTGGCTTGCAAAGCTTCTGAACTCTGCTCCGTGCAGTATCAAAGGATTATGGGTGTTATGGAAAGAGACTGTGGATTATGGGTATTAAATAGGAAGGCTACCAGGGGACACATGGCACACACATGAAGAAGACCTTGTGGATAAATGGATTTACAGAGTGGAAGATTTTTAGTCTCCCCTTCATGACTTGATGCCTTCATAAAAGAAAAAAAACAACAAATATTTCTCTGCCAAAACAGGTTCTTGGTTATTGCTGCACTCAGTGTTTTATCTCACATTCTCTTTGTTGAGCTTCAGATCAGTGGGTTTCACTTAGGTTAAGACTTTTGCAGCTCTGATGCTTTTCTTCTTACAGGAGAAGTTATCTTAATACCTCCATTAATTTACTATGTAATGACAAGGTCACAGTGCTACAGAATACAGATGCTAGTGGGAGAAAGAGGCAGGAGTAGTATTTTATCTCTAGAAAAACACTTTTGAAAAAGATCTTTGCAGTATGTTCAAGTCAACCCAACTGGCAATAACCTTAGCTACATTTGGAGTCATTTGGTGGTGCTTCTCTGAACCTAGCAAGCTACTGCTTCTGAAGGCTTAGGGAAGTTTTATTTCAAGGTCAATACTGATTTACGATAAAAATGTATAAGCTGTTTTTACTAATATTATGTTTGTTTTATGTTTACAGAGCATTTGCAGGGGCTGCAGCCTTGCTGTTCTAAACACCACACATGCACAAAGCAAGAAAGTATTCTAAGGGTCTTACAGATCAAAACAGACAGTATGAAGCATGGGAAAAGGCAAATATCTCTGTTTTACAGAGAGGGATTTGAGGCCTAGATCCTCCAAAATGCTTCTTGCTTTATGCACCTATATCCCACTGAAATCAGTGTGAGCCAAACACCCAAGTGCCTTGAGCATCTGAGATGCCAGTGCCGGGCCTGGCCCAAGCCGACACCATGGAGCGCAGTCGAGGTGAACCATACAGTTTGGGTGGGGTGGCAGGGTAGCTTGGCTTGTGGAGTGGCATCCCCAAGCCCACAGGAATGCCTCTCCACAGACTGATCAGACAGGCACACCTCCATCCATGCTCACTTATGCTCAGTCAGTACCCTTCTCCTCTAGCCTTCTTGTTTTGGGGGTTGTGCTTTTTTCTTTTTTGGTTTTCAATGTAGTGTTAATGGAATCAGCAGGGTCATCTGCCTACTGACCTACCTTGGCACCTTCCTTATTACTGGTACTTGGGCATTTAGGAAGCCTGGAGCTGAGCCAAGGCCATCTGAACATCAGTCTTTTCCCACTGGCACTATCCTGTGTCCTCCCTACATTCTTTCAGAAAATACCACATATGAAGGTTCTTTGTGTAACTGCATTTGTCTTGGGATGGCTTTTTTTGTAGAATATACTTCAATTCATACAGTCTATAATGCAATCATATGCATTCAATGGTATGTTTCAAACGAGCTGGGTGCTCATGACACAGAGGCAGTGTAAGGGCAGAGGTCTGTTTCCAGTCTGAACAATTAGTTGGCCCCACTGGCATCACTGAAACTCACAGAAGTACTTCTGAGAGGCTTTCCTGTGCCCTGTTCACAAGGGTGTGCCATTAGCCAAAGTCCAAATTAACTGTCAAAATTGAGCTAAGTGAGGTCTTGAATGACCCCTGAACAACACAACTTTTTCTGTATAGGAATGACTTTTGTCCGTGGTGAATAAATCTCACAGGATCAAACCTGTAGATAGTGAAAAGTAAACAAGATGTTAGCAGTCCACTTTAATCACACCAGGCAGTTATTAGTAACAGAACAGGAGGAAAAAAGGAGTAAGTTATGCTGAGTATCTTCCTTTAAAAAAAAAGTTCAATAGAAAAATTATTTCCATTTGCTTGAGCTGCTCTTTTCCTATCCCGCTGTCTTCATCTCTCAGCTGCCAAGGGCAGAATGATGTGATTCATAGACTTTTAAATTGAAATTGTACACAGCCAAATCATAGGGCTGCTGCTCCCTTGGAAGTCAGTGGCAAAACTCCCACTGACTTCAATGGAAGCAAGCTTGGTCTATCAATGGATAGGGAAAAATATAACTTCAGCCTGGGTGATCCAGAAAAGAGTCTTTTATGTTTATGAGACCATGCCCTGGTTCATGTCCTGTGGCACCTTACTGGTTCTTGCATAGCTGCAGATCTTGCTGTTTTATCTGCCTCTTTTGAGAGTCTGCACTTCTGCCCAACTGATTGTATAGTTAACTTCTGACGTTTAGTCTAAATTTGCATCTCAGTGTGTTAGACTGTTCTAGCATGTCCTGCACCTTGTCAAACCAGGACTATTTCCCTTTAGTGTATTCTGTATAGAGTAAGATCTCTTAAAACATCTGGTTTGAAGGTTTTCTTTGTTTGTTTTAAAGATTACACCATGTATCTCTCCTGATCGTCTTCCTTCAAATCTTTTGTGATTTACCTACTCTTCTATGAACATTCATCACCTTTTCCTACCCTAAATGCATATCTGTGTAGAGCACTGGATGCGTGACTGCAGTCTCCAGGGTTGCAGTGCCAGATCCTGGATGGTGCTGAGTGGATTGGTTTGCTCTAGCAAAGCACTTAAGCACTGCTCAGAAACAAAGCAAGTGAGTAATCCCAGAAGCAGAAGACAATGTCACTCCTTACATGCTTTATTGCTGAGTGGAATTCAATGGACTTGTCAGCCTCCAGCTAATAAATGGGAATGACTGCAGAGTAGCTGGCAGTACCAGGGCTGTCAGACATACAGAGACCAGGGAGACCAGGCCTGTCAACCAGAGTCTTTACAACATTGACAGAAGGAGGACATTTTTTAAAGCGAGAGAAGTTTTAGTTGGATGTATGTTCAAAATCTACAGCTGGAGTTAATTATTTTGTCTCATTTTGAATATTACTCAGATGTCTGGCTGATCAGTGAGCCTGCTAGTCTACTATCAGTGATCTATGGGCAGTATAGATGGGTTATCTCCTCTTCTACCACTCAGGAAAAATGTTGGATTGATTAGTGTCAGAGACTGAAGCTTTCTAATACAGTGGTTCTCAATCTCTTCCAGACTGCGACCCCAAGTCACAAAAAGAGGGAGTTTCAGGATTCTTCTCTGATGCTAATAAAAGAAGGGTGTTTCTTGCACATGTGTATATATCCCTGCAGACTCATCACATCTAGTATCTGATTTTACTACTATTTACTCACTGAATGGATTAAACATCTGCAGCGCTGCAAGCATCATCTCTTTAGCATCTACTTATAGTGGAGTTCTCACTGGCTTTGTAAGCCAGTGATCTATAGCTCTGCCTTGCTGAATGCTTTTGCACCTCCCAGTTTGAAAGTGGCCTCTCCAGCTATTTGCTTTCTACTAGGCTACTTTAAATATTCTCTTCTCTCTTGAACAGATAGAGCATCCTTTCTGATTTGGGGGGAGGGAAGAGAGATGGTTCATATAAAAAAACCAAAAGATTTTGCAGGGTTTATGTGAATGGGTTGTCTGATCATAAAATTAATTTGATTTTCACAAACAGCTAGCTGCACACTCAAATTTTACATGGTAAGAGATAGTTGCAGTGTGGACAGTTATAATTCTTACAAACTTTTTGGTGCTATTGATCAGTTCAAATGAAAACAATCAAGTCAGTTCTACCAACTCCTCCACCCATCTACTTCTGGTGAGTTAGGCAGCCGCATGCTATTGCAGAGCACTGCACTAAACATCTGTGCAAATTTGTAAATGTAGATGCATTGTAGAGCAACAGATTTTCTCAGTAATATGTGGAAACGACAAAAAGAATACTATATCTCCTAGATGAAAAGTTTATTATAGGTGATCCATATGTTCTTTTTTCCACAACTTTTGTTCATTTTATAAGTGCAATTTAAGCTATTTTGGTCCATTTATAAGTGCAATTTAGGCTATTTTGGTCAGAGACCTTGCCATGCCATATAGTCTGGTCTGCTGCCTCTTCCCACAATTTCCATGTCTGAAGCAATTTTCCTTCAGGAAAGAAGGTCGCTTTTCCCATTTGTGAGCCAGAGACACAGACTGCAGACATCTGGAAGGCAAAACGGATTTGGGGCAGCTAGTCTGAAGGGGGAGAGTTGGCACAGGAAAGGTCCTACTCCTCCTGTTCCTCTTCCCAGCCCTTTTGGGACTGAGACATTTAAGGAGTAGTGGGGAGCACCATGTAATAGTATATAGAGCTTAGTGTTCATTTATGCCTCTCAGTGATAGAGAGTTAAGAGGGGATAGACCCTGGGGAGACTTCATTTTTGATGACCTCAGCAGCATTGCAGGGGGCACGCTTCCTCTTCCTTGCTGGGTCTTGACTCCCTCAGAGTAGCTTTGGGTAGACTCTTAGGGCTAGTTTGGCCACATGGGAGCAATAAGCAAAGCAGCATGCAAAATTTTGAAATTTCCCTTTCATGACCTGCCCCTTCCCAAATGTCATTGTAACATCAGTAGTACTACATTTGTGATGGCATAACTCCAAGCACTTTATGCTAGTTGTGAAATTATAGAGTTGCTCTAGATGGTGTTGAAAACCCAGATTTTTGTTGTGTACTATTTCACCAAGTGGAACAGGACAGATGTTGATCTCTTTTATCCAGGTACACTCTCTCTGAAGTACGTCTCCAAGCACCTGTTCCTCATGCAGTAAATAAATCACAAGGGAGAGGAGAATGATATTCTTTGACTAAAATCCTAAATCAGTTTTCAATGAGCCATACATTAAATTTACATTTATCTTACTATGCCGAATAGTGCAAGGTTTTTCTTTGGTCTGCTTAAACATCTCAATGGATCTGTAGTTGACAGTAGCAAACCACTGTATCAGATCAAATGAAGAGTAAAAATGCAGGTTTGCCTGAAAAATTTCACAGTGATTTTCTTTCCCCTCCTCCCTCCAAGTTTTCAAATGATGCTGTGTAACTGACATTTCCCACTGGACAATAAATAATCTGTTCAGCTGAGGTAAATCTGATGTGAGAGAAAAGAGAGCTGTGAGAGCTGTGAGAAAAGATGCTTCTTGTGTTTATTCTAAAATGATTCTCCAAGGAGTTAAGCAAACTCAGAAATTTAGATCTCACCAACATCTGGTTTGTATCAGCAGAAATCAAAAGCTTATAGCAGTCTGGCTGGATCGTTACACCGTGTCTGTGCATGTGTGTGTCTTAACTTCTCCTGACATTACCTGAGAGATCACTAGACTGGCAGATGCATGTTTCTTCAAACACACACACACATATGCACAAACCAGCATTGGGTGCATTCTTCATCTGCTTAGCCTCCCATCCCATTCAGTGCCAGTGGTGTGAGTAGTGCCATCTCTTATGGTCAGTCAGGTCACCTAATTCAGGTACCTACCTCTTCCACTAAGAATATAGCAGACCTTTTGGAAATATTGAGTGCTAGTTTCTACTCAACCACCTCATCTGCATAGTTTTCTTCTGATGACAGGTACCTAATGGGAGAGGGGACCAGGGGGGCACTTCTTTCACATAGCAGTGGTCACAGTGCTCTCATAGGCAGTGGGATGCCTTGAATGCTGGGTTCACTCAGCTGGACAAGGAACAAACTTCTCTCTTCATCTTGCAGAATTATCTGAGATGCAAGGCCATACTGTATCCCACTTGAGAGAATCTCTTCCTTCTGCTGAAGATGAACTGCAGGAACCAGAAGCAAGAGATGTGCTGACTTTAGCTGAATAGTTAGCTACTTGCCTGTGAAGGGAGGAAGCTGGGGGTTAGACCCTACTTCTTGGGATGGGTATGCATTTCCCTTCAGTTTGTCACTGAATTAGTTGTGGGTTAAACAAAATCCAGAACAGACCTCGGAGAATGGGCTAAGCCTTTCAACCCTCTCCCTCCAAGATGAGTTCCCTAACCACTAGCTTACAATCATATTCCTTGTTGCCTTTTCTCTGGCTGTCTCCACAGCTCTTGCATGCCCGGCTGCACTGCGGCTCAGTTTCAAGAGGGAGAATGAGGAATGCTCTTTCCCAGCGTACCCTATGATCTGGTGGTTAGAGCACTTTTTAGGGAGTGAGCGGGATTAATCCCTCTTAGGCTGATCAGTCCTTTTTGCTACCTTCTTTAATCTTTTACTATCCAAAAGCAGATGCCAACACTACTCTGACTGTCTTTAACTCTTTGTGCTTCTCCTAGAGACTTGTGCAGTATTCAGGTACAGTATTCATGCACCGAAACAATTCTGCAGCAGAGCTTTTTGTGCCTGTCTCTGCAGAGCACGCACTTTTGGGCGTAAAGTGAATAAAGATGGGAATGCCCAAGGAATATTTATATAGGAAGAACAAATGAATCTGGGTTAAATAGTGGAAGGAGGATTGGATTAGCATTTGTGCAAACCTGCTTGTGCCT
The DNA here is from genome assembly GCF_047716275.1 of Strix uralensis. NCBI lineage: Eukaryota > Metazoa > Chordata > Aves > Strigiformes > Strigidae > Strix > Strix uralensis. The sequence continues at coordinate 60,325,758 of NC_133974.1, forward strand.
GCAGGTAAGATTTAAAGAACAGGATGCCACCTTGATCATCTGCAGAATTTCACAGACAGCAGTGGTCAGGGTATCATCCTGAAGTGCTCCAGTCCTTGGGAGTAGCTGTCACTGTTTTAGTCTCTCAGGAACTCATACAAGAATCCTTCTTGGTTTCAGAAGAGGCAGCACACACTTTGCAGACCTGTTTCTGCATGCTAGCACCTTCACACGACTATGCATGTGTGGTTTTTGATTTCCACTACTTTGGTTACATTTCTCCTTGTTTGAATATTGGCAGGGCTTTTTTTTCAACCTTTTTGTTTTTCTTTTCTTGGAAATAAAAATTACAAGTGACCCATGAATCTTATAGGTTCTTATATCAATTAAAAATGGTTAAATCTGCTCCTAAATATTATGATGTGTGATATGCTTCTAAAGTAACTGACTGTCTAACTAGTCAGTTAGAAGTGCTAATGCACAGTCCAAAGGTTTTTAACATCTTCTGTTTTAGTGTTTATGAAGTTTATACTACAGCTTAGCCAACTAAAATTGTCTTCCTATGTTACAATATATTTTATTTTTTTTCTGTCTTTGCAGAAATGTTTAGGGAGTAATGAGCTGAGGGTGTCCTGGTTCAGTTATACATCTTTGTACCCAGATATCCTTTACAGCTAACAACATTTCAAAGCTGCTTTTAGTTTTTCTCTCCTTCCAATGTTGAGTATTCCTAAGATGCAATGACCTGCTCATAGTTAGAGAAAGAGAGAGACATATGGATGTTCTCTTATGTTCCTGTGTCTTTTTTCCTCCTTTTTTTTTTTTTTTTTAATCCATCCCTCTGTACCTGTTGCTACTCCTTGTTGCCAGTTGCATTTAATCTGATTTTTTGCCTGCACTTCTTTTCTAAAGACAGATAGAACTGTAGAATAGTTTGGGTTGGAAGGGACCTTTAAAGGTCTTCAATTTCCAACCCCTCTGCCAGGGGCAGGGACACCTTCCACTAGACCAGGTTGCTTGGAGCTTCATCCAACCTGGCCTTGAACACTTCCAGGGATGGGGCATCTACCCCCTTTCTGGACAACCTGTTCTAGTGTTTCACCACCCTTATTGTAAAAAATTTCTTCCTTATATCTAGTCTAAATCCTCTCTCTTTTAGTTTAAAACCATTACCCCCTGTCCTATTGCAACTCCTGCAGTTCAATACTGTGTTGTTGTATAGTAAAGAAAATGTGCTGGGCTTGCTGGCTTGCTGTATTTTGACTTTTAATATCAAAAAGATGTGATCAGTAAAAGCAGAAGAAAAGTTTTCAAAGCTTTTGAGACCTCTTTGGAGAGCCTTAAAATCAGGGATGGAAAGCAGAAAACATACATTTCCTATCATACATTTTTTCCAATTTCCAAAGCATGTATAATTATGGCCAATCCTGTTTAAATTATACTCTGGAAAAAATTATTTAAATAGTAGAAGATTCCACTGCATTAGGAAAAGCTTATAGCTGCATGAGAGAAGATGCTGTGTCTAGCTGCCTAGAAATGTGGTTGAAGTCCAAACTGACCCTGCTGAAAGGATTAGAAATCTGTGCTATCCCTGCCAGGCAGTATTTGCATACAGCTGGTCAGGGACAGATATACGGGGGAAGCTAGAGAGGAGAGCAGAGGTGGAGTAACAGCGGATAAGCTAAAACATTTAGGATGCTGAAATCAGATACCCAAATTCCCTGGCACCTCTGGGATGTCAGGAAGGGCCCATTTCACACCTGTTTGACTAGAATAATCCATGGGATTATTCCTTTTTCTGTCCTTCAAAATCTTTTTAAGAAAGTTAAATCGAAAATCATGTCTTTTAAATGTTCCTGATTTTTGTTTGTGAACTGTTTTGCCATTTCCTCACCATTCTCTTCTGAAAGAAGAGCAATTTCTTAACACTTCTCTCCCTTAAGTGCAGGGTTAAGAGGTTGAAACGGTCAGGCATAGCATTTTCATTAGTAGGCTTTGATCAAACTGATGATTGGAAATATTCTTGTTCTGGTTATAGGTAACCAAAGAAATGTAGAAATTACTACTGCAGCTATTTCTAGGCCTACACATTCAGGAATAACCTGGTTTCAAAGACAAACCAGCTACCCGAGTCTTAACAATAGGTCCCTGTAGAACCGCCACATGTTCAAAGATAAATAGAATTCTCTCTTTCCTTTCTGGCAGGGCCTGGGAGATGAGGCAAGGGAGCTAGCTCCTGGGAAGTCTCAAAAGTCAGTGCTCAAAAAGGTGCACATGTGGGTAAATCTGGGCAAGGGAGTGCTACCTGCTCTTGAATAGCATTTTGTACTTCTCTGATTCTCAGTCCCAGAGCCCAAGGCAATGTCTGACTTTACTGGGGCTTTTAATTTTCACCTGTTTACATATAAACTGTGCCTGGATGAAAGAAAGTAAAAAGTGGCTGGGGGTGGATGAGAGGTGAGATACAGGCAGGGATACTTAAATGCTTTTTCTTCTCTCCAGACAGAGATGAGCAGGCTGAGGAATCCTGTGTTAGCTCATTGTCTCCAGTTGTCTCTGTGGTCTTCTTTTCCCAGGTTTATGCAGTGCTTGGAGACTGTACACAGGTTGTACCTTTGACTCCAGGTCTGGTCAGTGACAGTCAGAGATCACGATGACATTTGATGACTGTGGGGTGTTTGGGTGAAATGATTTGCTCTCAGTCTAAATAAATCTCATTGCATGCTCACAGCAGGGTCTTTGGGAGAGCAAGGGAGTGGGAAGATGAGCTATATTTTGTGGTGCAGCTCTGCCCACTGCATGTGAAATGTTTTGGTGGGGTTTGGCCTGACAAAAAACAGTGCTATTTCTGCTGTGCTGGTGCAGAGAGGCTCAGTCAGATATATTCAGGTTTTGGTGCAGTACCTTTAAACTCTTGGATAAATCTCATTGATTTTGACTATTTGTATATATTTGTATATATTTAAGCAGAGGCTAGCTTTTTGTGCTGAGTTGGATTGGTCCTGTAATGAGCACTAAATGGTTTGAATTCCTTCCCTTCCTCCCTTTTTAAATCTGTCAATATTTTATTTTTAGAAAGAGCACAAAGGAAGCAAAGAGGAAACTGCTCCTAGTGCTAAAACCTTGGTTTGAGTTGTGGACATAATGACGAGATCTATTGCCTTTCCTAGTTCTGTAGATTAACGATTGATTTACCATGAAATGTGATGTTATTACACATGCGGGGCCTAATTTGGATTTTGTTGCTTGGGAGTTGCCTGGGTGGGGAAGGAAAGTGGGATCCAGCCCTTATTTTTGCTTCTCTTCTCAGCCTTGGGAATGTACATGTTCAAATAACATTTGTCTCACTCCTTTTGCACAGTCTGCTTGTCACTGCCATTTACTGAAGCAGACCAAATACGATTAGCACAGGGGAGCCCAGACTACACACTTACTCTGCCCTGTCAGGCAGTAGCTACATTTTAGAAGGAAACCGCAGTACAAAAGTGGGATCTCAGGTTCCATGCAGTGTATGCAAAGCAGTTTCATTTAAAATGTCACGTTTACCTTGGCAGAGTCACTCTTTAGTAGGGATTAAGGCTGCAAAAACCACTGAATCATACTCTGTGTTTCCATCTGTGTGCCAGGTCACAAACATAAATTGTAATGTTGGCCCTCATCCGTCATCACATAACACTCTGGCATACTTTTTCATTCCCCGAATATGAGTGGAATGAGAAGGTTACTTGGAAAGTCATCTGTCTGAGAAGCTGTCCTGTTACAATTAGTGGGCAATCTTGAATTTCATCTCTGGAAGATTATGAAGTGAAGAGGGGGGAGAATGGGATGTGTATGGTAGGTTACCAGAGTCTCCGGTAAGCCAATCTGACCATGACTCAAAAGGCTGATGCAAAAAAAAGTTGGGGGAGTCAGTGCTGTTTTTTAAACAAAATGTGTAAAGATGACCTTAAACAGCCAAATTTGGATCTAGATATGAGTTTAAATTTCAAGAAATTCTAAACTTCAGGGATATTTAGAGGTGGGAGTTTGGTTTGGCTTCCATCTGGTACCAAGGAATCGCTTTTCTTTCTAAAGACTTCTCAGACGCCAGAGTGAATGAAAGGCAGCTTGTAGGTGGGAGCAGCAGAATAAGGAAAAATAGCAGACAACTGGATGGAGGTTGTAGCTGTAGATCAATCATGTAAAGTTAGCAAGGATGACCTTGCAAGTTACCTGAAGCTATCTTCCTCTGCATCTTCTCACATCTGTACTACAAGTCAAAGGCTGCTGTCCTTAGCTGTGCTTCTAGTCACAACACCTGCAAGCTGTGTACAATCTGATTTGGCTGTATTGTTTAGAGACTTCAACAGCCAAGCTAAACCATCCTGGTCCTGCAGTAAGGCAAGAAGGGGTTTTTTTCATACCACCTATGTTTCTTTCAAATATGCAGAGGACATTATCCTTTCATCAGCTTTCAGACAGACTGCAAAACAAACTTTGTACTTCAAACTTTTGTGATAACTATATTCTCTTTTTCTTTTTTTTGTCAGGAAATGTGTTACCATTTTTCCACCGGCTGTAGTGTGGGGTATTAGATGCTCTGAAAGGAAAATAAATGCTTAAGGCTTCCTTCCTCTGACACTTCATTAATGCCAAGAAGGAGGTTGGGTAGTGTTGCTTTAATTAGCAGGCTTTTGTTAAAAGAAGTGGTTGGAAATACCTGATTGCAGTTTTACCCAGCAAAAGAAAACACAAAAATTACATCCTAGAACAGAACATTGCCTCTAGCAAGAGCAATGCTTATAATATATTTGGCTATATGTACTGTACTTCACAATTTTATTCCTGACTCCTGCTGGGGACTGACTTAGGCCTTGAAACAGGAGGATTGTGTTTCCTGTACTAACTAATTTAACTGCTTGGTGACTTGGCATCACTGGTTTTTTTGCCTCCTCTCTAAACCTATCTGTTGTGTAGTCTTTTGATAGGTTTATTTAGATGGTTTTTTGTCAGACTACACTGTCTTATAAAAAATAAAGATGTTTTTTATAATGTTCTTGATTTTTCATTGCTCTCTCAGTTCTACCTGAACTGCTTTCCTTTTGTGCTTGCTATGCATCTTTGCTCATATGAGGTAACACTGAAAATCAGAGTGTTTGGGCACTGACAGGGTAGTGGTCTGTGTGAATGTTTGGTTTCATCCTGGATAATACCCACAGAATTTTGCAGATGTCCAGTGATGTGTAGAAGAACATGATTTGGCTGCATGAGCAGGAATTTGTTTACCCATTGCCATGGTGGATATTTTCAGCATACAAAGGCATTGTTTCATGTGTTGGCTGTATGTCTGTCTGCAAGGCATTTCTACAGCATACTTTTCCATGAGAAAACTTTATCCTGAACCCTGTCAGTGCCTGCTTGACTTGCTTCCTGAAGTATGAAGTTTTCTATTTCCTCTCTGTTTTTATCTTACCATCATTATTGCTGTTTTTATAATATATGTAATTCTGTTTTGAGTTCCCATGAACTCCTCCCCAGCATTGTTCCAGTTTGTTCTGCAAGCACATATTAGGCAGCAAATTACAAAAGAACTGTTTCTAAATGGGGAGTATTTTGAACAAAAGAAGAAAACTGTAATTATTCCAATGAGGATTTGAGCAAGCCATCAGAATTAACAGTGCTGCTCTCCCAAATGTGCCACTGTTTTGATTAGCTTATGTGCTTATACAATCCCCGCCGTGGCAGTGACCATAACTGAATGCCTGTAACCGCAGGCAGAAAGCTATTAAAGCCCATCCACAAAAAAAAAAGCAGCTATTTCAGTTTTCTTCTCATCAAAAGCCTACAGTGCCCAAGTGATGCCAGCTAAGTATTTGTTTCTGTGGGATTGTTATCTCTTTCTACCATTCAAAATACTTTTTTTTTCCAGAACAGTTTAAACTTGATTAATAATGTTTTTAAAAAGTGTGTTCTTCAACGCATTCTTTGGGCACTGCCAAAAAACAGCCCTTGAAGCAGAGAAAACAACCCTAATTTCGCTGACCACTTGAGGGAGGTGGTGTGTTGTCTGGAGGGTGGAACTGAATCCAGTGTTGCTACTAGCTTGCAACAGAAATATCAAAGTTTTGTCTTTTGTAGGCAAAAGGGAATACTGGACTTCAGCAATGACTGCTTTTCCTCACAAAGCCATTCCCCATGCAGTCTGTGATAATTCATTTGTGACTACCCAGTTTCTGCTTCCTGAAGAGCATACAGTTTACAGAACAAAGAAAAACTAAGTCAGACCAAGTAAATGTCTTCCTTCTCATCAGAAACAAATTAGAAAAAGCAAAATCTAAGGAAGGGTTTTAAAAGCTGACAGAACAAAATGTGAGATTTCAATAGCTGTGCAACATATTTTTCAGAATAAGGATGTTTATTGACTGGCCTGAACTCAAGTAAAATTATGAAAGTAAAAGTTCTTAATTCCCCTCCATGAGTTATGTACAATACTTGAAGACCTGACCTTTTATCCCTTCCTCTGTCTTCCCTTCCGTCCGACGGATGTTTGGCCTGGCGGTGCTGCAGAATGGCCGAGGTAAAGACAATACAAATGTGATATAACATTTTCCCATCTGAAGGAGTTGGAGGTGAGCCTAGAGTTTGGGAGACATTAGGAACTGAAACATTTCAGAACTACCATCAGATCTGGGGTTCAGGACCACCTCCTCAAATGAAAATTAAAAAAACAAAAAGGTATGCAAAATGAGCAGCCCAGTGCCCTATATGAGGCACTGCGTACAGCAAAGCCATGGAGGATGGAGAAACCACAGAAGCCTCGCTCATCCCACACGTTGTCATCAACAGTGGCTGGCTCCATGTTCTCTGAAGATATTGAAAAGTCTGGAGTAACAATCATCCTAGAAAATAGAGCCAGAGTGGATTGAGAAGTGGAGACACCAAAACTGACTAAAGCAGAACAGCAGGTTTTATTTTATGAGTAGAACAGAAGCTGCTGCATGTCTTTTCTCCTGTTTATAAGTCCTAGCTTAGCATTTGGCCTGTCCAGAGCAGGATGACATGGTTGATTTATACTCAGCCAGCAGTGCTTTATAACACTGGGATCCTCTTCCGTCCTTGTCCACCTAACCATTTGCTCCCCATCCTGCATCTGAGAAGATGATTCCTCCTGGCTAAGTGCAGTACTTTGCACTCTTCCTTGTTGAATACCATCCTGTTTTTTCATGTAACTTTAGTTTTCAGGATCATTCTGAGCCCTTCAGCATGTCTGAAGCTCCACCCTTCTATTGTCTGCAGATTTAATAAGGACTTTCTGTTTTCCATCACCTAGACTGCTCATGAAAATATGCTCACTGAAGATTTCCCCCAAACCCTGGTTAACAGAGATTGGCGTAAGTCTAAAACACATTTAATTGTTCTCCTAAAGCTTTATATCTGCCTACTGTAACTCAGGATATTCTGTATTTTATGTAAGCATTTTAATTAGCTGAACTTTCTGAAACATATGGTATAATCTCTTCAAAGAATGGGATTCTGCAAAAGTGGGTAAAGACTTTTCCAAATAAGTCCCTCTAACTGTTCAGCCTGTTTTCTAATAAGGTGAACTGTCCCTTATAGATCATCAGGCTCCTACATAAAAAACTCTAAATTTAGGAATCTTTGCTCAACAGTTTGAGTTCTTTGGAGGGTTTCTGTCTCTTTCTGTTTATCTGCCACTTTTACTCTGGCATCAAATAAAGTTTGAACTCCAACATAAAAATAACTGCATGAGTTTGTAGATTACTAAGAAATGGAAATCTGCTGGGAAGTGAGGGCTCTGAGTGACAACTTTGACACAAGTAATGCTCAGCCTCTGTATCAATAAAAACATGCTGACGTAGTGTCAGAAACAATATCCTGTAGCTAAATAAGTTGCAATAGTCTTCTTTTCCTCACCAACGAAATAGATTTTATACTACACACTTGCATCATGTTTACTTCTAATTTTGACAAGGTCTCTGCTGTCCTACATTTAGTTGGCAATATTTTTAAAAGCCACAAAACCTCCCAATTATTATCCTCTTTCACTTTTTTTATACATCCTGTCTACTTGACTGGTATTTTCTTCCATGAGAACTCTTCTATTAGAGGCTTGTAGAACCCCCTTTTGCATATTAACCCAATCAACTATGACTGTTTTGAGTTCCTAAAATGCACTTTTGAAAGGACATAGAAGTGCTGCTTATTCCCATACAAAGGAGACAGTAGTAATTTAGATGACTGACAATGAGGAAAAAAAAAAAAACAAACTAAAATATTTGATGAGCTCCATACCAAAAAAAAAAAAAAAGATTTAATGTGACTGTTTTAAAATATGCATATTATATGTTGCTTTTTAATCTTAACCAAGAATTATCAAAAAGTTATAAGATACTGATGAAATACAGTTAAGTGACTAGTAAATGGTAACTGCACACACAGTACTTCCCAATGCACCATGTTTTTTAGCAAGATTCTGTTCTGATTTGTCTAATACAGCCTTTCTTAATCACTGCCTTTTCTTTACTGTCACAGTATTTCCATGTGATTGTTACTTTCATTGCTGCTACATTTATCAGGCAGGGATTTATTGGGATTTGGTCTGAGCTCACTGCCTACTTCAAAAACACCTACCTTTTGGCATTCATGGTAGTAATGCTCAAACAAAATACTTCTTTAAGTAAGGAGATGGTTTTTGGTTGCTGAAGCCCTTTGGTAGGTATTAATAGGGCACTGATAAAAATGTTTAGAATCCATTTGTTAGCTAAATTACTGTTTATTACATTAAAAAAGAGCCAACAGCAGAATGTTGCACCCATGGAGGGTGATGCGTTCAGGTGATTTACATCCTAATTAAAAAACACATGAGTAAAAACACCTTAGTCAAAGAATTCTCTTGTAAATATGGCTGGCAGTGGCTATGAATTTTATTATCCCCTCTTTTGATTAGCCTGTTACTTTATACTTCACTGCTGGTGATTAAAACAAAAGTTATATTCACATCTAGTCAAGCTAGTAGAGGGAAAGTAGACACAGCAAAAGACTTCCGCTGCGAGCTATGGTATGGTGAGATTTGTTACACCGAATGCAGAAACACAAGCTATTATAATGCAGTGCAGTGCCCACTCTGTTTCCAGGACTGATTGATGACATTTCCATATATAGTTAGGAGTAAGGCATTGCTTTTGAAAATAGAATTAAAACTTTCCCTTTTTAGGAGCAAGCACCACTTTGGCAACACAACCAGCCCCAAGTACATTAGTTCTTTTGGTCAAAACATTAACAGGGTACTTTATTAACAAAATGTTCAGGTCATGATGAGGTCAAAGCATGAACTGTAAGACTTTTTATGAGCTAAATGTTTCCAAATAGCACTCCAAGTTGAAAGTGCTGAAATTAAAGCTTTTCTCCTGTAAACAGGGTGTTGCAGAGCTGAGTATATGTTGTTTTTTTCTGTTAGTCAGCATAAGGTGATGGGACTGTGCAATGACACATGTCTGCTGAGCAAAGACAGATGTCAATAGAAACATCTGGATAGTAGGAACACTTCAAGGAAAAGATAATAAAGACATATTTGTGTTGACACTTTCTGTCTCTCTTTCCAGCTTGGCAACTATTTGCCTGTTTTCCAAAATGAAAACTTTGTGCAACAACATATTGTCTCAGTCGTGGACATGAATCTGATATTTTGATCTAGTTAGCAAAATAATAACTTTCCCCCTGTATTCATACTTCTGGAGACAGGTCCAGATTTGCAAATGCCCGTGGACACTCATTCCTACTGGGGTGGACTATTGGTGGGTGGGAGCTCACCAGCTGAACTGGTAGCACTGGCTACCCCATGACATTCCCACAAAAAGTGAGATATGATTTTGGATACTTTTTTAATGCAGAAATTATTTTATTTTGCTACTATATTTTTAGTAACACATTTTGTACTATGGAGAAGGTATATCATAATTAAAATGTACATAGTATCTACAGAAGTACAAGATAGTTCTTATATAACTAAATCCACTCCTTACTCCTCATAAGAACATAAATTACCAGCAACAGTGCAAATTATTAATGTGGGATAATTCTGAAAAGAAAAGACATGGCTAAAAGCATCTGAATTTTCAATAGAGAGGACCAGAAATTAATGCAGTTTTCTAAGATCTGCAGGCCATGCTATCGTGTAATCCAGACATTTCCAAAATTGTGTGTAGGTCTGTGCAAGTTTCATCTACCCAAAAACATTCCGGGTTTTGTTTTGTTGTACGAAAAGACTCCAAACATGGGGAATGCTTATCCAAATGTTTTTATGCACATTTTTCTACCACCCTGAATGAAGCATGACAATGTTAATGCTGAAAACCCCAGAACTGCTGCTTGCATCCAGAAAGGCAATATTATCATATAATTGTGTCCAATTTGCTTCATACACAGAAGAAAATTGGAAGGAAAACTGTTGAAATAAATGGCATTGAGCTAGAACTGAGCTGTCTGTTTTGCCTGTCAGGCCATCAGTGGCTTCACAGTAGAAATTACAACAGACTTCAGCATCATGGTCTTAATAGACAGGATCATGGTTTTGGAGATTGCCCTGGAGATTGTCATGGAAGAAATGAAGCTGAAGAGAGCATGACTTGGCATATAGTTTGTGCAAGAGAATGTTTTGAAGAATATAATATGAAGTTGCAGTGCTGAGAGGAAGGGTTTTTTTTATTACATACACTTTATGATATAATCTAGTGAGTTCTGTATTTTGTGTTTACTCTGCATTTAGCCCTTTATAAGAATATAATGCGGGTAACAGAAAAATCTGTTGCAGTGACTCAAAAGCAACAACACTGCAAAAATGAACTGAAAACAAATGTTTTCCATTGCTTATTTCTGATCTCCTGAATTAAAAGTGATGCTCAGACTAGTATACAATTGGAATATATACTTAACTACAGCAGGACTGCAGACCTGCAGCTGCAAACTAGCACAGCTCCTCTCACAAGAGATATAGCTGTATATATATATCTCCATGTTGATACAGCCAAGCTACCTGTGGTTGTGTTAGCTGGATGTGTGAGGTATGGCCAACCCATCATGCAAATCCTGAGAATTCCTGGATTGGGAAAAGCTATGGTAGTGAGATGCTGGTGTCTCCTCTACCACTTAGCGCAGAGTGGGAAGTGTGGGTGATTGTCAACCTGTGGTAATATGGTGAAGAGGGATAAAACTATATGGATATGATGGACCACTACAGTATGGAATGCTAAATGTGGTTTCGGGGTCTCAGGGATTCGTTTCTGCTTGTCCAGTTCTGGGTGAAAATACTTGTATTGCAGTTTGCAGTGGCAGAATAGCTACTTCATATCATGCCAACTAGAGAGAGACTGTGTAACCTGTGCTCACAACTTGGGCCCTGCAAATCTGAGTCCAATATCATTAGAATAAGTGAAGAGGAATAATGAAGTGAGGTAAGCTTAGCAAAGACTACTGATAAAAGATGTATGAACTGGATACACAATGTACTGGAGCAGTCAAGTCAAAAGAAGTTTCTATTGCAACTCAAAAGGCATGTTAAAATCCTGTGCTATAATCAAGAATACATGCCCCCAAATTAATGGATCATAACAAAATTTCCAAGGTGCAGTCAGGTCTAAACTAATGAATTATACGTGATTTTGAGTTCTGTTATCCCTGTCACTTCAAAGCAGCTCAGGAAGAGGGAGCTGGAGTCTTTTCTCTCTCGCCTATCAGTCACAGAACACACATTCATCCTGCTTATGGAGTCTCACCACATCATTTTCACAGTAACTTGTGTAGGAAAATGCATTTCCACTGGAAATGAGAGGACTGATAGACTGACCAAGACTAAAAATGGTATCAAGTGACTTTAGTTAATAACAATACTTGGCTTTCCAAGAGCTGCAAAGACTTGAGATAAAGAAACCAAAGTGCTCAGAACAGAGCAGACTTGTAAAAATTCATGCACCAAGACCATGACAGGCTAAGGAACAGAAATCCAGCTTTCTTAGATGCTGTTGTCTTGTTCCACACACTCAGCAACTGAGCTATGCACTAAAAAAAAAAAAAAAAAAAAAAATCAAACTATTTCTTCCTTGATTCTCTAACAGAAGTCATCACCGAACAGACCCAATGCTCTGCAGGCCCACGCCAGCTCTGTGCCAGCATTTGCAAAGGCAACGTATTTTCTCTTCAAAACCTTTTTTCTGCAAGGCACAGACCGTGGCTGTCAGCATCTCCATCTATGGCATATTGAATATGAATTTTCAGCACATAAGGACTTCATTATGCACCCCAGGCTTTGGTTTTCCTCTCCCTCTGCCCTTGCCCTCCTCAGCAGTAGCAGAGGTTCAGATCAGATCTGTCACTGACAGGATCACCTGGACCGGAAAAGCGCAGGCAGGATTTCAACACACTCGGTCCCTTGTTTGCCACCCCTCCACGCCTGCTCCCCACTGCCAGGACCGCGCTTCACCACCCACGGCAGCACTGCAGCTGCCTCCTCCAGCTCCATCAAGGTTATGGTCAATGAAAGTCAAAAGGAAACAAAAAAAAGACAAGACACCCTCCTCTGACAAAAGGGCCTCTCACAATGAACAGATCCTGTTTCAGAACAGGTGAGAAAAAATAAGAGGAGCTCCTTTATCAGTCAGCTTAGCCTGGAGAGATGGAGAATGAAAGCAACCTCATGAGGCAGGAGGCAGAGTTCATGAGAACACTTCTAGCACAACTTGCACCCTCCTCCTTGCCATGATGTTGTTTGGAGGTGCTCTGGGGTACCCGAAGCTAGATGGTCTCTACCTGATCACAGCTTTGGCTGTCAAAGGCAACAGGCAGGGGCACGATGAGCTCTTGGAAGAAAGATGCAGCTTGCCCCGCATTGCCTTGCTGGGCTGTACCTCTGATTTCAAGGTCATCTCACATGCGGAGCTTGGTCTCCTGGGTTTCACCTGCCTGGGCCTGAGAAGCAGACCACCTGTTTCTGCTCATTTCCCCCATTCCCTGTGCATTCAGGTTTCTGTCAGAAGTGAAGCAACAAGTCCTCCTGACAGAAATATCCAAACCTGCCTTCAAGCAGCTGACTGGAAGGCTGCATTCCTCTATCTGCCAGGATTTTCTTTTTCTTTCCATGAGCTAACACTGTAAATCCCACAGCAAGGCATGAATAAACAAAAACTAGGAAGGATTAGGACATACTATTTAGCGAATCATAACTAACACAGCTCTGAAAGTGTGCCACAAAAGTTCAACAAATATTATTGTGAAATGAACCACAAAGTCTTTACACACTTTAGAAATGGCATCTTCACCCATTTTCCCTGGCAACAAACAAGTGGATTCCGTTTCTAGCTGATGGGAAAATCTCTAAATTTAAAACACTTGATAATTGACACACGACTGGAGTTTTTCAATTCTTTTCCTCCCTCCTACACCCTTCCTGTATGGCAAATATAATTTAGCAGAAGATTCCAAAAGCCAGAGGATTTTAATCAAGATGGCAGGCTACTTGCTTTGCCTTTTGCTAAGAAAACACTCAGCAATGAGTCCTTGAAGTGAAAGATTTAGAAGTATTACTGGGACACTCGCCTCTTGTGCGCACAGTTGCTGTAGATGTCAGGGGAAAGAAGTGCATATAAGGAGGTGTTTTCTGGTGCACAAGAATGGGGAAAGAAGAAATACTTCCTTGTTGTAATGTGACCTGAGGTGTTATGAGTGTTTGTGTGCTTATATGTGTATGATGTTCTTCTTAGACATAGACATATCTATAGTTTTGAGACTCTGACCATAAGCAAGTTTGTTTTAAAAAGTAATTGTCATAGTCACTAGGCTTGGGATAGATTAAAAGACCCATTTGTAAAAGAGGTCAGAGAAAATGCTGGAAGGGGATGACAGGCTACGGTTCTAAAATTGTTCATTACGGTATTATTTGTAAACATTTGTTATAAGACTATTTTAAAAACAAAATCCCCTAGAAAATACAGACAGACCCATACCCATGTACATAAATCTAAATAAAGGCAGAAGGAAAGAAAGAGCAAGCACACCTGGTATTGCCTCAAATCTAATTCCTTTTAGTAATGTGGGTCCTATAATTCCATTCCCCTGGCAGCTATGGACACTTTCCAGCTCCATGAAAAGCAATCATAGGATTTTAGCATCTTCAAAAATATGTCCGTGAGTGTCATGATCTTTCAATACTGGGGAAACATGCGTAGGATTTTTGGGCTTGCCCAGATATTGCCTACACTGCAGATGAGTAATTTTTTTATCAAACATGGGATCAATTCCTTTGTGCTAACCCACTCCCATTCCTTGTTCCCTGGCTTAGCATCTCCCCCCAAAATTCTTGTGTCTGCAAGAACCAGATTTTGCAGAGGATAATCCTGTAGAACTGGAAAGGAAATATTAGAAACAAGTGCTAAGAGTGGTGTAGAATAAAAGTTCTGTTTAAGCAACCATTCTTACTGGAGTTTCAACTCTTCCAAACTTCAGAGCCTTACTTCAGACTTTTATTTCCTCTTTATATGTGGAGAAACGTTGTCCTTTCTTTCCACAAAAGGTATTCAGTAATTGTCTTCAAGCTCCATTTAACAGTAGCCCTTTTCCGTGCTAAGGAAAGTCATCCCCTGTTCACAACTCAAGAGATCCTGGGGACGTTTTTTATTCTGATGACTCTGTTTTAAGTACAAACAGAATGAAAGACTGAAACAGATGACAATTTATTTGTCTCTAAAGTTTGCAACTATGTTTAATGACATTTTTATGAGACTTTAAAGATTCTTCTTTTCCTGACAACAGTAATCTGAAATTGCTTTTTCAAATACAATGAATCTGTTTGACTTTCAGTGATGTTGGAGTGTGAGAAGATAGCTGCCCTTTCTTCATAGTTTTGCCGTGCTAACATGACTTCTTTCTCTGTATATTTTTTAAGACTACTATACACTTTGATACTCGAGGGTTAGACCTCAGCATAGATTCATACAGTGGTTTAATGAAGTTTTCATTTTCTCCTCTATTCCTTGTGTCTGAAACACAGAGTCGACACGTCTGCAAAGCTGTGTGCATGCTCACTAATTACTTTGAAGAAATATTTAATATTTGAGCTGTGACTTCCAGCCAGAAAAGCAGTTTTGACTCTTCCTTACTAAATCAAATCTTTTCACGTGGCTACTAATTCTAGGTTTTATTACAGTTCCCACAGTTTCCCCTATATGGAAGTGAGACTTATTGATCTATAGTTCCTCAAATCCTCCCTGACAGCTTAAAAATGGTGTCACATTTGTTGTTTTCTGTTTCTCTAGGAATGAGATTGATTTTAAGTAACAGATTACACATAACATTTTCACATTGCTACGTGCATTCCTTCAGAAAGCATGTGTGAACACCATATGGTCCTTCTGATTTCCTACTTCTCATTTTATAAATTTTATTCAAAAATCTCTTCTGACACTGCAATTTGAAACAGCCCATTGGACTTAGCCCTCTGTAAAGAAAGGCCATGGTGGAAAACTCCCTTACTAAGTAAAGATTTAATTTAGTTTTTCTTTAATGGCCGTATTTTTCTGGAGATCTTCTTTTACAGCTGAATCTGTTGACTCTACAGACTCTTTGACATGCTTCTTGTTTCTGATGCATTTGAAACCTTGTTAATTTTTTTTCACTCCTGCCTCTATTTCATAAGAATTCTTCATGTTTTGAATGCTCCCATGAAACTGTAGAACTTATGCTAAGTATGCAGCAAAACATTGCAATTATGACTAGACAAGCTAAAAAAAGTACATGATTTAAAAAAAGAATATGCTAATGCCTTCTCTTTAAATCAGTGGACTAAATCAACAGCTTGTTCAAAAATCAGTGTTAATAAAGTTTCTACTGAGAAACTGCTAAAAATATTCTTCACAAACAAAAAAATCACAAGATTTTTTTGCTAAAAATATTCTTCACAAACAAAGAATCCTTTGGCTAATCCTTTGGCTAACAAAACCAAAGGATTACAGATATCACTGTGTTTCATACTCTATAAATGAAACTGTTCCTTTCCATATGCACTGCACATTACATTAGTGCTGCAATTCATAGACGAAAACTTTCTTGTTTGGCATTAGATCACATATACACCCAGACACGCAGGCAGAAAGCTTGGATATAAATACACAGCTTTGTCCCTTTCCAAGTGCAAATGCTTGAGGCTCTTTCAGCATCCATTGCAGTCAGCTCCAAAAGCAAGTGTCCTAGTTCATGGAGCTCAATTTATCATGAAATAAAATACTGGAGACTGTCATGGGTGAGTGCTGTTATAGGAAGCTAATCTGACTTGGACAGGAGAGAAACCGAGTATGAACTTTTTGGTGAGAGGGAAGAAGGAAAACATACAGCTTATGTTATTCCACTGTGAGGTCTTCCTCATTAACTCTGCTTTATCACAGATGTACCTCTAGACCAGAAAGATGAACTGCCAGGAACTCTATTTGAAGGCCACATGCAGGCTCCCAGAAGGAGCTGGATCATGGCAGCCATACACACACACAGAGAGATTTATGAGCCTTCACTTCTGGTTTTATTGATTTAGCAGGTTTAGGGCCACTCTGACAATGTTACTGGCTGGAGTTCACATTTCCATCTTGCCCTGTAGCCTATAACTAGGCCTAGACTTACTGACAAAGGAGATACCAGACAGAAGATTAACTGGTAAAAATCAATTTAAATATCAGTCACTCATTGTAGAATGGCTCCCAGAGGATTTTGGGATCAGTAACAAAAGTAGATAAAAGCACAGATATGGAGCTGCGTATTTTCTTCCTACCTTTCCTCAGGTCATGAAGCTAATAACAGATAACCATGCATTATACCTCTGTGTCCTGCTACAGCAATGTGGCTCTGCTCACAGAAAGCGTTGGTGTTTCTTAGACACGCTCTCTGCTATGTCAGCTGAGGACATCTGGATTTGGTCCTTTTAAGTTGCATAACTAAACTGCATACATAATACACACACAAAATAAAAGCCTGGTTACCTGAGTTTTTTAATTACACCTTTACTGAAAAATAGCTCCTGGATTTAATAAGGGCCAATGTGTAAACTATAGAATCTAAATACTCTATCAGTACTATCTCCAAGCATCACTACAAAGTAAGCTTTCCCATGAAATAGGCTTATTAACAGCTTTTAGCATAGAACTGATTGTTCTCCTGTTAATATCAAGGACTGATGTGGGTAGATCCAGGAAATGTCAAGTACAATAAGATGTCTCAGCTATAGGTTTGCACATTTAATTTCAGTTCTCCAAAAGCAGCAATGATGTTTTCTTTATGTGTGAGATGCCTGCATCTCACCAATCCCACTCACCCTGCCTCCGCCATCATTCCCTGTGTCCTTCTCTCCCTCCAAATGGCCATAAAGGAAAAAATCCCTTCCTGGTTCAACACAAACCTTTTTTTTCTACTCTGACCTTTCATATCTCATCCACCTAATACCCCTCTGAGACAGATGTTTTAACAGGACTTTCCTCTACGAACATTCCCTAGACAGAAGTTAGAACTCCAAGGAAAATCAAGAGCCAAAGCAAAATTTTTCATATTATTTTCTGTCTCTGGAAAAAATTATTTTTGCATGACAATGGCCAAGCATTGCTTTGCTTTCCGAGACTAATCAATTTGTGGAAAAAAAAATGTCTGGATTTTTGTTTGTAAAAGTTAAGAATTAGGAAGGAAGCTGAAAAAAAACACAAAAGAAGCCAGTTAATATTCAACCAGTTATCTATCATAATCTCCAAACATTTTTAGTAGACTCCTTGTTGAGGATAAAGCGAGTTCTAAAAAGATGTACTAGGTTTTCCCCAAGCTTTTCATTTACCTATGCTGAACAAAATAACACTGATCTGAACCCTACTTACCAAATGGTCCACGTCTGTTTCCTTTCCAATATTTATATATATTTCCAGTATTTGTGTTATTTAGACATTGTATAAATAATGATTTAAGGTTTTCTCCTGGCTCATTGATAAAAGCTGTTTACATTACAGGGCCATGAACTGATTTCTGTGGCCAGGGATGGCTCTTGCTATTTCAGTGCAGAAAATGAAATAAATTTTACTGTCCACTTCTGCATATTCACAGGAATTCAGACCTGGGGAAATTAGTTTGTTTTACCTATGCTGTAATACTCTAATGAAGATGTAAATCAATTAAAAGGTCACTTTTACATTTGGAATTGATCTAAGAAGAGTGATCTTTTCAAAATTAATGACATAATAGCAACAACTTTATGCACTATAGGAAGAAGAGACTTAGGGGAAGGCAATCTAGTGATAAGTAGCCACACCAAGCACTTAGAAGTCATGACTGAAGTTCGGAAGCCTCATTTCTACATTTATTTTAATGGGTAATGAACATCTCATTCTTCAAAACAAAGTCACTTGACTGGGGTCTTGGAGAAGAATGAATCAGATTAAAAAAACCCCTATGTTAACTTTGTCCTATCAATTTCTAGCAACATTCTGCAAAGATGAAACCCACAGTTGTTTACATTGTCAAAGAAATATCAACACATAAATGGTGATCAGTTATATAATATTTCATTTCCTTTTCTGTCATCCTAGGTAGCTCTGTAGTCTGCCCCTGTGACACACCATCTTTTCCTGAGGGACCTCTGGACCCTCACCTCCCCTGCATTGCTTCCTACTTTGAAATTTCACTTGAGGGTCTATTACCCAGTAATTAGTGCATTTAACTTGACCTGTATGTTTCATATGCTGTAGTGTCTCAGTCAAAATGTTCCACAGTACTAAATCAAATATCCCACCATGGAAATTATCTTAACACTATTACCTTTATCAAAAAACCCCATACCCTTATTTTTAAAAGTAGTTTGATACAGGCTCCTGGGAAAAGGCTATGTAAATAAGAATTCATTGGACAGCACCTTCTTTTAATCAAATCCAGTATTGGTCACATCATTTTAATTAGGACTGAAAGTAGTTTGCCAGGCCTGCAGATTACTTCATCACCTGGTTTACCCTTTTGAGTAAGCCCATCAGATGGCACTGTTGCACATAGTCTTGTAAATTCTCTCCCAGCCTATTTGAGCAAAATTTTAGTCCTGTGACAAAAGGGTTTTATTCAGTCTTTTTTTCACCAGATATATGTCCTCTGTGGGATCCATAAGAAGCAGTCACTGCTTTTTTTTTTTGGACGTTCTGCCATAGAAAGGCTTTCACCAGATAGAGCTATCTGACCTTGAGAATCAGGCACAGGTATTTTAACAGTGGTCCTCAAAAGTAGAAAGAAATTCCTAGAGTGGTGTGTAGGTGTATTATAAAACTAGTTGCATTAAGACAGGACTGGTATATCGTTGGTAACAGTGGCAAGGTTGCAGAGCCATGGTGAGAAGGAAAGTCATTCTCCCTCTTCCCACTTCCTCTCTTGCCTGCTGTGCCAGGGGGTCTCTGCCATACTTTCCCACTGGCCAGCCTCCTCTCTCCAGCTTCTGGGGATGCGGCCTCCCTGGGTCAGGGGAGGGGTTAGGGTCTTCATTCAAGACAAACATGGAATATTAGAAGAAAGAATTGGGGGAGGAAAAAGCAAGGTGAAGCTCAGGAAAAGCCTGATTTGTTCTACATGGCTTCAGCAGTTCCCTTGTCTGCCTTAAACCAGCTGGTGTCACACACATGTTCATTTTGTATGTGTTCTTTACACTTGCTTTGTTACTTGAGGGAAGAGGCATTAAAAGTTGATTAAAAAGTGCTCTATTAGCCACTGAGGGACCTATGTACTGCAGCAGAAATACCCTTAAGAAAATATAAAACTTCAAACAAACCAGACAAGTGAGCAGCTGTGTCCTTGCCTACAGTATTCAAGAATTTTATTTTGTTAGAAATTCAAGAGAAAGTTAGTAAATAGTCAATTTGACCAAGGCAGTCCTATTACCTGCTAGCAACATCTCCTTCTTATGCTAGCTGTTCTTAGTTTCTTCGCCTCATGAAAGCAAACAGGCTTGAATCATAACTAACAAAGATTCCAAATGTCCTACAAATTGAGTTCCTTTCCTAATATAGTATTACATTGTTATGGTTATAATAGAACTTTCTCTGTGGCAGATATTCAGCATCTGAAGAAAAAGCCCAATCATGCAAGATCCTAAAATAAAACTGAGGAAATTATGTACGTGTATGTGTATGCGTGTGCACTGGGAGGACATAGATCATCTTTTGCCTGAAAGCTGTGTTTTAAAATATCCATTATTTATTAATCCAACCATAAGGTCAGTGATTTACTTCTCTTTCATATTTATTCCCAGGAAAAATGCCGTGCTAGTCAGAGAAAGCACAAGAAATAACCCATACAGAAATGATTTATCCAGTCATTGGAGGCTCCAATATTCTTTAAGTGAAGACCCCAGCTAATTTTGATGATGAATGACAGAGAAATTAAAGTTGCAAATACTGGGCCAGACCTTCACCAAGCAGAGTCAGTGTAATGATATGAATATAACCTGGGAAAGAGCTGATTTGCAGAATATATGACATACATCCAAAATTGGCTTAATTGAGTGCAATAGGTCAGACAGTAATATTAGCATGGGTTTAGATAAAACACAACTCAGAAGCCTCCCAGTTCCATTGGCTTTAGCCTGACTTTAACCATCACCTTCATCCATTTGTTTCAACTGAATAAATTCTGGTTTACACCAGTGTGGCAGTAGGAACAGGTCCCTTGCTGTGGCCAGACACTTCAGCAGTGAACTCAGTGATGGATCACAGAGTTATTCTTATGCAAGAAAACATTTATAAACTGTTTGTGAGCCATTTGTTTTGTCTGTAGTCTTGAATTTAAATTAATTCCATGCTCTTTTGTGAAACACTCATTGACCAGGAAGAGAAGTTTGAACTTTAAAATAATCCCATAGCTACCCATTTCTGCATGGGAATTGCATTACTTGTAGCTTGAGGAGAATGACTTGCTGTAGCTAATTCCTTTTTCTTGACCCTGAGTTTAACAAAGATCTTTCCACGTTGCCACTTTCACAGGCCAGCATGGATTTCATTATGCCTTCTTTGAAATAGAACCAGGGTCTGAAAAGTCCCCTTGGAAATAAGAACGTGTCCTGCCATGTGCTCCATAGGGAAGGAGGAACACCAGGGAGATTGATGGAGGTTTTGGGTCCTAATGTAAAGGTATGGGCTTTCTGCAATGGGGAACAGAGGAAGGGGCTCTTTTCCCATATGTGGTCTATTAGAAAACATTGGTTATAGTCTCACGGTAAACCTGGATTGCCCTCTTCCCACCACCCCCCTCCCACCCCTGAATCTCAAGACAGTGAATGCAGCAAATGACCCACTGCACAGGAGTTAATGTTTTAGCAGTCTCACAGATGGGCCCTGCAAGGATGTGAGCTCTGCACGGGACAGGCACAACATAGCCGTCTCTGAGGGTTCAGCTGAGCACATGGTATCCTGGCCCCAGTACCAATCATTTTAAACTGACTGTGACCTGAAGATACGAGATGCTCATTAGAGGCCTTAGTAGCCTAATATCAACAGTAGATTGAACAAAGCTGTTCTAGTCTTTGCCAGCACAAACATTAATAAAAAGGACCATGTCAATAAAAGTTTCCAAGATGAACCCATAGAATGAGGCACTTATAGACTATTATAAACAATTTGCCCCTTGGTGGTTGTCCATTATCAGGCCCAGTCAAAGCCTTGATAAGCCTTGCCTCTTCAGGAATCATTAATTACCTTGGAAATTTAAACAGCTGTCACTTGTGATATTCTTCAGGTGTACATGTGGGAAAGATTAGCTAGTGTTTATAATCCAATCTGTTCATTAAGTGCCTGCCCATGTGGAACCTCCTTCGCAGGCTGAGAGTCGGGCTTGCAAATCTCCCACAGATAATTGGAGGCAACCATGAATTATGCGAATGAGCTGTCGACAACAGGGATTGTAAGGCCTTACTCGTATCAGCTGGTCTCAGTACAACATTTAATGATTTCTTGCAAATGGGAGTTGGCCTCTCTGGACACATATGCTTAGTCCTTATGAACAAGGAGAGCCAGGCTGATGGCTTGTGCTTCCTGTTTGGGCTGGTGTCCTTCCGGCTTGCCCCTGCTCTCTGACACGACATCTTTCTATAACACAGTGAAATGCCTCATGCTAGAATTAGGGCCATGCGAGGTAACTGTCAGTGCCTTGAAGGCACTGATAGGCCTTAGTGGCCCCAAGCAGCCTCACTTGGGACACTCACCGATGCTCGCTCTGCTCAGGGGCCCTCTATAAGGTCAGGAACGGGCATCTGGTCCTTTCCTGACTATATTGTAGGTGTGCCTGTCTCCAGCTCTGCCTCTCCAATGGACCTTGGACCTACTCTGCAGTTAGCTTGTATCCTGGATGGACCCCTCAGTCATATGTCACAGCTTATTTCCAGCTCTATCTTCTTTTGCTCCTGACTGGAGCCCCTGGGTGCACCCTGGCCCTGGTTCATCACTTGTGTTGGAGGCTGTTGATGGTCCCTGCTACAGACCCTGACTCTCTGCCTGCTGTGCTCAGCCCCTGTGGGATGGTGCCTTGTTGGTGAAGGGCATGGCTTGTGCCAGGGTCACTCTTGGCTGCTGGCTTGTCCTCCTTCATGAGGCAATCCTGTTCGTGCTGCTCCCTGACTGTAACCCTCTGATAGGTACAGGCTCCAGGGCCTTGTCTGTGCCACTTCATTGGGAGCACACTTTCTCTGTGTCTCTTGGGTCACACTCTAGTCTTGAAGATTTTTCTGAAGCTCCTAGTTCAATGGCTGTGGCAGCAGTCCAGGGGACAGGTGTCATTGGGTAGCAGTGTTTTCTAAAACAGTGCTGTAGGTCAAGAAATCAATGCACAACCATGTCCTTAAGAGCATAAGTACTTTTAAAAACCTACTTACTTCCACTCTTGCTCATTGCGTAATTCCACTCAGGCAGCAAGATCAGTCATCATCACAATACTTGCCATATGATCATTTAGCATGAGCTAAGTATTTCAGATAGCTCATGGTTTGGCTAAAGAAGGGGGGGAACAGCTGACAAAGTACAGGCTCTCCCACTGAAGCTACTGGGAGTGGAAGCTCTTAAATGCCTTGCAGAGGATGCTTAGTATTTAAATAAAAAGTCATTTTCTCAGTTTACTCCTTCATTATTCTAAAAAGGTAATGTTCAGTTTTTCATTCCCCAACCCTTACCCTGTCTTGAAGTTCTTACCATTCAGTGTGAATACAATTCTCTCCATTTTCCTTCTCTTTCACTGCTTATCTTTAAACCATTGCCTCTACAATGAAAAGAGAGAGATTGTATCTCATTTCAGGGTCCACCCAAGCCTGGCTTAGGCAGACTGCAAGGACTGCTGGGCCTTCAGCCAAGATCTCTCATTTAGGCCAGGGTGAAAGGTTTGGGTTTTGAGTGAGAGTTTTTGAAGGGATGGGTGGAGGTGCATGTCAATACTTCTAAAAGTCATGCTCTGACTTTGAAGTACTTTTCTGGAGATAAACAGATTCTGCATATATCACACACCGATTCTGGAATTTGTGTTACTGCCTGACCTCCTTGACTAAGAAAGATTGATCTTTGATTTTCAGATGGGCTCCATTCTTACACCAGAAGTCTGCTCTGACCCATCATATAGACCAGCAGAGTAAGTCAGTGCAAACTCTGAAGCTGTGCCAAGTATCAGACTGGCTCAGCAATACTCAGTTTGATTGAACTATTTTATTATTTTCTGTGATGTTAATTTATTGTGGTCAACAGATTTGCCACTGGAACATTAAACAGTAGACTCTGGGGTATATCTTTCAAGAGCAGCATAGGTTAACTATGTCATTACACTTACTGATTCATTACAAACAATGGTTAGACATTTATGTTTTAGAGCAAGGCCAGGATTCGACTGAAGAACAAATGAGTGAATAAGGCAGACTGTATATTAGACTACATTAAGAGGAGCATAGCTATTTGATCAAGGGAAGTTATAACTAATTTTTACTCAGTGCTTGGGAGGCCACACCTGGGATACAGAGTCTAGTTTTGGCCCCAGTTCAAGAGGGGGAAACTGGAGAGAGACTAGAGGGGCTACCAAGCTGGTTGGGAGCCCAGAACACATCACCTCTGAGGAGAGGCTGAGGGAACTGGGCTTGTTTCTTCCTGGCAAAGAGAAGCCTAAAGGCTGATCTAATAGCAGTAGAAGCAGAGTTACAAAGATGACCGAGCCAAACTTTTATATTTTGTGGCAAAATATATAAGAAGGGTCAATGGACACAAAATGTGGCTTGGGAGGATATTAGGAAAAAACTTTTTGACTAGGAGGGTAGAATAGGGGAACCAGGTAGTGTGTTATACGAGTCAGATGCTTCTCATTAGTGCTCAGTGAAAGGACAAGAGGCAATCATTGCAAACTGAAGTACAGGAAACTCCATTTAAACATAGGAAAAACAATTTTTTACGGTAAGAGTGATCAAACATTAGAACAGGTTGCCCAGTGAAGCTGTGGAAATATCCATCCTTGGATATTTCAAAATCTGACTAGGGAAGGTCCTGGACAACCTGCTCTAGCTGACCCTGCTCTGAACAGCAGGGTGTAGACTAGATGATTGTGAGGTTACTTCCAACCCCAGCTATCCTCTGAGCCCCTGAAGTTTGTCTGTTGTTGCTAGATTGGTCAGAATTTGGAACCTTCCCCCCCGCCGCCCCCCCCACCCCCACCCTGAGTATATGATAGATACAGTCAGCTTTTGATTATCCAAAAGGGTATTTTCAGCTTGTGCATTAACTATGAAACTCATGCAGAGACATCAAACCTAGTTCAGTTTGAGCCAGCAAAGTTCCAGAACAGCCTATCTGAGTTTGTGCGGTGCCATACATCACTAACTTGGGTTGGTGCTAAGTGAATGACTTTTCTTGAATATATTCTCAAAGTACAATCTGATCGTTTATATCAGCTGTATTTTTATACTGTCTGGATAGTATTAGCTCTGTAATAACCTCAAGAAATTAAGATGCACCTTTATTTAAATCTCCTTACTCATACTGAAACAGTACAAGTTTGGAGTTTGTTTAAAAATCAGGTTTTATTGGTGTCACACCTTATTTTATCTCCCTGCATATATCAGATTATGCTCAATTTTTAAGAACACAATTTATGAAGGAAGCCACTTTTCATAAGAGGATATAAAATGTAATCTACATGGGTCATCATTGTGGAACTCTTACCTGATTCTTCTCCCAGGTGTACCTGTACAGTCACAGGTGTACCACAAGCTGCTGCTTCTGAATTTTCCTGTAGCTTCTTAAACATAGAAGAAATAACCTAAGCATTTTTATCTAGTTTTCAGGAATTCATTTTTTTCTAGCTAATTTAAATTTTAAGGTGCCCAGCTCCCTTTAAAATGTACTACTTTAATTGCACTATGCATCTGCTCAGTTTCTGAAGCTGCAAACTTGGGAAACTGTTCCTGGTGGGAAGACCTCCAGAGCCTGCAGTATATAGCTATACTGTTCATATAACACAAAATACAGATCTTTAGCATATACACTGATGTCAATACACTGATATTGCACTACATATTGGAAATTACCTGATTAAAAAAATAAATTGAAATGATTGTGCAGGGTAGCCAGGAAATAGTGTGAGGATGGCCATTGCATTTGCACAGAGCAATTAATACCAAATATGAACACCTAGGCGGCTGAGCCCTGCTAGTCTTTTTGACTGTGTGCAAGTGGGTGGTCAACTTTTCCTCAGTCACTAAAACCCAATACCTTGCAGGAAAGGTAGCTTATATCAAATTGCCTTAAAAAAACAGTTGCATCCCAAGACTGCTCACTTTGCCTTTGACAGAAAGGGTTTTAGAAGAAAGCTTATCTTAAAACTTGTTTATTTTAACAATAGTGAACAATTTATAAGAACAAATTGGGTGAAAGAGGACCTAACCGCTTCTTCTTATACAGTGATCTTATCAGTGCATCCTTGCTTAGTGGCAATGTCTCTTGACACTATGCTGCTACTGATGTCTTTGCTGCTCTGGGAAAAGTCTCCATCCCAGCCAGAAGTCAGAACCTGGAGCTACATAAGCCTCTCCTTTTAGTCTTTACTGAAGACAATTAATTAACCTTGTGAACTGACGGAGGAGAAAGACACTACCTGACCACTTTTTTTTTTTATAGTGATTAGTAAGTAGTTCAAAAGAGCACGATACATTGAAGGCTTAAGTCAACTCTAATATCATTTCAATGACTCAGTTGCATTACACTGACAGTTAAATGGTGAATAACGAATGTTACATCAAAGCCTGCACACACTGGAGGAAAATACTAGTACAGTCACAGCATGCTACGTGACCAGGTTCAGTCTTCATAGACCCCAGGTCTCCTTCCCTTCCTCTCACTGGAGGGGCAGTTCTGCATAATGCCAAACTATCACGGGGTGTGAGGAACTGCACTGAAATGAGTTCTTGGAAAGTGCTCCGTCAGTGGAGATGAGGCTTCATGTTCTACCAGCAATGTGACTTGTTAGAGGAGATGCAGCTTCTTCTGGTCCTTTTAACAGAAAGCTCACACGGAAGTGGAGGGGCTGACACACCTTCCCCCTTTCTGGTAAAAATCATGCCCATGTCTCCTACCTCACCTGCAGTCAGACAGACTCCTCCAGGCCACGTTAATCGTGTGCTCTTTTCTGTCCTTTGGTAGGGTCTCTAGGGAAAAGGCTGCTGCCAGCACTAGCCAGGTTTCTGGGAGCAGGTGGCCATGCTGTGCTACATGCTGACCTCAGCGCTCTATGTGTGTTGGAAGCAGGCTGTAATGGACTGCAGCTGTAGACGGACACCCTTATCTCTGGATCATGGTAAAGCATAAGTAAGAACGTGCCTCATAGCTGAGGCCCTACTGTGGATGTGCAGGCACTTAGGGAGCTTTAAGACCATGAAAAGGCATGATAGAGGTGCCCACTAAATTTTAGATGTCTTCATGATAAGGCACTGCTGGATAATAGCTTTCTTCATCACTTTTCTTGGACCTAAGTTTTGTCTACATTGCACTCATCTTGGGTCCTCTCAATCCTTCTCAACAAATTGGAAGCAATTTTTTTTCGGTATAACTGAGTTATATTTTGATACATTCAGCATAAGTATTTTAATGAAGTTTTGGAATTCTGTTTCCAGGATGAAGTTTGAAATTTTGATATATTTTCTTTTCAGTTCCTCCCTTTCCTTGGCAATCCCCTGCTAGCATTAGATTAAAGTATTTGCCTTTCTGAATTGTAGCCTAAATGGTTACAGCTGTTGAATCATCCCAGGCTAATCAGGATGAATTATGGTATCTGATATTTGAACAGACTTAGCTCTCTCTTTGCTTAGCTTTGTAAATCACTTTGCCTATGTCTATACAACCTTTGACACAAAACCATGCTCATGGCATGCTCCCTGACACAGCTGCCTCCCAGGCGGCTCATGGATGGCCTGTCTGGGCAAACCAGGTGGTGAGATCAAGGTTATGGGATGCCACCTGTTGGGATGGTCTCCAAGATTGCCTGGGGCCGCCCTTGCAGATTGGCTGCCTGTCCGTGGGAACTGCAAAGTTGGTGCTGCGGTCAGCCACAGGACTGTTCTCCAGGCTGTGCCCCATGGGAGCAGTGAGGTCCAGTGACAGCAACCAGGGTCACTCAAGAGTCCAGATCACCTGAAACATCCATACAGAGGAGGCACGTTCAGGGTCAAGCTGGGAAGTTGAGCCAGTTGGCAATGGTCAGGCTCAGGCACAGCTGCAAACATCACTCAGGAAGAAATCAAGGGTGAAAGTCTGAGTTTAAAAGCAGCTCCCAAGGAAAGAAGGGTAGAAACCTGCTTCTCACAGCTCCTTCACCATGGCTCTCTGGCTCAAGGCTATATAGTTGTCTCAAAAGCTGGCCCTAAGACCAGGCAGCCAGGCCCTGGCAAAGAGGTAGGGGAGAAAGAGGGTGCACACAGGGCCCTGAGAAGCAGTGTAGCCTTGCCCTTGGAGATAGCTGGATATAAGATATTGTGCAACATGGCTCTCCCATGCTAAAAACAGGTTTGCCAATATTTGCACTGCACTTGGAAAATTCAGCACAGCATGTATACACTAAACTTTCTTATTTTACATCATATTGTCTTTCAAAGCACAACTGGACCTGGCTTAAGACCATTTGGCTTTGTGGGTCATAAATCTGTATAGTACAGACTATACCCCAAGACTAACAAATAATTTTAATCAAGCTTTGAATACTTGCACATAACATGTCATTGATACTTTCTACAGGCTGCTAGATTCTCCTGAGAGTGATTCACAATTGTTATACCCTAAAAACACCCAGAAGTCCAAGTTTTCTCAGATGGATTGCATGAGTGCTGGGTTTTTCTTCCTTACCATATTTAACTATGGTAATGATATAGAAGAACTTGCATTTGAGGTAAAGGATCAAAGCACTGGCTATTTGGATGGCACTGTTTGGACTCACCTCAATTATCTGCTGTGCAATTATTCTGTCTTCCTTGTCTAAATGTTGAGTTTTGAACTCTGAGGTGCTGGAACCACATTGCTACATTTTTCTTTTTATTTATAGGCTACATTGATATTGCTGGTGATATTCACACCAAAGAATGCCTCCTGACCAAATGTGTGGATCACCTGTTTCTGCACTGCTTAAGTCTTGGCCATTTGGAAGGATAGGTCTTGTCCTTGCTGCACATCAGCAATGTGCACTGTGCTACAGGTACAACCTCTTCCTCCCTTGTGCACAGACACCATTGGCCATGCTAATTACTATGACAATCTTCACTCCTCTCAGAAGGTGTGAGGCCTGCTTCATGAGAGACTTGGAGAGAGACATGTGCCAAGAAAACCAGAACAGGGATGGATGATTGGCAGCCTGTCCATAAAGTGTATACCCCAGCATGAACTGGCCCCAGTCAGTGCTTAGATTTTTCAGCTGAAAGAACTGCTGATAAATACTAAAGCAGAGAATGAATGCAGACTATGCTGTATTCAGGGAGAATGTGGAGCTGGCATAGGGATGTTGATTAGTATTGCACAAAGTGGTTCCATAAGGTCCCTGACTTGCAGTGAGAGAGGGGCTCTGACATACATGTACACTGAGCGTTTGTAAGGGGAAATCCAGTGAAAACAATGGTCAGCAGATGCCTAGGGAAAAACAACAGGAACAGGTAAATATGAGCATGCCCTGAGGACTTCCAGTTTTATAGTATCAACCAGACGAGAGATTTCCTGAAGCAAATGTGGTTTCTACATATTTAGTAACTTGTAATGGATTTTTCTTCCATGAACTGGTCTAGTGTCACCTCAAACCCGTTTGTGTACAACATCCACTGCTGCCTATATTGCATTAGGAACCACACTTTCACATTTGTTTGGATCAGAATTCACATCTTACTTGATACCTTCCTGGTTTTGCACTGGAGAAAATAGTGAGCAGCTGATCCCTATTCACCTCCATGCCCCTTATGATTCTGTAAACTCTTCATATTTACATTCAGTGGTCTCTTTTCCAGAATAAAGACGACTGGTCTACTCAGTCATTCCGTGTACCTTTAAATGATCTTTAAATGAGCTACCATTTAAAAATATAATTAATTTTTTCAGTTCTAGGGCTGTTGCTTATAAGCAATTTATGGTTTCTCAGGATAATTAATCTTTCATGGATGTAGAGCCACCACTATTAAAGGTCATCTCCTTGTGCTGACTCTACTTACACAGAAAAATATCCATAGCATTATCACTTCAGAGGTAATTGTTTATGATATCCTTTGAACTTAGTTGTAAACAGGGGTAATAAGAATCTTTTATTCCTATACCACAAAGACATTCCTATTTCTATAAACTTGGAAGCTTCCTGTAATGCAATACAATAATTTCACAGTTTAATAGAGCATTCTCTTGTGTCTTGTTTGAAGCAACATACTAGGAAAAAAGGCCATGTCTAAAACTCTTGGAAAGTACAGCTTGAGCTACAGCAAGCACAAGCCAAGTGCCTGCAAATGTTTGCTTGTGTTGTTTCTCTTGCAGCAGTTGCAATAACCATATAACGTGCATGTGAGCATTCAAGAAGGTTTCAGAAATAGTGGTTCAAGTGCTGGTGGTTCAAGTGCTGCTGCCCATAAATAATATTACCTCCTGTGACTCAAATTTACTGGCCTTGAGCCTTCTGTTCTGATTTTTGCTCATTTGTAAATGTAAAGGCCCACTGTCAAAGAACTATAAGGATGCCCTAAGAGATTTCCTTAACCACAGTAGGCTAAAGGATCCATTTTATACGATCAGACTGTATTTTTTGTAAATGGTGTTTCTTTTTATTGGCATGTGAAGCTCTATTGATTGTGTCTCTTTAATGATATGATATGTAAATCATCTTGCCTAAGAAACAGGTATGTGAAAGCGCTTTTGCAATTAATACTTCTTGCCCTTTGACCATTAAAAAACAAAACAAACAAACAAAAAATCCTCCTGTAGCTAAAATGTGATCTGTTTAACTCAACAGGGGGTTTCCAGGACTTGGGTGAATTTTAACCATCCTTTTTGACATAAGTCAAGCTGTGCAAAGCAATGAAATTCTGATTGCCATGTGGTGAGACGACTGGATAGTGTTACAGTTCCCTCATTAAGAGGTACTGGAGTTAAGCAGGGGGAGTTGAACTTTCCTCTGTATTAAAATAACAAGTGTGGGAGACTAAGAGAGCAAACTGGAGTAAGGGAGTTCACCTTATAACAACAAAGACTTAACATGCAGTATATCAAGTCTCCTGAACTTTGTCCTGCTTGGTAGTTTATCAGACAACCAAGATGAATAAAATAGCAAAGAATGATTTAAAACTATCCTGATTTCAATCTTCTGGCCTAATTTTCAGCTTCATTCTTTTTCTGTTCTATCATTTCATTGCTGTGTGTTCCTGCCCCTCAGGAGATGTTCACAGTCTTAGAGTTCAAAATAACAGATACCATTAGTGAAATAAAACACAGTGAAGATGGATAAGATGTAAGGCAGGAATTTTGCTAACCTAATGATGATTTCCCCTTTTTCAGCATTGTATCCAATTTACACTAAAAAAGAAACATCTCAAATAGTCTCCACTAATTCTTTTTGTTGATGTTAACAATACTTAACCACTGTTAAAATCCATGACAATATATCTGTGGCTTTTTGCAAACAGCAGATAATTTTCAACCCACCAAGACATGAACAAACTTTATAATATGAACTGACAAATTTTATAGAAAGTCTGAATGAAAATTGGAAGAGTGACATTTCAGTTCACAAAGTTAACATCAGCATATTATGTTTGGGGGGGGGTTGGTTCCAGAAAAAGAAAAAGACACCACAACTCATAAGACCAATGTTCAACCTTGCTGAATTACTTAGAAGCAATCAGTCCCAAAATAGTTTGCCCTGGAAAAAAACAAATGATCGCAGTCTTGATGTTGAAGCAAAATCAAGACACTGAGAAACACTTCTGTTGATTACAGCTGAATGCAAGTAAGTCAACGAAGATAATTATGCAGTAAGTGAGCAATGGAACTGGTGAAACTTGGTTTCACAAGGAATTGTGTCCCAGGTTCTGTCCTATTCTCCTTGGGAATTGCAGCTCCTTCTCGTATCTCCTACTCTTTCTTTCCCATGTGCTCAGGCTCTGTTACAGCCATGCATGCACTGACTGGCTCCTCTAATATGCACAGATTGATTAGATGAGTATATCTTCTTGGTTGAGCTGCAACGGTCATTTATTCACAGACATCATTAATTCAAGGTTTTATAAGTATTTTTGTGAGGATAGTAAAGTGTAGAGTGGGATACTGCAGTTTATGAAGAGAAAATATACACAGTGGTAGAGAAGGGAAAAGCTTGAGCAAGGCACCGGTTTTCCCAGCCAGACCCTGTGCCTTGCTAATGGGGCCTGCAACAGCTAGCAGCTGCAAGGGTCCTCTCCTCTTCTACCATCGAATCTTGAACAACACATGGGGACTTCATATCTTTGTGTCTAAAATGTGCCATGGAGTTAGAAGTCGGTAACAGAGGCATGATGAGCAGACTAGAGCACAATCTTAATCACATCTTCTCTTCCAAGAAAACAGAAACATTTTGCTCCATGATACTCCCTCAATGCTTGGAATCACTGTTTCCTAAACAACTTATTCACTTGTGGGTTAGATAGGCTAATGTCTGGGCTAATAGCCAGAGTATAAAGAGGAAAAAAGCAGTCATGCACTTAATTTTTCCTTCCTAAATTATCTGCTTTTTGATTTGTCTTGGTGTTTCATTGTGGCAATTGTATGGCTCTCCAAGTACTTAGCCCTGGCGTGCAATGTTTCTTAAGAATGTAAATTACTTGGATCAGGGACTTCATGCTTCTCTATGGCACCTAATACAATAGGGCATAAGAGTGGTTTTAACTGCTGGATACTACAGCAACATAAATATTTAACTGTTACTCTATTATCCTGTCTGTTTGAAGTTTGGCCCATGTAGATCCTCTCAGCAGTCTGCAGGATCTGTACTGAGGAGGCAAATTAATATGTTTCTCCAACAGAACAAGAATGTATTCTCCATTGCCTTGGGTAACATCACCTGATAAATTCATTGCAGGCGCTTCCAAACGTATTGTGTGACCGGACTTATCTGTGGTGTAACTAGGAAAAACAGAGAAATTTTTAGCCTGGATGCTTGACCTAGTAAATTCTTACAACCTAACATAAGCCCCAATTCAGCAAGGTACTTAAGCACATACCTAAATACCCACATGAATAAACTCAGCCACACTTTTAAGTGTCTTGTTGAATCTGGGCCATTACAGAAGCTGAACACATCAAGCAACTACCCACATCAAGTTCCCGTAAAAGAAAATTGATTTCCAGAGTGTATTCCCTCTGGCTGTTAACACTGAAGAAGAGTGAGTGATAAAATTTCTGCTGCTTCTTCTTCTTGGATAAAGGCTGTGCATGTACTTGCTTTCACTGAAATATTTTCTCTCTGGCATTAAAAATGATTTGTGAATTTTGGGAACTAGACCAGATAATGTGAAATAAAGATCCATGTTTTTCGGTATTATTTAGTCCCTGAACCTTTCATAATATCAGAAATAGTCAAATAGGAAGATCCTAATAAATATATTAAATAATGAAAGAGATGAAAGTTAGTAACAGGAAAGCCTGTTGGATCTGGTTGAACTTTGTGGCATGTCTGTTTAAGTGGTTTTGCAATCTGTGGACTAGTCCTACTTTTATATGTGGAGCCTACAGCTTCAAGAGTGAGGAAACACTGCTCTGGAATATAATGGTCAGTTAGCCAGTGACTGGTCAGTATTTTGATGTGTGTTTTGTTGCTGTTTTGAAAAATATCAGTGCACCACAATTGCCTAAGTTATCGCTTACAGATGCTTCATGGATGCAATACAGAAGACTCTATCTGTAGATCAACAATTTATCATACATTCAGAGATAAGTGGAAATTTGGACCACAGCCTTTTAAATTTTTTTAAGGTGACTAAAGTTCTCTCTTGAAGTACATTGAGTGCTATCTTGGGATTTATACTAGCACTATTGTTCCAGGGCATGAACACAGCAAAATCACTGCCTTTAACGAAATGATTATTTGCAGTGCATTATAAAATAGTCTGGTTATGTGAAATTGTTAATTCAGAATGCCCTCTGGCTGGAATCTACAATCAAACACTATTGCAGTGTATATGACCAGAAGGATCATCACTTTACTACTACTAGGCACAGATACAAAAAAATATTTTGACTACTAGCCACGAAGGAGTCAGAATGAATCCTCAGAACATTAAGTCTTCTGGATACCAGTACTGAGAGAAAACATCAGGCTTTTAAAATTATATTTTTTCTGACTCAGTTTAGTCTGATCTGCATTCACCTGCCCACCTTTAAAAGTGTCTCCAGGTAAACCTGCTGCTAGATCAGACAATAGAGCTATTCTAACTTGTACGGATCTCAGAGAAATCTTGCTATTCAGCTGTGTAGACAAACACTCAGTTACCAGGAATGCAACAGCACTATTATTGCTGGTTTATCTGCATTGTGATAGTGCCTGTGGACTGGGGGATCATTATACTCTGTTCTAGCCAAATACAGTAACATGGCAGTCCCTTCCCAAAAGGGCTTAATCATCCAGTTAAAGCAATGATTTAATCAATGTGTTGAAAGCAGTGATGATAGTAAAAGAAAAATCCGTCTGCATGGTTTCTTATTATACACCATTTTTATATATAACCCAGACATAAAAAGCTAAGAGATATTAATGACTCTTTGAATGGGATGATAGCTTGGTAACTTTAGGGCTTTGATAAGAAAGTGACCTTGTGGATTATGTATAGCTGTAAATGACTGCCTGAGAGAGAGGGTGAAATGATTTGGACTATAAAAATTGCAGAAAACACTTCTTTTCCACACTTCTTCAGTGGAAGTTCTGTTGCTTGGATCTCCTTGGGTATCTCTAGAGTGGCCCAAGCTATATCTATGCTTTCATACTCATGTCTGTGAACAAAGTCACTCTTAAGTTAGTCTTTTATCAAAATTTTCAGTATAGCAATTTTTTATGTAGGGCATAGTCAATCTCCTCAGACACCTAAGGGTCCAGAAGTATCTCCTCATTGGCAGCCAAGACAGACCTCATTCCTTACTTCCCTGGTCTTAAATCAGACCTGAAGGCTTCCTCTTGTACCTCCTTATTGACTTACTGGTCTAGGGAGACCATTCCTCTGAGTGACTTTGTTTCTGTGTTGAGCACCAGTAGCTATCATTGACTTTGAGAAACAGCAGCTTGAAAAACTGGACTACTGTGAGGCTGAGCAAGGACTTTGATCTCAGCTTGTCAAATAGTGTTCATCTGTCTTATTATGAAACCTGAACACATTACTTAGTTTCCCATTTTACAGTTATGCAATGTTTTCTTAAGACCATTATTTGAATCTTCCTCTGAGTTGTGAATTAAAAGGTAATGCAAAGGTAAGATCCATTTCACAATTCCCAATGAACGGGAAGATTTCTGGACATGAAAGGAACTGGCCTCACATTTTTTGGCTGGGGACTCCTGAAACCAGATGGTATAGATTTTGTACCTAAGCTTATTCAGCGTTTACTGCTGGCTGCTATATTAGTCCTGGCAGCTGCTTGAAAACCTCCTATCCCCCTGAAAATTAACACCTGGTTTCAGAAATACTGAAGTACAAGTGATGGAAAAACTATCTAGCTTCATAAGAGGAAAATTCATGCATTATTAAATGGAAATTTGTTAGCCAGAAGTAACTCCTCTTCTAGAAGAAGCAAAAGGTAAATCTACTGAAAAAGGTAACCTTGTCTCATAGAAAAAATTTCTAAAAAATTAACAAATTTAAAGTATCTGTAAACATATTCAGATAAAGAAATACTACTATGCATGGTTTAAATATTTGGAAACTAAACATGAACTTAAACAGTGTTATCAGACTTGGGCATCTATCTCCACAGACCTTAAGTAGTAATTCAATGTTTTCAATCTTGATAACTCTTATACCACGTTTGTTATTAAGTATGTCTGCAGGTGTTCAGATTTAGGGTAACAGTTTGGTCTTAATGTCTTAGAATCAGTTACCTTGTCTGCAAAGTGAGGATCATGATTTCTGTATCAACTTTATCGTAGTTTTGTGATGTCTAGATACTTGTTTGTAAAGGTCTGATAAGTGCTAAAGCCATCAATGTATCTGTGTAGGGTAAAAAAGGGCCTAGATCTTACAAAAGGATTGAAGCACCTTCAATTTTGCTTATTTCAGAAGGAATTAAGAACCATTCTGGTTTTTAAATTGTTTTTAAAACATAAACTTAGATCAGAATTAATCCACCTCAATCTTAGAAAATAAATAGATTTTATGTACGTGAATGTCGAAGGTCTCTTTTTGAAATCCTGTTTCCCTAAAATCTGCATATCCTCCTACGCCTGCTCAAGCAGTGCCGCACACACCTCAAGGCAGCCCTGACAAACCGTCAAGTGCAATGAATGCCAAGCCCATGGAGCTCATGCCTCAGAGACTGCAAAGATTTACAGGTTCCTGCCTATGGGGTGTTGTTCCTTTTATATACTCCAACATTTTTTCAGCTGAACCTGCAGTTAGGGGGAATATGAGGAGAGTTAAGGTGTTATTGGTGCCTTGAGGGTGTGGGAAATTCTCCTTTTGTCCTTCTCCTTTCCCCTTTTTGTCTCCTGCCCATGATCAACTCTCTGCACCTCAGACTGTCTCTAAAGATTTTGACAGTGCAGTATGCACTTCTACCACCTTTTTTAGGCAGGTAATAGAAGACTGTTATATTTTTTGTCTCCCCACGCTGCTTCCTTTGAGCATGTGGGCACCCACATGTCAGGCAGTGACTTAAATTTACAGAACTTTACACAACTTGATTTTGAACTAATCACCTATTTTTGACTGCTAATATATGTCATTCAGTTAAGACCTCAGAGAGCTTAAACACCACCATTAAATTTACAGTCTTTAGTTTGCAAAGTTGAATGTGGTCAAAATCATGTTTAAAACACACTTTTGCACTACAAATCAAACTTTTAGATAACTCGATAGGAAAAACACATGCTTTTTCTTAATAGCTGCAATTGCTCTTCCAGCTGTGCAATATGTCCAAGTACTGATACAGGGGTTGGTGTTTGGCTCTGCATCTGCTCACAGAAGACATACACATTCCTGAGTTGCATTTGAGCACACTGTTTTACCAAAATGGAGTTGAGCTGCACATGAAAGCAGTAGAGAAGGTAGAGAGTGGTACAGTTTAGTAGGACATATTTGCAAGAATGCCTCTCCAGCACTCTTGTCCTTGCACTCCACTATGAACTATGTTTTCTATTTTGGCTTTGACATGTGAATGAGTGCTAGTGCTCAGTCCATGTTTTCCTTGCCAAACATTTTACTGATCTCTGGAGTAAGTGGACAACTACTCATGCAGCTATTGAGGATTCTTTTTTAAACATTTTTGTTGTGCTTCATTTGGCAGTCAGTGGGAGAAGACATCTTGTAAAAGACAAGCTGTCTTTATTTAACATATTACATAGTGAAGATATTGATTTACAAAGATAATAGATGCTGAGGTTGCAACTAATCCTCCAGAATTCAGAAAAGATTCTGATTCTTTTGCAGACTGTAGCCTTTATTTGAGTAATAACTGGTTGCATTTCAAAAACAAACTTTATGAACAAGAAATGCAAGACATGAATGTGTATTAAACTTTTATCTCACTAACTTCTGAGCACATTGCTTTATAGAACTGTATGACCTGAAAAGGTCCAAGTCTCTGAGACACCAAATTAGATGTCATGCGCGTTTTATGTCTTAAGCTATATTTGTAGCTTTGTTTGCATCTAAGAGGAAAAACTAAGTATATGAAAAAACTACTGCAAGTGATTGGAAATCACCTGATAAAATCTATTAATATATTTCCTGATGGGAGGAAGAGTTAACCAGGGAGTGGAAAAGTTAGCCACCAGCAAAGTATTCTCAGTATCCTCATTGTATTTTGCATAGGTACAGGGTGAGAACTTTGCTAATAATTTTCAGATTCTTACTAAACTTTAAAGATTGGAGGAATATTTGGGATCACATGATGCTCTTCATTTATTGAAAAATGTATTAAAGTATTAAAATTTCATTTAGATTTGGAAAAGGATCTATACGTTCTATCTGCTTGGAGCAATGGCTTTCAGGAGGTACCATAAGGAGAGGCTTTTCTGTTCATGTGTATGAAGATTTGTTGACCTTAGCAGGTAACAGACAAATCAGTGCTGATAATGGAAAAACAGTATTTGTGATATTAATGCATGTATTTGGTTCCACTGATGTATGATATGCCAGAATACAGGTAATACTGTATAAAACTACATTAATCATCTAGTCATGCATATAGCAATTCATATCCCTGATAGGTTCAGTCAGTCATTTTCTATGTGTAATACACCACACTCATATATCAGAGAAATGCTAGAACTGGAAATCTGCAATCAAATCTTCCCAAATTCAGAACTTCCAAACTCAATCTCGTACTTTGATATGAGCAGGTATTCATGGGCTCAGAATGCAGAAGTTCCCATTTAATTGCTAAATTCAGTTGTATATACATATGGAACAGCGTCCCCAGAGAAACACAATCTAAATCAAAGCTCTGGATCCAGCCACTGCTGCTAGAAGAATTCAGATCTTCCGCATGTACAGCTATACAAATACATACAACACATTATCCCATGAATTTATGCTCATACCCATAGCCATTTACTTTCAAGTTTAATTTTGTGCTGTGCTACTGCACTATTGTTTCCCATTGGAGTAAGGTAAAGTCAAATTTTCAAATAAAGCAGATTCCTGGAAGATTTAATAAATTTCTTATCCTGTGCTTGCCTCCTGACATCAAGCAACTCTGAGCGTCAAACAGCATAATTCTGAGCTCTGCTTAAAAACTGAAAACAATTTAGTTCCACAATTGATATTGTCTAAACCAAACCAATGCAAAGCAATGAATGAAATTGTTTACAATGGCTGAAGTGCAGGGCAGTGCCTGTGGACCAGACTCTGTATCCCTGATTGCCAACTGGTACTTTCTACTTACTCTTCTGTATGATACCTTTGTGGTGAGTACATTTGTCCCGGATCAAATGGGATCTTCAGTCCATTTCCTCCTTAAATTCTGGGAGAAGACTGCATTCCCCACCTCCCAGAAGCATGCCCCAGCCACCAGGCTATGGACAGGCAGAGACATCTACTTCCCATTCTGCCTCTTGAAATACTGTTGCTGTAGCAAACAGCATGATTGAGGACTAGAAAGAAAAAGCACAAGCAGCTGAGATCCATGTTCTGGACCCTGTTCCTGGCTAGTTGGAGCACAAAATAAAACCCAGAAACAATCCTGACATGGACCGGTCTCCTTTTCAAGTATGACCATTGGGCTTTTCTAATTTTGACATGCAACTTCTTGTTTAGGATGTTAACTTTCAGCCCCACTGACAAACATTCTGCAATCTTTACTGCATTATTCCATGGCTACAGGTACAGTATACTAAACCAGAGAAGGGACAGGCACAAAGTCTGACATGCAATAGTAGTAACTGCTCTGTTCATAGCATGAGACTAGCAGGCACAGCTCTGGCCTCAGCCAACAAGCACTCTCCCAGCCAACTCCTGGACACAGCCCAGAGGATGGTGCGTGGCAGGGTTTGTCCCCAAAAGTGGGGACTGACTAGATCACCCTATATTTAGGAACAAGAGAATTTAGCCATAGGTACCTGAGGTATAGCCTCTTGCTCTCAGACTCAAGACTAGGCCTAACATTATACTCATAGGTACAGATCTAGCCTACAAGATCAAAAAGGAGAGTCTTATTCTGAATGAACAACCAGATTCTGCTGTTTGGGTCTACTGAAAGCAACTGACTCACAAATAAAGAACAGATGCAAAAAAAAAAAAAAAAGAAAAAAATTGATAAGTAATTCAAGTTGTCCAAGTTGTCCTCTGTTCTGGGAATCACAAAGAAAAGCAGTAAGGCTGTGAACTGTACATCAAGATACTGATGCCTGTGGCTTCTTTATACAAACATACATATTTCAGGACCATATTTCAGGACCCTCACAGCTGAAGGCAAATGAAGATTTGTCATGCACACATAGAATTCACAAGTGTAAGAATTGTGGCAGAAGGCAATTGTTAAATTTATTTTGGAAATAAAAATCAATTTACTTCTTTGTAAAAAAAATGTAATAGGCAAACCTAATTAAAGTGCAATCCTGGTAATTATTGAAATCAGTAAGAGTTCTGAGTTCACAAGGCACCCAAATTGGATTAATCTGCTCAAAATATAATGTTACAAAGAAACATTTAAAGTCTATGCATTTATGAACATGTGTTCTATGGTATAATTTTGTTTAATCTTCAGAGGCCTCTCAGAGGCCTCTAAATTTAATCTTAGACAAACTGGCAAACTTTTGCCTGACTAAAGAATGCCAAATAAAGCCTAAAAAGGGATTGTTAGGATCAGAATAACTCGTTGTCTCCAGCTGCTTTGTTCTGCACTGCTATTGTAAAGATGTCATAAATTCTGCTTAATTGGAGAGTTAAGTTAGGTTTACAGCTGTTTTGCTTACTTGTAGCACTGCAAAACAGTTGAGCATACCAACGAGTATGTGCCTTCAACCGAATCACGTTTACACTAGAACCCCTCACAAAAGAACTGCGTCTCGGTCTGGCTTTCCATATTCTTGTATATGTTGTTTGGTTTTTTTTTCTCCTGATGGCTCTCTTCCGGAACACTTTGCACGTAAGAGTAGACCTAGCAATATCACTACATCATCAGATAAAAGTGGGAAGAATGCCAGAGTGATGAAACATGTCTTTCAAATCAGCAAATATCTTTAGACCAGTTTGAAAAAGATGCTGGGAAAAAAAAATATCCTGATGTCAAGCATAAGCATATTTTTATTCACTCCTCAAGTCAGGGCAGCTTTCAGTATCAATGTATTACCATTCAAAAAAAAAAAACCCAACAAAAAAACAACTGAAAAAGCACACACCTGCCACCTTTTTAGGCAAAGAGCTGCCTCGAATAGCAATTTTATGTTTCCCTCTGCATTGTTTAATGCCAGCATTGAATAATTGGTTTGTATAGGGGCAAAGCGCCATCAGTCCAGATGGTATCTAGCAGCAGCTTGAGACTACTGGCCTGCTCTAAGGGAACTGTTCCACAGCACATCTGGAAGATGGTGCATCACTGGTGATATTAAGGAGCCACAGCCCATACTCAGGTGAAGGTACTTAAAAACCTTATTTACTATGAAGAACATCACTGTACACTGAAAAACCAAGCTTAATCTTTGCTAATATTCAGGCTAGGTAGTCTAAATATAAAATACCTATCTGCAACACCTGGGATAAAGGTTTGAGACCTTAGAGCTGACTTCTGTTTCCCAAGTGTCAGCTAACATTATAGCATGCTCTTTCAAAAAAATCTTGCATTTGTGTTATGATTCCCTCTGTGGTTTTGTGGGGTTAGTTTTGTTATAATTGTATTTGTGCTGATGCAAGAGGTGTGGCTTTCAGTTTGAAATACGTCTTCTTCTTAGCTTTGTGGTACTTAAGTTACACTATGTAAGCTCAGGTAGGTAGCCTGATTGTGTCTAGAAAAACAGTATGGCACCTCCATTTATTAAATCAGTTCTACTACATACTCTCCTTCCACGTACATTTCTGTTTTAACAGCAGGCTTACAGAGTAGTCTAGGGTAGATGAAGAAAACTTGATATTGCTTTTCTTTTCCACAGACAACATGGTTATTCCAATGTTGAGGCTCCAATGCAGTTTCTTACAGCAGAGAGCAGCATCTTGCCTCTCTGCAAGGCCACAGCTACAGCTGCTATCTTTTGGTTTTATTAACCTGAAGCGTTACACCCTCGCTATTTTTCTTTGTGTCAAGCACTGTTTGAAGAAAGTGTGTTTGTTCTGTAGGAAAAGAAAAAGATTGTATCAGCAGTTGTTTATTTACAAAACTGTGGTCAAAGTTAATTTATTTAAGCAATACTTACTGGTGTTGTTTTACATTCAAAGAAGTATACACAGTATCTTTCACTCTGTAAACTACCACTTCCATTTCATCACATTTGAAACTGCAAATGTTATCATCCCCAGAAGGCAAAACGCTTCTAAGCTAATAAAAGAATTTTTAGCTCAATGGATAATTAATGTTTGAAGCCTCTTTCTATATACTATATAGCAAGATACTAAAAAACCCTCCAAACCTACATTCCTAAGAATAAAATTTGCAGTTAACTAGCCAAAAAGAAAAGGAGTTAGTAATTCCTATACTTCACCATATTCTCCGAAGAAGTATTTTTCCTTTGTCTATGCTACAGCAGCAGCAATTTTTAAAAATTTATCTTTTTCATTTAGGTACCTTCAGAAAGCTACTGATTCTCAATATAATCTGGATGGTTTCAGATGGTTTTATATTTTGCTTATTATTGTTGTTTAAAAAAAGTGTTTGCAAATTTGAAAAAAGCATGACATATTCAGGAAGATTTCTGTGTACTCAAAAGGAATGAGAGCGCTTCTGTAATGACGGAAACTAAAGAACAATTCTGTTGTTCTCCAGAGTGTTTATTCTTTACTAGTACAGAACTAACATTAAAATTTTCAATCCCTTTTTTCCCCAGAAAAATATATAGTTGAACTCTATGCATCCCACTCTTGATAGCTTGTATTAGATTAATTTCTTAACATAATTTAGAAGACCAATGATTTTATGTCTGCTTGCTAAAGAAGGTGGATCACTGAGGAACTATTTGTGGTAAACTGTTTGGCATAAATTATACCACCTCATTGTCAGGTGACTGTATTTTCCTTTTGGCAGTTAACAAAACCTCTCCACTTCTGAAAATCTGCATGGAAAAAAATATATTCTGATTACAGCCTATTCTGAATTACTCATATTTTGTCCGAAATGTTCTTTTTTAACTTCCATATAAGCTATGATGGTAAAAGAAATAAATAGAAAATACTGCAGAATACATACCAACTTTGTGCACTAAAGACCACTCCTATTGCATTATAGGTGTATTTCATGCACCTGAAAGCCAATACTTAAATTCTTGCTCCACTATAGACGCCATTCTTCTTTTTTCTATTATGTTCACACATAACAATGTTATGGCTTGGCTTCTGTCACACAAAGTGAGATTTAAGTAGTCAGCAATCAATTTACCTCATCTGAAACTTAACCAGTCTGCCACTTTATTGGTTCTCTTTCAATTCAGTTTGCTATAATCCATCATCTGGGGCATCAGGGCACATCAGCTGGCAGGCAGGCATCCCACTGGTTATCAGCTACTGTTTGTTAATTTTAAAAAAAATAATTAACTGCATTTTTGGTTTTGGCCTGAGATATACATGTGGTCAGTTGTCCTAATTGACTTTAACGTTAACAAATATGCATGTATGTCCCTTTGTTTTAGTACATTCACATGGCATTACCAGGCAGTACCAGGGAAGAATTGGACATTTTTCATTTACAGTGGCCTCATGACCACTTCCTCCACTATTTTAGGAGAGCTGTGGATTATTGACAATCAGAAACACCAGGAACAAGCTAAATTTTATGCTGCAGGAGTTGGTATCTCAAATTGGGATCACCCATTTTCCTCTCCGGCCATGGCCAGAAAACTGGTGGAAAGATGCATAGCTAAGCAAGCTATTCTGTAGTACATCATTCAGCACTTCAGAGCTGACATAACTTGAAGAAAGTCAGTGAAGAGGTAGGAGAAATACTGTTGCATATCAGATTTCTAGGGGTTTCTTTCTGACTGAAGGAAAAGTCAATGAGGAAAAAACATGGTCCTTGTGGGAAGTGAAAGCTAACGTGTCTTCTAGTGGGGTTAAAAGGTGT
The DNA here is from genome assembly GCF_047716275.1 of Strix uralensis. Classification (NCBI taxonomy): domain Eukaryota; kingdom Metazoa; phylum Chordata; class Aves; order Strigiformes; family Strigidae; genus Strix; species Strix uralensis. The sequence goes on from NC_133974.1 coordinate 60,369,182, forward strand.
TGCTACCCTTCATGTGAAAAACAAAGCAAAGAAAAAACATTAGGCTCAGGCTTTCTTGCGGTCAACACCTCTGATCTACTCTTCCTGACAAATACAGTTAAAAAGTTGGCAGTTGAGTAATATGTATCCATCTGTTAATCTTTGAGTTCTCTATTGATGCCCATTACTATTAAACATGTTATGCTTATTAGATCAGTTTTCAGTAAAGCAAGATCCCAGGGAATGTCATTAAGTTTTGTGCTCCCTTCCTTCGCTATAATACATTTGCAGCAAATATATTTTTTAGAAGGCAAACGGGTATTTTTCAGAATATTGTTTAGGTTTGCAAAAGTTTCTCAAAGAGGGTGGTCTTTTGGCAAGTCTGGATTAACTGATCAGAGTAGAGGTGCTGGAAGATCCTTCTGGCTTCTCTGTGGTCATGGAAGGCATGACATCTGCAGAGGGTAACATTTCCTTCTGAAATCTGGGGGAAAAAATACGACTGGCATTAAATAGGTATAGTAGATCCAGGAGCAAAATGCAAATAATGTAAAAATCTAAAAAAGTAATGAGAAAAGCTACGTAAACACAGACAAAATGGGTATCTGAAATATTTTTTTTGGTGGTATTTATTCATCTTTATGGATTTAACTGGAAACACCTAAAATAAATAATTTTCTCTTACAGAATTAAAGTATTGGACATATATATAAATGTGATACTGCATTAAATTACTTCAAAAGCAGTGAAACTGATACACTTTTAGTTGATGGCATGTCCAGTGCATGAGGAATATCTCTGAAGGTAAGAGTGACTGCTAATCTGTGATTTATATGCCTTTCCTTTTTTATGAATGCAGTTCCAGCAGTTACAACAGGCAGATGGTATCTGGCTTGTGGAAGTCAACTGACTTTAGGCAGGTTCTTCACAGACTGATATACAGAGAGCTGATATACAGAATGTCCTGAAAATTGTAAAACCTAAAATCAGCAAATAGTCTGAATTTCAAATATACTTTATGGTGTTTTGCTTTTCTTATTTTCCACTGTTCAACACTGGGCCTGAAAACAGATAGAAGTAGGGCTAAATAAAAAAAAAGTAACTGTTAAAATAATTGATCCTAGAGACTTCTTTCTTTTCTTCATTAAAATAAAAGGTGAATGTCAAACACATCTTTCAGCTCCTAATATTTACTACTGCAATTAAATTATTGCCATTATATTAATAGTGACAGCCACAGGAGAAAAGTTTCTTGTTAATATTGCCATTTCCACCTTCTTTTTCAAGCAAGAGATTTGTTCCATGGAGGATAGGAAAACATACAATTTGCTCCTTTGTATTCTCTCTTTTCCAGTTTCTCTACAAAAGTATTCAACCACACCTGAATTATCCTACGTACAAGAGAAAGAATATACATATGTAACAGGAGAGTCAGTCTATGTACTCCAAACACTATGATCAAGCCTATCAGCTACATTATAGAAGAGTTTACTTTTGCTGAATTGTTATGTTCTGTTTTAGAGATATCTTTTCATCACTGACGAAAACATCAAAAGATTTTAGACTTGACATTCATATCCAGGATAAGTTTCAAAGTCTTTCATCAACCATGGAAGCTGGATTAGCACCAGAAAGTATTTAACAGTCTCTACCTGACTAGAGAAGAAACCGAGGGACCTTTGGCTTAACAAGAATCTATAAAATGTGATTATTAATTTCAAGGTATCATACATTTAAAATGGAATTCTTCAGCATTCTTTGGGAAGGTTGACTCTAAAATTATGAATTGATGAAGAGCTGATGAAGAGTCTGACTGAAGATAATGTCAAAATCCCAAACCAAAATAATTAATAGTTACAAATGACAGGCTGGGAGAGACAATTTAACAAGTTAAGATGGGCTTATAGAAGCTTCAGCTCAGAAAGGAAATACTGCTTTTCAAATTAATTCCCCAATATTACCCTTGTTTCAATTTACAGTGTATTAGAGGAGTGGATAAAATTAGTCTTTAAATTCATCTCTTTCCTTACAGAAATGGAGAACAAAATGTTTACTGGTTTGCAGTTCAGCAGTGATGGCCCCAAGCTTGACCTCTTTTTAGTCACTGAAATGTATGGAACTGTTTCAAGAAACCCACATAATTTGGAAGCAAAAGTGACAAAATAATGTCACTGAAATTGCCTTTACTCAAAAACACTGCAAAGGTTGTTTGTTTTCTTGAAGGCAGACCTGGATGGTGACATTTTAATTGCCGAATTTTCCTGGCTTTTATCATCGGTACCAGATGATGTATTTAGTTCTAAAACACAGTTCAGTATTGCTGGAAAACTGGGAAGATGCTGTGCTGCAGCTGAAGTCACAAAACACATCCAGTTCACAAAATGAACTACTAAATGCTTAAAAACTGCAATAGTTAAAAAGCAAAAAATATAAAATTCTTGAAATACTGTTTGAAAATAAGGTAACTGCTTGTAGAAAATGGATGCGAAACTGCTGCAGCTTTTGAACAAGCAAAACATGAAAAACTGCCTATAAGGCATAGAATCGCTTTTTTTATAAAGCTCCATGAGCATGGCAAAATTAACAATTTCAACTTTTAAGAATTCATTTTCAATACATTTTGCAGCATTCTTTTAGCTATTTAGATGATATTCCATAATAGCATTATACAGAACATTACGGATTCTATCGGAAAGACAGAAAAGGAAAAGTCATGTTCAAACTCACATTATATTTCTGATTTTGCAGTTTTCTGTGATTCCCTGTAATGTAATCATTAATCCATGTGCTAATACAACTAAAATCATTTAAGCAGCTGTGATTTTTATGAAATTTAATAATTTAGTTAACTTACCATTTTTGTCCATTGCAATGCATAATGTACAGCAGTATAATTTTTTCTTGTTCTACAATATTCCTGTATTAAAATTAAACTATTAAAAATAATATTTACAGACATATTTACTGATAAAGAGATTAAAATATATATTCAAGGAGAAATTTTAACTACTGAAGTTCATGTTTGTTCAGTAAATCAGAACCTACAATTTAACATTTTTACATTGGATCTCTGTTACCCATTGCTTGCAGTAACTAATGTCATAAATTTTTCAAAACATGAAAAAAAGGAAATCTGGTAAATAACTAGATTTGAGACAGCACTTTATAATTATTTTCTGTGGCTAAAACCAAAGAATAGTCCACTAGAGATATAAAACTATCAGAACCAACAAAAGTCTAATAGTATTAGACTGAATAGTAGATTTTATTATTCATTGTCTATATAGCAAGCACACGACTAAAGATACAATTCCTAGTCTTGAGTCTCAGTATCTGTCATTTTATGTAGATCACTGCACAGTTTCAAATTTGTGTGATGTATTCTAATAGTTTTAGACCTATAGTGGAAGTACTTTCGCAACTCATACAGTTTGTAAAATGCTTGCCCATACCAGTTTCCCACAGACAGTGTGAAATTACAAGGCCCAATTCTCAGCTCAAGCAAGGTCCGGTAGAGCTACTGATTTCTCCCAGCTGTAGATTTGAATCTGCTGACATGCTGAATTGTTGTTGATCCCAATGCAGTTTCTATGTGTGTATTATGAACATTACAGAATATGACCCTATGAAGTTCCTGATCATTGCCGTTAACTAAAAAAACAAATGTTTACTTCTAGCAGTGCTGCTGAGCCGTTAACTGTGATTATTATCAAACTGCAGAAAAAACCCCTGTGTTTTAGTGTGCTTACCCATTCACAGAAAAAATGTTAAGGCCCTGATTTTAAGATCTGCATTGCTGTTGATGATTAATGGCAAGTGACAGTCGAAGCTGAAAGAACAAAGCATGATTTTCAAATACCTGACAGAGTATGAAAAACTGGCAAATCTTAAATTCTCTCCTGCTGTCAGATATCATACTTCTATTTGGACTACATTTTGTGCATATCGCAAAATTAACTAAAATACCAAATCATACAGATTTAAGAACATATTTCAATAAAACTGATTCATATCTGGGTGTGGTTAATTTTGAATATATTAAGACAATATATTTATCTTATTGATTTAACTTTTAAATTTGCAAACATCCCATAGGCCAAAGAAAACAAAAAACTAATAAATATGCTGAAAAACTCCATACCTCAGTATGAAATCCTGACCCCTTCTCCAACTAAGTACACACAGTCCAAATACACTGAGAATGCCAAGCTACAGGGGCCCCTCTGTGGGGAAACCTGTATTTCAGTCAGCAGCATCCGTCAGCCAAAAGAGAAGTGTAGGGACAGATGCGAGAGGAAGGATGACACTTTAAAGTGGTGGCCGATTTCAGAACAGTGTTTCTGTGTACAATTAAGTCAGTGCCATAGTTGTGCTAATGCAGTATTGTATCCGGATTTATGTGTGGAATGTAACTATCACTCTAGGCTCATTTTGGTATAGGTTTACAGCGCTAATTAGGCTCCCGGTCCTGCAGTCCACACAGACTAGGCCATTTGGTGTCACACCTCCAGCAGGGTCACACAAGGCCATGAAGGAGACAACAAGTGCGGTGTACAACTCCCTCCACTTCTGCAGCAAATAAATTCTATCGCGCTTGGGAGACAATTGCCAACTTAAAATCCACAGGTCTCGGCCTGAGGCTCGTTCAGGCAGCACCGTGCCCTGACGGGTGCCACGTTCCCTCCGTTTTGGGAAACCTCCGCACACGGCAGCAGCCAAGCTCGAAGGCCAGGTAAGGGCAGCCAGGGAACTGCCACGTCCGTTTTCCTTCTCGATTAAAGAAGGCCTGGGTGGAGGTTAGCCAGAGCTACACCAGTTTCAGCCTGCGTACAAGGGCAGCGGTTTGACACGGAGGGCTTGCGAGGGGACGCCCCGTGGCGGTGTCCGCCTGGCAGGCGTTCAAGCGCACAGCTCTGCTCGCCCCGCGCACCCAACCGCCGCGGCGCGACTACTTTTGAGCCGGCAACCTCTGCAGCTGGGACGCGGCGGCCTGCGGCGGCGGCTGAGGGCGAGGGCCAGGCCCGGCACGCCCGAGGGGCTCTGGGGAGCGCCCCCGGCCGCCACCGCTGCCGCCGGTGCCCGGGGAAGGGCACGGGGTGTGGGGGGGTGGGGGGTAGAGCCGCAAGCGCAGGTGGGATGGCGGCTCCCTCCCTCTCAGCTTTCTCCGCAGCGGCTCGGCCGCGCGGGGCAGAGGCGCCGTCCGGCTCTCCCCGAATTACTACGATTTCATGCGGTTTCCAGGGAAACGCTGCAGCGCCGCTCCGAGGCGGGCGGGGCGGGGAGGGGCGGGGCGGGCGGACGGGCTCCCCTCCTGGAGGCCTCCGCGCTCCCGGAGGGGCAGTGCCGCGCGCGGCCGTTGGGAAGTGCGTCACGGCGGGGCTGCGCCTGCGCCAGGGCGGTGGATTCGAACGTCGGAGAGCGGTTGGGCGCGAGCCGTGGGGCCTGTTCTTGGTGGCAGCGGCGGCCTCAGCGTCAGGATCAGGAGGAGGAGGATGAAGCGCGTGGCGCCCCGCAGCACTTTGCGGAAAATAATCAAGAAGCACAAGCCTCAGTTACGCCTGGCGGCTAACGCCGACCTGCTGGTGAGGAAGGAGAGGGGCGGGCGCCGGGTGTGCGGCCTGGAGGAGGGTGCGGGCCGCTCCGCCCCGGCCGCCTTCGGCTTGCCTTCTCTGGGCACAGGCCGGGGGGCAGCGACTGCTCCAAGTAGCCGGCCGCGGTCCCCAGCCGCTCGAGCAGCGCGGGGAGCTCAAGGGCTGGGTCCTCCGGCTCCAGGAGGGCTCCCCTGGGGAGCCTGGGGTCGTAGCGCAGGCCCGGGACCAGTTGTGCTTTTGGCCATGACGGGCAGCTGCAGCTATTCTGGTTGCTTGGGGGCAGGTGGCCTTGAAGAGGGGCGTTTAGTCTCTGTGTTCCGTCGCTTGAAAGACGTGGGCCCATGGACTGTGCGCACTGGAGCGCTGTGGAGTTGCTGGGTGCAGTGGAATGTCAAGTTGCTACTAATGGCGTTCCTACAGTGACCTACAGGCAGAAGGGAGGCAAAGTTTGTGGGGCGACAGACGATTGGTTAGCTAATAAAATACTAATAAGTAGTGTTTGCAGCTTTATGCTTTGCTGGTGGCTACTGTATTGCAGGTTTCTATCAGTGAGTTTGGGGACAGGCTGATGCATAAATACTGTGTCACTACATGTATGCACAGCTGTTCAAAGAGTTTGATGTAGACTGAGAAGTAGGAATTTGGGTTATGTGGCTGCAATGTGCAGGTGTTTCTTGTTTATGTAGAGCAATTCAGGTATACAGATATCAATCAACTGAATTGTGATTAATGAGTTGCTGAGCTGTTAAGACATCTTGAATGATTGTATTTTTGTAGAAGGCCATCAAAGTAGTCTCTGTTCAAAACTAAGGAAGGACAGGTTTTGTTAGTAATCTACTGAGGAGAATAAGGTGTTGGGATCCTGTTTGTGGTTTAAAAGCACCCGCCATAAAGGTGTAGGGATAACAGCCATATCGAACATGTCTCAGAAAGCTGCGGCCAACAAAGCTGGATTCCTTCTGGCTTGCAGTAAGGGATTTGTGGCACAGGCAGGGTTTGTCTCACTGAGAAATTACTACAACGAGGAAACCTGACCTCAAGAGAGCTTGTGGTAGCTGCCATATTGAAAAAATGTGCATAAAAAAATTTTTTTTTTTGAAGTGACTTAATAGGCTTAACTTGCTTGACTGTCATGCCCTCCTGTTTTCAAATGTGTGTGATTCTTGGAGCATTAATGCATACTGTATACTAGTGTAGTCCCTGACTTGAATTGTAAGTCTGTGTTTTGTATGTGTGGAAAAGTTGTGTCTTGAAGCATCTTGAAGGTTGATATCTGGATATATGAACCTAAATGTAAATATACAACATTTTTTTTTAAAATGACATTAATATCAATGAATATGGTAATTACACGAGAGGATTTACATTTGAATGTAAACAGTACATATTTTTCTTTTTGGTCTAATAAAAATATGATGTCTTCCTGCTGCTTTTGCTATCTTTGGAGTACTTTATGGACTTTATGCTACTCATGCTCAGACTCAGAGCTTACGCGGTGGAATGCAGTAGTCAACTAATCAGACTTACACAATCACTAATAACATTTTTTGTAGTCGTTAATAACAGTTGGTCTGTGTTCCTGTGGTCATGTTAGTTTGGCTTCAAGGTAGTGTAGCTGTCTGAAAAGGGGTAAGTGGGACATCCCTCCTAATCTTGGCTATTGGTTCCCATCTCTTCTTCATCCTGGCACTAGTGTTATGTGGGCTGCAAAGATAATCAGTGAACTGAATTGACTGAAACTAATGAACAACAGTAATCTGATCTAGTTTAAAACATGGCTCTGCAAATACTCATTCCAACACAAAGGATGAGAATGAATTTTAGTATTGTGGTGGAAGCTTAGATTATCTCTTCTGGTGATGTCAAATTAAATGGCGTTTAACCTTAGGAGGCTTGGCTTTTTTAGTTTACCTTTAAACAGGAATGTCCAGGGGTGGTGATCCATGATGTTCTTCAACTAGGCATGTGGCTAACAGCTCTTTAGGTCTTTATTTCTATGAATAAACAATCAACACAGCTGGAGTTTTGCTTTATTCAAAAAAAAAAAAGGGGGGGGAGGGGGCGGTGGGTTTATTCCCGTAGTTAGACAAGTAACAAGTTTCGAGAGTATGTTTTTTAGTGTCTGTTATTCCCTACAAACCTTGCAAGAGGGATTAGATTGCATACTTTAGAAATGTATATAGTAGCTGTCTTAAGATGAAACCATATACGTTTTGAGCAGAGTGCTTGTGTCTTCTGCAGAGAAATAGGGCAGCTGGCTAGTTCAGTTCCTGGGCTATCTTCCTGAATGATCCATGCTTTATGTTTGAATCTACTGTGGTACTTGGCCAGTCCAGTGAGGAGGTCTGCCTACCTGATTCATGAAATAATACAATTGTTTTCCTGACCTTCAGTGATTATTGTTCCTCAAAAACCAATGTCATCTTACATGATTGTTACTAACAAGTTTGAAAGACGTAAGACTCCTGAAAGACTCCAGAAGGGAGTTTCTTCTTCACTTGTCAGATTCTTTTGATCAAGTGTCTTTTTGGAATTTGAACCTTTGTCAGAACCCATTTCCTAAGCATTAACATCTTTCTCTGTGTACAGTGTGGCTAAGAAACTTCATCAAACTTTCTCAAGAAGCTTTTTTGAAGGAGTGTGATAATATCTTTGAGTGAAGAGACAGGAATAGTGTTTAAGGTTTTTCTAGTGCTCTTAGAACTCAATTACTTACCTTTTTGAAAATAAGAGGTAAAGATTTTAGTACTGAAGTTCAGATATTACCCCCCCTCAATGGTCTGTGAAGAAAAAGCTGTGAATTTTGTTCTAGCTTGAAGTTATAGAAGAAAAGCAGGAACTCAGCTGCTTGTTTTATGCTAGAAGGGCAGGTTTGTATTTACACTGCAGAAAAAGCTTAAAGTATTGCATTGAATGACCCCTTTTTTCATCGTTATTGGCATAGAATGATGAATAACTGTACAGTGAAGGCAAAATGTCAGTCTAAAGAATTGTTCTGAAGTTATGGCAGCAAAACAAAATTACGGAGCTTGTCCCTACTATTCATTATTTCTTTGAACAGGTGTGTGGAAGTCGCTCCACAAGCAGCATTGTGATTCTTTCAATACGTTCTTAAAACTTCACAACCTTTCTTTTAAATAGGCATTCTGTTGTGTAAGGTGGTTTTCATGAGTAGTTCAAAACTGGTTTTACATTTTATGCAGAGGGACAATAATCTAATATGTAGTAAAGCAGTGTCTTTAAAGAAATGTGGTATCGCTTTAGGTATTTGTCAGTAACTGTCCCGTTCATGGTATTCAGTCATTCTGCATTTCATTAGCCTTTCTCAATTGCCTTGAATAATCCGGAATATTTATTAACATGTGTTCTCCTGTGGAATGTTCTGATTTTAGTTATGTGACTGTTTAAATTTGTAGAGTTCAGGGGAAGCTTCTCCACATGCAGCAATTCGCTCTGAAAATAGGAAAATAAAGGTACAGTAATTCTGAGAGAAGATGCAGTTTTAAAGGCAGTTTTAAAATTAATACTTTTCCCTTTAGGTATCTCAGCAGGAAGACTTGCAAGTATGGAAGCTTTTGTTCCGCCTCTCTCTTCTCCCCCAGGTTGTTTCCAGAAATCTAACCTCCATGTTGATAAGTCTAATAATGAGAGTTCTAATGTTGAACACTCTTTTAGTGCCACTGCTTGATTCCGTCGGAGATTATTTCTGTGTAACTAAAGACTAGTTTAAAAACGGCTTTGATGTTTTGCTAAATAAATCTGCAAGAACATCTGCTTTTTGTGTAGTAGATGCTTCCAAATGATGCCAAATATTATGTAAATTTATCTATTGCATGCTGGCTTTATTTAGTTCAGGAGATTAAAAAAAGACCCGAAATTGCTTGTCATATGGACACTGAAATGCCTGTCCTTTAACTGATTCTTTGTGCTGCAAACCCACTGCCAAAGTATTTCCTATAGACTCTTAACTTGTAACTTTGTATCTTTCTAGGCTTTGCAGATCAGGCATAGTGGAATAAGTAAATCACCTAAATAAAATTTTCATGTATTTCAGTAATATTTTTCAGAGATCTGAACTGAAAAAGTATTTTTGTACACTTTACATAGCAAAGTTAATATTGTTTGAAACTTTAATTTACAAAAGGTGCAATTACCAATTTTCAGGTTGGACTATTAAAATAGTTCACATAACGTCTGTATAAAGTTAGATGTTTGTGTTATAGGTCCCTTATTACACAGGGGTGCTTTTGGCTGGTAGTTTTTAGTCCAAGTTGGAGCAGTTCCTTGCCTGCTGAAATTTTTGCTGCTTCTGTACTAGCAGAGCAGCATTCTGTATTGAGTGGAATACTGCCCTACTAGTTCTTTTCATGTAAAAAGGTTAAGTGATGAGCTGGGAAAAAATGGATGTAACCTCCTGACAGCAGAGAATTTCTTGTTCTGAAGAAATTAATGTCAATGCTCCTTTGCACTGAAAAGGGGCAGAAGTCCTTGAACTTGTCTGTAGTCCATTTGGTGATAAGGCAGGGGTGAATTTGCTGTTCATTAAAAGTCTGGCTGTTGCAGTCACCGAAAGCTGACTGTATTTACTAGTAAGCAAAAAGGCTCCTTCTTATGCTCTGATATTTATGTTTATATTTTATTATCAAAAACGGGTAATAAAAATCGGATTTGATTTCTGTTAGATCAGTTGTTTGTATGATCATTTCTGGAGCACTTTTATGATTTAAGTATACTAAATTTAAACTATATTTACAGGAGTCTTGCAGTAAGGAATGTCATGGGAATTTAATAAGACTTGAACTGAATGATGTTTTGTTTTCCTGAGAACACCTTTCTGGAATTTGGAAGCAGTCTAATATGTGAATCCTCTGTCTCAAACAATGAACCCCTAAAAAAACCAAACTGCTTAAACAGTTTGAATCCTTCTTGATTTTTTTTTTTTCCCCCTTCCCTCTTTTTAAGGTACATTTGAGCTTCTTACTGTTTCTCCATCGGCTAGCAGAAGAAGCCAGGACAAATGCTTTTGAAAACAAAAGTAAAATAATTAAACCTGAGCACACTATAGCTGCAGCAAAGGTAATAAAGCATTTCTAATATTTTTCTTTTTTATTTAATGTCAAATGTATTATGATAACATATATAAAAGTTTTCTGTGTTAGTGTTGATACGTTTTTATTTATAATGCAAAACCTGCAGAAGCATATTGTTCTTTAATCCATCATTGGCATAATTCGCTGTTACCAAGACATCAAATTAGCTCTCCTTGCTCTGTTACATATAGCTTTATTCTTCTTGATTATTCCATGTTTAAATTCATAGTTTCAGTATGTGGGAGAGTTTACACAGTAGTCTACCAGCAAGCATCCATGGGCTGAAAGCCCAGGGAACAAAAGCAAATTTCAAAGTTGGAGGATCGTTACTTCAGATGATACTATATCAAGGAAGCATGCTGTCTTAACTTCAGTAATATAAATGAAGCTTTATGGAACAAGTGAGAAATAGTTCAAAGAGGTTCAAATATCTTTCTTATATGTTCCCTTCTTACCTGCTTAGTCTGAAAAATGTTTGAAGTGGATTCTTGCAGCATTGCGTGAGTACTACTTGAACAAATACTTTGTCTGATGTTGTGTTCGGGAAGGGAAGAACTAAGTGAGGATTAAACTGTGGATCCCTTTGTGGGTAGTTCAGCATAACAAAAATTGCTGCATGAATATCTGTGGAGGAGGAATCCTCTGCATTACAGAGCATGGTAAGTTTTGCATACCTGCAAAAGAAGGGAAGGAGGAAGGTGTTATGCAGCTTTCTCTCTCTAGAAAGAATTGGAGTAGTGTCAAAGTGTGACTGAAATCCTTTTGTATTATGTAGCTCATTTCCCTCGCTAGAATATGTCTGCTTTACCTAGGTTTCAGAAGGAACTCTGTCTCTTTGTTATTTGTTGAACCACCTACTACTGCTGGGCAAATTGGAAGAACAAAACTCAGTGGTATATGGTATTTGGGTCCTGTGGCTTCTGTTTATCTTCAGTGTTTTGTTTTTTTTTTCCTCTGGTGAAATATTTAGTTTGATACTTTCTATTACTATAGTAACAGAAATATATACAGGATGTGTAGGGTAGCCAAGTGAATGTTGCAGTTGGAATCTTATGCATTTGTAATTTCTTTTTAACTGCAATCTTAACATTATTTGAACATTTTTGTGCTCCATTTATTTTTTTTTTAGATGAGAAGAAAGGAAAAACTGCCTGTATTTTAATAATGTTAACACTTAAATGGTCCCACTTGGGCTTTGAAGTTCATTTTTCAACTTAAACTCCAAACCAAAAAATGTCCTTCCAAGGGTCTGGGCACTCTTGATAGAGAAAGAAATAAGGCATTACAAAGAAAAAATGAGCTTAGTAGCTGTATAATTGCAAATCTTTTTTTTTTCTTTTTATCTAGGACTAGCGGGGTAAGAGCTTCAAGGAATTTGCTGAGGGCTTGAGAGCGCTATTAACATTTCTCAGCATTCATTTTTGAAATAAGCCTTTTATTTTACAGAATTCTTGGTTATGAATGTTCTTATTTAAAAAAAAATACTTTCTGATATGGCATTTTTCTGTATGCTTTTGCTTTATTTCTAACCTTTTCCCTAGACTTTTACCCTTGGTGACTCTACTCTTGGAAACAGATTGTTTGGTTAGGTGAATCTTTGGTCTGAGTAGCCTAGTGTTTTTGGAGCTCTTATTGCTGCCTGGATTATAGTGATAAAAGCAGTGATGAATATACTTTTTTCTTTTTGCAGGTTATTTTAAAGAAAAGCAGAGGCTAGAAAACAGACCATTGGAATTTCAAAGCATGTTTTTCTGTGTGTTCTTGCTAACGTGAGATCCTGTGAGCCAGCTTTTGCACTTGTGGAAGTATTTAGTTTTATTGAATGTCTATCTCCTGACTCTGAGTATCTTGCTGTCTCTTTAAAAAAAAAACCTAAGAATCTTACAGTGTATATTTGCATACACTTCATGCATAATTTTAAAATGTGTGTCACTTGTCATTTAAGACTTTTGATGAAGTAATTTATTATTAGAAGTGTGAAACTTTTAAAGGAGAACCATAATAAAAATGAAGGTTTCACTAAATCCATTATAGATTGTGCAGTTCAAAGCAGATTTACTAGCTAAACAAAATCTTGGCTTTCAAAACAACTGCTGTACAAACTATTTTATTAAATATCTTGGCTTCAGTTTATTTATAAATGTCTTAATATTTTTTAAATTACTTTTAAAAGTGGAATAAAACTTCTGTGTTTTGGGAAAATAATACATATTTTGTATTTGTAAATCATGCACTGAACTGTTAAGCTGGCCTGTATTTTGATGTGGTATATGAGACAAGTTGGTGGTCTCTAATTCAGTTGGTGTGGACAGATGCACATTATGGAAAAGATCTGGCACAGCTGATGTTTTTGAAGCTAGATCCTGTGTAAATAGTGAAGATAAGTTGGCATGAGTGCCAAGATACTACTTCCCTTTTAAGTGTCATCTAAACTTGTCAGAAGTCTGAAAACAAAGATATAAAAATATCTTTTAAAATCATTCTATTCCTAATCTGATATCTTTAAACAGTTGCTGAACACTTAATAAATCTTTTAATATAGTTGAATCTCACAGTTTGAGCTGATAATACAGTTTTGTGGAATATGTGGTAGCTTCATATGCACAGTGAGCTATTCTTAAAATAAAGAATTTTTAAAACATTATGTATTGAGTAGTGTAATTTTGTTTAACACATTACTGAGTATATTCTAGAAACTCAGCAAAATAGAATTACATTTTATAAGTTTTTGTAGTCTAAGGAAACTGGAGCAATGCCAGAACTTAATTTCATATGTCTATGTACTTTATAAAATCCTGTACAACCTATGAAAAGTCATCCTTTTACAGTATGTAGAAAGGAAGGATGACTCTTAACTCACAGGGCTTAGTTCAGTCTGCTTCTTGTAAGGTTGACTTAGATTCCTTATTCTGCATTTTCTTCTCTTACTCCCTTGGAATCCACAAAGAAAGCTGAGAACATACATGAGTAAAGGATATTTGGACTTAATAGTCTGAAGTACTTTCTCAAGAATAAGGGAGATCTGATTAGATATTTATATTTGTCTGTAATTTTTGTCTGTGATTTAACAATTTTATTGCAACACTAGATTTTCCTTTGTTAGAAATGTTTTCTCTTAATTTTTCCCTGAAATATTTTCTTATAGTCTTGTATATAACCACATACCTTTCCTCATTTTACAGTTGTTTGAGTGCTGTAGCTTCTTTTGGAACTTTTGTTGTCCACTTAAACTTTTTCTTTTTTGATTTGCCTAGGAACAAGATCCACTTTGAGCTTAGTGGAATGTTCTCATTCTTGTGTAGCAGATGGATGACCAGCTACCATAGGGGAAGAGAAGCAAGGAAGGGTTAAAACCAGCCACCAGTGTACTTTTAAAATATTTTATGCAGTGGTTTTGGCCTGTGTTCATGGTTAAGAAGGTGCCTTTTTTTTAATAGGAGAGGGACTTTTTTTCTCTAAGCCCTGAGAAGTTTGAGTCAGAATGTGTCCTGTGACTAGTTTGCCAGTACTTCGTGAACATTTCATAATAGCTGAAGCAGGCAAGTAGTCAGAAGACCTGAATAGCTTGGCAGGTATTCAGGTTTCTCTCTTTCAGTAAGCATTTATTTAAAGTTTAAATGAATGTGGTTGATGTAATGTGGTTAAGCATTCAGAAATATAAAATGCTAGTATGTTTTTCTAGTATATTCTTCTTGAATGTTCACCATAAGTTTAATCAATCTGTACTCCTTCATGTACATACATAGGGTCTCTTCTCTACCCAGTACTCCTTATTGGATTTTTAAAATCAAAACTCCTTATAGCAGTGTTGTCTAAATATCCATGAACACTTCCAATTAATATAACCTTGGAGGATATACTAATAATCTATTTTCTCTTATTGAATCTCTAATGACAAAACGTCAAAGCACATAGTTCTAGAAAATGTCTTTTAAACTAGATCTGTGGTAGAAGGCCTAATAAGTACGGGTTCTCTTATTTGAATTCCTGTGTTGATTCTTTGCCATTAGGAGGAAAAAGGCAAGGATTATTAAGGGGAGAGTCATGCTGATACATTAATAAAGTGTCTCTTCTACTCAACTGTTTTCATAAAACCTTGAGAAATTTAATGTTCAGAAACCATTGAGACTATTGTCTCACTACTGATTTTCCTCAGGTTTTAAAGGTAAGAGATTTTGAGAAGGAAGGGTGCTCAGACAATACAATTATGACTTTTCATTTCCTCAGGAAGGCAGGATAGAAGGCCTAAAAATTAAAGGCACACTAAGACATTATCTAGTTTTTTCCATTCTCTTTCTTTGCAGCTTTCTCAGTGTTCTTCTGTTTCACATTCTGTTCCACCCTTCGCTATGAACATCAATGAAAGAGGGAAAAGTCAAAATGAATAAACTGAAGAATTTGGCAAAAGTACTTTTGGTGGCCCTTGTCTTGGTTTTCAGCTTTTCATGTAGCTAATGTTAGTCTCTCAGCCAGTGAGTAGTATTGCAAGTAATTAAGCCACAAAAGAAGAAGAAAAATGTTTATTGATAAGCAGGTGACTATGAGGGAAGAGTGTTTTCCCTTGTGAGGTGGTGCTGCTGCTATTTTTGTTTCATCTTGTATATGGAGTGACTGATGAAAGAGCATCTGCTGTTTGCCAAGTTGAGTAAGTCTTATGAGGAGTATGCACTAGTCTAGCTCTCATGGTCACATCATTTTGCTTGCAAGATACATGAAGAGAGGAGATAGTTGTGAAAGCTTTGAAACTAGATTCATGCATAAGTTTAACTTTTAGGGCATGTAAGTTTAATATTTTTGGAGTGGTATATATCACCTGATTATTAGGTTTAAAACTGTAAAAAAAAAAAAAAAAGTATGACTCTTAAGAATGGTATATCAGTGAAGGTTAGATCTATGGAGAGATCTAGCTGTTTAACTCCTAATGGAGTCCACAGGAATATAAGGACTTTTTGTGGGTCAGGTCTCAAATAATCAGTGTTCTATTTGAATCTAAAGTTATGTTGGATCTTTAAGTCTGCTTTTGATTCAGAAAATCAACACAGGTGCTAGAGAGGACATTTATGTCTTGGAGTTTTATTGTGCTGGTATGTGGAGTGCAATGTTACTAAAGAAGCATCTTAAGTTGCATAATACACATAGTAAATATTCTCTGGCTATAGTAATACAGTAAAGAAAAAAACCAGAAATTGTATGTTGTAATAGGAAAATTATTTTTCTAGCCATAAGGTGGAGATAGAGCAAAAAATGTCTTTCTTTCCTGCAGTAACTTCCCTTAGAGAAAATATTCTGTTTATTCCTACTAAAAAGTATACTATAGGTTGTGACACTTTCAGATTTTTTTTTTTTGAAGACTACCAGGCCTGCCCTGCTGACATATATATGGCAATTAATGTTTTTAAAAAAAAATCCCATTCACATAAAAAAAGGTTGTTCTGCTGATGTATGCTGAGAGGGTAAAAGTTAGATATGCAAGGCTTTGATGAATATTAAAGATTTTTCTTTCTTTGAAGCTCAGTGTTTCAGCATCAGATAGTTTTCTTCGTTCTAGATCTAGCTATTTGTACAATATAGCCTTGTTCTTAGAAATTGGTATGTTCTATGGGCATTATGCAGGAGGCGTTTGTACAGGACATTGCTCATATAGCAACCTTAACTATAAAACATATAGCTCATATTGGTTGACTTACTGACCTGGCATTCCATTAGTCTTATTATCAGCTTAGAACAGCTAATGATAGGGCATTGTCACTTCTAAATACATAGGGTTTTGAAGTGACTGATGATTATGAGTATATATTTAGAAGGTGTGACTCATATTTCAAATAAAAGTGCCGATTAGAGTAAAACAGAATTCCTTTTTCCAGAGCTGTAAACTATATGTCAAATCTAAGTTCTTTGGATTGTTTCCAAGCACTGTGCGTAGTTGTTTTTCAGTTCAATATACTATATATATGCATTGGGATATGGATTCCTGGATATGTTTTAATGGTACTGTACTTGTAGCTGTGGGTACCCTACTTGGATATGACAAAAGAGCATAATAGAACAAATTTCTTACATGTTTGAGTAGTTTCAGTTATAGGGTGAGAAGATGCTGACAGCATTGTTGTTGTGCTAAATACACAATTGCAACTTTTTGAGGAAGTTGGTGAAGTCTTCCCACCTGACAGCTTGTGTTTCTGCAGACATAGTCAGTTGGAATTCATTCATTTACTGTTTAGTGAACAATGTTGGGGGTATGTCAGGTTTTTTTGCAGTCCACATTGATCAGATTCACACGGGCTTTGGTACATAATATTCTCCCGTGGGCTGGATTGTTAATGTTAATCCTGAACAAACTGCTGAAAGATCTTTTTGGGTCATTTGATACCTGTAAGATCAAGTTTCTTACTGAAAAGGTCACTTTCCTGAGGGAATGATTTCAGTGTGTGGAGAACTTAGTAGAGCATAGAAAAATGCCTAAACAACTCTAAAATGACTTCTGGTTTACAAAAGAAACCTAGACACAGCCTTACTACCAGGTAATAATGTGATTGCAGCAGTTAAATAAAACCAACAGCATTTCCTACAGGAATGGCTTGCTCTTAACCTCCTAGCACTAGGTCAGGCTCTACAGAAACAGACCTATTTTGTTTCCTAAGCGTGTAGAAAGCAAAGAAGGATATATATTTTGGCAATTAAACAGATCCTGAATCAAAAATTATGAAGGGCAAACACTTCC
Source organism: Strix uralensis (assembly GCF_047716275.1). Lineage (NCBI taxonomy): Eukaryota > Metazoa > Chordata > Aves > Strigiformes > Strigidae > Strix > Strix uralensis. The sequence continues at coordinate 60,386,563 of NC_133974.1, forward strand.
AAATAAATGTAATAAGGAATAGGGTTGGATTAGCTGGAGCTTCTAATCCTGTGTATCAGGTTTAAATTGGTCTAATTGTATTTGCCCTAACTTCTAAAATTGACAGCCTAATGTGAATTTTTTAATTTGTTTAACTTCAGCAGGTAAGTACACACACAAATTAGATTATATAACTGTAATCAGTTTTAATGAGATTTGTGCAAGTTTTATAAATAAACCAAGTAAAGGAAAACATTTAAGTAATAAGTAAGTGTAATGGTTTAGCCCCTGCCGGGGTCTGAGACCACGCGGCCGCTGCCCCTCCCCCACAAAGGGAGTGAAATACAAAGCCCCAAGACTGAAATAAGGAAAGGTTTAATACAACAGTGCAATAGCAACACAACAAACAACAACAATAACAATAACAGTAATAGTGATAGCAATGAACAGAGCAAAATAGCTACCAAATACAGCAGTTTGAAGCACGATGTACAAAACCACGAGTGCACCGCGCTCAGCGCCAGGAAAATGTGACCTGCCAGGATGTGACGTCCGCATGGTATCTGAATAACCCGGCTAGAGCTTCCCCCCCCACTGCTGGGGAAACTTAACCCTATCCTGGTTAAACCAGGACAGTAAGCCAGTTTTAAAATTCTATTGCATAGCTGAAATCCTCTTAGTACAGGCAAGCCTCTAGTCCTAACTGTTGGAGGGTACTCACAGGGTAAAAACTAAAGTTAACATACTGATGGTAGGTTGCATTTAAACATGTTTAAATTCTTTAGTTTGTTTTCACTCTTCAGAGAAGATTATGTGCACACCACGCTGTTTTCAAAATTGGTAAGCTCGTTAAATATTACTGATTTTTGAACGGTCAGCAATTAAAAATGAGTTACAGACAGACCCTAATTTAAAAAAAAAAAAGGGAGGAGCAGTAAGGAAAAGGGAGAGGTAAGCGCACAGCATAGTAAATGGCTGTCTGGCCAATCTTAACTGTGTTTCTCTAGTTGCATAATTTGTTTTTCACTTTGAAGTTCAATTGTGGGTTCCCACACTTTCCAAATGTAAAGGGTTGGGTTTTGGGGGAGAAGGGCAGTAGTTTGCCTACAGTCTAAGTAACAATGCTCTTCTGAAACTTCCAATAAAGTTAGTGCTGTGTCTTTTCAACCTTAACTTCAGCTTAACAAAGGTTTTCTGGGGTATGGGATATCTTCCTAAATTGTCATCAGAGTTCTACATGGTAATTAATTTTGACAGTACTTTTTCTGTTGCCTATTCTGGATTTTTTTTCACAAAGTCGTTTGAATAAACCTTGAAAATTCAGATCAGAAGTGGACAAAAGTAGTTTATCTAGTTTAGTCTAAGAGCGTTACAGGAAACTTTTCCATAATTACTAAAATTTTTCAAAATGCATAAGAGTGTATGCAAGTTTACTTACCTGCTTTTCAGTTAATTAATCTTGATTTTGTTTTCCTTACTGTTTCCCTTTCCTTTTCTGGATAAGACTGGAGAGCATACTGAAGTTTTATTTTAGGGCAGCAACAGCATTTAAAAATCCACCACTGTGAAAAGAATGGATTAACTATCAGTTTTCTTTGAAGGACATTAATATTCTTTATGTGAATTTGGTCAATAATGCATTTTTCATTTAAATGCTTAAATGACGAACAGGTTGTTCACCTATAGATACTTGTCACAGATTAGTAAGTGTGTATGTGTGTGTGTATATATATATAAATCACTGCAGAATTAAGAATGAGAATACCTCTTCACCACTACTTGTCATTTTTTTGGGTTGATTTGTGGGGTTTTTTTGGGGGGTGAGGTGGTAGGGGTGGTGTTTGTTTTTTAGTGGAAAGAAGGGAAATTTACCAAAGATGGTTAACTTAAATAGGCACTGCAGTTAGTACAAGAACCCTTCAGCAGTCTGTTGGCTTTTCAATGTATACCAAGTTCAAGAGAATTTAAGGAAAAAGTTTCAAAGGAGTCAACCGCTAGGTGAAGTTCTCTTCCTCTCTTTGACAGAAGTTTGTAAAATGTGAAGGAGAGAAGGAACAGTTGGCCAAGAACGGTTCCCAATAGGAAAAAAACAGAGTCTAGCTTCATCACTGGTGGTATTTCAGATTTATACAATGTCTTGCAGTCAAATGATCTGAAATTAGTTTGAATCCACTGTCTCAGAAGATACCCGTGCAGAAGAAAGCTTCAGTCTCAGAGTCATGGCAGAGTATGACACTTCCCATGGTCTCAGCTATTGTGGCTCTGTGGCATGTGCACTCCTCCTAGCCATGGGTGTGTGAAGTAAGGATCTGCTCTGAGCAGATATCCAGGTCTTGGGAGACACACTGCTGTATCTGTAACATCCTGGGGGAATTTCTTCAGATGTCAGTAGTGGAATGGCCTTGGAGTCTTTCCACATGATTCTATAGCAGGTCTGCCCTGGAGAATTTTCTAGCTTTTTCTAACCTTTCCTGTAGGTTTTTCTGTGCTCTTATGGACATTAATATAGAATATTCTAATTAATTTGCTTTAGGCTATCCTAAATTGTGAGTAAAATTCAAATATTAAACATTCCCCAAAACCATTAGTCTTCAGGGAGAAACCAAGCATAGGAGCTAGTAACCCTTACACAAGACTTCTGAAATACTGCTTGCATTTCCCTGTTCACTTCAATATTTCTGTATATATGTAGCATAAACACAAACATTGTGAGGTTGTGAAAGTAGGACCTAGGGTTTGATGGTACTTTTTGTTGCCTGCAATTTTTGAAGTTAAGTCTCAGCAAGGTATAGAATAACTTACTGTCTTGAGAAGGTGTTAATTGTACTATAATTTTGTACCTACAAACAAAGAATTTTTAATGTTACTGCTCACACTACCATGCCTTATGTTGAACTTTTTTTATCTGCTAAACAGCTAGCTGGCAGTGCAGCTATAGCCAAGAGTTGGAAGAATAGGCAATATTAAAAACACAGGATGAGTGCAAGCACAGCAGTTTTACTTTGGCATATTATTTTCATGAACCTAGCATCTTTTGCACGGTTTTCCTGGAAGTAAAAAGAAAACACCTTTCCAAATCATCTTTACTTGGGTTGAATGGATGCTTAATTACACTGAACTTCTCCAAAACAAATGTTTGTGTATTGACCTGAATTGTACCTTGGGTATTTCTGCTAACACGTTTTTTTCCTACTTCTTGCTTGCCCACTTTCACAAGGGAAGAGGATGGGATAATCTGGATACTCCTTTCTTCTAAGAAAACTCTTCTAATGGCTCTTTTTTGTGAAGTTCCTGGTGAAGCAGAAAGCCATGTATTTCTAAAATGATGTCTTAGAAATTTGGTGATTTACCAAGAAGGTATTATTTTGTCTCTACTAACTGTAGTTTAAAATGTTTGTTCTGATGTTTAAAGACCTTCTCTGCACATACTGGATTTTATGTATACACCTTTTAGGAAATGTAGATTTTTTTTTTTCAGCTCAAATGCCACGTATTTTCTAATGTATAAAAGTCCAGATGGAACTTAGACTACCTGGGGCTATGTTTTATTCTCTGAAGAACCCATCAATTTAAAATATCAGGCTACTCTCCAGTTGAGAATGGATAAGATTTTTGTTACATTATTTTAAATTTTTGTTCAGGTTTTTAGTTTGGTTTGGGTTTTTTTGCTAACTACGGGGGGCTAATAGATATTTTAATGGGGTTTTTTGCTAAATATTTAATATCATATTCATTTATTCAAGATGAAAATCCAACTATGACTCATATCCCAGAGAAGTCTTCCAGTTTCCGTAACATTCCTAATATTCTTAAATTTGAAGACTAAGCAGAGTTTCTTCCCAGTATTTTCTGCTCCTTTTTTTCCACCCCCTAACTTCAATGTTAAAGGGAAGAGAGGGAAAGGAGAGGATGGTTGCATTGTGGCAGAACATTTACACTGGAACCAAAGTAATGCCAACAGGTACTGGGCTTTAAATAGTGAAAAGAGTAGGTGAAGCAAATGCTTCATGTTCCTTATCAAACTTAGATGGTCCGTTGGGGAGACAATTCACAAGATGAACCTTTGTTAGCAATGCTGTTACTTTTGCTTAAAAATTGTGGAAAAGCTGCCTTCCCCCAAAAAAAGCTTTTTTTTTTTTTTTCTCCTTATTAACAAAAAATAAGAAAGCATCAGATCCAATGTAAGCATGAATAAAGACAATTTAATTTGTTCTTTAGTGTGTTAATTATTGATTAAAAACCATTTTGTTTCATTTTCTTTATATTTTTTGAGGAATGCATATTCTTTTGAGAAAACTTCAAAAAATTAGAACTGAACATTTAAAGCTGTACCACAACTGGGACTTTATAAATTGTACTAATATCAGTTTGTTAAAAAACTAACATGCAGTTACTGCACAAACAAACGAAATACTCCTAATAGTAAAGAAACACTTTTGAAATACTGTTTTCAAGTTTTCTCTTGCAAATTTCATGTAAAATTATAATGTTTGTTTAAAAAGCTTGTGTATAATATTTTTAGAGCTTAGTAAGTTCAACTCTGCTCTGCATCCCTCTTGAAAAGAAATGTGGACCATGTTTGAGACATAATTTGTGTAACAAAATATCTTTATTTCTGAGTTAATTTAATTTTTACATGCCTCTGTTACAGAGGAAGTATACTTTTAATAAAAGTCATGTGTTTAGAGCAGTAATTTTTGCATTCAACATAAATTATTTTTATGTTGTTACTGTTTGATGTGAAGTCTACATTTTCTATGAGTAAACTTAGCAGTTACAGTATGGATCTCATCTTACTGTATCAGTACCACTGTGTTACCAGTCACTATATTGGAAATAAATCTTTAGAGTTTAATATCAAATTTCAATCAAAACTGTCTGTACTTCTAATACAAGATGCACTCAATCCTTTTTTACCTAGGCTGCTTTGTACTATGCTTGGAAACCCAGAGAAAAATAAATTTCAGTCTGTTCTTGTAATTTCCCATTTAAATAGAGTCTAGCACCACATGAAACACTTTCCTGACCTTTACCAATGTCAGAACATGAAACAGAGGAGGAGGATATCCTATGGTGTATAGTACATTAAGGGAATTACCTCATCAGCATGAAAGGTCCATAACTAATCTACACCAGAGACATGTGAACTGTTGGAGGAGGACATTCTTGAGGATATAAAGAAATACATCAAAACATTTTCTCTGAGAGTTGTTCAGCACATAAGTGGAGCGACTGGCAGGGGAATGTTTCTGAATTGCAGAGTCAAATTTGTTCTCTCTTTCCAGTGGTTTTTATTCATATACATAACTACTCCCCAAATTTCAAGGCTAAGACAGCGTTGATAAAAGACACAATCAAATTCTGCTTCTTGTGGAAAATTAAACTGGGGGGCAGGTTGTTCCTGGTATTTTCCATACAGTAAAAAGCAAGGTTTTCCCTACATTGTTAACTGTGGAGATCTAATAACAAAAACATTGCAGGAGGTAACTGATTAAGAGGGAAGCAAAAATTTTTTTTTTTCAAATTTCATAAACTTGTTTCAAACTGTATCTTTACACTAGTTTAATGTATACTTCAGTCTTTCTTGAACTTGTATGAAGTCAGTAGAGAAACTAATGAAGATTCAAGCTCTAGCACTAGGCAAATAAGATGCAGTTCTACCCATCCATGACACACAACCCTATAACTGCTGCAATGGTAGACTTGCAGTATCTGTGTTACCATAATACATGTTTTTCTATGTATAATCTTTTTTTCTAACACAACGCTTGGTGATAAATTTGAAAAATTGATCAAAAACCAGATACAATTTTCCAGAAATAAAAAACTCATGTAAATGAGTCAACCCAAAGTTTTATTAACCATGCTTAAATCTTGTAAATAACATGTTTTTTAAATCTTTGGCTTTGAAAACCTGGTTGCAATTTTGTGTGTGAATCCTTGTTTGAAAGTGTTCCTTATTAAGAGAAAAAAGTATCCAATGCTAAATCTACAGAGACTTGCCAAAAATTGTTTAAATTATTCTTATTAGGTCAGAGTAATCTATTATTCAAAGATGTGCTAGAATTGTTGGCTCATATATGTTACAATATATCCCTTGAGTAGAAGAGCAAGATAACAGTGGAAGGCATCTGAAGTAACTGAAAAAATAATTTTTATCCTGTTCCTGTATTTTTCAGTTTCAGGTATCTTCTTCTGTTTCTCTGATAAGAAATTAATTTTGTTGCCCTACAAGACTGTGTCATGTGCTGATTGATCAAATTTTGTAGTATATCTGAAATTTTTATCATTAACCATCCATTTTAATTATATTTTCAACATCAAATGTCTTATTTAAATGTTTTCTTGCAGCTTGCAGTACTCTAAAACATTTTTGAGCAGATAATTCACAAAATTTTTCTTCTTCACCATGAATTGTTAATGAATAATTCAGTTTCTTCAAGTGTATTTGCCATTCAGAATTGTTTGTTGAATATTCCTAGTGAGTCTTTGTTTTTAGCTCACTGATCAGCCGTCTCTTTTCCCTGATTGCCATTTGAAAGGCAACAGTCTAATCAGCCAGTTAGTTTGCATGTTATGTTTCTTTGTCCTGATTGAACATATGTAATAATTCTTAGCTGGAAGCTTGCAGAAGACAGATGTAAACATGCCTTTCAGTAAATACTTTCTGAAGTGTGGTTAAATTGCTTAAATCTATATTCCTGATGATAAACTTCATTAACTTGAGAAAAGATAAGCTGAAATATATATATCTTTTTCAAAATCTGAATTGACACTTGTGGAAAATATTTCACGGTAGTTGATTGGTTCTAGCTGCAGAGCTATATAAGTGTAATAAATAATACAGCCTTACTGAAGTTCAATTTTTCTTTTTTGTTGGAGTGTAATACCATATTTATATAGAACATAAGTAGTAGATGAAAGATTTGAGCAAGTGCATCGGGGAAAACCCTTCCCCTTAGGAAAAGTCCAGGAAGAACAGATGTAATCTGCAATATAAGTGGTTCTAAGAACTGAAGCCCTTTGATCTGAAAGGAGGCCAGCTACTAAAAATTTGCGGACAATAACTTCTTTATGATACTATACCATCAGTTATGATTTAGACAGGCAAGCTACTTTCTCTGTTTATCTGTTATCTGTTCTGCAGTAGGATCCAAATCTTAGTTCAACTGAGGTAAATAACAGAAGTTATTAAGATTTAAAAGGTTGGTATTAAAAATGTAGAATTGTGTATCTTGTCTCCGGTAATAAGAGCCATTCTTTCCACTGCCTTTAAGCATTAGATTTTCTTAGAGGCTCAGCCAGCTGAGCATTGCGGTTGCTGAAGGGTAATGATCAATTGGCTGAGATAAAGAACGTTTTAGGTGAACTTTTTGTAATGTTCATAATTTTTACTTTTTAGGATTATTGACGGGTTTTTTTGTCTGTAGGTACATTCTGGGCCAAATTTTCCCCATTTAGACTGGTGTAAATCCAAAGTGATCTATACTGCTGAAAATGGGAGTAAGGTTTTGCCCCAGTAGGTTTGACTGCTGCATCTTGCTCTGAAGTGCGGTCTCCAGACTGCGCTTAATTTTTCTGATACTCGATGTTAACTAACAGCATCTGTACTAATGCTAAATTGAGGGTTTTGAATACTAGGCTTCTAACTAGCAGATATTTTTGGCACGTATGTACCTTTACCGCAAAGTTGTTGCTATTATGGGATTGTTTTAGTCATATGCTGAAACTCATTTTCTTAAATGCACTTTTAATTCTTTCTTTGTTTTGTTTTTATTGTTTGCATAAGAACACCACATGCTAATTCACCACATGATGTGTATGTGCCGTCCAACTATCACAAAGTCAGTTCCAAAGTCCAGACATTTACCAGTCTCCCTCTCATAAAGCATATAATGGCAAAATCCTTATTCCAAATTCAAGTCAACCAGAACTTTGGAGTATCTTCAGAGTAAAATACTTTTCAGAACAGCTGCAGGAATCTTGATATATAACCCACAGTGGGGTGGACATAACCCTCTAATACTGAAAATATACTACATAATTTACACATGATGACAAGATAAACGTTTTTATAAGAATTTCTTCAAAAGAAGAAGGAGTAAGAAAACAACTAAAAATAAATAGAAACACTTTCCTGTTCTTCTAAGCCTGCGTTGGGTACAGCCATGATGGCAGCCAACACCTTTTTGGCACAGAGCCCTGCCAGTTGCTTCATCCCAAATTCAGAGACACAAAACTCAACTCCTCACCTGGAACTCTTCCAACCATTTTGGGAGTTTGCTTTCCTGAAAGAGGCTGGGGGAAGGAGAACATATAGTCCTTTTTCTCTTGCTTTCTGCTTGTTAATAAATTGAAAATGACATAGTCTAGAGACACTTGGGTCCCCTCCTTATTTTGATGGATGCCTCAAAAAACATAAATCATCAGAAACTTAAGTTAAACTTAAGTGTTATTAAATATTTTTATACCAATTATTTTGTCCAAGATCACACAGTTCTCATGTAAAGCAGGATTAATGCATTTTAAAAGTATTCACTATAATTTGTGAGAGCATATCATAAGCCATATAAAATAAGCTACTTCAGTTAATGTCAAGAGGAAAAAATGGTTTTGGAATTTCCTAGGATTTTATATAGCCAATTTTGCAACAGCATACATCCATGATTTGATAAGGGTTTAGTGCATAACCTTTTCAACCAATTTGGTCTCGCTGTGTTAGAATGACAATAAATTTTTAAGAGCAAAATATTTAGAGACCTGTTTCTAGCAAGAAACAGTGCTGAAGAGTTCTTCCAGAACATTATTTTTAAATCTATAAATATTGTAACATATACGGGAGAGAAAGTGAAATTTTCACACACATATGCATATGCTAGCACATATACGTATGGCTACTCTTCCATATGTATGCATAAAATGTGTCTAGCCACCCCACTGAATGTCAGTCCTGGCAAGATACAGCCTCAGATCCCAGTCCTGTATTTTCATTCTCATAGCTGAGAACTGTAAATGTCTTCTGAACTGAAAGAAGAGCAAGAGTGGAGTTCACATGCAGATTCTTGAGACCCAAAGGCTCTCTGCTGTACACTGCAAAGTGAAAAGTAGTTGATCTGTTTCTCTAGTTCACTCAGGTCCTTGTATGTCACTCTATCAGCAAAACGAGTTAAATTCTGGTCATGGGGGACAATGAGGTCTGTGCCATTTCACATTACTTTCCCACATCAAAGGTCCTAGCACAGGGTGAGGTATGAGCTGGTGTTGCTGTAGTTACTCTCATCTGCTGAATGATGTTTTGAGTCCAGTTGACATCCAAAATAGAGTAGAACAGGTTCAAAACTTCCCTTACCTACCCCAGAAATGTCAGGCTGGACAATCTTTGTAGTTCCCCTCTCCTTCCTCACCTCTTCAGGTGAAGAAGTTGAAATCGTCTGCTCCTCCTCCAAAAGTCTTGATAAGGTTTGTTTGATTTTTCTAAATTTTGAACTGTGATGACTGGCCATTTATGAGGGGAAGAGTGCTATTCCATGTTATTAATTAATATTATTAAGGAAGTCTGGAAGGTGTCCAAGGCAGAATCATTGCAAACTCACTGGAAATCTGGATGACTGACTTCACCCTGACTCCCTCACTTCCAACCTTTCATCTCCTGATATGAGTGAATTTTCTGAGTGCCAGAAGGTTTTACAGTCCTTTGTAGTGAGTAAAACATCTTCATTTTGCCAAGATGTGTTACTTGGATATGCTTTTGAATTGAATCATAATTAAAGCAAGATAAAAGAGAGGTGAGTCCTGTTGGAATTTATTTCTCATCCTTCCTGTGAGGAATATGACTTAATTGTGTTAGCTACAGGAAAGCACAGTTGCTCTTCTGAAGGCAAGAAAGGAAAAACTAATTTGGTTTCAGTAAGAGGTGCTGGAAGCTGTCTTGTGTTCGGTTACATACAGGTGAATTTTAAGTCCCCTCTATTAAATATAGTTTGATGTTGTCCTGGTTCTGTTTGATTATATATCTAGAATATCTGGAGGATTCTTATGATTCTGTAAAGGTGAACTGACTAAAGCATTGTTTCTTGATTTCCTGGACCCATTTTTATCAGATTGTTACACTGAACGCACTAGGTTTCAATCATATGTTAAATTTCAGATTGGTTAGATTATGCGACATTGTATTTTCTAATTCATTTGGAGGGTCTTGCTGTTAAATATTTCATATTAACACCTGATTATCTAATTGTTTATGTTAAAAAGTATTTAGTCATATTTTTTTCACTTTCTAGATACTACGAGTGCTAAGAACATTGTATGTTGTGAGAAGAAATATGAGGAGCTTGTCCTACATGTATGGACAGACTGGGTTAAAAGGCCACAGTGCTTTCAGCCTTAGCTCCTACAACAGAGAAGTACCTAAGTCAGCTTTTGGATATGTTAAGCGCGATTTTCCCAAACAAGCATTTTAAAGATGGGTCTAGACTACATTTGTTTAAGTAAAATATGCATGACAAATAGAAAAGAAATGGTGGAAGGATGGTCCAGACATAGCAAAACATTAATTACAGCGGAGTAAACTATGTTATTAATTTCTTTCATCTTACTGTAAATGTGATACAATTTATCTTTCTGCTATTTTGATCTCACATTCACACTGTAGCTTGTAGCATGAAGCCAGTTTCAAACTTTAATGGATTCTATCTTTATTAAAATATTTTCCTGCTCTAATTTGTTTTGGTAAATTTAAATCTCTCTTTAAAAAGACCATATAATCCTGTACTCCCAAACATCCGTTTTATTGGGTTAGATTGTTCCAAAGCAAAAGGAAGATTTTTGTGTCAACCTGAATTTCTCTCGTTTGATTTGCATTTCATCCTGGGTGGACTAGTAGGTTTGTTGATCCAGAGTTTTTCAAATTTTAACTAGCAGTCCATTTGGAGTTGGGTAAATATTCTGGTTTTTAAAGTAAATGCTACAGAGCCATGAGATAATTGGATTTCCTTGTATTCTTTGTATTTTATGACTTTTTTCTCCATAAAGGTAGAGGAAGGAGATAATCGCAAACCTAAATGTTTTGTAAAAGTGTTTTAATGAAATCCAACTTAAAAAGCATACATTTTCAGTAAATCTCAGTGCATAAAGGTTCTTTCCCTTTCTCTCTCTTTCCCTTAACATATGCAAAGGATTGGTAGCTAGATGGGGATTAGTACTGGAGCTGAGCTCTGGATCTTGCTTTACTAAAAAATCTCAATTTTAGGGGTCTGCTAGAATTCCTGAAAGCTTTTAATCAAGAGATGGATATTGAGATGGGTATCAAGTCAGAAGAGATTAGTTTAGTTGATAATCCCCTGTAAAAGGTTATCTATTTGTGCTTTACTTAAGCTTGTATGTCTGTCTTACTTCTGTGGGGTGCTGGAAAGTACAAGAAAGAAATAAACATTAATTCTGAATCTGAACTGACTCACTCAGGCAAAAGCCCCATTAAGAAACATATTTTTTAATGACAGGTATTTAAGTGAAGCAAAATATTTCATCATCTACCATTCTTAAAGCTGTACCAAAATTGTGATATGTTATTCAATTTCTTTGGATTTAAAAATATTAATAAAATTACTAATGTTTGACCCGACAAAAGCATTTTCTGATGTTAGACTCCAGCACTTAGTGTACTATCATAAAGATTAAGTAGATGGCTCATCCTTCCCGGAGACTGCTAAACTTGTAATATGCTGAAGCTGCAAAACCTTATACCTATTTTGAGGTTTTCATGGCTACTGTAACTAAACATATTAGATATAGCAAGAGCAGCTGCATTAAAAACATTGCTGGAAGCAAGTAGAAAATGCTGTAGTGTCCTTTTCTTAAGAAATTACATTGGCATTACTTTTCAGTGGGTATACAGAAGCATTGGATTATAAAATATTGAGAAATAAATATAGATTTTTTTAAATTCAGATAATTATTTTTGTCCTTTTAGAATTATTTAAACACATGAAGCAGGAACTCTGATCATATAAATGCAGACTGAAACAATTCTTTTAACCTTCCCACCTCTGAAAATCTTCCATAATTGAATCAAATGCAGTTTTCCTGAAAGAAGAAGGTCAGGCTATATCTTTCCACTGCACTGAGCATAGTTCCTTTCAGGGAGAAGGGAAAGATTTGGGTTATACACTAGTCATTACCTTTCAAATGGAATGCAAACTCTTTCTGCCAAACAGGTGTAAGAAAACAGTTGGGCCACTCGCTCACTGCATTCTTTATGATATATAAATCTGCTCTTTCCAGAAGTATTCAGATATTTTGTAATGGGAGAATGGTCAAGGAAATAGTAAAAGTTTGAAAATGTATTTCAGGAATTGATGGTATGAGAACTAGTAAAGAAGGATGAGAATTATTGTTTGGTTCCAGGGACAGTACTATTAATATAGGGGAAAGAAACATGCAGTAGAAGAAACTAGCATAGTGCTGAGTCTTTCCTAAGGGACTTTAGAAGCAGGAAAGCACAAAAAGAGAAATCTAGTGTGAGTTTATGTCACAGGTTTTATATAAGTTCAGGGGAGGGAGGAACAAATGTGGAGAAGGGAGTAGGTGATGAGGAGCAGCTCTGCTTCAATTTTTGTACAAAATTTAAAAATATTTTTGCTTCATTTTAGGAATAATAAGTTGGATAAGAGGGTTATTTTTCCCTTCAACATTATTTTTGATTTGATTGAAACTATCAGTTCTGCTTCATGACCAAAGCAGGCACATCATAATACTGTTATGATGGGGTTACTTTGGTGTTTTTGAACAGAAATCTTATGAGGAGATTCTTTCCTTATTTTAAGTCACATATTCCAGACCTTAGTGAGTCTGATAGATATGGTATGACTCAACACCAAGATTTGCAGGGGCTTGACTGGGTGAGTGATCTCCAAACATTTCATTTCTAATTTTCAGTCTACCTGTCTGGAATTTTTGAGTACAGTTCACAAATACATATTTTTCAGCTAAATGTAACTCTTTCAATCAGCCTGTGCAGACTGCAGGATTAGGCCCTGTTTTAAAAAGGGTAAGTATCTTATCTCCTGTTATACTTAGCTGAAAGTAAATCAGAAAAAAATTCAACTTTAACCATTTTAAACCAGATGATCCTTTTCATCTGGAGTAAGTTTATCCTTAGGGGGACTACACAGTACAGCCCTTATAGTAATACCTCATTAAAAACTATGTATTGAATAACCACATTTTCAAAAGAAACATTTCAACTGATTGCAGAAATACAGCTGTCCTTGCAAAGTCAGCATGCGAGGGAGGATCATGCAGATTAGCAGAGACATAACAATGTGAGCCTTTTGGGTCAATTTGAGGAAATGGCAAGAGTCGTAGTGGCTGGGTGCGCACCTATTCAAGGAGACCACATAATCATTTCATCCTGATGATATCATTTCATCAGCATGCTAGTATTTAAGCTGCTTTTTCCTCCACACATTTTACTCATCTAGTTATAGCTTTCTTTAGTCAAGTAAAATGATAGCCTTTTCCTTTTACAACAGAAAACAAACTGGTCCAAATAGGATTCATTTTTCTGTGCAGTAAAAATTAGCTGATTAATTATTTCTCAACTGAAGACTAAAATGTGGGGAATTCTTCTATATGAGGACTTCCAGGGGGAAAAAAAGCCAAGAACAAAAAGACACTCCACCCTCGCTTTTAAAAGGCTGTGTTCTACATCATTTGAAATAGTCTATTTCTCTGGTGTTCCAGTGAAAATTGTAAAGCACCTGGTCACTTCAATTGAATTACTAATCAATGACATGCCAAAAAAAAAAAAAGTCAGTATGGTTTCTTGGAGCCACATCTACTAGTCTGATTATAGCAGAGGCCAAAACACCCCCTGCCATACCACAAATGAGAAAGCCTGGTAGAATATCCTGGCAGGATAATGCAATGCCATGGAGAGGTGCACTTGGATAGTGTATTAGCTCTGCCGAACTGTAGGTTTCATGCCTATTTGGGAAGTTCCCTCTTTTTAATTTATTTTGAATCTGACCAGATAGCTGATCTGCTGTAGTCTATGCAGTGCAAAGATCAGAAGGACTTCTAGGGTTAGGAAAGAAACTGGAGAAGAGCTACTTCAGCTAGCACTGCTGCTGAAACTCTGAAGTTTATATCTTCTCTCCTGTCCAGTTCTCCAGCTATGTAGAAGCATGGGGTGAATATGTATACTCTGTGCAAATGAGCTAAACCCATGTCACAGCATTATAACTCATGATAAAAAAGCTTCTTGCAGTGATAACTCTTTAAACATTTGGTATCAAAAATAGTGAATGTAAATAGTTACTGAACTAATTTTTGCGGTGACACAAAATATGGTGATCAGGTCACACAATGAGCTTATAAAGTTCTCTGTATGTAGAACCATATGTTCTTTAATGATGGAACTGATTTTGCTACTATCAATTTCTGACTAACGCTCTGAAGACAAACAGTCTCATAGCTACCATCAAACAGAATATGACTGATGGAAATCCAGTATGGGAACCAAGCCCCTGAATGACTTCAGTTAATTTTATGGTATGTTTATAAAGGTTGTCATCAGGGTGAGATCAAGGAAAGAATTACAGATTGCTTAGAAGAAAATAATAGGAATTTCTGTTTCTTTGCAGCCTCTGAAAGCAATGCTCCACCTTTGGTTTAAAGGTATTAGGAGCAAGACTGAAACCGAGTTATCTTTCCAGTAGAAAGAGATCACCTTGTAAATAAGTAAAAAAAGAAAGACAGGGGAGATGATTTGTCTGACTAACAAGTAGATAGTCCATATCAAATATTAATTTATACTTTCTTCTAAATTATCTTTGTGATATTTTTATAGTTTCCTTTCTAAAAGTTTGACTCCTAAAGTAATGAGTGAAGTCATTCAGTTTTTGTCTTCTCACTCAAAATGTTTTTTTGTCTGCTAACTTCCATTGTTTAGAAATAGGGCATACTCTGCTGAAAGTTGAACTTACATGTTATTACTGTATGTGAACCTTTTGAGCTAGTAGAATTATTTGCAAGTTTAGAACTTACTTCTAGGCGAGTAAATAGAGTTGATTAATACAGATAAAGAGAACTGTTTTGTAACAAAGTCTTTCTTTTGCTAATACTAAAGAAGGAACTGAACATTAGTGACTTACAAATTCTGAAGAATTAAACAGAGTAAAATTAGATGAAATGGCAATAATAGAGGAATGAAAGGTATATAGTGAACTTTTGTATAATAGCATTACTGACACCTCTTCAGATATCCAAATTATTCGTAGTGCGATGCTATAAGCACCCATTTATGAAGATACCAAACTCTATTTTGGAAAGCAAGTAATTATTTTGCTTGAGAATACTGACTAATCATTCATTTAAATGCTTACAAGCTATAGATTTCAAGAAAAGAAATCTGCCCCTCACAGAAATGAGGTGAACATGGCATGTCAACACATGACTGCAGCACAAACCTGAAATTTGATTCCTATTGTTTCTTTTAACTTGGATGGCTAAACCAAGATAATCTGTATGAAAATATGTTCAGACACAAAATCTGGTCTATTTTTTCCATAAAAGATGAGGGAGCAAAAAGCAGCCAGTGATGTACCTGTTGTCCTCATTTCTGGTCATGTGCAGGAGCTTGCTCAAATACTACCAGAAACATCCCTTTGGGATGTTGGGAAAGTTTATCTTTTAGTCTTAAAGCAGCAGTGGTCCCTTGTTTGTGTTTTTAGCCAGTTTAGGTGCTCTACAAATTGCTTATGGCTGTAAGAAACAAACAAACAAATTAAAACCTATGGCTATTGCTTTTATTGCCTGGATTTAGAGGGAGAGAAAGCATGATGTTGTCTGTGGCGGTGTGCTTGCTCATTCAGTGCTACTGACCCTGAGCCAGAGAAGTTCTTGTCCACTGCTCTGGAGCTGTAAGAGTTCAGCCAGTAAGTTCAATAGGATCACAGTTTACCCTTGACAATAATGTATTTGACAAAAGGACTTTGCCAAAAGCAGAAAATAGTCGAAGGTGCAGTCACTACCACTCCTTTTACCAAAGGAATTTGCGAATATGTCTGATGGCAAATGCCAGGCAGTGTTGTGACCTGCACAGTGAGCCATGAACAGGTTTCTTCTCTGATCTTGAATGTGTTTTCAGAGACTGCTTTTAAAACTAAATATTTAAGTGGCATGTTGCTCATCTCTCTTTCACAGATGCTGGAGCTTTCAAAGATACTGAAAGGGTTTTGTCTTTTAATGTAATGGATTTAGGAGTTTATGACAAGTCTTTAAGGTACCTAGGTGACGCAATACTTAGTGAAACACCACCTACCTCTTAAATGCATTGCATGTTGTGGAAGTTTCAGTCTCAGCTTAGGTGTCCAGGCTTTTTAATCATTATTGTGGTACAGTTAGGCACTCAAGGAAGTGATCTTGGGAAACAACCAGGGAGTTTCTGAAGTCTCCAGGAGAAGGATGGAGAGGACAGAGGTGGGAATCTTGCTCCAGGGTATTTTTATCCTCTTGTAGCTGCTGGACATGCAGAAAGGTAATTTTCCTGTCTGTGAAAAATGAGGAAAACTGTAAATTAGTGGTATGGAACCGGAATTCAATCCCTCTCCCAAGAGGAAATGTTTCTACAAATGGAACAGATTTGTCAGGAGAGACTGAGAGACACTACCCAAACAGTTAGGGCTCTCAGCTGGGACCAGGCAGCCTGCGATGAAGTTCCTGTTCTACTTGGAGCATGGCAGAGGCTTCAAGCAGCTCGCGAGTTGTGGCTCATCTTCACATACACAGCCCAGCAGAAATTTAGATCCTCTCTGGATTAAGTGGCAGTTAAGTAGCTGAAGAACATCAAAGATGTCAAAACAGGTTAAGTGTGTAAGCAGGAATGCAGGCACCCATGTATCATGGAAGATCTGCACCTAAACACTAAACTCCCTGAGTATTTAATCTCCTCAACAGAAATGCATTGCAACTCTGCAGCTACCCTGGGATAAATTCATAAACTAAGAATGTTTGCTATCCCAGCAAAAAAAATGTAGCCAAGTACTTGATTAAACAAGTGAAACTTTATGTCCATCATTACCTCCAGTTTGTACTACTTTTATAATCCCAGAGAACTACTTGTTTAAAAACTATACAGTAAGCAAAACGTTTAATAGAATCATAATCTGCAATCTTTGCCACAGTGCACTGTAGACAAGTCGTGTTATTGGAAGGAACAGCACATTGAGGAATTGTTTCCAAATTATTATAGTACTTTCTTGCTCAGTTTTTCCATACAAATGTTGTATGTATACTGTCATCATCCTCTCTTGAGGATTATGAGATTTATAGGAAAAGCATCATGATAAGTTTTGGGTAGAGTCCCAGTTATATGAATATGCAGTAATGTTCTATGGAGCCTTATCGCAAGACTTTCCCCACAACTATGCTTATAGGTGGCATATTTATCTCATTTGCTCAAACACCATTTGCAAGACAGAAAGAGTTGGCATCGTCATTTGCCTTGGAGGTTTTGTCAAGCTCGAGAAGACAGAATAAAGTAATTTTGTCCCGAGGAAAAGCTGAACAGAGAACATGGCTAAACCTTTTAAGATTTGTGGAATAGGAAGTCCACACAGAAATTTGATTGTCTTAGAAATTATTTATACCACATAAACTTGTGATTTCTTTTTTTCCCCTTTTCTATTAAAATTTTATTTGTCAGTTCACTAGAGATCTTTTCAAATGTATTTGTTCCCATTAACTAGTGAGTGTATTTGGTTGTTATGCTCATGCTGAAGACTCTGCTTCCTACACCTCTTTCTCGGATATACATGCAATGAGGGTAATTAAATTTTAGAAGATGAATGACTTTTTCAGTAATACATTGCCCTCGTTTGTGATGCTAGTCTCTAAGTTGTTTTCCCAATTTTAATCTTTATGAACAATAGTAAATTAAACTTTTTAATTATAATTTCAAAAGGTTCCTACTCCCTGCTGCTCGATACTGTCCCTGTGCCTGTCGGAGGCTTTCAAGTCCTGTGTTACAGAACAGCCAGTTAAAATGTTCACCTGACATTTGGCACAACCGGAAACCAAGAGAGAGTGAATGTGAAAGGGGAGGTCCTGGAAGGGGACCTGCCACCAGCAGAGCCGTTTCCTATTCCTCCAGCAACTGATTCACTGTAGGAACTTTCCAGCTGCTTGCTCTGACTTGTCTTTCAGGAGGTTTCTGGCAACTTTGTTGTTTACTCTTTCATATTGATAAATTTCACACAACAATTTAACAACCTTGGTTTTTACAGAATTACATTTCCTACTGAAACTGGACAAAGCTATATTATCAGGAGTTAGATTCTGATGGCTTTGGAAGGTACACAAAAGAATAGTGATGCCGTAAAAGTTGGTTTTCTCTGATCTTACATATATTTTGCAATATCTATCTCTAGGGGTGACAGAACAGTATAATCTACCTTTCTGTTTGCGTGTTAGCTTTGCTGATAAGAGGAAAAATAATGTCTTTGTGGTCCTACCTAATATTCCATAACCACCTCTCTGGCTGCTCAGTGGTAGCACTGCTGATATTTTTAGCTGTTCTGACATTGCAAACACACATCATGTGCTTAGCTGTCCTCTTCATGATCTTCAGTTTTGTGCTTTCACAGAGAAAGATCCCTAGAGGAAGAGTAGGGAAAAGTAGCACGTCTCAGCTTTTTTATCAGAGTTTTTACAGTCTGGTTGAACAAACGTGGGCATCTTAGCAGAAGTAAACACAGATAAAGCATATTTTACTAGGTAAACATTCTGCAAACCTGAATTTTTGGGACTGTCTATACCCAATTACCACAGTGTAATATCGAATGATGTCATCTAGCTTTAAAAAAAATTAGCTGCTCTTAAAATTTGTCAAATATCTGTAAAAAGGGTGTACCCAGCATTACTTTGGTTCTCCTGCCAAGAAAAGGGTTTGCTCCCAAGGAACAGGTAACAATAGTTAAACAGAAAACTAAGTCAAGAATTTTGAAAGATGTTAAAAAAAAAAGAAGGATGTGGGATTGTGCAGAATGGTCCAGGACACTGTAACTAAGAAGAATAACAGATTTAAATGTAGCATAAGAAAATTAGGTTGATTTATGGGATTTTTTTTACTAATAATGATGTCTATTAAGCTGTAGAAAGTTTTCCAAGAAAAGTGGTAGAATACCCATCCTTTGGAATATATAAAAAGACCCTGAACAAAGCTCACTAAACCATAAAAGAAGGAATATTCTCATGCTGACCTGCAATATGGAAAAAGTGAAGAAATAGCTTTTTCAATAACTAATTTCCACAGGTCTATGAGAACATAAAACTAAACAATTAAAAAATAAGCGAGGCAGAAATATTGCTGTAAACACAAGAGATTTATCTGGAAGCACTAATTGGTTGTCAATAAATCAGTTCCCTCATGAGAAGAGAAAACTTCGAAATTTCTGCAAAATTTCCACAAAATTGTCCTCAACTGAAAACAAATAGAAGATTTATTTTTAGCAGTGTATTCATCAACTGTTACTTGAATGCATGTTTTTCTCCTTTGCCTAGTAAAATGATGCTTTTTGTTTCCTAATAGTAACTAAAGGAAAAGGTGATCTCTGAAAAATTAATGTTACTTTATGAGTAGAAAAAGGGACTTTTGGACTACAGGTATAAAGCTCTTTGTCTCTCTTCTTAACCGAAGTGACAGCCCTCATGAATTCTAGCAGTATTTGGACTGCTTAACAGTCTAAACATCACTTAACAGTCTAGACATCGTACAGGACAGCCACTGTGTAAAAGAATGAGATCAGAGCGAGTCTTAAACTTACCAAAAGCTGCCTCTAGTGATATGATCTCATTTTTTTTCCCCACAAGAAAACCTAAATGAAGGAAAAGCTGGCCTTAGAAAACATCATCAAAATAAATACATTGTTAACTTTTTTATTGTCTGTGGAACTGGTGATGGAATGGAGATATAAATATTAGGAAAAATATGGTTACTGCAAGTGCTTTGGGAATATAAAGTCCCTTTAATTCTTTTTTGACAATGAGATTAAAGGTATAATAGCATTTTATTGATTTGGCATGGAAGGCCTTCACACACTTGGATTTTACAGTGCTACCACAGTTACATGGTACCACCTTTTGTTCCTTTCCTGAGCTTTTTGTTAGAGTTCAGCCTCTCCAAAGATTTAGCCCTGAATCTCCCCTGCCAAAGTGAGAAGACCACCAAGATTTTCCTCAAAGCCCTGTGAAGTAGTGGTCCCAGCATGCCATTATTCATGAAATATTTTCAATTTTTGCAGTATGTACTGAGACCATTTTGGCCACAGTTAGTATATTTCAGCCAAATAAGAAAGTACTCCTGCTGAAGTGAGTGAGTAAATTCTCCCCAAGGCTATATGCATCTCATTACCCATGATTTCCATTAAAGAAAAATCAACTAAAAACCTAACTCAAGAACTAAAAAAAGAGAGTCACACTCTTTGTCACATCAGCCAGCCCATTACTGAAAGAGACTCTGTGAGTTTTCACATCTCTGGCCTAGTGGGGAATAGACTTTTAAAGCATTTGAAACTGTTAGTTTAATAATATTAAAATGTTTTAAAACCACTTTTATTATGAGGTAAAGGATATTGACTTTTCTCATGATTTCCCAGTTCCAGCAATCTATTATTAATTAAAACATTGTGTGCCACTGGCTTTTCTTTCCTTTTCCACTTCCCTCTGCTCTTTACTTTTCAGTTGGCCACAGGTTTTATATATTTCAGTGTTGAAAAAAATAGTTTATGCTCATTCTTGCCATGACAAGCAACCAGCACAATCCTACAGAATCCTAAATAATCATCTAGTCCAACTGCCAACTGCCTAATCCAACTGATTAGGTCTATCTCTATGACTAGGCATTGACCTGAACTGGCCGTATTGCAAAACAGGTCTTTCTAAACTCCCTGTTCTTAGACTCTTGTTCTGAATCACTCTCTGCGTCTTTCACCCATACATGCTGTGGGTAGGACCAAAATGATGATTAAAAAACAAGACTTGAATTGGAGTGGCAGCAATACAGGTAAGGATTAGGAAAACCTTTTAACACCAAGAATTACTAACTGTTAGGTTGCCTTGGGAAGTTGTGAAGATTTCACAGAATTAGCAGTTTACAAGGACAGGTTAGACTATCAGGAAGGCACAAGTAATGACTGATCTTGTCTTAGGACAAGAAACAAGCTAGATGATCTCTACCTTTCCTATTTTTGAATCAACCTCTGGGCCTAACTCCCTTCACTGACTAGAGAGTAACCTGCTGAGTGGGCTAGCTGCCCAAGGCTGAGCGATGTGAATGTTCTCCATGTAAGTCTAGCACTTAGTAAATTCTGTTACTACACTGTGTCATTAAATTTCAAGGATGTTTGCTGATGCAAAATGTTCTTCTCATTCATGTCTAGAGGCTGATTCACACGGAATATAGCAGCTTTCAATGTCTCCCAGTTACTCCATTCACTTCCAGTTATTTCAGGTAGCAGAGATTTTTTTGCCAAGCAACCAAAGATGCCAGCTCTACTGTAAAGCCCATATGGGCTTTTATGAGGAGATTTATGTGGGTTTTTTTTCCTCCAGATTTCCCAAGCTTTGAGAGAAATAAATGCAAAATAAAACCAAAACCAAACCAAACCCGAAACTCCAGTGTATTAAGGTTGTAAAGGCAAGCTATTATAAAAAATGACATACCAATATATTCCTGTGGAATTATAAACCATTGTTCTTCTGTATGGCTTATGATAACTTTAATTTACCACAGTCTGTAGTCCTGTTTCCAGAAGACCACTGTCCATTCAGTACATTGAGTGGAGCTGCTCTGGAAATGAATCAGACTTGAGTATTGATTGTCTAAAAGGCCCGATCTTTGCAGAAGTTGGAAAGGACTGCCAAAACCAAAAGCACTTTTCCATTATTAAGGTGTTTGTCTACTGCAAAACAGAACTGGATTCTATTTTTTCATCTGCTACAAGGGGGTAAGATGGTGGAAATTTCATTTATTCCTAGTCCTTTGCATATAGTTACTGCATATGACTCATTTTCTCTGTGTCTGACTGGAGAGCATAAGCTCTGATTTGCAGAAAAGATGAGTCCTCATATGTGTCATTGGAATCTCTGATCTGCATGCCTTCAACATATGAAGAGTTATGCCATGCTTAATATGTTAAAAAATTTGGCCATGGATGTCTTTATTTTGACACCAAAAACTGGTGGCTTGTTTTCTTTTACATCCGTGTCTCTGGTGCACTTGCGTGAAAGTAAACTCTTTTCTAGTAATTTAGGGAGCAGATACCACAGTGATAAGAACCACAGATAAGTTCATGACAAAGAAGACCAGCCTTTGAAATTCAACATCTAACATTAAGTTAGATAGAGAAGGATGATACTAGCTTGTCTTGTCATCAAAACCACTATCTCCTGGAGGGTACTTTACACAGAAATTCATCCACCTTTCTGGAAAAGAGCTTAAGTTTCTCCTTTAACTTGTTGGAGAACCTTGATCAATAAGCAGGTGTTTCTGAGAAGTGCAGTGAGAAAGAAAGAGATATAAGTATAGCAGAATCTAAGTTTGCTGCCATTTCCAGTTACCAACCCTCTTGTACTCCACCTGCAAGATGGGGAAATTGGTTTGAGTATTTGTTATGTTTACTATGAAAGCAAAGGTTTATGCTTAAGGAAATTAAGCAGATGTTGAGTTGCAGGTCACATGAAAATTATCCTGAACTGACATCTGTCTAGAATTCTTTTATGCTCATCCAGCTAGAAATCGTTGCCTTTGACCTAAATGTACAGAGAAAAGAAGAATTATTTTGCTTTTGACTACTTCAATGAGTTTCAGTGTGGTCTTTTAAAACTCTTGTGATAGGTGAGTGGTTTGGTGCTGCTGACCATGCAGAATTTTTTGATCTAGGAAATTAAAAAAGGGGTCTACAGCAGTAGGCTGGATCTCACGGTTTTGCTAAGCAGTTTGCCTGATGAAGGACATGCCAGCCAGGGACGCAGAGCCATAGTTCACTGCTACATCTCCTGGAAAAGGTGATTGTCTTGATGCTCATTACTGAGAGTGTAGAGGATAAGCTCAGTAATCAAAGGTATTTTTCCTCTAAAGGAAAAGACTTTTAGCAGCTGTGTGTTAATTTTAGCTAGTTTATAGTCCTACTGCCTTCTTATCTGAACGGCTCATTTATACTGACTAGAAATAGAAGGGAGTTTTTTTGGTGAAAATTTATTATTTTAAGAAGTTTTTTGGGGGGGATATTATTTGGGTAAAATACTTTTACTGTGTCATTTTATAAGCACACACACAGATGCACACATATTTATGAAAGCTTGATTTAAGTCCCTGTTTTCTTCTGCTACATTCTCTCTGAACAGGACTTTCTGTAACCATGGCAGCAATTGTGTAAGAGATGGTGGTTATCACCAGCAGAGTTGCTATCTTTTAGTCTTCAGAAACAGTCTTTTTTTTTGAATCTTGGCTCCACTAGCACCAAGAAAGCTGTATCTTGTCAGATTTCTTGGCTGATTCTCTTCTTGATGTGACCTCTCACTTTGAGATGCGTCAGTGACATTGAGTTCTAGTGCAAAGCGTAAAGTTCTGGAATCGCCACAATGTGACACCACAGCAGGGCTCTTTTAAGCTGAGAAGATTTTCTTAACTGATGAGTTAACAAGATGATAGACCAGAAATACACTGGGACAGATGCAGTCCCACATGCTGGCCTCAGGAATTGAGTTGTATCTGGCCAAATGAAAATTTCCCAGCTGAAGGGATTTTTTAGTAGACATTAGATTGGCATGGTTCTGAATTTTACCAGTCCCAGCTTATACAATAATTGTGCCAGAGGCTGGAGGGGATGAGACCAGAGTGCTACTGTGCTCCAGATAATTCCATCTGGCAGTTTGCCACCTTAAGACCACTATCATCTGGTGTAGTTTAGACCAGCCTGAGGATTGCTCTAACGCACGCTGTCTGTGCTGGCAGAGAATGAGAGTCATAACCAGATCTTCCTGATTACTCACTTTCTCTCCTGCACTGATCAGCTCTGGGCCACAGCAATGATTTTCCTCTGTGGGCTCAAGAGTTGCTTTCTAGACAATTGTAGCAATGTTCAGTATAGTGGATGCAAAAGTAGAGATCAGAAGTGGAGCTGGGTAGGAAAAAGGTTTTTTCATCTTGCAAAAAGTATATAGATAAAAAGGTCCTTTTCTACCCCAAGAAAAATCCAAAAACTTTTTGAAATGGTTCATGGACAGTAAGAGAACAGAGAGTGTAGACTGGACCAGGAATTAGGGCACTCGTGAGATGTAGAAAAACAGTTTTGCCTGTTTCTGACCAGGAGCACAAATTAGATGTTTCACGAACCCTGTCAAATGCTTTGGCTATTCTGAAGTTGGGTGTAACTCTCTTCCTTTATCCATACTTGGAATACTGTCCAACAGGTGAGAATCTCTTTCTTCCACTGAAAAAATAGTTCGAATTGTGATGTTTCTGCTGAAAATACAGGTTTAACTAAAGCAGCATGTTTCAATGCATGCAGATAAAAATTGTCAAAAAAAAAAAAAGAAAAATCCTGACTAGTTCTAATTTGAAGATCTGGATTCTTTTCTAAGGTCTAATTTATCCCATGGCTCCTGCCAAATTGATTTTACTTCAGCTGTACAAAAGAGTGTGTGTACAGACCCTGACTTTTCTCTAGGTGGAAGGGAGGTGCTATTTTTTATTATTGTGCACTGAATGCTGAAGCAATCAGGTTTACCCTTTGAATTAAGAAAGTGCACAATCTACTGCTTTTTGCAGCACTGGAAAAAGGGAGGAACAAACTTCAGAAGCTTCCACTTGTGGTTTAGATAACTATGATATATACTGAGAGGAGAGATTGCTAATCTCACTTTTTTCCTTTCATTCACTGATTCCCTCCATCCAGACTGACTCAGGTCCTTCCTGCCTTCCCTGTCATTTTCCAGTGTGTTGGTGGAGATGATTTGGCTTAGTTTGTTTCTACTTCAGGCATCAGATGCCTTTTGGTCCCTGGTTCTGTGCAGCAAGAACTTGGCCTCTCCAGTCCAGTACTTTTTTATCTGCTTTAAAATCCCATGGCTCTCTGATGTCTATGTATAGCACACATTTTGGAGCATACACAAGCCTTAGAAATGGAGGAAAATAAGTATTTTGCACCCCAGAGGTTATATGGTCTCACAGCATAGTAAGCATCACAACGTACTTTACAGGGTCAGTAAGTCAGTCAGTGAGTGAACTAAGCTGGAGAGTTTCTGCATCCATTAGCAAAGCAACCAGGCATGTCTTGAAGAAGAGCTGTGCTAAGAAGTGACCAGCTTTTCTCTGTTGTAGTTCTCCAAAGGAAGGTATTAGGTATTATTCTCCTTCCCCACAGTATGTAGGAGGACTCCCTGTGCTGTTCAACCCAAGACTGAAAAATTAATATGACATATTCATGTATCAGCTACTTTTGTTTTTATAACACATTTACCACCTAGCCCAAGGCTCTATACTTCTGAATTGTCAGTGGGCATTGCAACAGTAGATTCACGTGTCCATCAGAAATCTAGCAGATTTTATTAGGAGTCCTTTTTAGCAGATCATGATTCAGGTTCAAGTTTAATGTTTCTTTTTTGGACATTTAAAAGCTGAATAAATGGTGAAGAGTTATGGATGATAATATCACAAACCAACAATAAATGGGAAATAGATACTTTAAACTAGAATTTTGTCCTAAATAGAGCTGTGTAGAAAAAAATATGCAGAGTGAAAAACCAGAACAAATTCTGGTTTCCTGCAGAAATTTTATATTGTGTTTCATGCAGCTGAGAAACATCTGTACAGCTGTTTGTTTTGTGAGAGGGAAATTGTGCTGTGTATGAAGCAAAGTGAGCCTAGAAGTTTTCATTTGGTCGTTCTGAAAACATTTACTACATTAAAACTAGAGTCAGATCAAGACATTTTAGCACCATATACCTAGGCAAAGTCTTAGGTGAAATCTGGATGTCAAAATCAAAATTTCTGTATTGCAAACTGAAAATTTAATTGAATTTAGTTGTCTACATTTCCAGAACTACTCCAGTCCTGACAGTTAGTCTGCTTAACTCCTAACGCACATCTGTTTGGGGAAGAGTTAAAATGACAGCATCTATATTAATAAATTAGACTGTGTTGGGAATGTTCCTGGACATGATAACTCAGTCATCTGTTAAACTGTTAGAAGGGTTCCTAGTATGGTTTTGACCTGGACCAGCTAGCACTATCCCAAACAATTGCTGAGTACAGCAAGGATTTCCAGAGGCCAGAGGTCATTCAGAGATCACAGGCAATTTGGCTGCTGCCAGCATGTTTTAGAAGATGAGAATTTAGGAGTATGGATGTAGGCTGCTCCATGCCAGTTGGACTCAGTGACAGAAAACAGTCCCACGCTCATTTGATTTAGTAGCATAGACGTAGCCAATGTGCTTTCTGTCTCCCAGAGAGGCTTAGTTTAGTAGGTGTTGTGAGAAAACTAAACACTTCTCAAAGTTGGGATCTTCAGAAAATGAAGTTATTGTTGACACTTCACGTCCACAATGCTCCATTTTCCCCTCTCCAACAAAAATAGTTCCTGCTAGATTATCCTGGTATAAAATACTCAGTTGCCTCCTGACTGAGCTCCTAAGGGAATGCCAGTCTGCATTCCCAAAATGTAACAACACAGGACAACCCTCAAACCAGCCTTCAGGGGAAGAAATTGGGATGCTGGGAGAGTCTTAATCAATTTGGGGTTTTTTTTTGAGTAGCATCCCAGCCCAGAGAATTTGTTCCATCTAAGAGAACATAAAAGCACATAGCCAGAAGTCTGACACGTAGTCTAGCAAAGAAAAAAATCAGTTTGTGGTGGCAAGACTGGGGTTCCAGGCCTTGCTTCCAACACCATTCCTCTATTTTTGCATTCATTGGGATGTAGGACAGGCGCTCAGATCTCAGTGCCCTAATACAGACCTTGAACATGTAGGAGTTTCTCTTACTTCGGTAACTTTAGGCTATGAGTTAGATGTGAGGCTGTGTCCATCTCTATTTTGTGGAACAAATGGCTTCTTCACAGAAATAAGTAGTAAGAGGAGAGTGGTATGAGGTCAAATGTCCAAAACCTCCTAGCAGTAGCAGGCGCTACTGTTTTCAGGGTAGAGCTGTTCTACTTTGTGTTATTTGCAATGAGGATGCTGTCTTTTGTTGATCTGACATCACTTGTATACAGTTTATATCAGCAATATTTTTCTAATAAATATAGCTAGGAGTTCAACACTTGACCCCTGTTTTTACAGCTCAATTTCATCAGAGTTGCCTTGGTTTTCTTTATCCATGTTGGTCTAAGGTAGATCCTGAATGTCTGTATCCAAAGGTATAATTAAGTACTGCTACTTAATAAAGAAAGGGTGACTGTCACAGACACCTTTTTCAAATTTATTTTTTAAAATATTTTGATCTTTTAACAGAAGACTTTAAAATAAGATTTTAAGATTAAGATTTTAAAACCTAAATTAGGACTTCACCTGACTTAACTTGACAATGTTTCCACATATAATCAAGAATTTGCTATTTGCATGTGTCTATTGAACAAATTTGTCCTCAGACTGCACATCCTTTTTTTTTTTTTTTTGAGTGATCCAAAGCACGTGATACATTGAAAGTTCAAACTGTAGATGTCCACGGCAGTTCAAGTGCATGGGTTAACACGCCTAAACCATTCACCTTGGAATAGTTTATGTATAATTTTAATGTCACCTATCTTGTTTAGCGAGATGTTGGTTTGTCCCATTCAGCTAAAGTCTGGAGAGAACGCAGTTTGTATTATTCGTTATTCTTTCCAGTAGACTTTTAACTCATACAGCTGGGCTGCGTACAAAAAACACAACCTAATTAGTACAGAAAAATGAGACTAATTTGAAACTGTGTTTCTTTAAATAAAATTTACCATGCCAGCTGTACATCATGTCATACTCTTCACAACACGATAGCCTAATGTGTACTATCCATGTCTTTGCATTTGACCCAGATGAAGCTGGTTGCTTAGCTGCAGCCGCAGGGCCCCAGGGATGGCCCCAAGGATGGGCCAAAACAGACAATAAACATGCATCTCCATCTCCTTGGTCGCTTGAATGACTTTGTATCATTGGACCCTTGGTTTGAGAAGGAAAACAAATTCTGAAATAGTGTCTCCTGGATTTCTTCACCCAGCTCTGACTGCAAATAGTAATAAATTCATGTATTTACTGTATCACTGAGGCCCACTTTAATAAGTGTTTACTCTGTGTTTCCAAGAAAAAAAGTTGTACAAGTGGTTACTATGACAACCACTGGCTCTGAAAAAGCATTTAGCTTTCTAACCTTTTGATTCTCATTTTAAATCATCCTCCCAGATTTTATTCTAATCTTAATTTAACTTTGTGTGTCACAGTCATAGGCTGGGAGAGGATTTCTGTACTGAGAGAAATGCTTCGGTTTAAAATACAGTACTTTGTACATTTGTGGTTGAAGTCATATTGCAGGTGTTGACAGGTGTGTTACAATCTCTGGGCACACAGTTTGCACCTTTCTCAAATGGGATGCAGAGGATGTGATAGCTAATGAGATTAAAAAGAAAAGGAATTGAATGTCTCTAGCAGACATCTATTGAGTATTTTTTCTTCTGATAGTAGACTGTAGGGCATTTGAAAATCCTCTCTTCAGTAGATTGAATTTATTTGGATTTCAGTTCTGTCCTAACTTGCAATGTTTCGTAGATGTGACTCACAAGCACTAGCCCACTAGTCCTGAGACAAAACAAAGTCAGGAACCCTGATGGTGGGCAAATACATTGCTGTTTTTAAAGGCATACATGGATTCCTTAATTAGTTCTTAAGTCAGAACCCATGTTTAGGGCTAAGTGGTTTTATCCTTGCTGGTGACCAGTAGCTCTGGTCATGGCTGTGTCCTTACTATGGGTCAACGGTTGAAGTTCTGCTTAGTGATCCAGGCTCCCTCTGTTGTCTGTTCTCTTCCTGGGGATGCCTTGGGTCTACGTCCTCTCATCAGTGGATGATCTGGACCCCTCTTATTTCTTTATGGACATACTTTACTGCTGACTAGATCCAAGTCACCACTGAGATACCACTCTGACTGAGAGGCAGATTGTTTCTCTGAAGAGGTGCACTTCCCTTGCTGCAACCATTTCCCCATGCTTTCTTGGATGTCTTTACTATCCTGTCCTGTCTGTTTTCATCCTACAGCTAAAGTCTTAGCAATCAGGCAACAAGGAGACAGCGTAAGAGTTTGTTATCACTCCCTTGCTATCTGTGCACTGGGTAACTAAAGGAAACCAAACCCCTGGCTCTTCAAAGCAGTTTCTCTGAAATCACTGGTATTGCCTGAATGTAGATCTGTAAGGTATGCCTCAAGTATGTTTAAAAAGTCAGATAGTTTCCTCTCCTCTACATCCTTTAAAAGTTTTCATCAAAAGCTTTTCCCAGTAGAATCCCTCTCCAGTGAGGGAGCTTTGTATCTCCTAGTGACCTTTCAAGAGCCAGCTCCCTTAGCATATGTAAAACTACTCTGAAGTCATTACCAAATAAAGATCTGCAATCAGACCTTCACTGACAACTTCTTGAATCCAGCAGGCATGGACCCAAGCCTTCCCCAAAGGGACCCAACCCTTCCAAGACTTCCCCAAAGGGAATCCAGGGTGGTAGCAGTAAGAAAACAAGGTGAGATTCAGGCAGTCACATGCAACCTAAGTAGGTGAGGAGTCTTCTCATTGCTCTAGAAAAGCACATCCACATAAGGTTTTGTGTATGTATTTACTCCAAAATTAAAAACAGTCTCTACTGAGCTTTGTTTTCCACACTGGGAACATAACATCACAGCTACTAAAACTAAAATGCCTAGGTAAAAAACAAATGTGATTTTTATTAAGTGACAGTATTTTCATAATCAAACATAATAAACTTAAAGAGATACTGTCAACACCATACCTTTGGTAGAAAAATAAATCACATTTATCGTTGCAAGTAACAGCAATATATGGGTCAACATTTCAGTAAAAATGAAGGTCTGTCTGGTGCAGGTTGATAATTTTCAGATTTTGGGACTATTACCCCCCCAAAAAAGAAAGAGTATAAAAAACAAAAGGTATTGAGGAAAAAATTTTCACTGCTTTCACAAATATCTTGTCCAAAAACATGACCAAGATTACAGCATACTTGGGCCAAAATATAGTGTGTACACATATGTGTGTGTATATATATATATAAAAAATATAATGTGTATATATATATAACACTATATATACACCATAATTTTAAGTCATGAATAAAATTTCTGGAGACCAGCACCCTCACCTGCTTCACATTTCGCCATGAAGCTGCTCTCCCCACATCCCTTGCTGTGTCTGGCTAGCACTGCAGCCCTCTGGCCCAGAGGTTGGGACCCTCCACCGTGGCTGTGTGGGGAGGTTGGGACCCAGCTGTGCTTGCTGGTCACAGCCGTGCCAGGTCTCTCAGCCCCCGTGCCTTGGAGACTTTCTTAACGAAGTTGCCCAGGCAGTAACATCTTGATTTAAAATACATGGATAATGAAATTAAAGCCATCGTGGAAGAAAGTAACTGGCTGGATTTACATGGCAGAAGCTAAGTTAGTTATATTCTCAGTTTATGGGGAAAAAAAAAAGAAAGCAAGAAAGCATAACTCACCACCTTTGGAAACAATTTACTCTCCATACGCCCTGGTCAGCCTGCGTGAGGCAGCTAACTCTGCTGAGAGCATTTACACTCTAGCCATGTCTGAAGGTGTCCGCTCAACCTAACACAGATTTCACCCACCCCCCTTTTTTTAAAACAGTCCTCCACACACATGTATGCATAACACTGCGTGGACTCACTGTTTTCTCTGGGAAGTGAACTTCTGGTGTAAAGACTATCTAACAGTATTTGGTAGTTGTTTTTTGAAATTTTAACGATCAAATCTGCACACCAGTTTGCTTGCACAGTACATTTTGGCTTGTGTTGCCTCGTTTAGGTTATTTTGGGGTTTTTTTAACCATGCAAGCAAGTTTTCATTTGCTAGAAACAACCTAATTATGATCAGATGTCCACAATTCCCCCATCACAACCTAATTAAGATCCATAATTATAGATAAATAAATGGGCTCAGTGCCCTGATCTTTTTCTCTTCCTCTACACAGTGACTAGGCAATGCACAGGCTGTAACTTTTCAGCACAGGGGTAGGGTCTGGTCGGTCCCTTGGGGGTCACGTTTCCCACAGAGCATACAACTGCATGGTGAGGTGGGCACCGGTGGGTGTGGGTATGGTGGGGGGCAAGGTGCTTTCTGAACAGAATTGCTTAGACCTGGGCTGTTGCTCTAAAGTAGACCTCAGCCACATATAACACTTATCTATACATATGCATTTGTCAGGACTTAGCACATAGATAAATACTCAGGATGACGGTTAAAAATTTTCTTTGAAACAGAATATTGATAATTTTCAGTGTTTCTTCTTTTTCCCAACAAAATTAATTTGAGGAAATTAATTGTGATTGCAAGTCCTCACCTTTTCTACTTCATAATTGTCTTCACTGGTGCAGGCTGGGGGAATAAGAGTTAGTGGAATTCATCTCAAAGGATATGCCAGGCATTTGTAGGGACATTCAGTGATTTTTAGCTCTTGGGAAAGATGCTACTAAAGAAAAACAGCTTCAGATAGATTAAAAAAAAAAATTATATCTCCTTGTAGCATCACCTCAGCCCTCTCCTGCATCAAGTTGGAGATGCCCCCAGTACCTTAGTAGTGAATTGGTTCAGTTTGTCTCTTTGTAAAGGTTGTTAAAATGACCTACAAAAGCAGACATGACTGTTTTTTGCATTGAGCACCTACATGAGTTGCTATAAAGCTATTTGATGTTAATGCATTTGTCACTATTGATTCAGGCTGAATATGCTCTTTTATTTATATGTATAATCCAAAAAATAATAAACAACTAATAGCGTATGCTCAGTCCCTAATATTGTCATTTGGGAAACACTGTTTATTTTGTGAATTGGTGGACATAATCAGCATTTATTGGATTTTTTTTAGATAAAACTTTAAATTTTTAAGTGTTAGTACCTCTAGTTTAGAAGGAAAGAAAAGAAAGATTGGTATTAAAATATCCTTTTAAATTATGTTTCCCAAAGGGAAATGAATTAAGGATCCTGGAAAATGTTTCAGTCCCTTTCTTGTACCATAATCTAATCCTGAAGGACTCTCTTTGATTCCCTTCTATAATACTTTGTTTTTTTCCCTCTTGTTGTTTTATTTTACTTATTCCCACAGCCAACTTCAAATGACCTCAAGAACACAGGGCAGCTAAAAGATTGCTTAAACTTCTTAATACTTTTAATCCTTACTTGTTATAATTTGATTACTGAGACAGATTTTCTCTCTGGGCCTCATATTAAATCACTTTCAAGTTGAAACAAACCAGAAATCCTTTCAACTTAACAGAGCTTGTATTCAATATGAGCTAGTCAGATGTAGCACAGAGACTGTAGGATGTTGCATCACATGCATCCTGGATTTTAAATACAAGGAAAGCAAACTTCAATCGATGTTACATATAAATTTACCTTCACAGAGTATTTATTTTTCAAGAGCAAACATGAGTAACTGTAGTTTTTGAGGTGCATGTAATATGCATGTGTGTAAATGTGTATTTGTCTGTACACAGGCAGATACAGATTTCTATGCAATAATTTAATCTTTGGAATTGAAAGACCTTCTATATTGTAATAAGAATGAGTCCCTAATAAGCTTTTATTTCATGAAACCTATTCCTTACCTCATCAACTATAACAAAAAACCCTTACTTTTTTCCAAGACAGCTGTTCAGTTAACTTCATAGTATCATTTAAAAGTGATAAATTTCTAATTTTCTTGGGAAAACTATGGTAAAACAAGAAAACTTGGGATTCAGCAATAAATAGGAAATTGTATAGTGGAATGTGGCTACTTCACAATGGAAAGTTGATGGTTTTGCCATCCAGTTTCATTCTGAAGCTTTTGTATGAAAATATTTCTGAGCATGTGGGTTTTGCCTACTCACAGAATCACAGAATTAACTAGGTTGGAAAGGACCT
This sequence comes from Strix uralensis, assembly GCF_047716275.1. Classification (NCBI taxonomy): domain Eukaryota; kingdom Metazoa; phylum Chordata; class Aves; order Strigiformes; family Strigidae; genus Strix; species Strix uralensis. The sequence continues at coordinate 60,419,708 of NC_133974.1, forward strand.
TGAAGATCATCCAGTCCAACCATTAACCTAACACTGCCAGTTCCCATCTACACCATATCTCTCAGCGCTATGTCGACCCTACTCTTAAACACCTCCAGGGATGGGGACTCCGCCACCTCCGTGGGCAATCCATTCCACTGCCTAATAACCCGTTCTGTAAAGAAATACTTCCTGACATCTAGTCTAAACCTTCCCTGGCACAACTTGAGGCCATTACCTCTTGTCCTATCGCTTATTACTTGGTTAAAGAGACTCATCCCCAGCTCTCTGCAATCTCCTTTCAGACAGCTGTAGAGGGCGATGAGGTCTCCCCTCAGCCTCCTCTTCTCCAGACTAAACAACCCCCTGGTTTATCAGGACAATGTGCAAGCACACTTTACCTAACTTTGTGATACTCAGAGGCAGTGGGTTTGCAAGGTTCGGGTCAAGAGCTGATCTTAATCAAAGTTGCATTCTTCTAAGGAAAGGCTGAGACAAAGAGGTATGGAGGAAGGGGAGAATTCAATGAAACATTAAAGGGGCTTATTTGCTGGAGAAATCCCTGGGGAAGGGGAATGTCAGGAGTTGAAATTTCCAGCAACAGTCTGTAGGTAAATTAATTTTAAGGAGATTAATAAGGTACTCAGTTAACAATCACCTGAAGATAAACTTTAATTGAGTGCTCCTGTCCCTTGGCACAGCCTGACTTGTTCCCCTCTGACATCTTCCGCTACCACTCCCTCCTTCTGCACAGGCTCTGGGTGCAGGGGCAGATCTGCAGCTTAGGCTTTTGGTGCTGATGACCACAGAGGTTTGCATTATTGTCTCACCTATTGAAAATCTAGTTTTAAAAAAACATAAAGCTATAGCAAGAAGCTTAAATTTAAAATAAACTGCCTGGAAGCCAAACATCTTCCCCTGATGCTGGGGGCACTAATACCGAAGGCTCTTGCTGCATGATGTTCAGGAGGGCAAAGCTGAAGCGTTACTGCAGTGTACTCTCTGGGTCATCTCTGACCTCATGCTACAGCTGGCGTGGTTCACTCTGCCTCTGAAGACTGGCTGTAATGGAGTGCTATGTCACGGTGGAGATCTATTTGAGCTAAGCTGCTTCCAGAATTGAGGCCATATTTGCTAGTGATGTCTACAGCTGCAAGAGAAATGCAAATCCCTGCAGCCCTATACAATCATCTTGGCAGAAGAAAAGCCCTTTCACCTTTAAAATACATTATGAGAAATGGGCTCAGATTAAATCCCTCGATCCAAAACCACTGAACTCTCAGAATGATCTAATGCAGACTTGGTCTTTGCTGGTTGGGCCTCTCACTGATAACTGTACATCACTTATAAATACACACAGGTGCTCTGTGAGAAACAAGAGAATCTTAGGTCTGTTAACCAATATACTGATACACCTTTTAAAGGGTTTCCATTCACACATGAGTTGCATCAAGGCAACAATAAGAAGAAAAGTCCCTTCTTAAATGCTAACTATGTGTTTCTTATGTTTCTGTAACTTAAAAGAGGCCAAAGAGATCCCTTTGAAAATCTGCAAGCATAAAAATTGTTTCCAGGCTGGAAAATTTTATGCCAAGTTCATTCTGCTGTCTAAAATTTAGAAAAAAATTTAATGAAAGCAATGACCAACTGGTATTGGTAGGTGTTGCTGTCATTTACCTATTGGGCTTGAACTAGGAAAACTTAAAGGAATTAATGACTGCAAACTCTAGGTAATAGACTCAGCAGTTTAGTTTATGTTTATGGATCCAGTCCTGCAGTTCCTTCATTGGCAAAGATATGTGAAAGTCAGTGGATTTTTGATGAGTTGAAGGCAGATAACTGGGTTTAATATCACCTGTTAAGCAAAAAAATCCAACTTCCTGAATATTTAAAAAATTCTGAAGTTTCTTGTTTTTTCAAACCAAGCCAGCTAATTATTTTACTCTTAAATAAGAATGTACTTCCCCTGGTTTTGTGAAGCCAGTGTACTTTCACTTGGGATACTAAAATTTAGTTATAGACTATTCTTTGTTCATCTTCTGCAATTGCCAAAGAGCATGACAAACATCTCCATGTGGGAGCCTTTTTCAGTCCCATCACCCATGAGTAGCAGGCCCACAGCTGGGGTATTGCTGTGGTATTGGGAAGTACTGGAGTCAGACCAGGAAGACTGGGAGCTGTAATCAGCAGCAGGATGGCTGTGTTTGTGCGACTGCTCCGGCTCATCAGGCATGCCAAGTGGGAGCAGTGATTACCCTCGCTGTGCTCATAACAGTGCCAAACCATGGATGGCTGCTGGCACCTAGCTAGCGCCTCGCCAATGCTCTGAGCCCAGCTGAGAATGAGAGTTGCTTTGCTTAGATATAGCTGGGGTCACTGTTGCGCAGGGCTGAAATGTATGGTGCACGTATGCCCATAGGTGCCTACAGCACAACTAGTTCCTACTTTTGCCCTTTTAGTTAATGTGCCCACGTTGGTGCCTTGTAATTCTAGTAGTCATAAGAGCTGTCACTGCCTTTGTTAGTGTCACTCAATTTCTTTACGACCCGAGGCAGGGTCCAATGAGAAAGGGGCCACTCAGTCTTCAGCAGTGATCACACAGTGATTCCATCACACTGGAGGAAAAGGAAGTTGTTCGGATGATGCAGTCTTCCTACATACTGGTCTTGCAACTGAATTAAGTGCCTAAACATAGCTGGGATGAAAGCAGGCTGAGGAATGCCTGTCCTGGTTGCAGCACCTATCATGGTGCTTATTTTCTGACCATGCTTCCTGGATCAGGCTTTGCACAATGTATGCTCTATATCTGGTGTTACCATTTTTTCCACTACAGTAGCTCAGAGTTAATTCTTAACACACTGAAACCATATGTTGTACACACTGGAGGATATTCTGGGACTGGGATGTCTAAAGCCTTCCTCATACAGTTTTTTATGGAACAGGCAACCATTTAAATTTGCACTCTCTGGCAGTCAGGTAGTATGAACATAACTATACAGGTCATTGGAATCAGTTTTTCATTTGAGGGAGAAGTCCGGTCTCCTTCCAATTAATATCTAATTTCATAGATGTTAAACAGTCATTTTCTTATTGGCTCCATCTGTGTCATTCCTCTCCCAAATGTATATCTTAACTAAGCCATAGAACTAGCTTCACTTCTTACTCCCTCACCAACTGTATATGAAAGCAGTTTCTCCAGTCTTTGAACTGGGTTTGTTGTTCTTTCCTCTACCCTCCCCACTGTTTTGCCATCTACTCTAAATTGTGTGCCAGAGCATTGTGCATCACTTTAAAATGTATAGGTCCTGTGCTGTATGAGCAATAAATTAATTTCCATAATCCCATAGTCTCACCCCATAGGGGGACTGGTCCCCTCTTTATACAAACAAGGATTGCATTAGCCCTTTTATTGTAGACCGTGTACAAAGTTCAGGCTCAGCTCTCCATCTGCTGATTCATCAGTTCTTTTCAGGCACTTGTTTCTGGGATACTCTCTTTGCAATTTGTGGGTCTGACTTAAGACTGTTGTATTTAGAAGTTTTTAAGTTATCATTATCAAAATGTACAGCTGTTTTTATTTATGTCTCATGAATTTGTTGACTACTACCTGAAATAATATCAGTTCCCTGGAACCTCACTAATAACTTGATGTAATTATGTAATTATGATACCCTATTGGCAACTACATTTTGAAATCTCTCATCTATCTCATTCTTAATGCATTTAACTCATGTATTGATTTTGAGACTTTCTTTTCTACAGAAGGTGAAGAGTAAGCATTTTATTATATCACTTTTGAGAAAATTAATGAATTGTTTAAGTCAGCATGATAAATTGGTCGATGGACACAGATTCGTGTTTTTGTTAAATTATTATTCATTAGTTCTTTGATAGATTCCTGTTAATTAGAAGTGAAAAAATCCTGTTAGCTTGTTCAGTCATGTCCACCTACTCATAAGTGCATGTATTCATCTGATACCACAGACTAATGCCTAGAAATAATTTATCTCAGGGAATGGCTCTGAAAACAAATCCATATGGTATAAAGAGTAGCATACTGCTGCTAACCTTTGCCCTTTTACATGCTTTGTGATAAGATTATGAGCTTTTTAAGATGTACCAGTGATTCAGATATAACCTTTGCTTTCACTGACTTCTACTAACAATTTGTCTTCTAAGTAGACAAACAGAGAGTTTATGAGCTAGATAAAGTAGCAGTTTTATTTCAAGCATGTGTTTTTATTAGACAGGACTAATAAAATCTTCAATGGATTTTGTGTATACTTGTAGAAATCTGTAAATGCCACCCAAAATTATGAATCAGATGTGATTAGAGTTAATAGGGTACTCCAAAGGAAACTTGAAACTAGAAGGTTGTTTTACATGTGATTTAGATTATTTTGAAACATTAGTTTCAGAGAGAGAGAGAGCATGCGAAGGATAGAGGAAGGCAGAGATTTCTGTATGTTCTGTGGGAAGGGGATACAGGAGTGTGACTGAAACTAGTAACCTTATAGCAATCCTTGGTATCACCTGTATTAAACCAGGAAAGGATGGAAAATTATCAAAGAATTGCTCTTCTTTCTGATTTGGTTACAATATTTTTTGCTTACATTATTTTTTCTTCTTTTTCCTGTTTTTAAAACCAGCCTAGGTCACCATCCTAGCACTGCATGTTACACCAGAATCACTTTCCAGGCTTTTAACATTGTTCTGCAGGGAACAAGAAATTCTTTGATTGATCACAAAATCCATATTTGACTAACTGGTCTTACAGTTCTGGTGAAAATGAAAAAATGTGGAAATCAAAATTTCACTGAGGGAATAAAAACGTATTTTCTGAGCAGCTACACTCAATAAGCAAAATACCAGGGAGCTGACAAAGATGAAAATATTGCAATGATTGAAACTAAAACAAATATTTACACAAATAAATGCAAACTGAAGGTTGCAGGTTATCATGGCTCTAAGTTGTCTTAGAATTTTCAATATTATCTTCTTAAAGCAGAGAAATAAAGTGCAGTTATAAAATCAGCAGGACAATTTTTTAAAAACCTGGCATGAAAATCTATCTAGATATAGTGTGGCTGACAGAAAACATGCTGAGTTGGAGTTTGCTTTCAACATTTGTGTGGCTGCCAGAGTACTATACTCAGAGATATTTAGGCCAGAAGGGACATTAGATCATCTAGCCTGACCTTCTGTGTATCACAGGCCATTGCGTGTTACCTAACTGCTCCTGTATTGAATCCGTCTAATCTGGCTTCAGCTGCCATCACTGGTTCTTGTTAAACCTTTCTTTACTATCTTACAAAGAAAACCTTTGAATGATAATTTTCTTCATTTCTTAGTCCTGATTTCTGAGCTATAGAACTTTTATCATTAATTTTTTCTTGTAAAGGTTTATTTCCTTATAATGGTCACAAAGGGAATTTATAATGGCATCAAAACATCAGTACAAACACACTATGACCCTGAAAAGGAACATAAAAAAGGGCATACTTCATCAGAGCAAGGGCTGATCTAGCCCAATGTCTCGCTTCCAACAGTGCCTGTAAGCAAATGCTGCCAAAAAAGTAAGGACAGGACAATTGTGCTTGATATTCTTCCTGAGTATTGTCCCGGATTCCTACTAGTTTCAGGTCAGGAGATTTCCCGAGTCTTTTGCAGTTTCTCTATTTATTCTCAACAGATATCTCTTCTGAGTCCTACCCCAAGTCACTGTTGAACAATGAGCTCCATAGATCTGCTTCCTTGTGCATCAAGACTCAGTTTTTTTGGCTGATTTTGAAACTGGCTCCTATTAGCTTCACTGGATGACCCTCAGTAGAAGAGATGGTGAACTGCAGATCCTGCTCCACTCATGATTCTGGTGGACCATGGCCATAACACCCCTCTAGTCACATCTTTTCCAGGCTACAGAGTCAAGTCTACGCAGCTGACTCCCTCATGGGAGCCATACCATACCTTTGGTCACCTCTGTTGCCTTCCTCTGAACCTTTGCCACTTCTACCATGTGCTTTTTAAAATGACAACTGCAGACAGTGTTCAAGACGTGGGCATACTGTGAGTTTATACAGCTTCATAGCTATGTTTGCTCTCTACTCCTTTCCTAATAATTCCTAACTTTCAATTTGCTTTTTTGATTGCTAGGAAGGAGTTGTTTCCACAGAATATAATCCCAGGATCTTTCTCCTGAGTGGTAATAGTCAGCTCAAAGCCCACTATTTTGTGTATGAGGTTAAGATTATTTTCCCCATATCACTTTACATGTATATCCATGAATTTATTCTGCTGTTTTTATTGCTTGCTCAGTCTCACAAGATCCTTGTGCATTATCTCAGCCTGACCATACAAATATTTCCATACATGTTTTACTTCCCACATGGTGTGGAGTCAGATTGACATGAAGGGAGCAACCCTCATATGCAAAGGTATGCGCTTTCAGAGTTGCACATGCATGGCCGGCTTGAACTGTGGCTAGAAAAACCATCGTGGTTTAAAGAAGCTGCCAGCTCACGATGCAACCCCCAAAAGTAATTTAACCCAACCTGCCAGTGACAACATAAGCATAGGTCAATTTATTGTACTTGGAGGTCTACAGTGCAGAGCATGTTTGTAGTTATGAAGACAGAGTCAGGCTGCTCACGGTGCTACATGATAGAAGGATAAGAGACCACACATATAAATTAAAATGAGAGAGGTGCAGACTGGATATAGGGAGAAATTTTCTCCCCTGGGGCCAGGGGGGCAGAGCCACAGGCTGGCCATGGAGGCTCTGTCAGGTCCATCTGGGGGTTTCCAGCCTCAAGGGGGCACAGCTCTGAGCAGCCCCCCCTGACCTCAGCGCTGAGCCTGCTGCGGCAGGGCCGGGCCGAGGACCTCCCAAGCTCCTGTCCTGCCTGAGCCATCCTGTGACTCTAGGATATCAAATGCACACTAGTAAGTGTTACTGGTTAACTTGAAATCTTCTTTCAGAAGTAAAGCGAAATATATGGGTGTTTTTTCCTTTTTTTTTTTTTTTTTTTTTAATAGATATGGAAAGAGGTGACTATCAGCCACCTTCCATTTGGTCTGGACTCAAGGGATCACTGGTTTAGACTTGATTTAGAGTGGTGAAGTATCTAGCCACTAAAGCAGAGGGCACAGCTTGAGAATAGCACTGTGAAATGTAACTAAATCACTTCCATTTTGAAGTTGCTCTATGTCTAGCCCATTTGGATCCTGGGTGGGCAAAGCAACTTGTTCCTGTTGGTACCTGTCTGTATAAAAATATCCTACATTTAGCTTAATATTTGAAGAAATGTAGTTTCAAATTAACCCTTGGAATCTTATGGGAGTTCTTTAATTTTCCCTTCTCAGAAGTGGTCAAACTGGATAAAAATAATTACTGGACTTTAAACAGATATGTGTTTGCTGAAAGGAAAGGCAGATATTTTCCTTCGAAGCCTAAGAGCATATTTTCTTTGTTGCTAGTGAGACATGATTGTGACCAGAGATGAGTGTACATGTATATAGAATGCATGACAAAATTTCCTTTTCACCCCAAATAGCTTTGAAAATAATATCAGATGGAAAATGTAGAAACAGAAAGGCAATCTGTCTGTACAGTGTCTCATTTAGCTGCTCTTTCAGGCTAGTTGGGACAGTCCTAACCTACTTTACATTGATTAGAAAAGTCTGAATAATTACCTGCACTAGATACAGCTTTCCTCAGTGCAGACCTTTGTATCTTTTAGAATTCATTACTTGCCTTCAATTATTTGTGCCCCTCGACTCCTCACCCAGGCACTCCTGCCTTTGAGGAAAGGGGAGAGGGAAGCAATGGGTGTCTTCCATAACCGAGCAGGAGTGTTCAAATACAAATCTCTGATTTAAGGTTGAGAAAAAAGAAAAAAAGTCATCAGAAAATTCATTTCCCAGAATGTTTGTCCCAAGCAATGAGTTATATTTGTCCATTTAATCCATCACAAGTTTTCCCTCTATGACATACAATCCTCAACATGTTACATGAGAACACTATAATTTGAAGGACATCATCCAGACTCTGCCGCTTTCTTCCCACCCACTGTCTCCCTTTTAGTAACAGACTCCTGAGAAAATGTCTGATGAAAATACTGATGTCTTCTCTGAATTACACATACATCATTTAAATACCTACTTTGAGACGTCTTTGACTGTCAGTCAGTTTTCTTATGCCAACCACTTGCCTCAACAGAAGCCCATTTGCTGTAGGGTGAGAACTATGACCCCGAATGGCAGAAGACTCAGACATGATTTTGGGTCTTCTCTGATTTGAGTGCCAAATTTATTAAAGCCAGTAGTTTCTTAAGAGTTTATTTTGGGAGAGATGTAGAACTCTTCTCTCTTTTCAGGACTTGTTTTAACTAATAGATGTACAAATCTCTGCCAGAGACTTGGAAAAGCCATATCTTGCCAGAAGTACCCATTCATTTTTGAGAAATCTGCTTTTGTTGACCAGCTTGGGAAATGTTGGATCTCATGAAGGAGCCAGCAGAACAGCAGCCCCCATTCAGTTCAGCTGAGGTAGGTGCCTCAGCTTTTCTGAAAATGAAGGCTGGAGTGTTTCTGTTTGGGCATCACATTTTTAAATGTGGCCTTATCAATTTTGGAGTCAGTTGCCCCCCCGCCCCCGGAAAGCAGATAATGGCCTAAGACGTTATTTGAAGCATTCTGGAGTTATATCTAGTCATGGTTGTAGAGTGCTTCACAATTCTCAAGTGAAGGTACTACTGAGGTATAGGAGTGTTACTGAATAAGCTCTGCAGGCAAAATCTGTCAGGGGACAGGTTCCTGGCTTCCCAGTGTTTGTTTGGTCAGCACAACAGGTTGAGTGTGTTCATGGGAATGGAGTCACCATCATGAACAATTTGCCCTTGGTTGGTTAGGCAGTGAAAAATGGTCATAAACATTGAGAAAATGAGGCTCATGTGAGGCCAGGACTGTGTTTCAGTGCTACGGGGCTCTGTAGTCTCACGGGAAAGGATCTGTGGAGAGCTTAAAGTGTTTTTCTCTGAGGCTGCAGAAGTTGCTGAGGCAGGAGAAGCACCCTTTACCCAGCACTGGCATGTCAGCAGGAAAGCCACCAAATGGAGATGGACTGAGCAGCATCTCCCATCCTGCTGGATGTGGATCTGAGCCCCCTCCTCACCAATGCGGCATCATAGGCTGTGAGGGAAACGAGAAGGGAAGGGGAGAGGGGGCAGCAGCCACACCTGGGATGAGCCCAGCACTCAACCCAGAGGCTTGGGTACCGAGTTAAAGGACTACAGTGAAGGTGGTGGTGGGATGGGTGTTATAGCTGTATAAATACTTGTTGTGGTTTTCCAGCATGATGCCATGCTCATTTCCACCTCCAGTTTTTGTAGGACATTTTATATACTGATTCAAAGCTTGTAAATGCAGAAGCATTTACTTGCAAATGTCAGTGCACAGGCAGGTGTCTGATTTTATCCGGATTCCTCTGGGAAGCATATTGATCTTAGGATCTTCATTATTTTTAAGTGAAATATTTGAAAATTTGAACCTGATATTTTTCTGCTGGCAGGACGAGTACTGCTGTAGGACTAATACTAAATCTATCCATGTCCTAAATCCTCAAAATATTTATTGTGGTAAGTACAACCAAAGTTTTCTGATGAGATTTTAATTCAGACTCCAGTCTAGGATGCAGTCTGACCCCATTTCTAGCTGTTTCTTAGGTACAAACCTAAACAGTCTGGTTTGTAGTGTATCCCAAAATGTAGCGGTTCCTTTTCAATTTGGCTGTATCCTCACATCTGCAAAATTATTACATCTTAAGTTGCATAAAGCAGCTATATACAAGTCTTTTGTTTCACAAAAACTAAGCCTTAGGAAACATTATTGCACATTCTGATTGAAAAAAAAAATTATTATGGGTTTGAATAAAGAAAAAGAATAAGTTACCCAGCCAGTGGTTAGTTTTGAGTGGTTACTGAATTCTTAAAGAAATTTGCTTTTGAAGTTTATTGTTGAGAAAGTTGTCAAGAAAACAGATCTTATGCTGTAGCAACAATAAAAATAAGTAAAGTAAATTTTGAATTTGCTTTCTGTGAACTTTACACCAGAAAAGTAGTTACATGTAACCACGCAGAGAAAGAAAGCATATCATGTGGCAATTACAACTTTCAAGCTCAATTAAGGTAAAACAGGATGACAAAATCATGCTTTGGAATGATGAATATATTCTGTAAAATAAGAATGTCTTCACCATCATCAGATTATGAATAGAAAAAACCAGAGCTATCAGATGACACATCCAGGGAAATCCAAGCTGCTTGGAAATGAAGTTAGTGTGAAGAAGAAAGTATTTGGTCATTTCTCTGGACTAGCCAAACATGCAGTAGCCTGCGTGCACAACTGATGTGCACGTGAACTTGTCTAACCAGTCTGGAATACATTTAATTGGATGTGCATGTGCATCTCTGCAGTATGCACATAATGAATTCAATGCATCCTTTATCACCTGCAAGGCATGACTTTGCACAGGGTGTGTGCAAATATTATTAGATATTAGGAAGCATTTCTTTACAGAGCGGGTTGTTAGGCATTGGAATGAGCTGCCCAGGGAGGTGGTGGAGTCCCCATCCCTGGAGGTGTTTAAGAGTCGGGTTGACATAGCGCTGAGGGATATGGTGTAGTTGGGAACTGTCAATGTTAGGTTAATGGTTGGACTAGATGATCTTCAAGGTGTTTTCCAACCTAGACGATTCTGTGATTCTGTGAATCTGTGTGCCACGTGCGGCTGTATTTCCATCTGACATTCTTGCGTCTGGGAACCTCAAGAACAGAAAGGAAGAAAATTTTACACCAGTGTTTTTCTGTAGTGAGAACATACAAATAAGATATTATTTCTTTCTTTAGGGACTGCTTTGTATAGTTAACACTTCAGCGGAACTTTCTATCATAATCTGTTGATGCTCACCAACCCACCTTTTTGCAGGTGGACTTACATCAGTCTTTTAGGATTTCCTTCTGTGTAGCTGAACCAAGCAAGAGTCTTACATTAAACTGTTGAGTAACAGAAATCTGCATACCTGTCAGCAGTTAATTTTTTCATCGTTTATTCTCCTAATGAGAATGAGATACACTGAAGCTGCTTTTCAGTTTTCGTTTAGTTTAGATTGTGCTTTACACAACTGGGAGCTCTGTAGCTACTTTTTCTAGTTAAATGTTGATACTGAACAATCAAACATACTTTGCAGTAGAGAAACAAATGATTTCCATATGCATACAAAATCCCTAAACAAATCCATCAACTATGTTGTCTCAACTATTTTTCTTCCAGCACTGAGAGAATACTGGCACACAGTTAGTATACAGCATCTGGTTAGCTGAGAATACATCAATATCTCTGAAGTTTTAAAACTTTTATTTGAAAAGCAAGTCGTTCCCACAAAGTATGAAACCAACCATCTACAGCATTTAACTGTGATACTGATTCCCCAGACTTTTAGTATACTTGACAGGCAGTTTAGGTAGGTTTACATGTAGAAGGTAGCAAACACATATTTTCAATGCTGGCAAAAATGGATATTTTTGTAATTTGTTCTTTGGAAATTATGACTGCCATATTAAATATTTGTATTTCATGTTATATATGTATTGTTTGTGATCACAGGGCTAGAGAAAATAGCATGTCATTTGCCAGGTGGACTATTTTTTGTACTTCATAAGTGTTCCCATTCTAAGTTCTATAAAGGAGTTCTTGGCGTTGCTGAAGCCAATAGCGAAATTCCCATAGACTTCAGCAGCAGTTGGCCTCTATTTCACCGTAGGAATTTAGGACTGGATTCCAAAGGGGATCTAGCTTTAGGTCCAAAATTTAGATCCTTAAAATCTCTGCTCAGATGGTGTCTAAACTCTCTAGGTACCTACATTTCTGTTGTTAAAATTCTCCATCTGATAGTAAATTTCTCCAGCTGGCTATCACCTTTGCCTTGAGAGCACTAAGCCATTAGACCTGCTCCTCAAAAAGAATCACACGTAAGTGTTCTCCAAACTGTCTTACCCACAGTGCTCGGTCTGGTACCAACTTCAGGAAAGAGCTGAAATTTGATAGACTGGGTTGTGTATGTGAGGGTAAAGGTCCTTGCCTCACCTGCAGCTCCACTTCTCTTTATTGGTTTTTGTCTCACTTTCTAGAGATGTTGTAGCTCTAGCTTAGGGTTCATCTAAGCATGACTTTGTGGGGACTGACTGAAGAGAGGACAGAGAAACAGAGGAAGAGCACGTATAAGCATGGTGCTGGAAGGTCACCTGACTTCTGGTTACTCCCTTTGCTCTGCTGCACGTGTTTTATTCAGAGAGGTTTGATCTAAGACTATTCACACTGTCTTTGGAGCAGGGACAGAAAGCTTTGTCTGATCCTCTCTGATGAGTGCTTACTAGGCTCCAGAATTACACTAACACCAGCTCCATCTCTCTTGCCAAATTTATATTTAATTATTCCCTGTAAAGTGAAATAGCTTCCTGTCTCTGAGTACCCAGAAGCTTGGCAGTTAACAGTTCAGGCATTTTTGCAGACGAAGTGTGGGTTCAGAGCACCTAAGGGATGGGAGAGGAATGAACTTTTGGCTCCCAGCCTAACTGTACCTGTGGTGCTACTGCAGGAAAGCAGCTTTTGCAATGCTTGGGGGGTGCCTGGGGGACCCCCTTGACAGACAGAAGTGCTGCGCTGCAGCAGGGCCCAGAGGTCTTCTCCCCATCACTGTACCACCCAGTCCCGAGCTGCCAGAGTACAAGCAGTGGGCACCACCCTAGGAATGGCAATCACGTAGCGAAAATCCTGGGAAATTATGGTGGGGACATGTTTGTAGAGAAACAGCACCGTGTGCTGGGAGGTGTGGGGGAAAATCCTGCTGCAAGCAATGGCTGGGATGCCAGCTAATGCTTACCAGACTTTTAATTTCTTTTTATTTCCAACCTTGTCGAGATCCCAAGGCACCCAAAAGACAAAGTTTGGAAACTATCCTGTAAGCTGGTACCTTTAAAGAGCAAGCAAACAATGAACCCATGGTCTAATTATACCAGGAATTTTCCAGACTTTTCAGCTGTTATGTAAAACATTTTGCCTCCGTAATAATAATTATAAACTTCTTAACTAGACTGATTTACTCAGGAACAATAAAGTTTAGTCTAAATTTATATGTTATTCAAAGGAAAGCAGCTCAGGAACTTGCTGTTCAAAGGGAAATTTGTAGTGCTGTTTAATACGGAGCTAAAATTAAAAAGAAAGAAAAGAAGTCTGTGTTTTACATTAAACCAAACCTTTTTTGATAAGAATGCTGGCCTGGAGCAATTTAAGCCATGAAAAATGAACTCCCTGAGCACTCCTGTCAGAGTCCAGTGATGGAAGGATCCCTGTAAATTCTTAATCTGCCTTTCTTCATGGCAGGACAATATAGTTCTATAGAAAGGAAGGTCAAGGAACTGAACCCCCACAGTAGGTATCCAAAAAAGCAATCAAGCTAAACTAGCAGGGAGTGGATTCCAGCTGAACTCTGTAGTGAGGAGCTTTTCTCTTCCACCACAGGTACCTTATAGAAGGGAAGATTCCTGGGACTAGTGGTTTAATTTCTCTGGCTACCATGCTAATCACATACGTCCCATAATTACTGTCTTTCTTTCTTTTCCCCAGACTGTCATTCTTCTGTCTCTTAGCTCCGTCCAACAGGCAGACAATGTGGACACAAAGGCTGTGCAAGCTGGCGAGGCACCTGATGGAACTCCGAAACTCCGTGACACACTACCCCATGCCCTGCTCTCTCTTTCAAATATTTAATTTGCATTCTTTCCCAGCAATAGCCAAATGCTCAGGGGCTGCTTTCCATTTTCACCTCATTAGATTATATGTCTGAACATAAAAATGACTGAGAGCTGTGAACCAAATCAAGCTCCTGCAATGTGTGCTGCAAACATGCCAATCATAGTGATGACACAAGATGAGGATTTGGCAAAAGTCATGCATGGCATTAATGTTAATTGTGTATTTGCAGGTTAGACCAGTGTCAGCTTTACAGCAAACTCATTATCTTATTTACAGAACAATGATGGATTTCCCAGAAGGCAGAGTAAATAATCCTACAGCAGGCAGTAAAGAGAAGGGGTCTCTGATCAGAGGAAACAACACAGCACTGGTCAAAGGAAATGGCCAAGGGACAGCAGCTTCTTTCCATCCCAGCCAAATGCATGGGTCATGCACCTTCTCTGGCTATGTAAGATAGAGGAAAATGATCCAAAATAGACTAAACCCTAAAAGTTGGTAAAGCTCTCCAAGAGGCTTTCAGGTAGGTTCTGCCTCATGGAAGCGCTTTGCTGACAGGGTAGGGACATGGGAGATGTTTGTTATGGCCACAAATGGGAATACTATCCTTGCTCTGTGTCCTTCCCCTGAGCTTGGCCTCTGGCACAGAGGGCACCCCGCAGACCCCAGCTGCCTTCCTGGGCAGTTCTCTCTGCACCACCAGCAAAGGGGCTGAGGGCCCATGGCTGCTTTCAGGCAGACCACAGCTTGCAAATAAAGACAACAGGGAGGGCTCTGGGTCTGGGAAGAGCCATTCATATAAGTCTGCAGGGACTTCTTATAAATTTAGAGAAATATATTTCAGAGATGGTTTTACATGGTGTGGTGTTCTACATAGGGTCCCCATGGTGAGCACTCCTATATCTTGAGTTTTAAACTGAAGGAGGAAATTAAGAGGCTTTTTCATAAGCTGAAGTGTGGGATACCTATACAGTAATTCCTTTTGTGGTCTGTTATCTTAATAAGAAGGTAAAACAGTTAGGAGGTGTGCATGATGGTATAATCAGCTTTAAAAATGTGGCAGAGTGGTTTTTTTCACCTTTTTCTTTCCCCTGTTCAGTTGGACACTTGGTGCAAATAACACTTAAATATCAGCTCTTGTGTGACACAGTATTTGGAGAAGTGGATTTGATTTCATGAAAGAAAAAAATGAGAAACAAAAAAAAAATACTGTGGTAAGAAGATACAGATTGTATTTAGAATTTCTTGGGAGGAAGGGGACAGCCCAAAAGAGAAGGAACATGTGGGGAGAAACCCACCCTGTGCCTCACCAGTCCTGTGCTCCAGGATTTCATAATGATTGTAGTTAAAGTGGCAGGAAAGCCTTTCTCTTCATCTTTGAAAAATGTGCCTGCAGCCTTCCTGGGAACCCTGATTAGGCAGCTGATTTGAAACTAATCTGCTGTGTGCGTTAACTGTGAAAATATACCTTCAAGCATACGGCAGTTTTCTGCCTGGCTTGTGAGAGATGTGGCCCTCAATTTGCACAATTTGGATTGCAATTTTCCTGTAGCTCTAGGATATGTATATTTAAGGCTCAGATAAGAAGCAGCTTCTTATACACTGGGACAGAGAGTCTGGTGCTGGTGAAGGTGTGAAAAGATGGGCAGGAGGTGGGGGGTGCTGAGAGAAGGCAGCTCCCACCAGTCCTGTGCAGGTTAATGCAAACCTTTTGGTCCAGGGGAACATTCACCAGAGCACTTCTATTTAGGAGCCTGAGTTTTAAGATGCTTAATCAGTTGCAACTGTGATCATCAGGAGTTTTCTATGTCCCACATTTGTGAATATGAGGCTGTCTCATGCACTTACACACACCCCGAGTTCACTGGAGCTTACCAACTTCGGCTGAACTCCTGTGTCTGTGTGTGGGCTCTGAGCCTGACACACACGCAAGTTGTTAACTTTCTTTGTGGGTGAGCTCAGCTGAAGGTTGTGATTCACAAACCTTCCCACTAGAGAACAAGATGGGCTCAGGTCCTCTTTGCTACATTATATATGACAGCTCCATGCAGGGACACTTGCCCCTTGGATCCTTCAAGTGGGAATTTGGACAACGTTGAAGTGGGCACAAGCTCAGAGGTTGCTTAAAGAGAGTGTTGAGAGCATAGCTTATAATTAGACTTTGAAATTTTTGCTGCTTTCCTACTTTCATATCAAAATTTTCCATGGATGTTAGCAAAACTCTCCATAGCTTGCAAGCTTAAAGAGCTTTCTTTTAAGGAAAAGAGCCTGCTTGCCTGGTGAGATTTCTCCAAGCTAAGCTGTACCAGCTCTACTATAAATCTAAATTCTTGCATTTTCTTTTATATTCTTTGGCGAGGACTCACTCATGTTCCTTGATTCTTAAAGCCAGCTTGATGGAAAGAGCCGAATATGTAAATGACTCCTTGACTGAAAATCTAGGCCAGAAATTTCAAAGAAAGCATTGTCAAAATCCTTTAAACTACAAAATCATAACTCAGCTACTTACATATAACAAAAATATCTTCCAGTATTTTACTTTATCACTGAGCATTATCGTCTTTAAAGTGACTACTGAGACTGACCAGCTTTATTAATGACCTCATAGCTGATAAATTTTGCAGCTAAGTGTCTTACTGCCTGTGAGGTAACACTGGAGAAACAGATAAGTGTGTCTGTCTGACCGGCTGTAAGAATTGCACTTTTGTGAGCTTCCCTCTTAATTCTTTCCATTAAAGAACAGTATAGCCTTTTTTTTTTTTTTTTTTTTTTCTCTCTTCTCTCATCTGCACTGTTAAATACACTTCTCCAGGGCATGTAATAAACAGAACATATAATATATTTAGTGTTCTGGTTGAACTGTAGATGGGATCCCTCATAAATGTAAGAAGGCACTCAGCAAGTTTTAAACAAGAGGAGGAAATGCTGCTGAAAGGAATGAGCAGACTTGCAAGCCGTGACATAAAAGTCATCTGAATAAGTAAACACAGTAAAGAAAGTACAAAAAAATGGCTAGACCTATGTTAGCAGAGGAAACCAGGAACCTTTGGAAGTGGTTCCGTTAAAACTATCTCCAAAAGAGGTTTTCTAAGCAGTGTGATTATGGACAAATGAGTGTTGGATTGTGAGACAAATTTTGAATGATTCTGAAACAGCAGATGCAAAAGTTTGGGGACAGAGGATGTGCGGGAAATGGGTCTTCCAGCAATGAAACCTGCAAAACATCTCCCCTACTTCTTCTAGGATGCACAGAAACAGAGATAGGGCCAAACAGAAGCAGGCCAGCTATCTGTCCATTCATACACTACTTTCTTCTGAGGGGCACCAGAAACTTCGCAGTAAAAGGGCATAAAATACCATAGAAGGCAGTCAGGAATAACTTGCTTGTAGAGAAAGTTCCTCCCTAATCAGTTAACTTTTGACTTATGCACTAAATGGTTTCTTTCTTTTTGTAAATGTTTTCTACTTCAACTCTGCCTATGCTTATTACCCATTTTAAATCTCTCATCTGTTTTCGATTCCTATGAAGACTCTGGATTCAGCTGTATCTTACAGCTGTACTTGCCTTTATTGGTGTTAAATATTTTGCCTGATAATTTTGTTGGATATCCTTCTTTCTTTTATTTTTTTTTTTTCAAATGAACGAGTAGTAGGAATATAGTTGGCCACAACTCTATTAATAAAACCAAATTCAAGTAGAGAATGTATTTTTGCTGGAATGAAAATTGCTTTATAAAACTGTCAGAATCACTATAATTTTGTTACAAAAGAAAATTGGAAAAAATGTTCCAGAAACACAAAAAATCCCATCTTGCATTTCATTCTGAAGTCTTGTTTCATTTCAACATTATTTGATTTTGTATTATTATGTTTTTAGAGTCCCAGATGAAATATTCAGATGCTCCTGGATCAAATTGTATTTTCAGAATGCTCATTTATAAACAGGTTGGAAATTTTCAGTTCTTACTGTGATTCAGAACTGCAGTTTTGCAATACTAAACAGTGATCCTGAAATGGAGATCTTATCCTCAGCTACAGCTTTACTCAGATGTAAACAAAACCCATTAATATACACTGTTTGTTGTTTCCTCTTTGTCCTTGCTTTCAGTCTTAATTTTTTCACTGTGTCATTGAATAGGAATTATCCTGTGTGTTTAATAATAATTAACACCCATCTCTGGATTTTTGTTTTCACTCTATTATTGTGGTATAAAGTGGCCAGAACTGAACAAAGTTATTCCAGATATTAATGACATATAAGGTTATTCACATCTTCATAACTTTCTGTCATAATTTCTATACTATCTTTTACTGATATGATTATATAAGATAATTTGAGTTTATGACCTTCATTAAATAAGCCATATAGCATGCACACACTTGCACACAGCTATATGCTGTAGTTTTTACTCTCCCAGAGAGAGGCTGACATATTTCCCTCAGACGCTTATTCATGGATACCTTAATTTTGATCTTCTTTGGATGTTACTTGGCATTTATCACCTCTGATTTTGATGTACCTTTTGTTGCCAGGGTGGGAAAATTTTTTAAGCGTTACTCCTGAGGAATGGTAAGACCATAAGAAGCTTCTGGCTATGTATTGGCTTTCTGCTCGAGAGAATGGGGTGAATGAGTGTCTGCACTTATGCTGGAGTTCCCACTTAACAATTGTCCCTCCTCACAGTATTATGTCATGGTTTGCACTTAGTATTTCTAACTTCTTTTTTGAGGTTTCCGGCAATGCTCCTTGTTTTTCAGTGTCACGGGTTACTGAGCAGTGCAGTGTGTTATCCCTCTTAGGGAACTGAGGATGCTGACTCCAAACTCCTCCCAGCTCTGGAATTGGATAGTTGTTGCAGTTTATCTAACCTAGATCTAGACAGCAGAAAAATGAATTGCATAGTATAGCTATGTGCAATTAATGAGACTATCTAGAGGAAGCTGACAAAATACAGGCGTTGGTTGTGAAATGCGTCCTTAAAAAGAAGCAAAAATACGAAAGTTAAGGAATGATATTTAAAGTCCAGCTGAATGCCTATCTCCATGGTCACCTGTCTCATATTGACACTACATCCCATCCAAAGAGGATCTGGATGTTATTCAGCATGTGGCTTGGGCACATCAGCATCTTACTAGCTGCACTTCCCAGATGGACACACAGCCAGCCATCTGCTGAAATCAGTATCTGAGTTCTGGAGTGGGGTAGGAGACACTCCCTCTTATTCTTCTCCCTCTGCTTTAAAAATGTTAGGACTTATTTTTTCCTGTTCTGTATTGACATGCCATCAACACAGGTCAGAATTTTGGAGGGGAGAAAGTGGCTGAGTTGTCCCAACACTTCTCTCAAAGAGCCAGATGGACAGAACACTCACACTATGAGAAAACTCCATCTGAAGTTAGTCCCTGGCTCAGCCAGAGCAGTAATTTGAATTCCTGCTGGGTGACTGTCCCAATAACAAGGTTTTCCTTAGGACAGGATGGTTATGAATGTTTGTCTTGTTCTTCAGTCTCATGCCTGGGAGACCCTGCTAACTCCACACTCTTTAAAGCTAGCACGTTCCTACAGGAGGTTTCAAGTAGGGTGAATGAAGATTTAAAAAAAATCCCTGGCAGTATTGCAGAGATATTTCAGACTTCCATTAATTACCTGCTTACACATTAGTTACTTACTTACCCCACTGCTTACATAAGCCACATCCCACACCTCTGCACCGGACATTGTGTAGCTACAGCTCCTTGTTTAAATCCTCTGCTGGACTCAGTGAAGAAATTTAATACATCAAGTGAATCATTCATTTTTACAGCACTTGGGAGTTAAATATCTTGTTATAAACAAGTCCCGAGACTCAGAGCCCTCAAACCTGAGCTCGTTCTCTCCCTAATATGTAGATGTGACAGGACTACTGATGTGCTCAGATCACTGCCTATCCTTGCTGATCAAAAATGTCTTTAGCCTCCCAGTGCTCCCCTCTGTTTTAATTAGTTCGTAATCTCATTGGAAGGACGTAGCACTGCACCAGGTGCAATGGGGTTCCTAGTCTGTAGTTGAGGCTCAGTGAAACACTAATGTAACCAGCAGTAATGTTCAGACAAGAAAGCCAGCAAGACTCCTGGTCCCTTTTCTTTACAAATCTTCAGAGTCAGTGGAGACCATGTGCTGTGAATGACCAGAATCCTGCTTTTCCGTAGGGTTTCCCCCTACACAGTGTTTGTACTCTTACTCCATGGGAGCAGAGCAGCGGCAGGGAGCCAAAGGTGGGCATTTCTGGGCATATCTGGATAAATGTAGAAATCTGCATTCTTCTCCCAGTCTTGCAAGACCAGGCTAGTTTTAATTTGGAAGCTACAGAGTGGCTTTTCTTAGCTAGTTTGAGATTGGTGGTGTACTAATATATGAGTGCGTGTCTTTTGCAGGCAACGTTTGTTGCACATATGGTCTGGAGACGGCAAAACTGCAGTTAGGAAAGCACTGAGCCTGAACTAATAAGCCCTGTCTGGCAGTACAATGCAAATTGTATAGACAAGGAGAGGCCCAAACCCAGAGCTTTATGAGGAAGGCAGGACCAGGACCTAAAATGCTGTTGTTTTTTGTTTTCTGTTTCTTTCAGAAATGACTCTGTGCCACAGTAAACATGGCTACAACTCTGCCTGCTAGTTCAGAGTGCTGGCGAAGGGAGCTCACATCTGCCTGCAATCGACTGTGTAGACACATCCTACGTGGCTTCTGTACCGGAGCTGGCTCCTCTCCGGCTAGCTCCAAATACGGACAGAGTTCACTTGTGTCTCTTTGCGCCCACTCCTATAGGCATACCCAAATGAAGGGGGTGTAGGCTTCATGGGCATAAGCCTTTTACTGAGGTGCGAAAAGCCTTTTTAGGTCCGGGAGCCATATGAATTCAGTGTAATAGGTTGTAATTGGGCATGTCCTGGCTTGTTTGCACTCTTAATACAACACAGGGTTCATAATTTGACACAGATATATCCCATTCTGTCACAATGGTAGTTTGCCAAGATTTATTCTTTTAACAAGGAACACAGATTCTTTTAATGTCTGAAAGCTAATGAGGAAGGCTTTTCCAAGTGCAATGTGTTTACACAGAAAGGCCAATTCGTTCTTTTCTTTTCTTTTCTTTTCTTTTCTTTTCTTTTCTTTTCTTTTCTTTTCTTTTCTTTTCTTTTCTTTTCTTTTCTTTTCTTTTCTTTTCTTTTCTTTTCTTTTCTTTTCTTTTCTTTTCTTTTCTTTTCTTTTCTTTTCTTTTCTTTTCTTTTCTTTTCTTCTCTTCTCTTCTCTTCTCTTCTCTTTTCTTCTCTTTTCTTCTCTTTTCTTCTCTTTTCTTTTCTTTTCTTTTCTTTTCTTTTCTTTTCTTTTCTTTTCTTTTCTTTTCTTTTCTTTTCTTTTCTTTTCTTTTCTTTTCTTTTCTTTTCTTTTCTTTTCTTTTCTTTTCTTTTCTTTTCTTTTCTTTTCTTTTCTTTTCTTTTCTTCCCTTTTCTTCCCTTTTCTTCCCTTTTCTTCCCTTTTCTTCCCTTTTCTTCCCTTTTCTTTTCTTTTCTTTTCTTTTCTTTTCTTTTCTTTTCTTTTCTTTTCTTTTCTTTTCTTTTCTTTTCTTTTCTTTTCTTTTCTTTTCTTTTCTTTTCTTTTCTTTTCTTTTCTTTTCTTTTCTTTTCTTTTCTTTTCTTTTCTTTTCTTTTCTTTTTTTCTCCCCATCTTGTCTTGCTTCCCCCCCTCCCCCCACTTTCTCTTTTCAGACAATACAGCTATTTCAGAAGGATGTGGGGACAGATTTGCTCCTAGCTCCCACTCTTGATGTAAGCAACAAAATCGCTCACTTCCTGTACTTTCTGTGAACTTTCTGACAAATAAATGAAGCCATATTTGATACAAACTCATAAACGCTTCTTATATTGCTCTTTGGAAAAGCTGGTAAATCAGCATACAAAAGAGACCTCAATGATTTCCCAGTTTATGTTTCCAAAAATAATCTTTCATCCAATATTCCAGAAATCGGACTTTATAGTGTGGAACGGTGCCCTTTATTTGAAACAGTGGGTCTGTGATGTTTGTTACTGCATGTCAGGTACTGACAGAGAGACATCTGGATTATGGACCTGTTTTCTTCTTTTAAACCCTTTAATATGTTAAAATGTTATTACATGTTTCTGTACTATTTTGAAAGTCCTTCTTGAATTTGTACCATTCTTTCTCAGAAAGTCCTTCCTAGCTTTATCTTACTGCCATTGCTTTTGCTCTTTTAGACTGGCTACATCTTGATTTCTCAGTTCTTTCCAAACACCACTGGTTTAAGAATCACCTTCTCTTAGCTCCTGCCATCCAAAACAGCCTTCTTGTATCTCTGCTTCACTGCCTCACCACTTATTCCAAACCTCAACTGAAAGAACAGTTTCTTTTTTTGGCTATATTAATATCAACTCTCTCAGACATTGACCTGTAATTCAGTGCTTTAATATCTTCACCATACAGCCCTACTTATTGTAAACCACCATCTTGTAACCTAAATGAAGAAGACTTTTTTGTATAACTGAAATGCCATTTGAACATGTGGCATTTGGTTCAAATTTTTTTCCATGTGAATTTTTTAAAAAGATATGAAATGTACATTTGTTAGAGATGTTGTGCTAAGAGAGAAAAAAAATTGGCAAGCTCTAGGCTGTTAGGTATGCTCAACAGCCTTTTTTTGGCGGGGGGGGGGGGGGGGGGGGGGGAGGGGTTATCCGGCTCCTTGCTTTTTGCTCTGTCAGCAAGTCTGAAGATTTCAGAAAGAACTGGACCATATCCTGTGCGGGAGAAAAGACAACAGTATTTCTGACTTTATGGGGGTGACAGAACATTTCTTTTTGGTTAATGAAAAGCAGGGCCTTCTGGTGCCATAGTGAAATTATCCAGCTATAGTATATGGATGGTGGTGGGACAAGTAATGATATGATACTCAGCATGTGTCTAGGCTTGTTCCCTTAATGTCTTAATACTAAATGCTATTGTACAAAAACTCCTTGTTCAGAAGTTGTGCAGGTATCTTATTTAAATATGGGTGGGAGATTTATAGAATAAGTTAAGTGAAGAAACAGACAATATTTCACAGAGGAGTGGAAACTCATTGAGAGTATGCATTTCTGCGGATTGTGTATGATGATAATGATGATACTCATACAAAGAAGAACTCATCAGTATCAGATGATGTTACTTCATATGCTGGCATTAGGAAAAAGAATTCCTGTAATTAGAAATAGACTTTGATTCTAAAGTCCAGTTTCAAAAAATAATTGGGGTACCTGGGAACTTAAATTTGACTGAGAATTGATAGGGCCTGTGTTTCTTGGAAATGTATGTACCTTACAAATTTCTGTCTCATCATTATTGGAATGAAGCTGAATGCCAACAGAAACTAGGTCAGGGGAACTTCAACAGCTTAACTGATGCATCTAAAGATATTTCAGCATGGTCTAACTTAAAAATATCAGAAAGACAGTCAAAGACTAAATGAACTTGTTATGAATACTGGAAAATTCACAGGCCTGTATTCATTGCTTTACAACAACAACAAAACAGCAGCATTTCTGCAGTTTTAGGAATAAAAGTTGTCTTTGAAAAAGAGGAATGTATGTGATGGGATGAGAGACAAAAGTTGCTGTGCAAGGAATATCACTTATGATAAACCCGAGGTGGTGAACAAATTTTGGAGGTGAGTTTAGAGGAAACTAAGACATCTGATCTGTATCTGTCTCTTTTGGAAGATCTTTCCTACCAACTTTAACAGTAGGATCCTTCATGAAGCTGATGATGTTCACCCTTATCACACTGCCCTTTCCTCATGTGGTTTGGAGCAGGTCCAGATGACACCATGGCATAACCATCTCAGAGTGAGTCTATACCTGATGTCTCAGCATGTGAACAGAAACATGTCCATAGTCAGTCATTTGTGCTGAGATAGCATGGATTATTAATAGAGTGAACCAGAAAAAAAAAGAATACCTTTGTAAAAAATAAAAATAGTGCAATTCTTCTTGGGAACAATTCAGATATTGGCATTTTTGGTCAGTGAATGCGGTTTCATGTTGTTTCCACACACTGTTGGTATATTTGTTCAAAGATTTCTTTGGAGTCTGATTCAAACACAAATTGGTGGCTCTTGACAAACACCATTTGAGCTGCTGAAGCCTGTCATCTGAGCAGATCTGGCTTTGGGTGTTATCCCAGTTTGAGAAGTCACATCCTGATGCCAAGGGTCTCACAGTGGCACATGGGGTGCGGTCCTGGGCTGGAGGGGGCCATGAAAACCTTCAGTGAGATGGACCGGAGGGGTCTCCCGGCTCCAGTCCCCTCCTTGCACAGTGCTTGCAAACCTTGCCATGCTGGACAGGCAGGCACGTGACTCTGTGAGGAGCCACCTCTGCATCCTCAGACTACATGTCCACTTTTAGGGGTAAAAAAATGTAGTTTCTGGGGCCCATCCTCAGTGTGTTTTTCAGTGCAAGTTACAACGCAGTGTTTTGCAGGGTGGCAGTATGGGCATCTGTGTTAGGTTTCAAAGATGATCCTGGAACAGAATCATAGAATGGTTTGGGTTGGAAGGGACCTTAAATATCATCTGGTTCCAAAGCCCCTGCCAGGGGCAGGGACACCTCCCACTAGACGAGGTTGTTCAAAGCCCCATCCAGCCTGACCTTGAACACTTCCAGGGAGGGGGCAGCCACAATTTCTCTGGGCAACCTGTTCCAGTGTCTCACCACCCTCACAGGAAAGAATTTCTTCCTTATATCTAATCTAAATCTACCCTCTTTCAGTGTAAAACCATTAGCCCTCTTCCTATCCCTACACTCCCTGATAAAGAATCCCTTGCCATCTTTTCTGTAAGCCCCCTTGAAGTGCTGGAAGGCTGCTATAAGGTCTTCCGCCAGCTGCCTTTTCTCTAGGCTGAACAACCCCAACTCTCTCAGCCTGTCCTCATAAAGGAGGTGCTCCAGCCCCCTGATCATCTTTGTGGCCCTCCTCTGGACCCACTTGAGCAGCTCCATGTTCTTCTTATGTTGGGGGCCCCAGAGCTGGACACAGCACTCCAGGTGTGGTCTCACAAGGGCTGAGTAGAGGGGGAGAATCCCTTCCCTTGTCCTGCTAGCCACACTTCTCTTGATGCAGCCCAGGATATGGTTGGCTTTCTGGGCTGTGAGCACACATTGCTGGCTCGTATTCAGTTTTCCATCCACTAATATCCCCACGTCCTCATTGCCCAGCCTGTATTTGTGCTTGGGATTGCCCTGACCCATGTGCAGGACCTTGCACTTGGCCTTGTTGAACTTCATGAGGTTTGCATGGGCCCGCCTCTCAAGCCTGTCAAGGCTCCTGTGGGTGGTATCTCCCTTCCCTCCAGTGTGTCGATTGCACCACACAGCTTGGTGTCTTCAGAAAACTTGCTGAGGGTGCACTCAATCCACTGTCCATGTCACCAACTGATATGTTAAACAGCACCAGTCCCAACACTGACACCTGAAGAACGGCACTTGTCACTGCTCTCCACTTGGACATCGAGTCATTGACCACAAGTCTTTGAGTGCAATTCTTTGTGTCCATCAGACCAATGCTGGGTGCCTGTTCTGTGGGGCCCCCAGTAGGCTGGTAATGTCCCAGTCTGCTGAGAAAACACAGCACATTGAGACCATTGATCTCCTGAAGAGAGAGCAAACCTCCCACCCACCCCAAATTCCTGTCTCAGCTAGCTGAGAGATAAAAATGTTACAAGATGAGGTGGGACCCCCTTTCTTTCCCCTGAAGTGCAGAGGATATCTTGGCACAGGTACAAATCAGGTTTCAAAGGTCTGCCGCCACAATCTGGAAGGTGGTTCAGATGGAGGCTTCCTTCAGGTTCAGTGTCGTGCAGCATGTACCTGTGTGTGGCAGGGGTCTGTCCCAGTGCTAGCAAGTACACTTTCTATCTTGAGAGAATCCGAACAAAACCTCATATTTTTTCCTACAAATTTTTTCCAGAGTAAATGATCTGCAGGCATTTACCCAGAATATCATTAACACAGAAAGGGAAGCTGAGTTTATTGTGCCCAAATGTTACACTGGTGTTTACAGGAATTCTGATCTTTATATTTCTTGCTAAACATAATCTATTTTGTGTATGTTATAGTAACCCTGTCTGGGACTTTAAATAATAACAGAAGACTATAAAAGCTAAAATTTCTTTTTTCAACTCATTAGATGCATTTATAGATTTAGAATATTCTGTATACTCCATTTTCTACTTCAATATACAAAAATTAAAAGCCTTAGAATTTAACTAGAAACACAGAACTAAACAATGTTTTGTTTATGGCCTGCGTTGTATTAACATTGTTGCTTTTCATTATAGGGTGATGCTGGGGAAATGATGAATTTTGGTGACAGTGTTATCAATTATGTACTTTCAAAATAAAGCTTTACATTTTATTACTAATGCGGGAAAAAATCTGGGCCAAATTTGACTCATGTAGCTTGAATGAATCACTAGCGTCATCAGATTTACGTCAAGGTTGGGCTGGGTTGACTCTCCACTCGCTGAGTAGAAAACTCAAAATCTTGGCACTTAATTAGGAGAAACACACAAGCATTTAAATGCTGCTCTTAAGTAGGATTAGGCAATGAGTGCGGAGTTCAGTGTGTACACTGGGCAGAAACGGACTTTGGGAGGTTCCTACTGCAGGGGTTAGTGACTGATCAGACCCTGGAGATGGGCGGGGTGGGAAGCTGGGGCCTGGGCAGCCTGCAGGCAGGGCAGCCTGAGGCTGGCCCTGCCTCAGTAGGCTGAGGTAAAACAGGGTGTGTGGCAGATTTACCTTGCTCAGTTAGCACAGGAAAAACACAGATTGCTCTATTGTAAGAATTTTACCTCAGAAGATTTATTTTGCAGGACTGAAAGAGATTTGCAAGATCTGTCAGCCCCATACATAGACAGCCAGGAGTGCTTCCTGATGCCTGTCGGGGACACCACTGAAATATGGACAACATATGAAGTATTTCCATCCTGGTGCCTCTCATGCCCTGGTTTCCAAAGGAAGAAAAATGCAGAAATGTGGGCTGGAAATATACTGGTTCACAATCCTGGTGGTTGGGGACAAGGTGGGAAGAGCTGAGGAGAGCACCAACGCACAGCGTGTGCACTCTGTCATGTAAAATCTTTCATAATCTACCCAAACTAGTGGTGTATTCTGAGTCCACCATTGCCAAAAGGTGGTAGATCCAGAAATTCACCTTTCTGAGAGATGGAAACCTATACTTAATTTCCAGCCTGGCTTTCTTAATGGCTGGCTCATATCTCTTTGTTCTTATGCCAGCTCATTGTCTTTAATCTTAAAAAGCTCTTTCCTTTTCTGGTGTTTATCTTCCAGCTGTATTTACAAGGAGTGACTGTATCCCCTCTCAGGCTTGGATCTGCTTGGCTAAATAAGCCACTGTCTTTTAATTTCCTCTTGTAAAATAAACTCTTCGTTGCTTGGATCATCCCAGCAGCCATTTCTGCACCTGTTCTGGTACAAGTTCCCTTTCCATCAACGTGGGTGACCCAAACAGCCAACAATACTTGAGGATTCACAAGGGCTTTGTATTGGTGACTTTCATACTCCTAGAAACACCTTGGTGGATTCATTCTCAGATAACATTGCCTTTTTTGTAAATGCATCCTGTGACTGACTGGTATATGCAGATTTTTCACTGCCGAAGAGTTTGAGTCCAGAAACTCACAGTAGCCCTCAAGCTTTTAAGCTCCAGTTACGTGATCCCAACTTTCAAAAAAGTACAGCTAAATGCCCAGTTGCAGAGCGTGAACCAAAGCAGCCAAAGAGCAGATGCCTTGTTTATGATATCAAAATTGCTTCCAGTGTCATGTTATATCTGGCAGCATTTGCATTGTGGAGATGGAATTTTTTTCTCTAACCATGGTGTTAAACAAAAACCGAGATGATGGTATTAATTAAGCAATAAAGCAATGCCAAATCTATGTGGGACGTAGGTAGTTTTAAAAGGATTAAGTGCTTTATAAATAAAGTACATCTGGAAAGTAAAGCTTCTGGTACCTCAGCGAACTCCCTCCCACCCATTGAATTCCTTCTCAGCTGCGCTTGCTTGCCTCAACCAACTTGAGCCAGGAGCAGACTTGCCTCCTATCGTTTTGCACTTTCTCATCACTGTAATCCAAATTTCAGGGATACCTGTCTTATGCAGTGTCTCAGGACATTTGATATTGTTTAGGATTATTTTTGCTGAAGGTTTCTGTGTGTGTGTGTGTGTGTGTGTGTGTGTGTGTGTGTGCTTAAATAGAGGACATTTCAGGTCAGCCAGTGGGTTCCTTAACTACTTCAATCTGTGTCTCAGTGGTAATATTGCTCATATAAAATTGTTTGTTATTGCTCAAAATTTCAATATCTTTCATGCGATGATGGATTTAAAAGCAAAATATTGTTATTCAGTTAAACAAAACATGACCAATATTTTCTCAAGGTGTTACATCTATTACAGAGCTGAGTCACAAATATCCACAATATAAACAAATCTGGAATACCTTTTTTTAATTTACAGGTCCTTTTGGACTTGTACCTTCTTTATAATCTGTTAGAAATCCAAATTCATGCTTAGTACCATATGTACCATAGAAGAATCTTTGTTGGAATTTACTTCCCATCCAATATCACAACACATATGTTACACGACACAGAAAAAATGTGTAATATTTCATTTTCCCCTCATTGTGGCCCCATGCTTTCTTTGCTTTTTTTTTTTCCCTTCCAGAATGTAACTCAATATACCAAATATTGGAAAAGTAGTTGCCACTTGATAAAGAAAGACAGCATAAATGAAACCTCCAATATTCATTCAGTTATAGATGTGCTAAAATATTTGTATTTAGAAAGGAGTCTTAATATCTGCCATTATGGCAATGACCTAAGCAGGAGGGAAGAGTGTGAGTGTGTGTTTGTGTGTGTGTATATGTGTATTTGTCTCTGTGTACAAGTATGTATATATATGTGGTTGGAATGGAAGACCCTGACATTTCCTTGCTGGCTTCTTATTTAGCCACAGTTGTCACAGACAGGATGAAGTTTCTTCTGCAAAAAGAATAATTCAGGTCTTATTACCAACAGTAATAATAGTTGCTGGTATTAAAAACTACTAAAATCTGGTCTGGAAAGAGTAAAAATAAATAAAAGATCATATAATATGGGTGCTAGCTGCCCATGCCAGGAGGAAATTGCTTGGCAAAGAAAATATCTGAAATCCTTTAAAAGCTGTTTTGTGTACCAGTTTCAGAGTGATGCTGGCCTGACTTCCAGCTGACTAATGGCAGCTCCATGGAGAGTAACATCAGTGCCCATTCCTTACTTATTACCAATAATATATCACTTGGAAAATAAACAGAAAGATAAATGACAGGACAGATGTCTAATGAGGCAGAGGTTAAGGAGTGTTAAACTGTGCTGGACACCATCCGACATGCCGGTGTTAAATTATGCTGAATGCCCTGAGCTCCCTCCCCATAAAGGTCAATGCTCTGGGTATGTTCCTGGATGATTTATTAAATCAAAGAATGGCCCACATGCCTATCTCTCTGGGAGGTGAGCAGCTTGCAACATTGTCAACCGCAACCCCATAATAAACCAAATTTAAACATCACTCAAGTCAATCCATCTTCATCACTTGCTCCATTGCAAGCCCTCCTCTGTCTTGTTCTCACCAGCCAGCCATGACATGGAGTATTGTTCTTCATATACATCCCTGTAGCTATTTTAGAAGCCTGTGGTGTTCTCCGCTAAAGTTAGAAACCCCCTGAAAATGGCTGTTTCTTTTGGATCAGGTCAGACTGGCTCAGTCTCTGCTATTTCCATGTTGTGGGTGGCTGAGTAGATGACATTTTCCTGTCCCATATTTGTAGGTTAGGTGCAAATATGGTATTTATAAAGAAAATATTTTAATTTTGCGTTCAATATTTAATTACAGCAGAATAAGCTAGCTTTATCCTTCATGCCTGAAGAGTTAGATTCCCTTTACCTAAAATCTTTCTGAAGTGAGTCTCACAGGATGCCACCACAGGAATCCATCTGTATTGCCTGCAGTGCCATCTCTACTGACGGGCAATGAGACACTTGTTAGTTGTAGTTGATGTGAATAGTAGTGGTTTCTGTACTTCTTCCAGTTGGTGTCCACTCTTTCAGCTTCTTTTTTTTTGTACCTCGTTATCTACTTTCTGCTCAATGGAAAAGTGATAGATAACTAGAATGCATCTTTGGTACTTTTGAGATTGCGTAGCCCTATAAAATTTTCTCCCCATTCCTGTTTCTTAAGATACACTATAGGACTCACCAACGTGTCCAAGTTACTAGAGGAGGCTTGTGGAGGAAGAGAAGCAGATCCTTGTATAAGACTTTAGTTCTCCACCTGCAGAGCAGGCATGCAGAGGGTCAGCGCTTCCACCTTCTGTCTGCATCCTGGCACAGCCAAGGTGAAAGGAAAGATCCTGGTGAAGGAGTGGGGTACCAGGAGCCAGTTTTCACTACTTTTCCAAACAACTCTTTTGAGAAGCTGGAGGTCTTATGTGGTGCAGTCATTTGAAAAGCATGTTAACTTGAGCTGTTTCACAAATACTGAGCATAAATATGGTGGCCGAGGGTGAGCAACTTTCCTCTTCAAAGAAATCCTAGACACTGCCTGCTAGCAGATGCTGTGGATACCCCTAGCCATTATTCAACAGAAGGGCAGCAAAAAGGTATATGTTCTGCCTCTTGCTTGGCTTTTCCTCTGGGCTTTTAGTATAATTTGCCACTGAAACTGGTGTGAATTTTGTATGGAAAGAGTCACAATGGTGGCTCAATGCTCTGTGTGTGTTTTCTGCTGTCCAGCGGGACTATCTCATAAACAGGGTGCGGGCTCCTGACAGCCGCTGGAAGTGCTTCCCAGAAGGGCGTGGGGACTTTCCAGATGGACAAAGTGATTTATTACCAGAATAACTCAGAGGGGTGTGACTTAACAACTGTTATAGTTGAAAAATGGGACCAAAGGCACAGAACTTGTTAGAAATGCTTGGACTGAAGTTCTGATAACACATTGTTGCTAATAATGCTGTATTTTTCCTGGCTTTCTGCTTTATTGGTCACAGGATCACAGGAACATCCCTGGGAAGGTAGAGGAGGATGAGGGATGTCTTAGATGTGTTCAGATCTAAGATATGGCATGTCAGAGAACTTGAAGTGTGTGGAGAAGACTCAGGAAGGACTCAGAAACATATCAGAAGACAATTTTCTGCTAAGTCAGTACCTACAGAAACTTCTCTTGAAAAATGTGCAGCAAAACTGGTACAAAAACCTTTTAATCTGATCAGTTATCCAATTTAATTAAAAGTCCTCAGAAGCTCATATGAGCTGAACAGAGATACCAAGTTTACCAAAAAAAAATTGTGAAGAAATGAAATCAATAAAGGCTTCCTCTAGGATAAGAGAGAACCTAACTTTCATATTTTCAGTCAACTCGAGATTAATATGACTACTGAAATCCTAGGAGGTCATCCACACTGAAAGTAAAAGCATGTTAATCCTTCCTTCAAAATGGACCACAAGTAGTGCTTAGTTCTTCTGCAAATAGGCAGGCTTGGGCTGATTAAGGAAAGGTAATCACCTAAAGGCTAAGCACATTATTCTCTTAGTTGCCTGACTCTAGAAACAGGCATTACTCAGCCATCGCTTTGCTTTTCCTGCCTTCCCCTTTTTGCTCATTTTTCTTGCTTGCTTGTGAAGCAGGTTTCTTTGCTCAACATGCCTTCAAATTTTTCAAGGCTAAGGTAACTGAAATCACCTCAACCCACTTTCGCCCATCTCCAGGCAATAAAACACTTTCTTACCCTTGTTTCTCTGATTTTATTCCCACTAAAAAAACCCTGCAGATAGTGCATCATTTAAAGTCAAAAGACATGAAGTAGGATTTATATTCTAATGGCCACCAAGAGGGAATCTTGCTAGTGTCAGAGGTCGAATAGTTATGTCAAGAACACTTTATTCAGTAGCAATAAAAAATTCATCCATGCACCAATAAAAAAGCCCTCTGGGCCTTCATACAGCTGCGGGTATTATATGTGTTCCTCTATACAAGAACAATAAGTATTTGCCTGTGTTTTGTTCCACATGGGCTTTATGATTCTGCAACCTTTTTGAGTTTTCAATGAAAAAAAGATTAGATGGGGCCAGTTGAGCAATAGCAATTCTAGTTGCAATCTCAGTACTTTAAGTCTTTTCCAAAAAAGTGATTTAGAGGCAGTCAACAGATTTGAGTGTCGTCCAGTTTTGGGATACAGGTCATAAACATTGACACATCATAATGGTATGGTGAACTATTATAATGGCGCCCGGTAGCATGGCTGCAGCTAAAGAGCTGTCAGCAATTTAGAGCTGTGTAAAGAAATTTTGAGCATGAAGTACAATGGGTGAATTTTGGCTTTGTGCCTGTGTCATCAAACAGCAAAAAAGCACTTTTAAACAGTTCAGTTTCTCTGGATGTATTTTTTCTCTCCTTTGTTTGTTGCCAAAAGGGGAGCTATTATTTTAGCGAAAAATACTTTCCTCTCTCTCTCTCTCTCTCTTTCTTTCTTTCTTTTGAGAAGGGGAGCCAGTGTCATACTATAGCACTGGAGCTGAGGACAGGAGGGTAGAAAAGGGTCAAAGAGTAAAGCGTGCTGTCTGCTTGGAAAGGCAAAACTTTAGCAATGTAACCGATACCACTCTGAGCACTTGTAAATAAGAAAACAGGATGCCCTGTATTAAGAATATCAGAAAGAAAACCTGCTAGTGTAACTTGCCATACAAAAAGACCAATTGTCCGGTCTCTCACATGAAATGTGTTTCAATTACTTAGAGAGAATAAAGGAGAATGCAAGATTTGTTTTTGATTTGGAAATCCTCATTTAGGTGTAATTTCCTAGAGATGTTCACGTATGCACTTCAGTGACCATTCGAGACTGAGGAACTATTAATTTAATTCAAAAGA
This sequence comes from Strix uralensis, assembly GCF_047716275.1. Taxonomy (NCBI): domain Eukaryota; kingdom Metazoa; phylum Chordata; class Aves; order Strigiformes; family Strigidae; genus Strix; species Strix uralensis. The sequence continues at coordinate 60,452,512 of NC_133974.1, forward strand.
ATTCAAATGTTTTTGTAGAGCAGTTGAGGTCAGTTCTACAGATACTAGTTTTTTTTATGGTCCAAATTAGCCAGAGGAACAGAGGGTGTTTACCTGTGGTGGTCTTTCTGTTTAAGAAGAATGAATTATGTTCTGGGGTCACCACTAATAAAACTCTCAGCAGCCCATTCAGTTGTTATTGCATGCAGAGATTATTTGGAGAAGGTATGCAAATTATATAGTTGTGTTCATGCCTGATGGGGGGTACTGCACCTTCCTTAATCAAGGCAAATAAATTGCTATAACTTTGGGAGGTGCCTCCCTTTTCATTAAAAGAAGTAAGTTAGTGGGATCACTGAGTTTTTCGCCTTTCCATTTACATCTTGAAATCTGATCATCTTCTTCTCCAAGAAGTAGATGGAAAAATTCCTATTGACTGTAACACTAGAGTTTTTTTCCTGGGGAGAAAGAGTGTCTTCTTGCTTAATTCTTAACTAGTTTTTGTACCCAAAACTATAAATCTTTCAGTCCCAGTTTCCTGACACACTCAAGTGGAAACCGAAAAATATCCTCATTTTAACTTTTATTACATATCGAATTTTGCAAAGGTTTCTCTGCCAACACAAATGACTACAGGTTGGGAAGCAAGACTGTGAAACGGCTGAAAGCTGGTGATATTCACTTAATGAGCAGTACAGTCTTGCTCTGAAATGCATTTCTAACAGTAGAATTCAAATCACATACTTGTAAGACTGTTCAAAAAAAAAAAAAAAAAAAGGCAAGAAAAAGTCCAAGTGAGAATTTTCACAGCTCCAATTAGCAGTTTCAGGCCAGATCTACACTTACATGATCATTCAGATTGTTGGGCTAAAAGCTGTCTTGTGGGCTGTTTATTCAGATTTAGGGAGGGATTTTGTCTATCTTTGGTTTATTTCCACATATTTAAAATAATCTGCTTGATTTTCTGTGGCCCACAACAATCACTTTGTAGTATCAGGAAGCAGGAATTATGAGGAAGGATATGGTAACTGTCTTTTGAGCATCTTTTGTGCTCAGCAACAGTTCATGTCTCACTCTGATTTTGTGATGAGATCAGTTTAAAGATGATCCATCTGTAAATGATTACCTGGTCATGCAAGCTGAAGAGTCAAAGGTGCTTTGTCCATAGTGTTAAACAAATAAATCACTTGGATTGTTGAAATAAGCCTGAAGATATTTTATACAAAGTGGAACAGTATCCAAAGAAGAAGGATTAAATCTTCCCACCTGACAGGACTCTACAGGCAGCTGCTCAGGCCACTCACTGGAGTGGTGGGTGGTTACAGTTCATATTCCAGGAGGGACTCAATCTTTCAATGATTTTTTTTTTTTTTGAGTTGCCTTGGGAGGAAAGGAAAACAACCCAGCAAAATTAAATTTAAGCACAGTTGTTGGTCTTTTTTTCTATTTCTCTGCTGAACCAAAGGTTAAGTCATCTCCAAGGATCTCCATGTGACGAGGCAAGGGAATATATACTCCATTTCTGGCGTGGTATGCATTTTGTTGTGAGTGGAGGGGAAAGCTGCTGGACCTTCAGTTCAGTAGCACCTTAAAACATGAATTTGGGGGTCTATTGTGTACTTAAAATCAAACAACTGGCTCAGTACATTACTCAATTGAGGCTGTAGCCTCTGCAAGAGGAGTGTCTTTGTATCTCTAAAAAGAAAACAGTGTTTATTGGTTGTATTTTACAGGTGCACTGCAAATTAAACTCAGACCCTAAAGAGGCTTGAGATCTGCAGACAGGACAGAATACTATTAAAAACATCTTTTTGTGATAACTTTTGGCAGTAGCTTCACTAACTGTTTTTACAATGTATTGCTTTTATTTGTCCAAGTCCCATAATAAGGAATAAGATGCTTGCACCATTAAATCTGACAGCTCTTTGCATAATTTGGCAAGGATTTGGAATGACCGTATGAATCAAGAACAAATGTTTTTGCACCTTGGAATGAGAAAATACTCAGGGCACTGAGTGGAAAGATATTGAATGTTTTCCTTTGGCACTATGCATTTCCAAATGAATTGTTCTGCCAATTATTGCATATTAAACCTATAAAAAAGAAATAAAATATTTTAAAGGTGTTAACTTTAATGGCATTGTGCTCCTCTTGCAGTTGTGTTCTAAATAGAAGGAGCTGGAAATGGCAGATTCAAGGGCCTGATTTAGCTTAATGTTATTTCTGCAAAACTGATGAGCTAAACGGAAAGTAGGAGAATATATCTTGAGATATTAGGAGCCAAGGAGACAGTGTTCTCCACTCTTCCTGTTGAAAGATGTCTGTAATAAAATTTCTGGGGATGCTCCGAGGATATTCCCTCTCTGAACTGTAAACTGCATTTACTCCTGATTCACACATCCATTCCAAACTTGGACCAAATGCTCCATCTCCTCTCCAAACCACCACAAAAGTGACATGTTATTCCATGAATAGCTGAACAAGTGAAGCCTATTCTGGTGTAGAAGTGCGTGTCCTTACCTTTGCACCACAGTAATCTTTGCTCTCTCTGAAGCCCTCTGTTTTTCCCACTGCAATGCCTCATTCTCCCACTCACCTGTACTCCATGAATTATTATTCTTAGGTGTTTTCTACACTCCCTCTTGCCTCCAGTCTCATCATACTTCCAGTGTCCCTTCTCCACATCCTTTAACCTGGCTTCCTTCTCACCTTCCAGACTGTCTGCCTGGGCAAAGTTATACAGAAGCTGCTCCCAGTTGAACTCAAATGTGAATATTTTTCCCTGGTGCAGTTGTTAACTTATATGAAGCTGAACAACTTTATCAGTTGAGGATTTCTGTCCCCTCACCATGACTGTTTGAAATGAGCTGTTGTATTCCAGTGTTATTTGGGTGGCATGTAGCGAAATGGACAGTCTGACTGCAGAAGCCCCCTTCTGAAAATTGTTAGAATAATAGGAAATTTAAGTGTCTCAGTGTCCTTTCTGCTGCATGGTGACCTTTGACTCTAGAGTGGATTTGGTTTGA